>NC_079189.1:314290269-315010269 GCF_029499605.1 Hyla sarda | reverse complement strand
CACTGATCAATTCTAGATGTTGTTTTGTTTGGATTTTTTTCTTTGGCGACTTGCTGCAATGCAACAATATTAAAGGCTCCTATGCTAATGTCCATGATCAAATATTAGACATTACAGGACATAGCATCCACTCACTAGCAGAATTTCATCATTACTATAAATTAATATCTGTTCTTATTGACAGTATTAGGTCCATAGCTGCATGAAAACACTTGCTTTGTCTAAATGAAGTTGAATATGAAATAGATGGTGACACATATATCTTGTGTTTTTACACATTACAAACGTACTCAATTGAAAATTTTAATTTTTAGAGTCACATTACTGGAAATCAGTCAGTTGTGTATATGAGTGATTGCTTTATACAGTTGTGTTCATACATGGCAGATTTGTTGTGAAGAATCAATTCCATACAGCTAGCCATGGGGCTTTTGCATGTACATGAATGTTTACAAACCATTTTAAGATCAATGGGACAGTCACAGAATTTTTTGCTATAAATCTGCCAAGTGTGAACATAACTAAACGTTCCAGTTTTTAAACATGTCTTTTTCATCTCAACTGACAATTCAGTGCTTCTTAAAGATCATTGGAATAGTTTGTTCCAAAGTAATTTTACCCAATTGTCAGATCAGTTCATTTCCAATAACACTTTGTAATGATATTTGAATACAAATGTTGGTCTAATATTAGCATTGATGATCCTGCATTGCTCAAGACCTGCGATTTCTATTTTCTACCCCCCTCCCCCCCCCCCTTCTTGGAAGAAAGATTAGATTTTTATGAAGAGTGAATAGTGTATACATTTAGTTGGTCCTCATCAAGAATAGGATAAGTTACACTGGATATTACAAATAACTGGTTTTTCGACATTTTACCATTAGGTATAATCATTACACACATTAAAATATCTCCCTTTTCTCCCACACATATTAATATAAAGTAAAAAGCCATTAGAAGGAGACTCCATGTTGTGGACAATAGTATGATGGTAACACTGTATCATTTCCCCCTTCCCCAAAATATTTAGCTGTGTGTAAACTACATCCTAAGGATCACCTTCAAAATAGTTTTATTGTGTCAATTAGATAGACTGGACTACTTGTTTTAGACTGGTAGAGCCAATTAGATTTAGAGATGAGCCTTTTATACACTCTTTGGGGGACATGTATCATTATTTGTGTATGGTAGAAGCATTTTACCCCTTTTCCCGAATTCTAAATTATGTGCAGAAGCGCAAAATTTATCAATCAAGTGCAATGAGCTTCATAAATTGCAGGTAAATATAGTAATCTCCTCAATCCACTCTTTGGAAAATAGAATCAATGATTTAGAGCATCTTGCTACGTTAAGTCCAAGATGGCTTATATTTGCGCAAAAAAAACAGCTCTTGCGGCAAAATTTTTGGTGTAAAAAAAAAGTACGCAGTTAATAAATCCATGTGTACTATAGATGTCACTCCAAGGTACCCTGATTCGGCCAAATCTAGAGGACATGCTCTACCAAAACGTGCGCAAAAAAATTGCGCAAAAAAAGGGCTTGCGCAAAATTTTGCGCAAAAAAATACACACAAAACAGGGGTAAAATCTTTGATACATGTCCCCCTTTGTGTACATCTACTAAATAAAGTATAGAAAAATATGGATAATCGGTATATTGTTGATATTCCTAAAGCCTACAATTAATAAAATATCCAAAAACGATTTCAGGTACTTCCAGTTTTTATATTTGAGCTGTATAGTATGTTTGCTTTATAGTTTTACAGTTGTGTTTGTTGGCTGGGGATTTGAAGCTTAGAAAGATAATAGGTTGAATATTCTTGATACCAATAAAACATGGTTTCCCTACAATATTAAAACATTCTAAAGTAATAGTTTAGTCGCTGTGAGCCATTCACAGTTAGAGACACCATTGGGTTGATTGTATTGGTATTTGGGGCAATGGATAGAGTTCTCTTATGTCATGCTGATATTAAGCCCTGTTCTGGCATTCAGTAATGGGGCATATGTGGCACTTATTTTAGTTTTTCTATCAACATACAGACCACAGCTTCAACAGATTTTTCTCTGTTCAGGTTTGTGATTTAAGTTTACAAAACTAACCTCAAAGTAGTGGTGTCTGACATACGTTTCTACAGATCATTAAACTTGAAAACTCCAGGGTTATCACTTTCAAGGGAGCTGCTATCAGGACATTCCTAGTAGACAAATCGGGTTTTGCTTCACAGCAGTTCATACTAGCAAGTGATATTGGGTCTATAGTGTATTCATTGTAGTGTAGCAAGTAAGAAGTGAAATGAGTGCAACAGTGTGCCTGAAAAAGCCATGCTGTTATTTAGGACTGATTTTAGATGTTTAATGGTTTGGAGGTTAGAAAGGCTGCATCACATTTTAATGGAGAGTTCACCTTGTTGTTCATAAAGGCTAAATCAATGCTCACTTCTTTTCCATAGTGTTGTCAGAGGAACAGGGAGACAGATAACTTCAATCATAGATGTTGTTTGGCTAGGTCCTTGCACTACAGAGTTTTCCTAAGCCAGTCTTGGAACAATGTGATCTGTATTTAATAGGTTACAGGTTATTTTATTGGTCATTGGATTAGAGTCACCAAGCCATCTTTCGAAGTAGACATAGTTACACGTTGAGGATGGCTACAAACAGCAAAATCAATTTCAGCTCTTAGGACATTGACAATTATTTGAAATTTGACTGTGTAATTTAGTTAAACTTTTTACATTTTCTCATACTGGGTGACATTGGTGTGTGTGTGTGTATATATATATATATATATATATATATATATATATATATATATATATGTCTGGGTATTAGATCCTCATGATTTATATGCAGAATACTTTACCCTGCTCCTCAAAATACTTTATCCTAGTGAGTTGACTTTTCTAAAACATAATTTGCTAATAAATACCAGTAGAATTGAAAAAGTGTAGGGGCGGCTTTGCTGAACTAGTGTAATCTGACTTAGATCCATTTACAGGATTAGTTAAGATAAAGCATCACTGAAGAAGGCTAAGAAAAACTACTACCGAAACAGGCTGCTGCCTGTTTCTTCTTTTTTTTTATATTGTATTTTATATTGTTACACTCTATCCTGACAACAAAGGATGGATGGATGTAGTTTTAGTGCAGCAGTTAGTCAAATAAACCACATTAGTCTGTTGGACATATGGTTTAATTGTAGATCACAAGAATTGTTCTCTAATAACCATGATGTGTTACTTTACACTTTATGATAACAAGGAGCGAGGGAGGAGAAAGTTATTGGGATTCTTTTTTGGTGTAAAATGGGAAAACCTTAAATACGAAGTACTTAAGTAATTAAAAAAAAAAAGAGAGAAGAAATGGACCAACAAATTTCATGAGTTAAATAAAGAATTGTGAACGTTGTTGGTTATATGTTTGTTCATTACTTTACACATACTTTACCTTTTCAAGTGTAAGAGAAATCAGACCAAATGTAAGAGTAATAACACTGGAGTTCCTTATAAAGTTGAGGAACAATGAGGTGAGAAGCTATATTACTGCAGGTATAAGTTAAAAATGTTTATTTTCTTCTGGAGGAGTTTAACAAAAAACATTTCAAACCTGACTTGAAAAACAGGGAATTCCTGACAACCCAATGATGAAGAATTTGTTACCCTTGTTAAGAGTCCAATCTATACTAGGTCAAACCAAGCACAAAACCTGTACTAGAGCAGAGAATAATGATCTGAAAACGTGCCCGTGATATCACTAATGTCAGATCTCAATTACATTCCATGTTGACAGCCCAGCTTAATTGCATCTAAATACATAGTCAGATGCATTTTAACTCATTTTCCTGCACCTGATAGTGTTTCCAAATTATTAGGGGTTTACTATATGAATTATGAACTTCTAATTTTAAAGTGGTCTGTGGTTTACTTAATTTTAAGAAACATTCCATATAAACCTTATTCACTGGGTTATACTTAGTACAGGGCCTAAGGGGATGAGGTATCACGCAGGGATGTAGATTTCACCAAGGAGATAATCCCTGAAACTTGAGATAACTGCCACCCATCATCCCTGAACTAGGCAAAACATAGTATATCAGTGTTTCTTTAAATTCTTAAATCCTATCCCTTTAATAGTTAGGTTATCGTCATGTCAGAGTTGAGGGCACTTCTCCCATTACCAGAATTGTTCTATATGTTTTTTATTAGTTAATCACCCAAAATAAAAATAAAAATAAGGCTTAAAAATGGCAATAGACAAAAAAAAATTATAAATATAAAAATAATTCAAAAGCACAACATGTTTATAAGCACTGCTTTACTTTACTTCTGTCTCGGCTATATCAACAACTGTAAACATAGTGGGGGGAATTTACAATTGTTTGCTGAGTGTCCGGCACGTCTGCATGTGCAAGTGTATTTTTATGTTGCATTTACTATTTTGGCACATTTGTTGATACATTTGGGCCTCTCCTCATGCATTAGGCCTCTGCTTTGTTTGTATAGCTTGCACCAAATATTATAGATTTTGCTAGTATATTAAACAGAACTATTCATTCAATCATTCAATTATATCAATAAAGCAGGCAATGGGAAGAGTAGTGATAACATTCCACCACTATCTATACTTTCTTAAAGGTAAATAATAAAGGTAAATAATGGAATATTTAATAGTAGAATTAAAATGTGAACACCAATCTTTAAAGGGGTATTCCAGTAAAAAATCTGTGAATTATTACTGATCAGTACTTTTTTGGTTGCAGGTTTTTTTTGTGGGTGTTTGAGGCCCGTGCCACCAGTGACCGTTCTTTGCTGTGTGGCCGGACCACAAACTCCATCACAAAAGAACAAAAAAAAAAAAAGACCAGTCCCCCCAAAAAGTGCTGATCAGTAAAAAATCACTGATCAGCAATCGGCACAGTCTGCACACGGGGTACGGTACGGCCGCACAGCACAGAAAAGTCACTGGTGGCACGGACCGCATAAGCCCCTTAAAAAAGCTCCGCATCTGCACACCCAATTGCTGGCCGGGATTAATCAGATGGGGTCCCTGGGTGTCAGACGGAAGTGGTCTGCCGCCGGACACAAACGGGACTTCAGCTGATTAACCCGTGCAGCGCCGCGGAAGCACAGGATTACTGAACACCGTATATATACGGTGGAATGCGTGAAGTTATCGGGTCATCCGCCGTATTTGTACAGCGTTCTGCAAGAAGGGGTTAAAGGTGTATTCATGTAAAAAAAACATTTCATATCAACTGGCTTATTTTCTGTCTGACAACAGTGCTCTCTGCTGACACCTCTGTCTGTCTCAGGAACTGTCCAGAGCAGGAGAGGTTTGCTATGGGAATTTGCTTCTACTCTGGACAGTTCCTGAGACAGAGGTGTCAACAGAGAGCACTGTGGTCAGACAAAAAAGAACAACTCAACTTCAGCACTTGATAAGTACTGGAAGGATTAAGTAATTTACAAATCCTACAAGAGTATGAGCACCACCGAATCCTCTCCCCGCAACAGCGACTCAGTGTCCATCAGCTTCCAGGTGCAGAAGTTAGCAGTGCCGAACATCTCTCACATACGTTAATTTACAAATCTGTTTAACTTTCTGGAGCCAGTTGATATGAAAAAATGTTTTCTTTTTTTTTTACTGGAATACCCCTTTAACCCATTTTTGCAGAACGCCGTATATATATATGGCGGATGAGGTGATAACTTTACGCATTCCACCGTACATATACGGCGTTCAGTAATCCTGCACTCCCGCGGTGCTGCATGGGTTAATCAGCTGAAGTCCCATTGTGTCCGGCGGGAGACCACTTCCGCCTGACACCCAGGGACCCCAGCTGATTAATCCCAGCCAGTGATGGGGTGTGCAGGTGCGTCGGGTGCTGTGCTTTTTTTAGGGGCATATGCGGTCCGTGCCACCAGTGACTTTTCTGCGCTGTGTGGCTGGACCATACCCTGTGAGCAGACTGCGCTGATTGCTGATCAGTGACTTTTTTTTGCTCTTTTGTGAGGGAGTTTGTAGTCCGGCCACACAGCGCAGAACAGTCGCAAAAAACCCTGCACCCAAAAAAGTACTGATCAGTAATAATTCACTGATCAGAAATCAGTGCAGTCTGCACACGGGGTATGGTCCGGTAACACAGCGCAAAACAGTCGCTGGTGGCACGGACTGCATATGCCCCCCCAAAAAGTGCAAAAAAAACCAAAAAACCTGCACCGTAAAAAAAGCCTACAGCAAATGTAAAATTCACTACACTATATCTACACTACACACTGAAATAAAGTGAAAACACTACATTTACACACGTACACCCCCACCCCTCCGACACAGAGACTACCAATGAGGGAGAGGAGAAAGACCCCATATTTTTTTCTCCTCCCCAGTGATGATGAGCCCCCAGAAGGTGGCACTGCAGGGCAATAACAGTAGAGGTCCCCCATACTAGTGACCCTGTCCCCTGTACAATTCCCCTTGTCCTCCCCACCCACATAGGTGATCAGGCAGGGTCACCTATATGAGCCACTGATCTCTAGATTTGTTGGCCGCTTAGAAATCCAAATTGACCACACAGCCCTCACTGAAATGGACATTTTTTCAGTGAGGATTTTGTCAATTTGATGGCGGCTCAAACAACCTTTTGCAGCCCAGCACCCCGATGCTTTCTTGTGCACATGGCAGAATTTCCTCTGCAGATGTTTCTGCAGCAGAAATACCAATTCCGGAGTCCGCAGTAAGCATAGACAGGTCTATTCTTTCTGCGGAGTCCACACAGAAGTGCATTGCCTATGAGACAGTGCACTTCCCAGCACTCATAGCGCCGGCATATTTTGCCAGCGTTCCACTGTTGGTGGAATGTCCGCACAGAAATTTTCCGTGCACACATTCCACCGTCTGAACATAGCCTCAGCCGCCCTTATGCAAATCTCAAATTTAAGCCTCAAATGTGCCTGGCAGTCTCTCACTCCGGAGCCCTGTAGTATTTCAAGGCAACAGTTAATTTTTCATTTTCACAAGAGGTAAAAGGAGACAAAGTACCCCAAAATAAGTAATTTCTCCTGAGTATGGAAATACCCCATATGTGGGCAAAAATAGATCTGAAGGTGGACAACATGGCTCAGGAGTGAGAGAGCACCATGCACATTTGAGGCCTAAATTTGGAATTTGCACAGGGGTGGCTGATTGTACCAGAGGTTTTGACAGAAACGCTAAAAAAAAACCACCCACATGTGACCTCGTTTTGGAACCTACACCCCTCAAGAAATGTAACAAGGGGTGCAAGGAATATAATTTTTCATTTGCACAGCCCACTGTTCCAAAAATCTGTCAAACGCCAGTGGGGTGTAAATGCTCACTGCACCCCTTATTACATTCCGTGAGGGGTTTAATTTCCAAAATGGGGTCACATGGGGGAGGGGTCCACTGTTCTGAAATCATGGGGGCTTTGTAAATGCACATGGCCCCGAACTTGAATTCCAGCCAAATTCTCTCTCCAAAAGACCAATGGCGCTTCTTCTCTTATGCACCCTGTTGTGCGCCCACAGAGCACTTTACATCCACATATGGGGTCTTTTCATACTCAGAAGAAATGGTGTTAAACATTTTGGGGAGCTTTTTATCCTATTACCCCTTGTAAAAAATGAAAAAAATTTGGGTAACACCAGCATTTTAGTGAAAGAAAATCAAATTTTGCATTTTCACATCCATCTGTAATGAAAATTTGTCAAAGACCGGTGTTAAGGCTCACTGTTCCCCTTGTTACGTTCCTTGAGGGGTGTCGTTTCCCAAATTGTGGGCCATATGGCGTGTTTTTTGCTGTCCTGCCACAATGGGGACTTCCTAAATGCGACATGCCCCCTAAAAACCATTTCAGAAAAATTTTCTTTCCAAAAGCCGGAATTTTTAAATTGCTGCTATAATTTGAAGCCCTCTAATGTCTTCAAAAAGTAACAACATGTCAACTTTATGATGCCAAAGTTAGTTTCAAAGTTAGAAAAATGCTACATTTTCAAAATTTTCATGACATTTTGGAATTTTTCACCAAGAAATGATGCAAGTATTCACGAAAATTTAGCACTATATTAAAGTAGAATATGTCACGAAAAAACTATCTCTGAATCAAATTCATAAATAAAAGCAACTCAGAGTTATTAATGCTTAAAGTGAAGGGGGTCAGATTTACAAAAAAATGGCTGTGTCCTTAAGGTCAAAATTGGCTATGTCCTCAAGGGTTTAAGTAAAGCTGTCACTTGATTTCTTGCTACCAAACAGGCCACTCAAAGTACAAGCAGTATACATGTATATTGCAGTCATACCCTTGTTACTTAATTTAATTGCTTTAGTTCCCTAAAATAACATCATTTGGACAGTCACGGACAGTTGGATTTGCCCCAGGGGCCGCCACTCCTCTCTCCCCTTAAATCATAGGATCGGATGAATGACACACAGGTTCCTGTGCATGCACCATCTATTTGTAATACAACGCACACGCAGTAAATCACTGAGCCTCTAGAGCCCTTGCCGACTCATTTTGCAAGTGCCGTCCAACAAATGTGTGGGGGCCCTGGGTGCAAGTCACATTGGGGAGATCCCATGATGTAAGCGGAAAGAGGTGTGGCAGCCCCAGGGCATAGCTTCTCCGACTGTTCATGATAGTGCTCCATATAATTCATCAAAAGTATGAGACTGAATCTAAGACTCAATATATAAACATATATGGGCTCAGGCTGGCATTATTTTGACATAATGATCCATGATCATCATCTGATAATTTACTCACTTTTTAGTCTAAGAGCATTAATATGCCTATAGGCCTCTTGCTTGGCTACTTCACAGTTACTGGCATTGGCAGATGGCTGCAAGCAGATTTGAAGTGAAGACCACTGATAGTATGTGAGACTGTCTGTGGCTCGAGAGGCAGACGTAATATTGATACTGCAGTTTTTTCTTCTGACCATTGCACCTGCACTGCGCAGGTGTCACTCATTGCCATCAGTGCCATAGCCTATAAGCTGCACTTGGATATCTTTGGCACCTTCATAAAAAAGAATGGAGTGTGTGTTATCTGCAGTACGCACTCTCTTTGAGAGCCGGGGCCCCATTTTGGAGATCGCAGGGAGTCCACTTATCCCTTATGCTATGGATAGTGGATAAGTTGACATTCACCACAAAACTCCATTAATGCATAAATAACAAAAATAAGATGTCTGTGCAATCTTGTATAATATGCTAAACATTCAAGAAATATCAGGTGGTGGTAGAAGGAATTTACAGGGGAAAAGTTCACCAGAGTTAAAAGTATATATGTATAGGTAAATGTACTATGTATTTGCTTGAAAAAGGCAAAAACTAATTTAAGCAATGTATTCTGGCTGTAATATAATAATCATCATATTAAAAGCTTCTACTTACTTACCTTACTCCCTTGTAGACTGTATTGGCACCTTGGTGTGCACTGACACTTCGATTCTTGAAGCTGCAGATGTGACGTTGCATCAACGATCCGCTAATCACTGACTAAGGCAGGACATCATTGCAGCCAGTGTTTGGTAAGGCAGTGATGTGACGTCATGTCTGCAGCTCTGGAAAACGAGGTGTCAGTGGAGACTAGTGTGCCAATATCGGTGGGATCGTGGGAGTGAGGGAAGTAAGTGGAAACTTTTTTTTTATTGTATAGCCAGGGCACATTGTTAATCTATTTTTTACTGGATATACATACCCCTTAAAGGAAAACTGTCAGCCAGTTCACCCACACTAAACCCAATACACTGGGTTATAGTGTGGGGGAGTCCATACAGGGGTCACTTGTCTGCCCCAGTAAAGTTCCACTGTTTGTCCCCAGCATCGCGGTTTCAAGGCGATGCCTGCACTGGCTGTGTGCCTCTGCTGTGCCTTAAGCCCGCCCCTTACTTAGCATAATCATTATATTCAACTCCACATCCTAGTGACGTGGAGTCACACGCCCCCTGAGCGCAGCGCTCTGTCTGCACTTACGGGTAGCGATGGACCGGCGCATGCGCAGTTACGTTGTACAAAGTGGCTCTCCCGACAGCCAACTCTCACGTCATCAGGTATTGGGTAAAAACTTCAGTGCATGCGCTCTGCAGACAGAGTGCTACACTCAGGGGACGTGTGACTCTACGTCACTAGGATGTGAAGTTGAAGATAATGATTATGCTAAGTAAGGGGGTGGGCTTAGGACACGGCAGAGGCACACGGCCGGCAGGGGCCCCGCCTTGAAAGCGGGATGCTGGGGGCAAACAGCTGAACTTTACTGCGGCATAACTCAGCAGCCAGTGGAGGCAGACAAGTAAGTGACCCCTGTATGGACTCCTGTTCACCCACACTACAACCTAGTGTATTGAGTTTAGTGTGGGTGAACTGGCTAACAGTTTTGCTTTAATGGGGGGAGTACCTATATACTGTGGGAGACATAGCAACTTATTGGAGAACTTACTAAGCTGCCAACTTTTACCTGTTGGCAGGTGAGAATTATTAAAACTAATAAGAATATTTATATTATTAATTAATATGTAGCTGCACACTACATATGAAAAAATACTACTACTGTATTTACTTATTTTAATGTATGTGCATGTTTGAATTAAATTGATCTGTGCCTTGGCAGCCTGTACAAGCAAATCTGTCACGACACACACTGATCCTTCAAAAGGCCTAAGGCTACCATGACAATGGGTCAGATTCCTGCGATCTTGTTGTAGGAAGCGGACCTGTGCACTATACCACCAACAACATGCCAGCAATACTGTTTAGATGCCTTTGTCAGCTTTGAAAGTGGCATCTAAACAGTTAAAATAGCTGACACAGAGCCATCTCCATTTCAGTTAATAGCAGTGGCCCCTGGTTGATGAAAGCAGCCTGGTGCTGCTGGATATGGAGTTTGCTTGAGTCCCGAACTTTGTGCCATACACTGTTGACGGCCACAAGATGAGTATACTTGTCCTGTGATGTCAACATGCTAAAAATAAGCAACGATATGGGGGTAGATTCATCAAGGCCAGTGGTGAGGAAAAGTTGACCAGTTGCCCATAGCAAACAATCAGATTGCTTCTTTTATTTTTCAGAGGCCTTTTCAAAAATGAAAGAAGTAATCTGATTGTTGCTATGGGCAACTGGTCAACTTTTCCTCTGCACAAGTTTTGATGAATCGCCCCCAAAAATGCTTCGGAAAAAAAAACTCAACAACCTCAAAATTAGTATGGAGTTTTTGTATGTTTTTAAACATTACTTTTTTTGCCATTTTTTCCAAGCATTCCCAATTTTAAAAAAAAGCGAGAAAAAGATTTTTCATGTATAAACAAGCCCTAAGAGTTTGAGGCTTCAACTCATTTTCATTTTATATATAGGTTTGTAGACCCTTTCCACACATGGGGGAATATATGCATGCTAGAAGTATGTATGTCATCAAAAAGCTGCAATTTTTTTACATAGCTAATTTGCGCAAATTTGTCAAAACCTGTGGAGAGGAAAAGGTAGCAGTTGCCAATAGCAATCAATCAATCAATCAATCAGATTGCTTCTTTTATTTTTAAAATACTTTTTTTTATTTAAAGAAGAAATCTGATCGGTTGCTATGGACAATTGGCCAACTTTTCCCCTGCTCAGGTTTTGATATACCTCCCTTATTTTTTTCAAAAAGAAGGCAGAGCCTAGTATACAGGAAGAGTGGCCCCCCATGGCCAGGCACATATCCTATAAAATATGGCTGAAATCTTTGCTATCTTTCAGCTGATGTAGATTTAAAAATGTAAGGCACAGTCACCTGATTTATTAAGAAGAGGCCAGCACCTCTTCATCAAATTGGAACATCTTGCATTAGCACGTTCTTCCTTGAAACTGGCAAGTAAAATACAGTATTTAATACATTCCCCCATTTTCTATTAGGAGGAGTCAATAAAAATCCATTCATGCACGGCTTAGTGCTATTTTTCCCTGCTGTTGTGCTACTGAAGAAGGGCCCCATAGATTTTATGGAGCCCGTCTTCAGAAAGCATGCAGATAGATAGTTAAAACTTAAAAAATGTTATACAAAATGCAAATTGATCAGATTCATGGAGAATTTCATACCTGGCAAGTCAATTCTACCATCTCTATAGATGAGTGAATCTTTACAAATTCTGTCATCCTCTCATTTTCCGAAATGTGAATCACCCTGATGTGCAGCAAATCTCAAACACGCTGAATTCTTTCAACCGTCTTACCCCTGTAATGATCTAGCAAATTTCTCTTTTTACATTTTTCATCATCGCCTTCCAAGAGCCTCAATTTTTTAAATTTTCTGTTGACCCATATGAGTTGTTTCTTGCAGAATAAGTTGTACTTTTCAATGGCCCCATTTTGGGATACATGTGACTTTTTTTGATCGCAGAATAGCTAATACAACCAATCTAGTGTATTTTTTTTTTATTTTCAGAGCATTCATGATGTAGGATAAATAATAAAATAATTTATGGTTCAGGTTGTTATGGATGTAGCAATACCAAATATGTGTTGGGTTTTATTTTCTATTTTTAAAATTTTATACAAAAATGTATGGAGAAATGTGTATTTGTATGTTTTTGGTGGGCTGTGGGGGGGGGGGGGGGGCTGGCGTTTTAAATATTTTTTATTTTATAAAGGGATATTAAGAAAAACTTTACTTTTTACTTTCTAAAAGCCCCATACAGGACATACGGGACTACAACTACTACTGCTACTGTAGTGACATGCATTATTCTGTCAAAATAAAACTCAAAAGTGACCTATGCAAAACCTGTCAGTGGCACATCTGAGTAGGCACAAATGCATACCTGGGGCTTTCAATTGCCCCTCTGGTGCCTTGGAAACCCATCCTGGTTGCCATGGTACTAATTGAATGACAGATGCCCAGAAACCTTTTAGATGCCGTAAACACTTAACCACAAATTTGCTGTAAATGTGACCATAGCATCTAAGGGGTTCTAACTTCTAAAATCTATCTCAGGCTAGAGTTATATATATCCGGCGTCTGGCTCTGGGGAAACTGGGTGAAAATTGCCAATTCTGATGCACCAACTGATGCCAGAAGTGCATCAGTTTTGCATCATCCGGTGTCCATTGTTTGTGATCGCCGGACGGGGAAACGTATCAAGAAGTGTTCCCCTGTCTGTGCCAGTCCAGTGAGTGCAATCATCCGGTGTCTAAACTGAGATGCCGGATGATTGTGAACTGTCCCATTCAAATAAATGGGATAAGTTCTGGCTTCCTTTTTTGCAGTGCCAGAGGGGAAAAAAATTGAAGACACACTTATGTAAAGGAGACCTTACAGTGGTAAATGGTATATTGCTATACAGAGTCCCATTAAAAAAAAAAAGTATACATTTAATGTGCACTTTTTTTTTATAACTAAACTCCTCAGTACGGAATAGCCCAGTCTTTTCTTTAACCCATTAACGACCATGGACATCTATGCTCGTCCATGTGCCGTTAATGGGGTATGACGCGGGCTCCCGACTCGAGCTGATTCTTGTAGCTGGGGGCCGACGATAATAGCAGACATGTGGCGATCACCGCGGGCTGCTATTAACCCTTTAGATTGCCGTTGTCAAAGCTGACAGCGGCGTCTAAAGGTGCCTTTATCCCATCCCTGGTGGTCCAGGACCAGGCTTTATCAATCGAGTGCAGAGCACACAGATCAATGTGGTTCTATGGAACCACATTGATCTGTATGAGGAATCAAATGATTCCTCCTAAAAGTCCCCTAAAAAAAAATTTTTAAAAGTTTAAAAACACACACATTAACCCCTTCCTTATTAAAAGTTTAAATCACCCCCCTTTTCCCAAATTCCATATAAAATATATATAAACATAATAAAAATAAACATATGTGGTATCACCGCGTGGGTAAATGTCCAAACTATAAAAATATGTTGTTATTTAAACCGCACGGTCAAAAAGTCCGATCAAAACAAAAATTATACCGATTAAAAATTCAGATCACGGCGCCAAAAATTTGCCCTCATACCACCCGTACGCGGAAAGATAAAAAAGTTATAGGGGTCAGAAGAGGACAATTTTAAATGTATACAATTTTCGTGCATGTAGTTATGATTTTTTCCAAAAGTACGACAAAATCAAACCTATATAAGTAGGGTATCATTTTAATCATATGGACCTACAGAATAAAGATAAGGTATCATTTTTACCGAAAAATGTGCTGCATAGAATCGGAAGCCCCCAAAATTTACAAAATGGTGTTTTTTCTTCAATTTTGTCGAACAATGATTTTTTTTTCCCATTTAGGTAAAATGACTGATGTCATTACAAAGTAGAATTGGTGGCGCAAAAAATAAGTCCTCATATGGATTTTTAGGTGCAAAATTGAAAGGGTTATGATTTTTAAAAGGTAAGGAGGAAAAAACAAAAGTGCCAAAACAGAAAAATGCTTGGTCCTTAAGGGGTTAAACAAATGAACTTCCACAGGGCAACACTCTTTATCATTAAACTACTTCAAGTTTTATTGAGCAAATAGTCTGATATACCAGTATCATGTTATAGAGCATGACAAGCTAAGCAGATTGATATGTAGTTTTGTGGGAAGTTATTCAGTAAGGGTAAATGCACACTACACAGATTTGCTATGGATTTTCCGCATGGTAAATCGGCAGCAGATTATAGTAATAGTAAAGTAAATGTGATATAAAAATTGCTGAAACTTTCCTGACAGAAATGAACCTGAAGTTCAGATTTTAAAATATACATCAGGATAATTTCTGCTGCGAATTGGTTGTGGATTTTCCCCATTAAAATCAACTGTAAAAAATAAAATTTTAAGCAAATCTGCAATATTTCCACAGAAAATCTACAACAAATTGCAGACAGCTTTTTCCACAGCAAATCAGTCTAGTGTGCATTTACCCTAAATCTTATTTACTCTGGGCTTAGGAGTCTAGGGAGCTGTCCTAATGAAGACTGACAGATATCTCCGTATCATGCCTTTACAGGAAAGGATGTCAGTCATTGAGTGACACCTCCCACTGGACTCCTAAGCCCACAATGAGCAGGTATTATAAACAATAAGATGCAATTTATACCAAATCTTCTTACATAGAGCTCTGTATCAATCGGCTCAGTTCTTCTGGCCCCGATTTATTAATTAAACCAAAACTTTCCGTTTTTCCTATAGTAACCAATCACAACTCTGCTTTCATATGTTAATGAGCTCTGGTAAAGCTAAGCTGTGATTGGTTGTTATGGGCAAAACCAGACAGTTTTGGTTTTAGGCAGATGAATAAATACAGGCAAATTTTGGTACATTGCACTGTATATTTATAATGCCAAGTTTCCTTTAAAGGCCATACAGGAATCCCAGAATTATAAGCATGTTAAGAAGATAACACCCAGGAAAAGTGCAATCATTACTAACGCATTTTGAACCTAGAAGTTCCTTACTCATAGTTATAGACTATGACCAAGGACCTTACAGGTCTGAAACACGTTAGTCACAGTTTTGCTTTTTTTCAGCATTTTATTGAATAAGCATGTTGATACTTTAAGGCTTTCTGCATGTCTTTTAAGGCTTTACAAATTAAACTTAAAGGATTTTAATGATCAATAATGCTTGCCTCTGTAAGTTTTTCTATTATTTATTGGTATTTAAAGGTTGCCTGTAGATTTTTAATTTTTTTAATATGGAAAAGTTAAGTTTAAAGAGAACCATCTCTTACCTACTTGCTTCCATGCTGTCGTCAGTATAATGGAGCTCCGTTTCTCATTGTCTGCATCTGAGTTTGGGAATGTGCTGTCACACACCTGCTCAGGCAGGACACCGCTGCAGCTGCTGATTGGATGAGGGGGCCTGTGACATCATGTCACCAAACCCGGAAGCGCTGAACAGCAGGGTATGGAATTCTGTAATACAGGCAGCAGTGAAGGAGTGAGGCAGGTAAGAGACAGTCCTTTTTTTTACTTAACCCCTCCCTGACCAGGTCTTAAAAATAATGTTTTCCGCGAACAACCACCTTAAGCTCCACCAACAAACTGTGGTAAGCTGATCTTTACTTTCATATACCAGTCAGGCAGAGATTAGAAGGATAGTTTTTTGGCATCTGTCAGGCTATTTAAAGGGGTGCTCCGGTGGAAAACATTTTATTTTATTTTTTTCAAAACAACTTGTTCCAGAAAGTTAAACAGATTTGTAAATTACTTCTATTTAAAAAATCTTAATCCTTCCAGTACTTATCAGCTGCTGTATACTACAGCGGAAGTTGAGTTCTTTGTTGTTGTTCTTTTCAGTCTGACCACAGTGCACTCTGCTGACACCTCTGTCAATGTCAGGAACTGTCCGGAGCAGAAGAGGTTTGCTATGTGGATTTGCTCCTACTCTAGACAGTTCCTGACATGGACACAGGTGTCAGCAGAGAGCACTGTGGTCAAACTAAAAAGAACAACAAGAAAGTACTCAACTACCTCTGTAGTATACAGCAGCTCATAAGTACTGGAAGGATTAAGATTTTTTAATAGAAGTAAATTACAAATCTGTTTAACTTTCTGGCACCAGTTTATTTGAAAAAATAAATGTTTTCCACCGGAGTACCCCTTTAACCTATGGACTCATTTAGTACATGCTGTATGTACATCAGAAATGTGGTATGAACAGCCACTTATTTATATTAATGCCATATTTACAGTTCATATCAAGCTAATATGTTTGAACTTTCTGTTGCAATTATAGAGATGACTTCTCAAATACATATTATTGTCATTGTTAATAGTGTCTGTACCTGTGTGTGACAGTTTTTTTCCCACAATACTTATGTGATTTTCACCCCCATATTCATTTTTAACAGCACACAAAATTATTGTTGGCTCAGATTTTTCCCAGGTTGCAATGCAGCCGAGACCTGACTCACTAGTCAGCTGATGACAGGGAGCCTGTCTGCTGCAATGGGTGGAGTAATCACTTGGTGGGAGATAGATCAATCTGCAACTAATGCAACAGCTGTAGGCACCCTGATTGAAAAACACAGGTCTTTTGAATGGATGCAGCTCATTTATGTTTCAATAAGTGTGGGGTGGCTGATGTGTGGGAGGGAAGAAAATGGAATTATAGGATTTGTAGTCAAAAAAAGATAAACTCAAGCAGGAAATACCAGTTCACAAAAAGCTAGCCACAGTGTTATGGTAATCTCACAACATAACCATTTAGCCCCAAGACAAGCGCAGATCCTTCCTAAGCATGTCCATTACTGCCTGCCAGGTATGTACTAAAATCACCTTATGGTGGATAACCCCCTTAATGCTGTTTATTAATTGGTGACCATTTATGGAGCACACTTGACATATTTTAGGAATTCACTTTTTACATGTTGAACATAATAAAAGGATTAGATCTATGAACTATACAACAGTATGTTCTTCCTTATGCCAAATAGTGCTATTAATAAATAGGTAGGATGTGTCACATCTAAATAATAATGATGATAGTAATATTAACTATTGTGATGGCAAAAAACAGAACTTTTTATTTATCATAACTAGATTTTTAACAAAAAAGTCACTTTTTAAAAATGCTTGTTCATTTTGTGCTGTGCACATTAAAATATCAAAGATGTAATGCTACTATACTGTAATTGACTGTGTTCCATGCATATTTCATCTTTCTGTACTTAGTAAATATTTTAGCTGGAAATGGAAATACACATTGTGAATGCTATCTGCACAAAGCACACTCACTTATCTATGGTAAATAAACGCATTCTTGGGAACCCTATGTACAAATGCTGTTGTAAATATAGGAAGACATAGTACGGTGAAGGAAGCAATAAAATATAATCATGGTTCTGATTGGTAAAACCTTTAATTTCGCAAAATATGGGAACTTTCACTTAGACTTGTACCAGGGGACAATACATGCTTCCCTGAACCGTGTGATATAAATGATTGTTGCTGTTAACACATATTTAAAGCCAATATATTGCTGTCTAGAGATGTCAAAATCTATAGATGGATTGGGTAAATAGTCAGCCGTCACATGTATATACATCTGATCAGAATGAAATTAACAGGAGTACTATGTGTTCTGCCAACGTAGATTAAAGCTATAGAGAGACATGTAAAAAGGGTGTGCAACTAATGGATTAACAGTAACAAGTATTCATTTCAAAGGGGTCAACAGCAAAGGAAATAACGCAGATTGCTGCTTTCCTCTGTCCGCCAAGCAGAAACAACAGCAAAGGAAATAACGCAGATTGCTGCTTTCCCCTGTCCGCCAAGCAGAAACAACAGCAAAGGAAATAACGCAGATTGCTGCTTTCCCCTGTCCGCCAAGCAGAAACAACAGCAAAGGAAATAACGCAGATTGCTGCTTTCCCCTGTCCGCCAAGCAGAAACAACAGCAAAGGAAATAACGCAGATTGCTGCTTTCCCCTGTCCGCCAAGCAGAAACAACAGCAAAGGAAATAACGCAGATTGCTGCTTTCCCCTGTCCGCCAAGCAGAAACAATGAACGCCGGATGCCATACAACTGATGGCAACTTGTCATCAGTTTGGCATCAGTTGCGTCAAGATCTAGGCTGAGTTCACCTATGCCAGATGCCGGACATATGTGAACCCAGCCCAAATGGGTTCTATCTAGTTTCAACTATTGTATGTTACCATTGTAAAGGCCAGTTTCATGTAAAAATTAATTTTGCAAAAACTGGTCATTTTATGAAATGTGTATAAATAGATTTAGTAGATTTCTGGCATAATGTATGACAATTTCTGTCATAAATTATAGTAAATCGGCAAGGACATTGGAGGCCATGTCCTCCCCCATTAATACCTACCCAAAAAGTGGAAACACTTGCTTACAGTTGCCTTGTAGTTTCCAATACTAAAATAAAATTCTTGTATTACTTGCTGTTGGAAACTGAAGTGTTGTAGTTACAAAACAGCAATGCAACTGCAACATGAATTTGTTTTATTACACAAAATGCTGGTCCACCATATTTATAATTCCCATCTGTGTTTTAGTCAAAAACCCTTTATAGGGCATGCAAGCAATGTCTGCCATGCCTAGTATACCTTCCCATAAACTTTGGTGTTATATAGTGTAAAGTCACGTAATCTCACGTATGGTCAAGTGCGTTGGGCTGGATGGAAGCTGAGAGTTACATTTAGATAACTGTTTTTGTGCCAGCTTCACACCACCACCATTTTTTCTGTTCTACTTTGTCTTAAGAACAAAACAACAAGAATTACAACGTTGGTGGATGCTTTATATGTCAGACACCAACAGCGCCAATAACCCTCTTTGACTTTAATAGGGCCCAACAGGGTTCCTTTAGGGAAGGCATAGGCAACCTTCGGCACTGCAGATGTTTTGGACTACATCTCCCATGATGTTCTTACAGCCAAAATGCTGCAAAAGCATCATGGGAAATGTTGTCCAAAACATCTGCAGTGCCGAAAGTTGCCCATGCCTGCTTAATGGTATCCTGTATTGTGCTGGACAATGTTTTGCTGCATGCTACACTATTTTCTCTGGGGATTTTAATGAAATCTGCAATGTATACACTTAACTTGCACACAGATGTAAAAACTGTAGAAATAAACTTTAGCACTAATATTCCATATCCATATGTTTTATTTTCATTGGTCCATGTAAGGGATATTTTTGCTACCTTATATCACCTGTGAAATGCTGAAAGCCACTGATTAGTGCATCTTTTTCATGTGACTGTCCAAAAATGACAGAAAATGACCAAAAAGAATGTGTCAGTCCTCAGTAGTGTATCTTGAAAAAGCTGGACCCCAATGAAAAAACTGTTATAAGGCCACCAGCTATATTTCTTCATTTATAGCACTGATTTACTTATATAGGAAAGAGAGACCCTATGGGCTTGGTCTTTCTGCTATCCTAATAGTTACACCCCTGTCAGTCCCCATAGGTGATGATTACCTGCTATTTATTTCCCTCATTTCTTGCTTATTAGCTGGTTTTCTTTTTATTTTTTTCTTTCAATATGTTTCTTATTGATTTAAAAAAAAAAAAAAAAAAAGCAATGGCCGGGACAATACCCCAACATTGTTAAATGGCAGAAGTAAGAAAGATAAAGCATAAATATAAAATATCCCACTCCTCAAAACAGTGCAAGGTAGGGGTCAGGCAAAACAATAGCTAACATATCTGCACAGTGTGCTATGTAACAGACAACAATCCCCTTAACTCCCTTAAAACCCCCCTCCTCCCCTCATTGGCTGCTATATTTTTTTTTTTTTACCTCAGCTCTACTAGGGAAGAGCTGTGATCTGTCACTACAGCTAAGCTACAGTCCCTATAGGGCGTCTGAAATAGTCTGAAACATGCCTGCTGCCTCATCACTGGTTCATAGATTTGTTCTGTCTCACTTCCCTGTAGCTCTTACTATTCAGATTGGCTACTTTATATTATTATATATCTCTCACAGTCTCACCACTAGGTTTTCAACCTTCCAGAAATTCCTAGAAAGTCCATAAAAATAGGAGACTTCTTTCCAGTGTCCGTGATTTATATGAGGCTGTTCATACAGTAGACATGTATACTTTTACATCTTTATTATTCATTATGGTTTTCCAATGTGTCTGTAAAAAATCATTGGCTGTTCATTATTTTTAAATAAAGTGTCGAGAAAATAAGAAAAATTTAGGTTGGTAAATCCTGGCTCATTAGGAAGCAAGTGCATACAGAACTAAACCACCAGTAAAATAAAAGGTGACTAAAGATATATACACCATATAGATTAATTATTCTTAGCATGGAGGAAGCTAAGAGCAGCTATTTATATAAGGATTTTACGCAAGAAAATTTTTGAACTACCCCTCATGAGAATATGTTGAATATTTAAGATGAATATATGTATAATTTACAGAATGGGGGAAATTTATCAAACTGTGTGAGAGAAAAAGTGGAGTGATTTCCCCACAGCGACCAATCACAGCTCAGCTAACGAGCTGTGGTAAAGTGAAACCTGAGCTGTGACTGGTTGCTGCTGGAAAATCCCTCTATTTTTTCTCTCACACAGTTTGATAAATCTGGGCCATTGGTGTGAGAGAAAAAATAGAGGGATTTTCCAGCAGCAACCAATCACAGCTCTGATTTCACTTTACCACAGCTCGTTAGCTGAGCTGTGATTGGTCGCTGTGGGGAAATCACTCCACTTTTTCTCTCACACAGTTTTAATGTGTATACAACTATACTAAGCAGCTGCATGAGTTCATGAATATGGTGCTGCTTTTTGGGCTATGTATATACTGGAGTTCCCTTTACTCCTTGTGGCAGAGAATAAGACATGTTCACTCTTCTGTCCATCTCCACTCAATAAAAAAAATAGCTTGAAGTGCACACATTGTATTTTTCAGCAGATGTTATTTGAAAAAAAGGCAGCTGATTTGCAGGTAAAAAAGCAAGACCAAAAACTGTAAACATGGCCACAGGCTGCTTTAACATAAGTGTATTTTTAGGGCACATTAACATATTTTGCTACCCATTAAAGTCAATGGTAGCAAAATCAGCTGTGGAACAAAAATACAAAAATGCAAAGCAAAATAGTGCATACTCGTAGTATTCCATCCATCTGTCTATGAAGGTGTTCACATGAACACATTAAAATCATTTTTTTTAAAAGCAACATGCACTACTTTTATTTAATGGATCGAAAACACCCCTGGAAGTCTATGGAAAGTGATTAAAATATGGATGAATGTGTACAGTATATGTATTTTTATCATGTATTGCATCCCATTTTCAAAGGCTGTCTTGTGTATTTTAACTTCTTGAGTAGAACATAGCCCCTCAGTATTAGTGATCAAAAGTACTGATCATGTGATACTGATAAAATTTTATCTGAAATACATTTGAATTTATATTAAGGTTGTTTACCAAATGCTGTCATCAAACTGGCAGTAATCCCCCTGGCCTCCCTGTATGCCTATTAGCAGACTCAATGACAGCCGTTGGTCTGGTCCAGATGTCTAAGGCAATACACTGTATTTCATAGTCCCCATAGCCTCCATCTTACGATCAGAATATACCTGCCATTGACCAGTAAATAATAAGGGCTATGTGATGATACATTTCTATTTATGTAATTTCTTGATATGGTTTTGTAGGTTCTCAAAATGATTTGTTAGTTACAGTAAATAAGTCATCAATGTAAATTTCATCAATATATTTTTGCATAAGTATTGACTTTTCTGTCATGTTTTCATGTTTAATCCTGTAAGCATACTATATTTTTTGACTTTTAGGCTTGTTCTTACATTTTGGTCAGTGTTCGGATCAGTATTTACATCAATATTTTTTGCCAAAACTAGGAGTGGGTCCAAAAGACAGAAAAAGGTTCAAATCTTTCCATTATTGTTTTCTGTGGGTTTCTTCCAGCTCATACTGATAATTGGTTGGGGTCTCTATGACATATCAACATTTTTTTTCTATGACAGTGTCCATTTAAGTAAACTACAGCCAGGTAAAGAGGGAACTTCAAGAATCCAGATACATATGAGGCTGCCCATGTGGCAGCTTTAGAAATTTACACCAGCCCGAAACTGCCTGCTAGTTAGTGGAAATTGTAGTCATTTCTATGTGTGGGGCCATGCCCCAGTCATATTAGGCCATTTTTTTAGTTTTATAAAAGTAACAAAAGGTAAATGTGAATATATATACACTGCTCAAACACAAAGATAAGACATACTAGACCTGAATGAATGAACTAATTGTATGAAATAGTTTTGTCTTTACATAGTTGAATGTGCTGACAACAAAATCACACAAAAATTTTCTATGCAAATCAAATTTATCAACCCATGGAGGTCTGGATATGGAGCTACACTCAAAATCAAAGTGGAAAACCACACTACATGCTGATCCAGCTTTGATGTAACATCCTTAAAACAAGTCAAAATGTGGCTCAGTAGTGTGTGTGGCTTCCACATACCCGTGTGACCTCCCTACAACGTCTTGGCATGCTCCTGAAGAGGTGGCTGACCTGGACTAAAGCATTTGCCAACGCCTGAACAGTCTGTGGTGCAACGTGGTCGGCCAGTCCATAGCATCAATGCCTTCCTCTTGCAGAAACTGCTGACACACTCCAGCCATAGGAGATCTAGCATTCTCTTGCATTAGGAGGAAACGAGGGCCAACCACACCAGCATATGGTCTCACAAGGGGTCTGAGGATCTCATCTTGGCTACTTCTGGCAAACACATGGAGGGCTGTGTGGCCCTCTCCAAAGAAATGCCAGCCCACACCATTACTGACCCACCGCCAAACCGGTCATGCTGGAGGATGTTGCAGGCAGCAGAACGTTCTCCACAGCACCACAGCCTCTGTCACGTCTGTCACATGTGCTCATTGTGAACATGCTTTCATCTGTGAAGAGCACAGGGCACCAGTGTCGAATTTGCCCATCTTGGTGTTCTCTGGCAAATGCCAAATGTCCTGCACAGTGTTGGCCTGTAAGCACAACCCCCACCTGTGGATGTCAGGCCCTCATACCACCCTCATAGAGTCTGATTCTGATAGTTTGAGTGGACACATGCACATTTATGGCCTGCTGGAGGTAATTTTGCAGGGCTCTGGCAGTGCTACTCTTGCTCCTCCTTGCACAAAGGCGGAGGTAGCGGTCCTGCTGCTGGGTTGTTGCCCTCCTATGGCCTCCTCCATGTCTCCTGATGTACTGGCCTGCCTCCTGGTAGCGCTTCCATGCTCTAGATACTACGCTGACATACACAGCAAACCTTCTTGCCACAGCTCACATTGATGTGCCATCCTGGATGAGCTGCACTACCTGAGCCACTTGTGTGGTTTGTAGATTCCGTCTCATGCTACCACTAGAGTGAAAGCACCGCCAGCATTCAAAAGCGACCAAAACATAAGCCAGGAAGCATAGGAACTGTGAAGTGGTCTGTGGTCTCACCTGAAGAACGACTCCTTTATTGGGGGTGTCTTGCTAATTGCCTATAATTTCCACCTGTTGTCTATTCCAACAACAGCATGTGAAATTGGTTGTCAGTCAGTGTTGCTTCCAGAATGGACAGTGTGATTTCACAGAAGTGTGATTGACTTGGAGTTACATTGTGTTATCTAACCCCTTAAGGACCCAGCCAATTTTCACTGTAGGACACAGCCATTTTTTGCACATCTGACCACTGTCACTTTAAACATTAATAACTCTGGGATGCTTTTACCTTTCATTCTGATTCCGATATAGTTTTTTCGTGACATATTCTACTTTATGGTAGTGGTAAAATTTTGTCGATACTTGCATCATTTCTTGGTGAAAAATTCCAAAATTTGATGAAAAAATTGAAAATTTTGCATTTTTTTTTTTAACTTTGAAGCTCTCTGCTTATAAGGAAAATGAATATTCCAAATAAATTATATATTGATTCACATATACAATATGTCTACTTTATGTTTCCATCATAAAGTTGACATGTTTTTACTTTTGGAAGACATCAGAGGGCTTCAAAACATAGCAGCAATTTTCCAATTTTTCACAAAATTTTCAAAATCTAAATTTTTCAGGGACCAGTTCTGTTTTGAAGTGGATTTGAAGGGCCTTCTCATTAGAAATACCCCACAAATGACCCCATTATAAAAACTGCACCCCTCAAAGTATTCAAAATGACATTGAAAAGGTTTGTTAACCCTTTAGGTGTTTCACAGGAATAGCAGCAAATTAAAGGAGAAAATTCAAAATCTTCATTTTTTACACTGGCATGTTCTTGTAGACCCAGTTATTGAATTTTTACAAGGGGTAAAAGGAGAGAAATCTTCCTAAAATGTGTAACCCAATTTCTCCCGAGTAAGAAAATACCTCATATGTGTATGTCAAGTGTTCGGCGGGCGCAGTAGAGGGCTCAAAATGGAAGGAGCGACAGTGGGATTTTGGAGAGTGAGTTTTTCTGAAATGGTTTTTGGGGGGCATGTCACATTTTGGAAGCCCCTATGGTGCCAGAACAGCAAAAAAAAAAAACACATGGCATACCATTTTGGAAACTACACCCCTCAAGGCACGTTACAAAGGGTCCAGTGAGCCTTAACACCCCACAGGTGTTTGACGACTTTTCTTTAAAGTTGGATGTGAAAATGATATATTTTTTTCACAAAAATGCTGGTTTTCCCTCAAATTTAAATTTTTTACAAGGGATAATAGGACAAAATGCCCCCCAAAATTTGAAACCCCATCTCTTCTGAGTATGGAAATACTCCATGTGTGGACGTCAAGTGCTCTGCTGGAGCACTACAATGCTCAGAAAAGAAGGAGCGCCATTGAGCTTTTGGGAAAAAAATTGTTTGGAATGGAAGTCAGGGGCCATGTGCGTTTACAAAGGCCCCCGTGGTGCCAGAACAGTGGACCACCCCAAATGTGACCCTATTTTGGAAACTACACCCCTCACAGAATTTAACAAGGGGTGCAGTGAGTATTTACACCCCACTGGCGTTTGATAGATCTTTGGAACAGTGGGCTGTGCAAATGAAAAATTAAATTTTTCATTTTCACGGACCACTGTTCCAAAAATCTGTCAGACACCTGTGGGGCGTAAATGCTCACTGTACCCCTTATTACATTACGTGAGGGGTGTAGTTTCCAAAATGGAGTCACATGTGGGTATTTATTTTTTTGCATTTATGTCAGAACCGCTGTAAAAATCGGCTACCCCTGTGCAAATCACCAATTTAGGCCTCAAATGTACATGGTGCGCTCTCACTCTTGAGCCCTGTTGTGCGCCCGCAAAGCATTTTACGACCACATATGGGGTATTTCTGTACTCAGGAGAAATTGCGTTACAAATTTTGGGGGTCTTTTTTTCCTTTTAACGCTTGTGAAAATAAAAAGTATGGGGTAACACCAGCATGTTAGTGTAAATTTTTTTATTTTTTTACACTAACAAGCTGGTGTAGCCCCCAACTTTTCCTTTTCATAAGGGGTAAAAGGAGAAAAAGCCCCCCAAAATTTGTAGTGCAATTTCTCCCGAGTACGGAGATACCCCATATGTGGCCCTAAACTGTTTCCTTGAAATACGACAGGGCTCCGAAGTGAGAGAGCGCCATGCGCATTTGAGGACTAAATTAGGGATTGCATAGGGGTGGACATAGGGGTATTCTATGCCCGTGATTCCCAAACAGGGTGCCTCCAGCTGTTGCTAAACTCCCTGCATGACTGGACAGTCAGTGGCTGTCCAGAAATGCTGGGAGTTGTTGTTTTGCAACAGCTGGAGGCTCCGTTTTGGAAACACTGCCATACAATAAGTTTTTAATTTTTATTGGGGGGGACAGTGTAAGGGGTTGTATATGTAGTGTTTTACCCTTTATTATGTGGTAGTGTAGTGTAGTGTTTTTAGGGTACGTTCGCACTGGTGTGTTACAGTGAGTTTCCTGCTAGGAGTTTGCGCTGCGGCGAAAAATTTGCCGCAGCGCAAACGTGAAGCAAGAAACTCACTGTAAACCTGCCTGTGTGAATGTACCCTGTACGTTCACATGGGGGGGGGGGGGGGGGGGGCAAATCTCCAGCTGTTTCAAAACTACAACTCCCAGCATGTACTGACAGACCGTGCATGCTGGGAGTTGTAGTTTTGCAACAGCTGGAGGCACACTGGTTGGAAAACCTTCAGTTAGGTTCTGTTATCTAACTAAGTATTTTCCAACCAGTGTGCCTCCAGCTGTTGCAAAACTACAACTCCCAGCATGTACTGATCACCAAAGGGCATGCTGGGAGATGTAGTTATGCAACAGCTGGAGGTACCCAACTACAACTCCCAGCATGCCGAAACAGCTGTTTGGGCATGCTGGGATTTGCAGTTTTGCAACATCTGGAGGGCTACAGTTTTAGAGACCACTGCAAAGTAATCTCCAAACTGTGACCCTCCAGATGTTGCAAAACTACAAATCCCAGCATGCTCGGACAGCAAACTGCTGTTTGGGCATGCTAGGAGTTGTAGTTTTGCAAGATCTGGAGGGATACAGTTAAGAGACCACTAGATAGTGGTCTCAAACTGTAGCCCTCCAGCTGTTGCAAAACTACATATTTATAGCCAAAAAACAAAGAGACCCACAATACTAATAATATTTCAAAAAGTATGACAATCCTTATAGACAAAATAAGACAGACAATTAAAATGGTTAAAAGGCAGAGGATAACCTTAGGCGGGAGACAACAAGTGCCAGTGAATCTGGTATGTGTAATGTAGGTATTCGGTCGAGAGCATGTACAATATAAAACTGACACAGCTGCAAACTTCTAATATAATACAATATAGATATAACATCTACCATACATCAATATGAAATAGGGAGCAGCAATACAGTATTACAGACAAAATAGGAAACTAAAAATACCTAAAGAAACTACCTGTCATATACCCACAAGCCAGGAACACCAAGCACCAACACCCAACGCACGTTTCGCGTATGGGCTTCGTAAGGGGGCGTCCCCTGACGAAGCCCATATGCGAAACGTGCGTTGGGTGTTGGTGCTTGGTGTTCCTGGCTTGTGGGTATATGACAGGTAGTTTCTTTAGGTATTTTTAGTTTCCTATTTTTGGGTTCCCATTTTGTCTGTAATACTGTATTGCTGCTCCCTATTTCCTATTGATGTATGGTAGATGTTATATCTTTATTGTATTATATTAGGAGTTTGCAGCTTTGTCAGTTTTATATTGTACATGCTCTGGACCGAATATCTACATTACCCATACCGTATTCACTGGCACTTGTTGTCTCCTGCCTAAGGTTATCCTTTGCCTTTTAACCATTTTAATTGTCTGTCTTATTTTGTCTAGTAAAGATTGTCATACTGTCACGATTCGGCTGGCTGGAGGTGGATCCTCTGTGCCAGAGAGGGATTGGCGTGGACCGTGTTGGTGGACCGGTTCTAAGTTGCTACTGGTATTCACCAGAGCCCGCCGCAAAGCGGGATGGTCTTGCAGCGGCGGTAGCAACCAGGTCGTATCCACCAGCAACGGCTCAACCTCTCTGACTGCTGAAGATAAGCGCGGTACAAGGGAGTAGACAATAGCAAGGTCGGACGTAGCAGAAGGTCAGGGCCGGCAGCAAGGATCGTAGTCAGGGGCAACGGCAGGAGGTCTGGAACACAGGCTAGGAACACACAAGGAAACGCTTTCACTGGCACAATGGCAACAAGATCCGGCGAGGGAGTGCAGGGGAAGTGAGGTATAAGTAGGGAGTGCACAGGTGAACATACTGATTAAGCTTGCTGCGCCAATCAGTGGCGCAGTGGCCCTTTAAATTGCAGAGACCCGGCGCGCGCGCGGCCTAAGGAGCGGGGCCGCGCGCGCCGGGACAAGACAGACGGGGAACGGGTCAGGTACGGGGGCCGGGATGCGCATCGCAAGCGGGCGCCTCCCGCATCGCGAATCGCATCCCGGCTGGGAGTGATATTGCAGCGCACCCGGTCAGCATGTCTGACCGGGGCGCAGCGAATGAGAGGATGCTGCGAGCACTCCGGGGAGGAGCGGGGACCCGGAGCGCTCGGCGTAACAGTACCCCCCCCCCCTTGGGTCTCCCCCTCTTCTTGGAGCCTGAGAACCTGGTTCCCAGGATCTCTCCTCTGGGCCACAGTTTTCCCAATCCACCCAAAAAAATCTTTTCCCTCTGACAGTCTTGGAGGCCAGAATCTCCTTCACAGAGAAGACGTCAGATGAACCGGAAACTGGAGTGGGAGAAACAACTTTGGGAGAGAAGCGGTTAATGATGAGTGGTTTAAGGAGAGAGACATGGAAGGCATTGGGAATACGAAGAGAAGGAGGAAGAAGGAGTTTGTAAGAGACAGGGTTAATCTGGCACAAGACTTCAAAAGGACCAAGATAGCGTGGTCCCAGTTTGTAACTGGGGACACGAAAGCGGACATATTTAGCGGAGAGCCATACCTTGTCTCCGGGAGCAAAAATGGGGGGAGTTCTTCTTTTCTTATCAGCAAATCTTTTCATCCGGGATGAAGCCTGTAAAAGAGAATTTTGGGTTTCTTTCCATATGGTGGAAAGATCACGAGTCACTTCATCCACAGCCGGCAAACCAGAGGGCAAGGGAGTAGGGAGGGGAGGAAGAGGGTGACGGCCGTACACCACGGAAAATGGGGATTTAGCAGAAGATTCGGAGACTCTGAAGTTGTATGAGAATTCGGCCCATGGTAGAAGATCTGCCCAGTCATCCTGGCGGGAGGAAACAAAATGCCATAAATAGTCACCCAGGACCTGATTAATTCTTTCTACTTGCCCATTGGATTGGGGATGATAAGAAGAAGAGAAGTTTAATTTGATCTTGAGCTGTTTACAGAGGGCCCTCCAGAATTTAGACACGAATTGGACGCCTCTATCCGAGACGATATGCGTGGGCAAACTGTGAAGGCGAAAAATGTGTACAAAAAATTGCTTTGCCAACTGAGGCGCTGAAGGAAGACCAGGAAGAGGAATAAAATGTGCCATCTTGGAAAATCGATCAACGACCACCCAAACAACGACCACCTAGCCTGGCGAGGGTTCAGTCGTTGGGCAGACTGGAGATAGGAGAGATTCTTGTGATCAGTGTATATGATAACTGGAAATTTTGATCCCTCCAGCAGGTGCCTCCATTCCTCAAGCGCCAATTTAATGGCCAGTAGTTCTCGATCACTAATGGAGTAGTTTCTCTCCGCCGGAGAGAAGGTCCTAGAAAAAAAAACACAAGTAACAGCATGCCCGGAAGAATTTTTTTGTAGAAGGACAGCTCCAGCTCCCACAGAGGAGGCATCTACCTCCAATAGAAAGGGTTTAGATGGGTCAGGTCTGGAGAGCACGGGAGCAGAAGAAAAGGCAGACTTGAGATGTTTAAATGCGTCTTCCGCTTGGGGAGACCAGGACTTAGGATTGGCATTTTTCTTGGTTAAAACCACGATAGGGGCCACAATAGTGGAGAAGTGTGGAATGAATTGTCTGTAATAATTGGGGAACCCCAAAAAACGTTGGATAGCACGGAGTCCGGGGGGGCGTGGCCAATCTAAGACGGCAGAAAGTTTATCAGGGTCCATTTGTAGTCCCTGGCCAGAGACCAAGTATCCTAGGAAAGGAAGAGATTGACATTCAAAGAGACATTTCTCCATTTTGGCATAAAGTTGATTGTCCCGAAGTCTCTGAAGAACCATGCGGACATGCTGGCGGTGTTCTTCTAAGTTGGCAGAAAAAATCAGAATATCGTCCAGATAAACCACAACACAGGAATATAGGAGATCACGAAAAATTTCATTAACAAAGTCTTGGAAGACGGCAGGGGCGTTGCACAGGCCAAAGGGCATGACCAGATACTCAAAGTGTCCATCTCTGGTGTTAAATGCAGTCTTCCATTCGTCCCCCTCCCTGATGCGGATGAGATTATAAGCACCTCTTAAGTCCAGTTTGGTAAAGATGTGGGCGCCTTGTAGGCGATCAAAGAGTTCCGAGATAAGAGGTAAGGGGTAGCGGTTTTTTACCGTGATTTTATTAAGTCCGCGGTAATCAATGCAAGGGCGTAGGGAGCCATCTTTTTTGGACACAAAAAAAATCCAGCTCCGGCAGGAGAGGAGGACTTGCGGATAAACCCCTTTTTTAAATTCTCCTGGATGTACTCCGACATGGCTAGAGTCTCTGGAGCAGACAGAGGATAGATTCTGCCCTGGGGTGGAGTAGTACCCGGGAGGAGGTCAATAGGACAGTCATAAGGCCTGTGAGGAGGTAAAGTCTCTGCTTGCTTTTTGCAAAAAACATCAGCATAGTCCATATAAGCCTTAGGAAGACCGGATACCGGGGGAACCACAGGGTCACGACAGGGAGTACTGGGAACCGGTTTAAGACAGTCCCTGAGACAAGAAGTACCCCAGTTCTTGATTTCTCCTGTGGACCAATCAAGGGTTGGGGAATGGAGTTGAAGCCACGGTAATCCAAGAAGAATTTCTGAAGTGCAGTTGGAGAGGACCAAAAATTCAATTTTTTCGTGATGGGGTCCGATGCACATTAGGAGAGGTTCCGTGCGGTAACGCACGGTACAGTCCAATCTTTCATTGTTAACAGAATTGATGTAGAGGGGTCTGGCGAGACTGGTCACCGGGATGTTGAACCTGTTGATGAGAGAGGCCAAAATAAAATTTCCTGCAGATCCAGAATCCAAGAAGGCCATAGCAGAGAAGGAGAAGGTAGAAGAAGATATCCGCACAGGCACAGTAAGGCGTGGAGAAGCAGAGTTCACATCAAGAACTGTCTCATCTTTGTGCGGAGTCAGCGTACGTCTTTCCAGGCGGGGAGGACGGATAGGACAATCCTTCAAGAAGTGTTCGGTACCGACACAGTACAGGCAAAGATTCTCCATGCGGCGTCGTGTCCTCTCTTGAGGTGTCAAGCGAGACCGGTCAACTTGCATAGCCTCCATGGCGGGAGGCACAGGAACGGATTGCAGAGGACCAGAGGAGAGAGGAGCCGGGGAGAGAAACCGCCTCGTGCGAACAAAGTCCATATCCTGGCGGAGCTCCGGACGCCTTTCGGAAAAACGCATGTCAATGCGGGTGGCAAGATGAATAAGTTCATGCAGGTTAGCAGGAATTTCTCGTGCGGCCAGCACATCTTTAATGTTGCTGGATAGGCCTTTTTTAAAGGTCGCGCAGAGGGCCTCATTATTCCAGGATAATTCGGAGGCAAGAGTACGGAATTGGATGGCGTACTCGCCAACAGAAGAATTACCCTGGACCAGGTTCAGCAGGGCAGTCTCAGCAGAAGAGGCTCGGGCAGGTTCCTCAAAGACACTTCGAATCTCCGTGAAGAAGGAGCGTACAGAGGCAGTGACAGGGTCATTGCGGTCCCAGAGCGGTGTGGCCCATGACAGAGCTTTCCCAGACAGAAGGCTGACTACGAAAGCCACCTTAGACCTTTCAGTAGGAAACTGGTCCGACATCATCTCCAAGTGCAGGGAACATTGCGAAAGAAAGCCACGGCAAAACTTAGAGTCCCCATCAAATTTATCCGGCAAGGATAATCGTAGGCCGGAAGCGGCCACTCGCTGCGGAGGAGGTGCAGGAGCTGGCGGAGGAGATTGTTGCTGAAGCTGTGGTAATAGCTGCTGTAGCATCACGGTCAGTTGAGACAGCTGGTGGTCTTGTTGCGCTATCTGTTGCGACTGCTGGGCGACCACCGTGGTGAGGTCGCCGACAACTGGCAGTGGGACTTCAGCGGGATCCATGGCCGGATCTACTGTCACGATTCAGCTGGCTGGAGGTGGATCCTCTGTGCCAGAGAGGGATTGGCGTGGACCGTGTTGGTGGACCGGTTCTAAGTTGCTACTGGTATTCACCAGAGCCCGCTGCAAAGCGGGATGGTCTTGCAGCGGCGGTAGCAACCAGGTCGTATCCACCAGCAACGGCTCAACCTCTCTGACTGCTGAAGATAAGCGTGGTACAAGGGAGTAGACAAGAGCAAGGTCGGACGTAGCAGAAGGTCAGGGCAGGCAGCAAGGATCGTAGTCAGGGGCAACGGCAGGAGGTCTGGAACACAGGCTAGGAACACACAAGGAAACGCTTTCACTGGCACAATGGCAACAAGATCCGGCGAGGGAGTGCAGGGGAAGTGAGGTATAAGTAGGGAGTGCACAGGTGAACATACTGATTAAGCCTGCTGCTCCAATCAGTGGCGCAGTGGCCCTTTAAATTGCAGAGACCCGGTGCACGCGCGCCCTAAGGAGCGGGGCCGCGCGCGCCGGGACAAGACAGACGGGAAACGGGTCAGGTACGGGAGCCGGGATGCGCATCGCGAGTGGGCGTCTCCCGCATCGCGAATCGCATCCCAGCTGGGAGTGATATTGCAGCGCACCCGGTCAGCAGGTCTGACCGGGGCGCTGCGAATGAGAGGATGCTGCGAGCGCTCCGGGGAGGAGCGGGGACCCGGAGCGCTCGGCGTAACACATACTTTTTGAAATATTATTAGTATTGTGTGTCTCTTTGTTTTTTGGCTATATATTGGTACCCCCGGGACCTACATACGGCGCTTAAATGTTTGCCGTGTTGTTGTTTGGCTAAATTAAAACTACATATTCCAGCATGACCAAACAGCTGTCTGGGCATGCTGGGAATTGTAGTTTTGCAACATCTGGAGGGCTACAGTTAGAGACAGGGATAGGAGGGGTGGCACCCCTGCCACCTCACTCCTATCCCTTCAGGGGGATTGTGGGTGTCATGGACACCCGTGATCCCCCTTCTATTCCGGGTCACCGGGTCACCATAGACCCGTAATGACCCGGAATCCCGCAAATCGCAAGTGGGAATTCACTTGTGATTTGCCGCGATCGCCGACATTGGGGGGTCTGATAACCCCCCTGGGCCTTGGCACGGGATGCCGGCTGAATGATTTCAGCAGGCATCCCGCTCCGATCCCCACCCGGTGCGCGGCGGGGGCCGGAATTCTCCATGACATACGCGTACGTCATGGGTCCTTAAGTACCAGGGTGTCATGATGTACGCGTACGTTAAGGGTCCTTAAGGGGTTAAGTGTTCCCTTTATTTTTTGAGCAGTGTATTAACACTGTACAGAGTGAATATGAATGAAAAAATTTGTTTGAAAATGTATGAATGATGGTAGTTTTTGACTAAATGGTTTTGAGTCCTGATACAAGTGATTAGCTTATTTTCCACGCCACCTGACAAGTTGCGCAACTCACAGATAAAGCTGAAAAGCAGGTTTTCTGTAAAGGGCAAGAACAAAAACGGATAAACCAAAGTTTAACCAACTTTATCTGCTCTGCAGGTATACACACCACATTTTTAGCAAATACAGTCTAGTGAAGGAAACAATAGAGATGTCGTGAAGAATAAAGCTAGGGTGCTAGGTTTATAAAAGCCACACTACTTAACACACCCTAATCACACCCAAGTCACGCCCTAACCACCCCCCATCCATGCCCACCTTGCCTTCTCCTTTAATATACCAACCACTAACAACAGGCAACTGTACAGTGTGATTGTAGCAATCACAGTCCTAATACTCATAGATTTCAGCATGTACACACTGGCTAAGAGTAATAAAAGTGTGATTGCTGCAACCACACTCATGGAACCTGCACATATTCAGGTAACCTGTAGATGCTGCGATTCAAGAGTGATAGGGGTGTGATTGTTGCAACCACACTCTTATTACCCTCAAGCGACCCGTACATGCCGAGATCTCACAGATAATTGAAAAAAATAATTTCTAATGTTCTAAGTAAAAAGAAAATAACTAATATATACTAGTGTTAATATAGTATAATGTATGAACATCTATGCATGAGATACGTCTAAAAGATCAGTACTGTAGTCATACAGTTACCAAATAACATATACAAGTTACCACCATACATGTTACCACCTTACTGTTACATGTAAAAGTCTTGTTAAGAAAACTCCTCTAGATGTCCTGAAGACATCTTGAATACCTTGCATGCAATAGTAAGGTCCCTTACACACTAAGCAAATTCTATGGGGACGATTTCCTCACGGAAATTCAAAATGGCGCAGAATGGGTTCTTCTTTTGTGTGGAATTTGCTACGGAAATAAGTGGCAAAGTTCTAAATCTAATTCAACAAATGGGTTTCCATTGACGGATTTCGCCAAAAGCATTAATAAAGTTCCAGTACAGAACTTCCGACATGTACACAGAGCAGTGGTATTCCATTAAAAACAATGGGAGGCTGCTGCACGCGGATTACACTCATAATTTCCTCTTGGACATTTAGAGTGAATTTTGCTCCGTGTGCAGTGGCCCTAGGATACTTAATGCAGTTTTTGGTGCATTTTTTCAAAACCATTGACAGAAGTGGATTGGTCCGTGATATGGGTGGCACAACCAAAGATTGCTGTGTGGTGTTGTGTAGAAGGTGTTGGGGTCGTCATGTAAACCAAAAGTGGCTGTGACTCTTGGGTAGTGATTGCAGCCAAGGCCAGAAGTGGATTTATATGAAATAGGAAATATATAGGAAGGACTTATAGATCCCTTCTGACTTTGGCTCAAAAAACTGAATGAAAAACTGTAGCAAAATGTTGATTGAAATCACTCCACATCCACTCCTAGTTCAGACTTCAAAAACTTCATCCAAACTGAAACCTCCCTTACAGCTGAACAAAAGTACTCAAGGGAGGAGTTTTCGTGCAGTGCGAATGTAAAAAAAGAAATGGTTACTTTTGTCTTTATTTATTGGAAGAAACAGGTATCAGCTTGGGAAACATTGCGCCCAGGCTGATGTTGGTAAATGTCCTGCTTATACATACAGTATGCTTATTCACAGGGCAGCTCACATCTGTGAGTGTTATATATTAAGCTACTCTGTTATTACTGCAATGAATAATAAGAGGAGCTGCAGCCAAATCCAGGCTCCTGTGGGGTAATGATAACTGCAAGTGGGGGAGGGGGCGAAGGAAAGTGATAGGAGAGCATACCAGATGCATTTTGGGTACGGTGGCTTTTACTGTAGGAACAAACATGCTGATACTAAATAGCAAAATGCATCATCATCTGCTAATGTTAAACCTGCTGCAACCTCAGTCCTGTGAATAATATACATTTCAGACAATATATATATATATATATATATATATATATATATATATATATATATCATCTTATTGCAACATACAGCAACAATCAGATTGCTTCTTTAGGTAATTTATTTTCAGGCATATTTTATTTAAAAAAAACTAATTTCATCAAATTTTACTAGATTAATGTGCTATATGTAAGGCTATTGGAAAGTGCTTGTCTTTGCACATAGCTTTTAACCCCTTAAGGACATGGCCAATTACGTTTTTAACGCCTCTATTTTGAAGAGCCATAACTTTTATTTTTCCACTCACAGACTAATATGATGTCTTGTTTTCTGCACAACCAATTGTACTTTGTAATGGCACCTTTTAATTTACCATAAAATGTATTGCACAACCAAATAATATTACTTGTGGGGAGATTAAAAAGAAAACCGCAATTTTACAACTGGGTGGGGGTGGCGGAGGGGGTTTGAGTGTTTAAAAGTGCACTTTACAGTAAACCTGACATGTTTTCTTTATTCTTTGGGTCAATGCGGTTTAAATGATACCCATGTTTACATGTTTTACTATTACTGTACTTGCTTTTAAAATAGGGCAACATTTTTTACAAAATAAGTATGTTTAATATTGCTCAATTTCGACCCCCTATTTTAACTCTTATTTTTCTGTATAAGCGTCTTTAAGAGGGCTCATTTTATGTGCTGTAATCTTTTGTTTTTATTGGTATCACTTTTGTATATATGTGACTTTTTGATCACTTTTTTCGTATGTGATGTGACCAAAATCATCAGTTTTGGATTTTGGTATTTTTTTTTTTTACATTTACGCCATTCACCGAACAGGATCATTAACATTATATTTTAATAGTTCAAACATGTCTATACTCTGCAATACCAAATATGTTTTACTATTTTAAAGAAATGCCATGATTTTGTATTGTGTTTTTTTGGCTACATATTTTTTTGGTTTGTTTACTATATGTTTCACCTGTGAAAACCATGCAGCTAATAATCATGTGCAAAACTGCAGAAATTCATTGTAAAAGAGTTTTGCCACTTCACTGTGATTGGCTGTGTGGTATACTTGTTCTGCACGTGAACCAAGCCCAACCACTGTAAGGCTGGGTTCACATATGTTCGGTATCCGGCATAGGTGAACTCAGCCTAAATTTAGATGCAACTGATGCCACAACTGATGACAAGTTGTCATGAGTTTTATGGTATCCGGTATCCATTGTTTTTGCACAGTGGAAAGGGGGACGCAGCAAGCTGCGCTCCCTGTCTGGTGCTCTCCGGCGTGTCCAACCATCCGGCGTCAAAATTGAGATGCTGGATGATTGTGAACTGTCCTATTCAAATGAATGGGATCAGTTCTAGGATCAGATTCCCTCCGGAGCAAGCCAGAGGGAAACTGTGCCGGTTGCCTGATATATGTGAACCCAGCCTTATTTGAACATGTCGGAGTGTGGAAGCATTGTATTGGGCAAGATTCTGTAACGCCAACTACTGTTCCATACAAATAAATGGGAGATTTGAAGCTTGCTGACCATGCTTTGTGAGGATATGTCACAAATGTTGTTAGTGAGAAAACCTAAGTTTATGAGCAATTTTGGGTAACTAAAATACTGTTTTATGGAGGATCCTGGATAACCTTACTGTTGATAGTCAAGGCTTAGACTAGTGAATAAAAACATTAATATTTATGTATATAGTGCCATCTAATTCCACAGCATTTTTACAATTCAGTAAGGATACTACTTTCCAGATCTCTGGCAATCTACAATATAAAAGAGGCTATGACAATCCTATCAGTACCATATCCCTCTTCATTCTGTGGCGTATCCATATTGGCAGCTGTGACTGGTATGGGGAACCTCTAGTTAAATAAAATGGTTTGCAGCGTCAGGCACAGCAGTCCCAAAAGCTTGGTATACCATAGGGGTTATCTGAGCAACATGGTTGGTTGGGGAAAGTTGTCGTCTTAGACCATACTGTCATGAATTAAATCGAAAAACCACTGGTTAAACTCTACGGTGATCTATGGACTAGTCATGACTGCTATTTGTCTTTTAGTATGAAGTATAGCCCCCAATGACAACTGGAAATTCCAATGCAGCAGATAAACTTTTTGACAAATATCTAGAATCAGTTGGCATCTGTCAGTCAATTGCATCATGGAAAGAGGCTGACGGTCAGCAGAAAATTGTCTAAAAGCTCTAGTGTATGGCCTGCTAGTATTAACGCCATGGGGAACCTCTTTCAGCTACATGAAAATCAAATTCATAGGCCCTAATTCTGATTTGAAAACTCCCCCACCCTGTATTTTTATTTTGTAAATGTTTCTGCTGGTAACAATGTTTTTCTATTAGCTTTTAGCATTTTTGCATAAAATGGTTTAAAAATTCAAATGAATTACTGCTTGTTGGTAAACAGTCAAGACAAACAGAAATGGCTGAAGAACTGGTGCATTTCCCTGGGCTCTGATTAGTAATCTGTGCAGTGATTTGTAATCACTTCCTGTTATATTAACTCTAGTAGAGCGCAAGAAGGAAAAAATGAGAGGCAGCATGGAATTCTTTTATCTTGTGCCTTGCCTACCTTGACCTACAAGGAACAGTTTGCTATGAACTCCCCCTAACGTCTGCTGTGGGAATTGCATGTCACAGTGAATTGCTTTGTGACAAGATGTGTAGCCTTGGGCTGCAGAAGTCAGATTGCAGCGGAAATTAAACCCCAAACCCCAAACACATAGGCAATAAAATCAACAGTATCCTCCATAATCTCTGTAGTTTGCCTACAATACAGAATATATAAAAAAAAAACACAAGCATAATAGCAGACTAGAAAAGCCAGTGGTGTGTTTCTGCCCTTTAGCCCCTTAGCATCTGTTACTGCATGTGTGTACAGTCTATCTATCTATCTATCTATCTATTTATTTATCTATTTATTTATCTATCTATCTATCTATCTCATATCTATCTCATATCTATCTATCTATCTATCTATCTCATATCTATCTTTCAATCTATCTCATATCTCATATCTATCTATCTATCTATCTATCTATCTATCTATCTCCTATCTATCTATCTATCTATCTATCTATCCCATATCTATCTATCTATCTATCTATCCCATATCTATCTATCTATCAATCTCATATCTATCTTTCAATCTATCTATCTATCTATCTATCTATCTATCCCATATCTAGCTACCTATCTCATATCTATCTATCAAGAGGGAGTGCACAAGACAGATATATTCTTATGTTATACTTGATACCTTAACTGGCAAAAAAAAAAAAAAAGCTAAGATTTGGAAGCAGTTTTCACAGCATTTATTATATTACCAGGTTTACTATAATTTTGGTATTTAACCTCTTTGTGCCATCTGCCATACATTTATGTCAGATGCTGCTGGGAGTGTATGGAGCTAGCTAAGGAGCTAACCCTGCTCAATATGCAGTGGGTATCATTTGTACATTACAGGTGAAACAGTGTAACATTGGCTTAAATAGCTAAAAATGTAGCTCTGATCCTGGTTGTTTAACCACTTATATGCCGCTGTCACCAGATGTCTCCCCCTGTAATGCCATTATGGGGTGCCTATGAGTTGTCATGGTAGCTGGATACCTAATGAAGGCCTTTAGGTATGCCATCTTATTCTATCAAATGGGACCTAATAGTTAATGCTGAGAGGCACAATACATGGGAATAAAGAAGTACTTCAGTGTAGTAGACAAATAATCAAGCAAATGCATGGTTCAATCTTCTGGTAGGGCTAAGATAAAGTTTTTTAATAAGTTTAATAAAAACCCACAGCTCATAAAACCTCAATATTGCTTCCCTGATGATTATATATATATATATATATATATATATATATATATATATATATATATATATGATTTTGTTTTGTAATGATCTGAACTATTAAAATATCATGTTATTTATTACATAGTGAACAATGTAACAAAAAGAAAATAATAATATTAATAGCAATGTCAGAATTTTATTTTTATTTTTTTGTCTCCTTGATACCCCACATAAAAGTAATAAAAATAATTTAAAAAAAACTGGATTCACACTAAAATGGTATTTTATATAAACTACTGCTCCAGTAATGGAAAAAGTATGGGTCTAAGACTATAGGCTAACACAAAGCACTTTTTTTTTTGTATAAAAAGTTTTTATTTTGTGAGTAAGTAGTAATACATAATAGGAACCATATATATTTGATATTTCCATAGTCATAATGACTGGCACGATAGAAATAAAATAAAATTTTTACTCTACAGTGAACAATGTAAGTCAAAACCTGAATAGTTCCCAAAAGTCTTAAAATTACAGTACACTACATGGTAAAGTAAATGCTGCCATTAAATAATACAACTTATACAAGACCTCATTTTGTTATATCAACAGGAAAATAAAGTATATATATATATATATATATATACATATATATATATATATATATATATATATATATATTTAAATCCTCATAGTGTTTTAAAAATGTAAACATATATATATATATATATATATATATATATATATATTTTTTTTTTTTTTTTTTTCATTTTCCGGTTGTTGTGTTTTATGACTATGACCTTACATCGAAACATATCTTTTAAATATAAATATATATATGTGTATATATATATATATATATATATATATATGATACTATTTGATATTGAGAATGAACAGATTAATAATTACTAATTATTAATTGTTAATAATATGTTAATAATCTTTTTTTGTCTGTTTTGTTTGGGATTATGAACAGTTCAGTGATTGTTAAATATAAGGTGCCCTATATACCTTCTATCATAAAGGATTTTACAATATATACACTATTTGAGTGCCAGCAGATTGGCATACTAGCAGCTTTTTTACTGCTGGTTTAAAGAAATGAATTTAGCTTTTCCCCAAAACTACTCGTTTAGTACTTTGCTGTCTTTTATTATGAAACATTAGTAGTAATACAATTATCAATATACATTTGTACATTTCTATTGTTATTTATACAATAATACAGTTCACTTAGAAGTTATATATCTACAGTGTGTTTGGGTTTTGTGCATGAATATCATATGTAGCTATGAATTATAGTCAAAAACACGAGCCTATGGCTTCAGGATAGATGAGTGAAGTGCCCACGCGTGTGCCACTCAATCGCTAGCTGCAGGGGGAGAGAGCCTACCATCAGGGCATTATTATGTCAAGTGTCTAAAGAGGAAGTATAAGAACGTATGTGTTACCAGATGAGTCACAAGAGCCTCTAGGGTGGATGTAGTGTGAGGTCTGTTTCCTGTAAGGTGCGCTATTAACGTACTCATGGCACTTAGGGGTTTCACGTTATTTTTTACTGGCCGTGGGTGCAGCCGGAAACATACGTGCAAAACAGATAGAAAAGAGAGATATTGGATATACAATGTGTGTAGAGGTATACAATCATTTTTTAGTACAAATACACTGTAAACTGTATTATAAATTGGATTACGATTATTAACCTGAGCTAAGTAAACTAGACTCTTCTATCACACCATAATACTGATATTATGCGAGAGGGCAAGACACATCCTCAAAGAATTCTGCCCAACCCCATCTCTATAGTTTGTATGTGTATTTTAATAGGCAGCTTATAAATATATAACAAGATGATTGATAAATGGAAAGATAGACAGACAGACATACAGACAGACAGACAGACAGACAGACAGACAGACAGATAGATAGATAGATAGATAGATAGATTGACAGATAGATATATAATAGATTTTATTGTATTGTGCTGTTTATTGCATTATGACTGCATATTACAGAACTGCAATTACACCTGTAATACATTCTTTATTCTTTATCTACATTATATTATTTCTTTACACATGTAATACATTCTTTATTCTTTATATAAATTATATTATTTCTTTACACCTGTAATACATTCTTTATTCTTTATATAAATTATATTATTTCTTTACACCTGTAATACATTCTTTATTCTTTATATAAATTATATTATTTCTTTACACCTGTAATACATTCTTTATTCTTTATATACATTATATTATTTCTTTACACCTGTAATACATTCTTTATTCTTTATATACACTGTATTATTTCTCTACACATGTAATATATTCTTTATATACATTATATTATTTCTTTACACCTGTAATACATTGTTTATATACATTATATTATTTTTTACACCTGTATTACCTTCTTTATTCTTTATATACATTATATTATGTCTTTAAACCTGTAATACATTCTTTATTCTTTATATACACTGTATTATTTCTTTACACCTGTAATACATTCTTTATTCTTTATATACATTATATTATTTCTCTACACCTGTAATACATTCTTTATTCTTTATATACATTATATTATTTCTCTACACCTGTAATACATTCTTTATTCTTTATATACATTATATTATTTATCTACACCTGTAATACATTCTTTATTCTTTATATACATTATATTATTTATCTACACCTGTAATACATTCTTTATTCTTTATATACATTATATTATTTCTTTACACCTGTATTACCTTCTTTATTCTTTATATACATTATATTATGTCTTTAAACCTGTAATACATTCTTTATTCTTTATATACATTATATTATTTCTTTACACCTGTAATACATTATTTATTCTTTATATACACTGTATTATTTCTTTACACATGTAATACATTCTTTATTCTTTATATACATTATATTATTTATTTACACCTGTAATACATTCTTTATTCTTTATATACATTATATTATTTCTCTACACCTGTAATACATTCTTTATTCTTTATATACACTGTATTATTTCTTTACACCTTTAATACATTCTTTATATACATTATATTATTTATTTACACATGTAATACATTCTTTATTCTTTATATACATTATATTATTTATTTACACATGTAATACATTCTTTATTCTTTATATACATTATATTATTTCTTTACACCTGTAATACATTCTTTATATACACTGCATTATTTCTTTACACCTGTATTACCTCCTTTATTCTTTATATACATTATATTATTTCTTTACACCTGTAATCCATTCTTTATATACACTGTATTATATCTTTACACCTGTTATACATTCTTTATTCTTTATATACACTGCATTATTTCTTTACATCTGTAATACTTTGCCTATTCTTTATACACACTGTATTTCTTTATTCTTTACATACACTGTATTATTTCTATACATCTTTCATTCATTCTTTTTTCTTTATATACCCTTTATTATTTCTTTACATCTATAATACCATTTATTCTTTATATCTTTAATCAAAATATCTTCATTTAAACCCTGTAACATTTTTCCATCTGCAAGATTCCTTTTACCTCAGCATTATTTTCCCTGCATTCATAGTAAATCCAATGGCTAATGGTCCTGTCACTTCGGTCATAGTAGGTGCTGCTGGTGAAAACAAGCTCGATGTTAGTACTACATATTAGTATAAATATTTCAATACTACTAAAGGTAAACTTAAACGTGATATACGTAGGATAACCATCGATATGTGAGACTAACAAAATGATTTTGGGGTATCTATGAGGAGCGTGGGCTATGTAGTATCAGGCTGCTAGTTGTTCCTTGTTCTGGCATCTGTTAAGCTTAAGTGGGGAAAAAAAAGTAAAAAAATAGGTTTTATATATATATATATATATATATATATATATATATGTATATATATATATATATAAATATATATATATATATATATATATATATATATATATATATATATATATGCAAATCATAAAATGTTGCAGTATCTTGTAATACCTTTTTTATTGGACTAACAGCATTTTGTAGAGACAAGTTTTCGGGATTCCTCCCTTTGTCAAGTTATAAGCATTTGCTTTGGACTTGATAAAGGGAGGAATCCCGAAAGCTTGTCTCTACAAAATGCTGTTAGTCCAATAAAAAAGGTATTACAAGATACTGCAACATTTTATGATTTGCATCTATATATATATATATATATATATATATATATATATAAAATATATATATATATATATATATATATATATATATATATACTGCAACATTTTATGATTTGCATCTGCATCACTGGACTAATATGGCTACTCAAATTTACTACATATATATATATATATATATATATATATATATATATATATATATATAAAGAATGTATCGCACAAGTGTATGTATATGTGTGTGTGTTCTAGTCATCTATCATGTTAGCATTTTTATAGTGTAGACCAGTGTTTCCCAACCAGGGTGCCTCCAGCTGTTGCAAAACTACAACTCCCAGCATGCCCGGACAGCCAAAGGCTGTCCGGGCATGCTGGGAGTTGTAGTTTTGCAACAGCTGGAGGCACCCTGGTTGGGAAGCACTGTTGTATCCTATCATACCCGGATTTATGGTACTATATAGATGGTATATAGATACAATATAGACAGTGTTGCGATGTGCAGGACTATTTAGGCAGGGTTTCTCTCTTTCTGTATGACATATATATCTTTAAAACTATTAGTGGCGGCCATGGAGACAGCCCATGTATATTTGATTCACTTAGACGTCTTGGCTGAGCACAATTTTCTAGTACTTGGTATCATGGGGATTTAGTGTATAGGGAAGAAAGGGATCAAATGTATTGAAGTTTTGCACGCTTGGTTTGGGTCTTAGATTGCGAGGCACTTAGTTGTAATTCACCATAGCAGCAGAGCACATTGGGGATTATGCAGTGCCGAGGTGAATATAGAGATTGTCTTCACAGATGGGATGCTTTTTAGTCATATATATATTTATATATACATATATACAGGGCTCAAGTCCTGCAGGAACGCGTGGGAACTGGGTTTCTGCACTTTTTCCACAGCAGGAACACTGTTCCCATTAGCCGTACCAGCCCTTGACTGGAAATCTTGGGTGAGTTCCCACACTTTTTTTTTTCCAGGACTTGCCCCTGTGGATATATATATATATATATATATATATATATATATATATATATATATATATTTATAGGGTATACATAGAAACGTTTGTATATATATTTATACATATATAATGTAAAAGTATGCACCAGTGCTGTATCCCAAATGCCAGCACAGGGAAGCGATCGATCAAGTGTGTGAAGAGTGCAGGGGGCATGGTTTAACCCTCTCATTGGCGGTGGCAGGGTGAGGAGGGCAGATCCTCCCTGATCCCGTCCCGCACGTCTCTCATTATTCCCCGCTCTGTTACTCTCTACTTCCCCACACTTTCTCCGTCGTTTGTCAATGAACGTGACGTCACTCGGCGCGGCGCCTTCGCTCTTGTCATTGGCGCGCTGATAACCAATGGACATTCACTAGCCTCACGCCCTTCGCGTTGGTCCAATCAGTGAAGAGCACCGCCCACCTTTGGCCAAAGTGAATGACAGTTGGTGTGTGATTGACGTGGCGCCCTGCTGCAGGCCACGCCCCCTGCCGGCACAGCTTAGCCCCGAGCGCTGTCCACATGAAGCAGGTCCTGAAAGGCGCCGCACACAAGGCAGAGCTGATCTGGAGGAGAGGCCGTAGTCATAGCGCGGCACATGCCTTCACTGTCCTGACCACCAGGACCCTGCTCACTGATCCCCGCTGCAGTCACGGCCACAGTCTGGAGACTACTTTCCAGCCCGTATGGACCGATGACTGATCATCCAGAAAACTTTTCCTGTCATCTAGAAGCACCGAAAGAGGCTCTTCTCTCCAGCATCCTCTGGAATCCTTCTGCCTGGGCTTGGAGGATGCCCAAGTAGCCCCTACATGTTACTTCCCTGTTACTGGGATATTATGATCGCCAAGGAGGGGGCTGACCAGTCACTGGGCACAATGCCAGTCCTATCTGTGCTATAGGTGAAGAAGTAGATATAGAGCTCGGCTGGAGCAGTGTCCATCACCTATGTGTCTATGTGGATGGACATTTGGTGGGAAGTTTGCAGTGGATTATACAGCTATACCGTTACCTTAGTGGGATCTAAACAATATTTTTGACTAAAACAATGCATATTGACTCTATACAGGCTCTGCTATGAGGGACAGCTAGGAAGTGAGTGCGCACTCCATGTTGGATTCTTCTGCTGCCTGAATGTAACACTAAACTGGGGCTACTGCTGCTGCTGACAGATCAGTAACCTGAGGAGTTAACACCTTGCCAGCCTACATCTGGGATCTGACCTGGGGGGGGGGCTCATTGTACTGGATCCAGCAGCTCATGTTCTAAGAATCTTATTAAGGAGATTACTACAGACATAAGGCGCTGCTAGCTCCTTACATCTCTGGATCGCTTCGATGGAAATACACTGTAAGCACGACCCGTTTGCAGCAATGCATAGTAAGTAGGCTGCTCGTTCACTTACCTGCTGTGCTAGGAGTCCCAGCACTTACCTGCCTACCACAAAGTCTTTATACATGTGAGCTAGAACTGCAATAGTCCATAGGATCTATACTGCTTTATCATTAAATAGCACATTCCTATAGGGAATGAAAAAAAATATTCAATTTTATTTATTTAAAAAACATTGTTTAGAACACAGCTTTAGCCACTTATAGTTTCTAGAAAAATATTATGATTGTCTTGCGTAAATATTTCATAATCAATTTTGATTTAACATTTGCTATAGCGTTGCCTAGTTTAATACAGAAGTTATATGTAGAAGGAGATAGACTCTTCCTGCATCTGTAACTACATCAGACAGGTATGTGACTGTAAGTAACTGTCTATAATAACTGCTAACAGCTGCAGATTTAGACTTTATTGCCCTGTACTGTAATGAATAGTTGGGCTGCATCCATATTTTCTTTATTATACACACATTGAAATTCTAGAGATGCTCTACAAGCAGTGGTCTTCATCCTACGGACCTCCAGATGTTGCAAAACTACAACTCCCAGCATGCCCGGACAGCCGTTGGCTGTCCGGGCATGCTGGGAATTGTAGTTTTGCAACATCTGGAGGTCCGCAGGTTGGAGACCACTGCAGGATTCAGGTCTCTACAGGGCACTAGCGGATAAAGTGTTAACAAACCATGTGCACTCTGTTGATACAGGACTATGTACCTGTTTACATGCACACAAGCTATCTTACAATTAGCAGTAGAACAATTGTTTTTTGCGCGCATATATATATATATATATATATATATATATATATATATTTGTGTGTTTCTGTGTGTGTTTTTCTGTGTATGTGTGATTTTCTGTGTGTTTGTTTCTGTGTGTGTTTGTGTGTATTTCTGTGTGTTTGTGTGTGTTTCTGTGTGTGTGTATTTCTGTGTGTTTGTGTGTGTTTCTGTGTGTGTGTATTTCTGTGTGTTTCTGTGTATTTCTGTGTGTGTTTCTGTGTTTGTGTGTATTTCTGTGTGATTGTGTGTGTTTCTCTGTGTGTTTTTGTGTATTTCTGTGTGTTTGTGTGTGTTTCTGTGTGTGTTCGTGTGTATTTCTGAGTGTCTGTGTTTCTGTGTGTTTTTGTGTATTTCTGTGTGTTTGTGTGTGTTTTTGTGTATTTCTGTGGGTTTGTGTGTGTTTCTGTGTGTGTTCGTGTGTATTTCTGTGTTTGTTTCTGTGTGTGTTTGTGTGTATTTCTGTGTTTCTGTGTGTTTCTGTGTGTGTGTGTTTGTGTGTGTAAATTAATGTGTCATAGTTAGTTCTTATAATCGATGGCAACATTAAATATTTGATTTAATAATTAATATTTAATAATATAATAATAATATCTTAGGTATAATTTAGTAGGGAACCTTGTTACCTTGTTAAAATGTTTAATTTTATTCAATATATTTTAGTTTTTATTTTATTATTTAATGAGGCCGTGATAAACAACAGTAGGCATACCCATAAAACAATATAAAAAAATTATATATATATATATATATATATATACATATATATATATATATATATATATCCATATATATCTCTATCTATCTATCTATCTATCTATCTATCTATCTATGTAATGATGTTTAGATGAGATTTATTCTTAATAGTCTACCAATTACCCTCTGTTATCTGTTATATACTTAGCCTTGGCTAGGAGAGTTTGCCTGAGCCGTTGCCATGTTGGATGGCACGTCTGTGTATACAGATCTTCTTTCCTCTGTATACGGCTTGTGTGCATGCTGTAGCCACAGGAAGCAACTGCAAAAGTTGTGTTCAGTGTCCGTGGCCGGAATACCAGACTAGAGACTCACTCAAGCAACACATCCAGCTGATACCAAGGCGTTTTATTTACATGGCCCTCATGTCTTACTGACCTCACACTCTGCAATACAGGTAGATCAATACTTGACATTTGGTAAAAGTAATAATCGTATTACAAGTACAGGAATCCTTATTTTAACAAAGAAGAAATAGAATCATTGCTGTAGCTGTTACTACAATATTATACTGGATGTTACCAGTCACAGTCAGATATATACGTATAGGCAAGAACAATATTATGTGCCATCAACTTACATTAATAATAATCACAACATGTGGGGATCATGTCATATCCTGCATCTTATATAGATTAGTATTAAACTACATGTAGGTGTAACAATGCAGATAGAAGCAGATGCAGCTGATAGAATCAATTAAGCTCGAAATATTCCCTGATACCCACCTAACAATAGCTGCACTTGGCAAAGGCACAACCCCAGCAGGGCAACCTAGGGAAAAGAAGCAGTATATGTTATCTCTGTAGCCTGGGTATAATGATACACTTGTATACTGGCAGGGAATGTGCACATAACGCTGTCTTTAAGTATAGGTATCACTGTGTGAAGAGGTTGTATTATACACAGAGGGGGCAGCCTGGCTATGGTTTATTAGAAAGAGATACATCAACATTTACTGCCTCTTGCTCAGTGGCACATGAAAACCCCCTCCTTTGTGCTTCACTCTGCTTGACCAGCTACAAGGTTTAGAAATTGTACAGATGGATAAATAGATATATAGGTAGATGGATAATGTTTGGATAAATAGATATATAGGTAGATAGATAATGTTTGGATAAATAGATATATAGGTAGATGGATAATGTTTGGATAAATAGATATATAGGTAGATAGATAATGTTTGGATAAAGAGATATATAGGTAGATAGATAATGTTTGGATAAATAGATATATAGGTAGATAGATAATGTTTGGATAAATAGATATATAGGTAGATAGATAATGTTTGGATAAATAGATATATAGGTAGATAGATAATGTTTGGATAAAGAGATATATAGGTAGATAGATAATGTTTGGATAAATAGATATATAGGTAGATAGATAATGTTTGGATAAATAGATATATAGGTAGATAGATAATGTTTGGATAAATAGATATATAGGTAGATAGATAATGTTTGGATAAATAGATATATAGGTAGATAGATAATGTTTCACTTTGTTGAATGCCTAACTTATTTTTTTTTTTTGCTATTTAGCATTGTAAAATAAAATGAAAGTTTTTTTTATACAATTATTTATTTTTCTCTTCTTATCTTATGTTTATATATTTTATAATTCATTTTTGTTATTGTAATTATTATTATTTTATATATTACGAAACATAGTATACTATTGTATGAGTTTACTATTTATTTTAATTATTTAATTATTCTAACTATTCTATTTATTTTAACTAGTTTGGCTACTCTACAAAGTGGAATAATACAGTGATATAGTTAATCATACAATATACTTTATTTACTTTATGAAACAGCAGCTTTACCCTGCTCCCACAGGAGTGTGTGACTGTGACAAATAAATATAAATGATGTTTATTAGAATGTGTTATATTCATGGAACACAGGTCTTATTAGAACATTTAGGAAAACAATGACAACTTTGTACTAAGGCATGTGGCATTTTAGTTTTGTTGATATGCCCTGCTAGACATTCAGATGGGTATTAAGGACTAAGCACAGTACAGTTATTAAACTATATTGTATTGTATTATGCCAAGAGACAATGTAGCTGTCCACTACATGAACTGAAGTATTAACAGCATTGCCCATGAATTACTTTATGTATTTAGGCTGATTATTATTAGTATTTTTTAATTTCTAGATTATTCATAAAAAAGTTTGATTATTGAAGTCGTTTTGAACAGGACATATATTAAAATATTGAAACTGTTATTAACAGTGATAATTTGTATTTATACAGTATCACTTGGGTTTGCCATTTTGAAATTGTCTTATAACACTACAAACATTCAAAGACTGAGTTTGCAATTCATAGTCAACAGATAAACCCCACATTAAATGATCCTCCTCTATTAAGATGGAACCAATCACTGGCAGACAAAGGGTCTCACATTTGATTTGTGCCCTGTACCACAACCAAGCACATCCCAACAGCTGTCACTGTTGTTTATATATTCGCTTTAGATTTCACTTCTAGTATATTAATCAAAATCTCTCTACTGTATCCAGCAGAGCAATTGCCACAGTGGAGGGCCTGGAAATATTGATTTTTTACTTAATCACTTGATCACATAACCCCTTGCATCTTTATTATTTGTCAATTTTAGTAATGCATTAGGACAGAACACAAGACTTTACCTATTGAGATGATCCTTTACTGTGTGCTAAGTAGCAAAGGGATGGTTGCTTAGGTTCCCTGTAGACTTCTGCTCAGCCTTTAACATAGAGTTAAAATCAGACAATATAAAGCAGTAGCACAAGATTAGATACGCATAACTGCATCATTTCTATTATGAGAAAACTTGCTGCTCTGTATGTTTTTTTTCATGCTGGGCTTGAAATGTATTAAAATCTAAATGTGAGCTCTTTTACTCATTTAGCAAGTATTTCAAATTGCCAGCAGTAATACAAGAAAATACTCCTTCTGCTAAAACATCATCAGAACAAGTAGTTAGATGGTATCATTGATTCTGTATAGACAATGTTGATTGAATTGTGCTATCAAATACGACTTGACCAATGTATGATATACAGACCAAAGGGAGTCACAAATAACAAAAGTAGTAAAGAAGTAAATTGAATCTAGTTGTGAATGTGACACAGAACAAACACTGCAACTTTCTAGACAAGCTGGTCATACATACACACTGGCCACTGAATATACTGCATTTTAAAGATACACAGATATTCTAAAAAAAAACAAAAAAAAAAAAACCTGTTGTTTAAATAAAGAATGGGATAGCATATAATAATAACCACATAGTCTTATTTTCTCACAACAGTGCACCACTTGGCTATTCTCTGGGGTATGGCATAGAGCAGGACAAAGGGAGCACAAGCTAATGTCCTCAGCTTCTGATGGACCACCTGCACCAGAATATGTCCTGGTTCCTCTGAAAAGGATGATACATGATAAGGTTTTATTTTAAAACTACATTAAGGCAGAAGGTTTAAAGCCATAGCTGGTGGTGAATGCCCCCTCCTTATTTCAGCCCTTGGCCTTGTCCTTATTTCAGAAACAGTTATTTAAATAGCCACTATGCTGATTGAGTTCCTGTCTAATAGAAACCCTCACTGGTTTTGCATAAAATACGCTTCAATATTGAATCAACTCTAAATGCTATTAATCACACTTGATTAGTTTGTTTTAATGTGATTCACTGTGCAACATAGGTGAACCTTACATGATTAAGGGCTGTAGATAATATGTTTCCCCAGCTGGGTCACTGTCCCATGCTATACAATCTGCTATGTGACTCAGTATGGGTGTCATGCTGATGGTACAGGCCTGCTTTCCCAGGGCAGAGATCTCTTTAGGCTTGATCAGGATTTTGTAACATCTAGCTGTATTCTTCTGGGATATAAACAGAGCTTGGATTCTCTCTATCTTTAGGTAGTGGAAATAAACTGCAGTAAATACATATGTATGTGTGTGTGTGTGTGTATATATATATATATATATATATATTTTTTTTTTTTTTTTTAAAATTTATTGTATTACTATCTATCTATCTATCCATCTATCTATCTATCTAACAAAAAAAAAAAGGCAGCACTTCCAGATGATATGGTGTTCCAGGCTGTAATAGACTTAAGTCCAAAGTCTGGAGCAATTCTTAAACGAAGAATTACAGCTGCACTCGAGGAAAAGTGAAAAAGTATAGGTGGCTCTATTCACCAAACATAAGCGCTTATGTTTGGTGAATAGATCCATCTATACTTTTTCACTATCTCTCGAGTGCAGCTGTAATTCTTCGTTTATTTTTCTATCTATCTATCTATCTATCTATCTATCTATCTATCTATCTATCTATCGTATATGCCTGAGCTTGTAATGTATATATATATATATATATATATATATATATATATAGTACATGCCTGAGCTTGTAGTAGAAGATAACAAAAACATATGATTATTGCAGTGTTAGGTAAAAGTAAACTAAAATTGTCAAAAAAATCTCTCATTATCCATTTCTATATTGCCCTCATCCTGCTTAGTAATGTATAATAGGGACAAAAAAAATACATAAACAAAGATTTTAAATCTAAAATAAATACTCATAGAGAGAGTGCTGCCATTTTGAGAATGCTGCCATTTTGAGGGGCCCAAGGGGACCCTATTAAGTGATGATCTGTTTGCTCTAAACATGCTCCATGAGACATTAGCTCTATGATGGTAAAATAATGGATCCTAAGGATCCTAAGAAATAGTCAACAAATGGATGAAATTTAGTGATGACGCCTCACTGTTAATTTAAGTGTATAAAGAACCCCCCCCAAGGTGCTACACTAGTGCACTCCCTCGCCCACCAATGGTAAGCAGTACAATGGCATTATACATGTGACAGTGCGTATGTGATCAGATTAACACACTCACTTTGAATATAAATACCTACATATAATGTTTTATTTTATTGCAAATAACAGTTTATGCATAAAACATTTCACATTTATGCTACAGCTTTTATTGCATTTACATATTCTAAATATTAAATGTTCTATTGAGAGTTTATTTTATGTTCTTTAGAAACTATGTTTACTTATATCAAGGATTGTTAGTGCAATTCAGTAGTGGTTAACTGCTTTCTTTTCATGTAGTGTTCAGAAGGGTACCTTGTCTGTGGGTTGGTTTCACTTTTATCCACATTTTGGATATTGTTCATAGCAAGTCTGACAAATAAGGCCTTATGTACTGAGGGTTCTTCTCTTTGAGTTTGTTAAATGGTTAGCTGTCTAGGTTAGCTGTCTACAATTATCGTGGGCTGTCATGGACAAAATTACAGGTAGGGTTGACTTTACCACCCGACTTACAAGTCTATGCTTAGCAATATGTAATTCATGTATATTTAAATTTAGCTATCTATCTGTATATATATATATATATATATATATATATATATATATATATATACATATATATATATATATATATATATAACATTTTTTTTTCTTGTTCAAATTGCAACTATTTCCAGCTATATCCCAGACCTGTTTCTAAGGTCCCCACCTATTTGCCACCAGTGTTTGAGAGGTAATGGAGCTAAGTAGAAATTAATGGTGTAAGCTGAATTGAAAACATTGTGGATAAAGACTTACAGCTCATTATTATTGACTTTTTAACAAAGGCTTGTGTCACTTGGTATCCCAAACGACATTTCACTGTTGTATAATTGGTCATTTGTAAAGACTGCACAATGGGGGTAATTCATTAATTCTGATGGTGGTGATCATGGCACTTTCATAAGGACACCCACGTTACTGTCAGAGCATTTAAGTACATGGAAAGACACAACACTAGTTTAGTATCGGTTCTCCTTTTTTTAATAGGCTGTAAAGAAATGAAGAGAAAAGTCTCAAATGGTTTTAAAAAATTTAGGTATATTTAAAATATGATGGGAGAATTTAGCAAATTTTTTTTGTGAATTTTGCACCAAATTTGGTCAAAAGATGCTTCCCAAGGTTACACCACATTTTGAGTTAGATTACAGTCAAGTTTCGTTTTGTTTACACAATGTTCACTAATCTCGAACAAAAGTGCCGTGACCTATGTTTGTGCACATTCTAATCTGCACCATTTTGTCAATGCATATTTATAACTTATTAGTGCACAATTGGGGTTGCATCTTAGTCCAAGTGGTGTAAACAGGGCCAAATTACAACAGAGGCCCTGTGGCATGTCCAATTTATTGTGTTTTGAAGGTGCATACATTAAAAGAACCTCTCATTGCCAATGGATTTTAATTAAATTTAATAAAATAATGAATTAATAAATATAAATATTAAATATGAAAAATAAATAAATTAAATTAATTACATTTTTATTTATTTTTGCTTCTTTTTCCTCTCTCAACATTGGCAGTTGCACTTGTGGAAAGCTGACTAATGTCAGGCACAACACCACTGCCCCCTTGCACGATCAGTGTGCTAAAGTGTTGCATGAAAATTTTTTCAGCATCCCAGCCATGTGGGTTAGAAGACAAAGGTTCATTTGGGTCACTCCACTCGACTGCTCCATGTTGTTGCACGTCACCATGGCTCTGTGAGGGTGAAGTTTGATCTGCTTTGTGCCAAACAAGAGAAGTAGCTTGTTTTACACGTGATTTGGGCACTGCACATTTAAAAATATGGCACACATTGCTCCCTTTCTCCCACACACCAAAAATGCTTAAAATTCACCAGTATACAATTATATCCTTCTTTGCATATTTTAATAAAAACTAGATAATAATAATAATTTTATTTATATATTCCGCAGCGCTTCTACCTAGATTTAATACATCTAGGTAGAAACAAAAAGATAAAATTGCAACATTGCTGCAAACAGGTAAAACACAACAAAATATTGAATTAAAAGTTTAAATTTGCAGGGTACACTTTTATGTCAGAGGTACGGTCTTTGGCTCACAGTCTTATGCCATGGAAAACAAGTGATCCAGTTACCTCTCTGAAACACAAGACACCAGTATTATATATGACATGGAATAGTTTAGGTAGGGGGTTTGTTACAAATTATTAACCAGGACAAGTGCTAGTTACATTTCTGTGACCTTAATTTATTAAAAATGTCATAATCATAAAACAGTTATTGGAGCAGATTTATTAAAACTGTCTAAAAACTTTAATCTGTCTTTGTTGCCCACAGCAACCTATCACAGCTCAGCTTTTAGTTTAATAGAGCTCATTAACATATGAAAGCTGATCTGTGATTGGTTGTGGGCAAAACCAGACAGTTTGGATTTCAGGGCCATCTGGGCCAATGTCTTAAAGGGGTATTACGGTTTCTAAAAATGAAGTTAGATTGTGCTACTTACTCACCTCGCTTCCTTTGGAGTCTCCCTATGAAATCTTTTGGTTCCATGCTTAATGCTTCATCCGCTTCTCCTGAGATTCGTCTTAGCAGTTAAGGCTGGCTCAGCCAATCACCAGCTGCAGAAGTGTCCTGTCTCAGGCAGTGATTGGCTAAGTAGGCTGTCACTGCTCAGACAAGACTGTCTCAGAAGTAGCAGTTGAAGTGTTCAGCAGGGGACTGGAAGACTTCATATGGGGACTCCCCAGTGAGTGAGGTAGGTAAGTATGTTTTTTTCTATTATTATTTTATAATTATCATACCAGCCCTAGGACATGAGATACCAGAGTACCCCTTAAAAGTTTTTTAATTATAGGATATTTTGAAATAGCTTTATTGTGAACATATCCTATGCTAACATATCGCATGTATATATACAGCACTATCCTTTTTTTTTAAAGGAGTAGAATGTGGAGTAGTTGGTTTTCTTGAAAATATGTTGTAGATAATAAGATAGTTTCTGTAGAATTGCATGCATGTATGTCTGGTGAAATGCATAACAATTGCACTTTACATAGGATAATGGGCAGACCTAAAAGAATGAATGGGTCAGCATAGTCTTGTTATATGTTACATGATAAACCTCATCTATCAAAACTGTCTATCAGAAAATAAACTTCCCTCTTTTTCATAGCAACTAGAGATGAGTGAATTTTTTTTAAATTTTTGATTCAGCCGATTCACAAAATTTAGCAAAAAAATTCAATACGGTCTGAAATTTGTGACAAATTTTTATTAGTAATGTATTTAAATAATGTGTTTAATAAAGTGTGTGTATGTTTCACTTTTTTTTCTCTATTTTTACATTTTTTAGGTAGTAGTACTACTACTCCCAGCATGAAACAGACTGTTCCATGATGGGAGTAGTAGTACCTGTGCTAATAGACAGATCACCCCGGGTGTCACTCCTGACACCCACTGCGATCGTCCTATATAAGGTATAGATGCGGGCGGCTTTCTCGCATCTCTGCTATAGACAGGATGATAGCAGCGGGTTTCAGGAGTGACACCCGCTGTGATCTGTCCTCAACTGCAGGTACTACTGCTCCCAACATGGAGCACACTATACTCCAAGCTGGGAGCTGTAGTACCTGCATTAATAGACAGATCGCAGCGGGTGTCACTTCTGACACCTTTTGCGATCTGTCTAATAATGCAGGTACTACAACTCCTAGCATGGAGCAGAGTGTGCTCCATGTTGGGAGCAGTAGTACCTGCAGGTGAGGAAAGATCACAGCGGTGTCACTCCTGAAACCCGCTGCTATCGTCCTATATAATGTATAGATGCGGGTGGCCGCTATATGAATAAGTGACGTGAATTCTATTCACATCACTGGCCGTCCGGTGTATAGTGCAGAGATGCGAGCGCAGGAGAAAGCCGCTCCATCTTTGCAATAGAAAGGACAATCACATCGGGTGTCAGGAGTGACATCCAGGGCGATCTGTATTAGTACAGGAACTACAACTCCCATCATTTACTAATAAAGAAAAATAAAAAATTAATTATAAAAATATATTATTTTTACATTTAAATGGCCCTTTTCCACATTTTTATTATTGGCCGCTACATTTTTTTTTTATCCCTGCCCACCCACATAAATTGATCCCTGTTTAAAAATTAAAAAATTTTTGTCTTTCAATTTTGGTAGCGGGCAGGGAACAGAAAATTCAGCGCTCAATATTAAAAAGGAATGAGGAGTGCATTTCATAATTTATTTGCCAGTTTTCCTTCTAAATCATATATTTTTTTTATTTTACTTTACTTTTTTAGCCCCATTTATTTAATTTAATTTTTTGGGGCATTTTGATTTGCTGCAATGAATAATTGCGGGGGTCAGAGACGAGACGAGGACAGGGACATCAGTAATATGTATAATACAGTATGCAAAGAAAGGCTGAGTTTCCCTAATTCACCAAAAATCCATAAATTTACAGAGGTGAAGTATTAAAGATACTTTAAATTGTAATTTGCAGAGGCAGATGGCTGGGACAATAATGTATGTATGTATTTTATGTAATTGTGAACGACAATGTCATTGTAATTATACAATATGAGATGATTTTAAATGACAAATTACCTCAAAATTCTTCTTGTAATTCCAATGTCTCTGCATATGCAGGAAGACATGGATGGGAGCTATAATTTCAATAGGATGGAAAGGACTTTTTCTTTGCTGTAAGCTGTAGAAGGAAATATGTAACCATGGATGTGGGATGAGGGATTACCTTTTTATATATGTGAAAAATCTTTACATTTCTATGTAGGGAATGATGGGAGTTGTAATTCTTGAATTCCAGTTGTCCCCTTGCAATCACAGTGGTTACAGTGGGGACCGGCAGGGAGTCACTGGGACCATATGAATCGAAGAAAGTTTTAAAATATACAGTAGCTGCTCTAATTAGAGCAAATGAAGGTTAATTGAATAATGAGACCACAGCCAATTAAGGTCAAATAGGTAATAGAACATCAAAGGAATGTAGGTCAAGTTTGTTTGACCTTAATTGGCTGTGGTTTCATTGTTCAATTAAGGTTTTTCCCTCCTATTTCCTGTTATTCATTCATCTGTCTGCTGTGTAAGCACAATACATAAATAAGATATATACAAATATATGATTTATATATCTATATATAGAAAAATACGAACGACTGCAGTACACGTTTTTCAAGTCAAGAAACGTTGTCCATTTTTTAGCTGGATTAAAAGTTTCATTTTTTGCTACTTCATTGTACAGCAGTCATTCCTATTTTTCTCTACATTGTTGGACCCAGGACCCATAGATTGCTTACACCCGTACATAAGGATTTTTCTTTTTTGGGAGTGCTGCTTTGCTTTTCTATTTTTATCTCTCTCTCTCTCTCTCTCTCTCTATATATATATATATATGGAGGGAGAGAGAGAGAGACATATAGATATACATATATATATATATGATCTAATGTGAAAAGTTTACATCTACAGTATATATTATTACATATTATCCATATGGTACATATACTCGATATGCTGGGTCCTGCAACAGTATTGAAATATGCTGCAGGACCCACTGACAATCAGTTTACAAACAGTGCAAAATATATGTTTGCAAACTGTCCGTGGGTACTCAATTAGGATGTGGATCTCGTTCCTTCAACCCAGGTCAGATATGCTGCGGGACAGTTTGCAAACATATATTGTGCACTGTTTGCAAACTGACTGTCGGTGGGTACCACAGCATATCTCAATACTGTTGTAACTTTATATATATATATATATATATATATATATATATATATATAGCTATCCATATATCTATATGTCTCTCTCTCTGTATATATATACTAGCCGAGTACCCAGCGTTGCCTGGTTTTTCCCACCTTATCCTTGTGGGGGAAAAGCAACAAAGGAGGAAGCTTTTGCCCTCATATCCCGTCCCAAAATCCTGACCCCATATCCCCTCCTCATATCCCGACCCAAAATCCCCTCCTAATATTCTGACCTCATATCATGTCCTCATATTTTGTTCTCATATCCCGTCCTCATATGCCAACTTCATATCCCAACCTATTTTCCCGTCCTCATACCATGTCCTCATATCCCGACCTCATACCACGTCCTCATATCCCGCCCCCATTTCCCAACCTCTTATCCCATCCTCATACCATGTCCTCATATCCCAACCTCATATCCCATCCTCATCCCGTCCCCATATCCCATCCCCATGTCCCGTCCCCATATCCCGTCCCCCTATCCCCTCCCCATATCCCAACCCCATATCTTGACCCCCTATCCCGTCCCCATATCCCGACCCCATATCCTGACCACATATCCCCACCCCTTATGCCGACCCCATATCCTGTCCCCATATCCCAACCCTATATCCCGTCCCCATATCCCAACCTCATATGCCATCCTCATATCCCGTCCTCATATCCCGACCTCATATCCGACCTCATATCTTGTCCGCATATCCAGTCCCCATAGCTAATCCTCATTTCTAATCCTCATATCCCATCCTCAAGTGGGGCTGCATTGTGGTAAAGATATTGTAAACTGAAAATAAAAGTGGTGTGGCTTAAAAGGTGGGCATGTCTTTGTGTGATGGGGTGTGGCTTACAAGCCGGACTGACACATTCACCAGGAGATGCAGAACAGAGCGTGTGGAGTAAGGCACCAGAAGTCCTATACACTTGCATGGGACTTGAAACAAAAACCTCATCCTTCCCATATGGGGGCAGGTTAGGGGTTAATTTAACTATTATATATTTTTATTTGCCATATAAGTAACATGTGAAAAGTGAAGAGAAAAAGCTGGCAGCTATAAAGTGATGCACTCCAAAATCAGATAATCATGTAAACAATTCATCTTTATTAAGCAATATGACATACAAAAAAAGGAAGCGTACAAACAATTAAAATCATTTAAAAACAATATTTCCGGCGGAGGAGTATAGTCCTTCAACGCCCACCCAGTACTGGAAAGGAAATATAGCCCTCCAAGAATATTCTCGTATATTGAATGACGCCCGTGTACATCACTTGACACCCGACACTTCAGGTACTAGTGTTCCGGCGGTGCGGACCAAACAACACCACATGGTAATTATGATTTATTGATAAGTGAACGGATGCTTGTGATTACAATGGTATAAATACAAATCAAGGGAGCTGAAAATCACTCCTGAGGAAGCCTCCGTTGCTGGAGGCGGAACGTGTGGGGTTAGCTTTCCCCCGTACTGAGATGCAGGAAGTCCTAGCCTTGACTTAGATACAGCTCTCCATTGGTGAAATCCCCTTACATATACCTGACTGACTTTCTATGCATGACACTCTATATCTATCTTTAATCTTCTGGGTTTAGGATACATACGTATATCTTTATGCATTGGTGATTTTTGTTACTGCTATCTCTAGTAGATATTGTCATAACTTTTATGTTTAGCACCAGGTTACTTTCCATTGGACTAGGGTGTATACACATATAGGTTATTGTATAGGGGAATTCTGGTATATGGTTTCAGGTATCGGTACATGGTCAGGGCAGCCTGTAACTTCTTGTGGGGTTATATTTCCCTTCCAGTACGGGGTGAACGTTGAAGGACTATGCGCCTCCGCCGGATATATTGTTTTTAAATGATTTTAATTGTTTGTACGCTTCCTTTTTTTGTATGTCATATTGATTAATAAAGATGAATTGTTTACATGATTATCTGATTTTGGAGTGCATCACTTTATAGCTGCCAGCTTTTTCTCTTCTCTTTTTGTATACTATATGTGGCAGCTGGCTGCACCCAGTTTGTGGTTAATAGCATAGATGGTGCCCATTGTTTTCTTTGTTGAATATAAGTAACATGTGACCAAGTATTATCGAAATATCTCCAGCCTTTTGGAAATTATGCAGTAACAGAAATTTTCCATAGACTTGTATGAGACTTTAAATAAAAACCCGGACCCTGGCAAATGGGGGTTGGTAAGGGTTAAATTACCTATCCTATGTTTGTTGTTGACATATAAGTAACATGTGTACCAAGTTTCATGTTAATATCTTTAGTGGTTTGGACGTGATGCTGGAACATACATACACACACACACACACACATACAGTGGGGATCAATAGCTTGGGCACTCCAGGTAAAAATTTGTATTAATGTGCATGAAGAAGCCAAGGAAAGATTGAAAAATCTCCAAAAGGCATCAAATTACAGATTAGACATTCTTATAATATGTCAACAAAAGTTAGATTTTATTTCCATCATTTACAGTTTCAAAATAACAGAAAACAAAAAAATGGTGTCTGCAAAAGTTTGGGCACCCTGCAGAGTTAATATCTTGTACTGCCCCCTTTGGCAAATATCACAGATTGTAAACACTTTTTGTAGCCAGCCAAGAGTCTTTCCATTTTTGTTTGAGGTATCTTTGCCCATTCTTCCTTACAAAAGTCTTCCAGTTCTTTGAGATTTCTGGGCTGTCTGTCACGCACTGCTCTTTTAAGGTCTATCCATAGATTTTCAATTATGTTGAGGTCAGGAGATTGTGAAGGCCATGGCAAAACCTTCAGTTTACGCCTCTTGATGTAATCCCCCGTGGATTTCGAGGTGTGTTTAGGATCATTATCCATTTGTAGAAGCCATCCTATCTTTAACTTCAGCTTTTTCACAGATGGCATCAAGTTAGCATCCAAAATTTGCTGTAATTTTATTGAATTCATTTTTCCTTCTACTAGTGAGAGATTCCCTGTGCCACTGGCTGCAATACAACCCCAAAGCATGATTGATCCACCCCCATGCTTAACAGTTGGACAGAGATTCTTTTCATTAAATTCTGTTCCCCTTCTTCTCCAAACGTACCTTTGCTCATTCCGGCCAAAAAGTTAAATTTTAACCTCATCGGCCCACAGAACTTTTTTTCAAAAATGCATCAGGCTTGTCTGTATGTTCATTTGCAAAGTTCAAACGCTGATTTTTGTGGTGAGGACGTAGAAGAGGTTTTCTTCTGATGACTCTTCTATGAAGACCCTATTTGTACAAGTATCTCTTTATAGTGCAATAGTGTACCACAACTCCAGTGTCTGTCAGATCTTTCTGGAGGGATTGTGCAGTCAAACGTGAGTTTTGAATTGTTTTTCTCAAAATCCTGCGAGCTGTTCTGTCTGATATTTTTCTTGGTCTTCCAGATCTTGCTTTAACTTCCACTGTTCCTGATGACTGCCATTTCTTAATTGCATTCCGAACAGAGGATATTGACATCTGAAAACGTTTTGCTATCTTCTTATAGCCTTCTCCAGCTTTGTGAGCATCAACTATTTTCAGTTTCAGATTTCTAGACAACTGCTTAGAAGAACCCATGGTGCTGATTGTTGGGGCAATGTCAGATGATAATTGAGAACAATCCATGACACTGGCAGGTCTCAGCTTTGCAAAGGTGCAGTGCATGCTATAAATTCTGCAGGGTGCCCAAACTTTTGCAGATGCCATTTTTTAGTTCTCTGTTATTTTGAAAGTGTAAATGATGGAAATAAAATCTAACTTTTGTTGACATATTATAAGAATGTGTAATCTGTAATTTGATGCCTTTTGGAGACTTTTTTAATCTTTCCTTGGCTTCTTTATGCACATTAATACAAATTTTTACCTGGGGTGCCCAAACTTTTGATCCCCACTGTATCTTGCAGAGATCGAGTGGCTTTCTCCTGCACTCGCTTCACTGCACTCCACTCCGTGAGTGATGTGAATAGAATTCACATTTCCCACAGAGAGCTGTGATTGGCCAGATGGTTCCAGCCAATTACAGCTCTCTGCGGGAAATATGAATAATAGGGATAAATATACGGCATGTACTCATACTACAGTGGGACCAGAGAAGAGTGGCCGGCTACCCGCATCTATATTTTAAAGCGGATGTCGCTAATGAAGAAATTCTTTATTTCGAATTGAGTCAAATTCCGGATTTGGTCCGAATCGACTTTTTCATGAAATTCGTAATGAATTCGACTTTGTCCGATTCAATTCAATTCGCTCTGATTGGTTACTATTGGCAACAAGATTGGATATTTTGATATGAGGCTAAATAAAAGTGCAAAAAAATAGAAAAAAAATACATGAAGAGAAAAATCTGAGTAAAATAAATCGAGTTATAGTTAAATAATTTACTTTACAACTGTTGTTACAATGCAGTAGAAAATGTATTTATGGATGCAAATATAAAATATAAAAACTTGAGTTTAAAAGAAGTTGATGTCGAAAGAGAAAATGTAACACTCACGTTTCTGAAGACAGGAACTCCGGTGTATGTGGATCCGATGGACCTGTGTGGCAGATGACTCGGACCATGCCAGGGAACGGAGTCTAAGGTGCCGCTGGTCTTCACCAGAGCCCACCACAAAGCAGGATGGGCTTGCTGCTGCAGGCGACACCCAGGTCGTAACCCCCGGCAACGGCTCGACCACACAGGCGGCTGAGGAGATGCGAAGCACAGAAGGGATGAGACAACTCGTAGTCAGGATAGCTGTAGGTTAGGGCAGGCAGCACAGTAGCGTAGTCGGGACGTAGCAGAAGTTCAGTAGGCAGGCGGCAGAGAAGCAAGGTCAAGGTCACAAGAGCAGGAGATCTGGTACATGGCAGGGCAATACAAAGGAACGCTTTCTCTAGGGCACAAGGCAACAAAGATCCGGCAGAGAACTGAGGAGGGTGGAGGAATTTATCAACAAGACACAGGTGGTTACACTAATGAGCGTACTGGCCCTTTAAATCTTAAAGCTCCGGCGCGCGCACGCCCTAAGGGACGGGGACACGTGCGCCAGAGCAGAGAGGTGGAAGCAGAGGCAGGGGAAACACCCGGAGAGTGATGGACTGGGGCTCGCATGCGGGTGCGTTCCGCAGTGCGAGTCCCAGCCCCGAGCGCATAGCGTAACAGAAAAGAATCCAGTATCCACATGCCAAGGCACTAAAACTTCTTTATCTATATTTCCCTTTAGAGCATGATATAAAAACTGTATCTGCATTATTACTTATCCCCTATCCCCTTAGGACAGGGGATAAGTTTTTCACCACTGGACTACCCCTTTAAGTATTATGTTCAGCCTATTGGGGCATTTAAATGACAACTGACATTGTATTCACTAAACCTAATACACAGGATTATAGTGTGGGTGAACTGGATTTCAATGAGGCAGGAATTATCCGGATCCGTGATCCGGTTCTGAAGATGTCCGTTGTATTAGCCGGAATTGTTAATCTGGAAATGGCTAGCTTTGTGCGATAGAGTCGGGACCTGGCATACCCAGCTTCCCTACCTCCATCCTGTTTGCACCAATATGCCTGCCTACCTTGTGTTCACCTGGCTAAAGGGTCCCCAGAAATATGGGAGCAGAGGGGAAGGAGGCAGGGAAGCTAGGCTTGCCAGGTCCTGCCTCCATTGCACAAAGCTGGAAATTTCCAGATTAGCAATGCCAGCAAATACAACAAGTATCTCCAAAACTGGACTGCGAATCTGGATAATTGATACCTCATTGTAATCCGGTTCACTGGCACTACAACCCTATATATTGGGTTTAATGTAGGTGAACTCACTGTCAGTTTCCCTTTAATTGAGTGTACTGCAGCTTATACACCATTGCACCAATCACATACACAATCATTTTTTTTTTTGCCCCAAGGGTTGCCCCTGAGAGGTTTGTGGTATAAAAAGGTATATATTTTTAATCCAGGAATAATTTTTTTTGTTTACGATCGAGAAGGTTAGTTGTGTATGTGATCATTGTGTTGGAGATAAGAGATGATTGGATATGCAAAATACCAACATTACGAGAACAGACATGTGGTGAGGTGTAGCAATGACAATAAAAAAAAACTTCTATAAATAATACAAAATATAATGGTCCTGAATGCCAGATGTTCAGACCTGACGGACCAAATTATAGTCGTATGATTTCTTTTTGGGATTGACACTTTGTGTCTCCCTCAAACTTATCTAGTAATACAAGCAATTATCTTTAGATATCTTAATATTGCCTATTATAATTAAAATTTCAGGGTACATTGGTAAGCATGGCATTTACATATTTTTTGCAACCCGCCAAAGGGTAAGGATTGGTTCAAGTACAACCCTCTGGTAACCATTTGGTCTACATTTTAAGGCTAAGTTCACACTGAATAAAATTCCCCAATGTAAATGAGGCTAGGTTGACATATATCAGGCATTTGGCATAGTTTCCCTCCGGCTTGCACCAGAGGGAAATTGATGCTAGAACTGATCCCATTCATTTGAATGGGACAGTTCACAATCATCCAGCGTCTTAATTTTGACGCCGGATGGTTGGACACGGCAGATGGCACACGAAAGAGGAATGCAGCTTGCTGCATTCCCCTGTCTGTTGTCCAGAAACAATGGACGCTGTATGCCATACAATTGATGACAATTGATGCACGTTGTCATCAGTTATGGCATCAGTTGTGTCGAGATCACCTATGCTAGATGCCGGACATGTGTGAATCATTCTTTTTTTTACATGTACATATTTATTCATAATTGGCAAAAAGTCAACATGCAGCTTTTTTGCCAATTATAGATGAAAATTTGTGCATAAAATATGTCAGGACATTTTTATTAAAGGGGTACTCCGCTGCCTTGTGTCGGAAGCTCCGCTCCCCAGCGTCCGGAAGTTTATTGTTCCGGAGGCTATGTGCGGGCTTCTGTGTTCAGGGCTGCCCCTCGTGACGTCACGCCCGCCCCCTTCGTGACATCACGCCCGCCCCCTCAACGAAAGTCTATGGGAAGGGGGCGTGACAGCCATCGCGCCCCCTTACCATAGACTTTCACTGAGGTGGCGGGCGGGATGTCACGAAGGGGGTGGGCCTGACGTCACGAGGGGCGGCCCTGAACACGTAAGCCCGCACACAGCGTCCGGAACAATAAACTTCCGGACGCTGGGGAGCGGAGCTTCCGACACAGGGCAGCGGAGTACCCCTTTAAGTGCCACGTTAGCAATACACTGATTTACATTTTTTTACAACTATTTGCAGATAGCTACAAAAATGGTTTCTTAAAGGGGTATTCTGATATGAGAAAATTGTATTTAAATTAAACTATCAGCTTAAGATATATAACTTACTAATATAGTGTTGTCACAAACTGCCTTTAGTATGTTTTTGCTTGAAATACCACTAACAGGAACTTGTTTAGTGACATTTTTAGTGGGATGTTGTCCCAGTAGCTCCCTGGCTCCTCCTTCTCTCCTGACATGAGGCATCATATTGTGCTTTCTCAGGAGGTGTGGCTGGATCTTGTCTCTGAGCTCAAGCCCTGCCCCTTAAGTAAGGCACACACAGACACACACATACATATATATCTTTATTGGGACATTAAGAAAAGAATGAGGTGTGTTTATACCATGCTGCCTTGTTCTAAAAAATGCCACAGGCAGAGGAGTAGACAGCGAATGAATAGAGCAGGTTCTACAGACTGTTCTGCTCTGTAGAGCAATGTTCTGCAGCAGCTCTGGGTGGGAAACAGTGTTGTTGGAGGGAATTAGACAGGGTAGGAGGGCCGTGATAATGAGCTGGAGAAAGCAATGCATTATAGGGATTGTTGTATTGAGCAACTACTCAACCAGGAAGTAGCATTTCTGACTTAGACTATGTTCACACGGTGGAATTTGGCCGAAGAATTCCACTGGAAATTCCACTGAAATTTAAAGCCATGTCCAATGGTATTCCGCTGTCCCAATCACACAGCAAATTCCACATTCCACAAAATTTAAAGACCTGTCTAACAAATTTACAGAATTATGTGAGGAATCTCATTTAACTCAATAGGGCTTGATATTCAGCAGAATACTGTGTTTAGAGAACAAAGAAATTCTGCTGCAATTCCACCAGAATTCCAGCGGAATTCTACAATTCCTTTCAACAAATTGTGCATAATTGCGGAAATTCCCCCGTGTAAACATAGCATAGGAAATTATTAGATTTTAGTTATAGGCAAACAGAACTTGATTATTTATAGTTACATAAAAACAAAAAAAAGAAGTTACTATTCATATAATATATGGAAACATTACAAACTACATCTAACAGAATAGCTATAAGATAGAAAAATAAGTTAACATTAGATGAAGATATCACCTTCACCCATTATGTAGGTATTTTATTTTCATATTCTTCGTGATTTATCACAAACCTAAAATTCTAAAAATAACTTTTACTTTCAGTGTTTTGCAGAGCGTAAAGAACTATTGCCTTTTTTAATCAGCTTCCACAAACATACTATTTATGAGTAATAATAAGGTTTTTAACTTTTAGGCTAGGTTCACATAGTGTTTTTAAAGGTGCATTTCATTTGTAAAAAAGCATCCGCAAAATTTTGGCCGCAATTTTTAACATTAATGTACTTTATGTAGATCTATGGGAAAGTGGTGGTCTGTGCACAAAATATGTAAAAATACGGCCACAGTTTACAGCTGCGTAAATAAGTGACATAAAATAAAAATAAAAGTTTAGTACTGATGCCCCATCTGACTGGTTTTTAATGAAATATTTTTTCCATAAGTTTTACCAAATCTGTCCCATACATCTGACTGAAGTTCCAGACATGTACATGTTTTTTTTTTTTTTTAAACCCTGGAATAAGATATTCAGGCATTTCTGTTACAAACCTTCTGTATTCGAATCAGGATTGACAATCTTCCAAAAATTCCTGGGGCTTTTTTCTACTGTCTGTAAAAAAAGATATGAATCTGTTTTTTTTTTTAAGCTGGAGGTACTATATTGTTATTGGATGCAAATGGAGAAGAGAGACAATTATCATGGTGCTGATCCTGAGCCCCTCTTCAGCTTTTCATTCTGGGGCCTCAGGAGCGGTGCCAACAATATTTGCCTTTCTTCTCCATTTGCAAGCATCATAGGGACTGACAATAGGCATCCCAAAGCACTACATAGATTTGGGCCTACCCTCAGCTCTCCCTGTGTTGTTTTCTCTCTCCGATGAACAGATAGCTTCCACTGTTTCTCCTCCTGTGTTAAATTTTTCCATATCTGGCATTCAAGAGTTCTGCTTTTTATGATAATTGTAATTATAATTATCATGATATTACAGTTTTTTACAGATTTTACTGTCCACATTTGGATGAGTTGTTCAGTAACATGTTACCTTATACATGTAAGGCTGGGTTCACATATATCAGTCGTCCGGCACAGTTTCCCTCCGGCGTGGACCGGAGGGAAACTGGTGCTAGAACTGATCCCATTCATTTGAATGGGACAGTTCACAATCATCCAGCGTCTCAATTTTGACGCTGGATGGTTGGACATGCCGGAGGGCACCGGACAGGGGAACGCAGCTTGCTGCGTTCCCCTGTCCGTTGCCCAGAAACAATGGACGCCGCATGCCATACAACTGATGACAAGTTGTCATCAGTTGTGGCATCAGTTGCATCGAGATTTAGGCTGAGTTCACCTATGCCGGATGCCGGACATATGTGAACCCAGCCTTAGACAGTCACAACTGGCAGCCTTTACATTGCTTCCAATTTTGCTCTGCCTGTGTATTGTCATCATGAACAACAAATCTCAGAGAGAACCTTAGGTCCTGCAGAAATAACATAGTGCAGTGCACACTTGTCTGCTAAAAATCCCATAGTCCAAGGTTTCTTAACCTCCTCCACAATATCCTTATGTCTACTTGTTCTTCCACCTGCCTATGATGGTTACCAACCACCTACATGTCTGAAGGAATTCTCTGAACTGTAATTTCGTGAAATTTGAGGTAGAATGTTCATCTTCTTTTGGACTATGTTGGCAAGGTAAATGGCTATGGCATATAAACCTGATTAAATCTGTGTTTTTCATTAAAGATGGCAACAATATTCTCCAAATTTTTTTTTTTTTTAAAAGAATTATCTGTTTCCAGTTTTCCAATCACTTTTCAGTTGAACTGTAGCAGACCATAGATAATAGTTAAATGTTACCCAAAACTCCACATTACTGATCAAAAGCAGGGATTGTATGTTGAAGAAACCAATACTGCTCATACCTTATCATAGCTTTGCATCTATTACTATTCATTTTGTGTCATATACATATAATTATTACCTGTCTTTGTGATATGTGAATTTTAAGGTTATGACTTTTGACAGAACTAAATTCAATCCATAGGCGTAACTAAAGCATAGCCTTAATATTTCCTTAAAGGGGAAAAAGTTATGGGCAACAATTTTGGTATTCTCTGCCTTAGGCTATGTTCACACAGGCCTTGATTTCTCATTTGCGTCATTGCGACTTTTGTGGGTGAATCTTTGAAGTCGTTTTTGTCTTTGGTCATGGCCTAATTTACAAAAAAATCACACTGCTGTTAATAAATTTGTCGCATATTAAAAAAAAAGGCTTTGGCTTTCTACAGCAGACCCACTTTTCTAAATCTGCTCGGGAGTGGAGTCATTATGAAAAAAAGTTGCACATCATAAATTTGTCTTATCTACATGTGACAGTTCAAAGCTGCCTTTTCTCTTTGATAGAACTTAAAAGCCGACTGAGGATAAATAAATTCCTGCCTCCTCGCTGTCCGATCGCCGAATGACTGCTCAGTGCCTGAGATCCAGGCATGAGCAGTCATGCGGCAGAATCGTTGATCACTGGTTTCTTATGAGAAACCAGTGATCAACATAGAAGATCAGTGTGTGCAGTGTTATAGGTCCCTATGGGACCTATAACACTGCAAAAAAAAAGTGAAAAAAAAAGTGAATAAAGATCATTTAACTCCTCCCCTATTAAAAGTTTTAATCACCCCCCTTTTCCAATAATAAAAAAAACACAGTGTAAATAAAAATAAAAATAAACATATATGGTATCACCGCGTGCGGAAATGTCCGAATTATAAAAATATATCATTAATTAAACCGCTCGGTCAATGGCGTGCGCGCAAAAAAATTCCAAAGTCCAAAATAGTGCATTTTTGGTCACTTTTTATATAATTTAAAAATGAATAAAAAGCGATCAATAAGTCATATCAATGCAAAAATAGTACCGTTAAAAACTTCAGATCACGGCGCAAAAAATTAGTCCTCATACCGCCCCATACACGGAAAAATAAAAAAGTTATAGGGGTCAGAAGATGACAATTTTAAACGAAAACGTCAGCAAAAAACGAAAATGCAAAAACGGAAAACCCCCCGGTCCTTAAGGGGTTAAAAGCCGTGTAAGTAAGTTACTGTAAAAAATTAACATTTATGTAAAAAAATGTGGACACAATGGGGGACATTTATCAAGGTATTTTAAGAGCCTTTTTTTCTACAAAAGTCGCACATGCGCCTAAGCAACTTTTTTGTGCGACTTTTGTGAGTAAGCAAAATGTTACAATCAGCCTTACCTAAATATATTTCAGTTTTCACTTTGCTGTGGTCACGAATTTATGATGTGCGAAAGTCAAAAGGCAAAAACCCCTTACAAAAAGTCGCAAGTCTACTCCAGGTCTGACCTGGGGTACAAAACTCCCGTACATAAGCAAATTTAAAAAGTCGCAAAAATGTCTCACAAAACCTATGATAAATATGTAGCTCAGAAGCAAAACTAAAGCAAAAAAAAAAATAATTACTTCAAAACTTGCTTACCAAAGCAAACAATGATAAATGTCCCCCAATATGTCTTCAATTTTGTGGATGCATTTTTACATAAAATATGCCTGAAAAAACACTGTGAATCTGGTCTTACTTTTGTACTGTATTGTGTATATATTGAGGTCACATAGTGGCTGAAGTAACACAAAACATAAAGATTTCTACTATAAAAAAAAAGCAGCAGTATTTCATTTTACAATTGATGCATCTAAGCTGATTGGGGGGTCAGCACAAGCTGGCAGTATGTTTTCAGGGCAAGTGTATACAATATAAACCTGGAGGGGATTTATCCAGTTTCTGACATGCCAGTCTGTAAAAATCCCCCAACACAGGCACTCTGATTTTTGTAGAGGTGCACACCTTTACATAAATCCTGGTACATCTCAAGCTGCCCATGTGCCCTCATTGAAATCTAGTTGCAATTTACGCCTTTTTGAAGAGCACCACACCCACTTTACACCACACTCCTCCCACTTGGCAAGCATGGCGCAAAGTATATAAAAAGTTGCAAATATTTTGTGCAAGGTGGATTGTGCAAAAATGTTGCTCCTTTTTGCCCATTACACCAGACAAAGGGACGATAAATCCCCCCATAATTTCTTTGTATATTACTATATCCTGATTCTTGTAGTTTGTACAACTTTATAGACATGTATGTATATTTCTGTAACTATTCTTCGTCTCGGTTAATAGATCCCTGTAGAATGTTCACCTCATCAAATAAATGTCTCTCGTAATTATTCATGCTTAAACAACTGACTTGAGATGTACTTGACCTTCCTGTCATGCACTTAACAAATGCCTACTGTTCCTTGTGCCTGTAAGTCTTCTATTAGACCATTAATTGTAAGGGTATTTACAATAAAAAAAACTCTTTGCCATAGTTTTCTGTCTGTACCTGATCTGTCATGAAATATATTGTAATGTTGCAGGTGGAATGTACTACTCATACATTTACCTTTAATATTTGGTTTAAAGCCTCACTTATTACCTGTATTAGGAAGTCTGCAGAGAAGGTTCCACAATATACTGTGCTGTATATAGCTGAACTACAATTATGATACATGTTAAAGGGTTTATCCAGGAAAAAACTTTTTTTTATATATCAACTGGCTCCAGAAAGTTAAACAGATTTGTAAATTACTTTTATTAAAAAATCTTCATCCTTTCAGTACTTATGAGCTTCTGAAGTTTAGGTTGTTCTTTTCTGTCTAAGTAATCTCTGATGACACGTGTCTCGGGAACCGCCCAGTTTAGAAGAGGTTTGCTATGGGAATTTGCTTCTAAACTGGGCGTTTCCCGAGACACGTGTCATCAGAGATTACTTAGACAGAAAAGAACAACCTTAACTTCAGAAGCTCATAAGTACTGAAAGGATTAAGATTTTTTAATAGAAGTAATTTACAAATCTGTTAAACTTTCTGAAACCAGTTGATATATAAAAAAAAGTTTTTTCCTGGAATACCCCTTTAACATTGCAAACCACATCTTCACCAAACTACGTTTTTATCATGTACTTTTACCAATGGTCACAATATTTATGTGTTGTCCAAACCAAGAAAGTAACATCCTTTATTAAAACAAATCACGTAGTGAACTTTGAAGTACAGACATTTTCCCCCTATACCTCCTGTCTTGAAACCATAGATATACAAGAAGAATAACCTGGGTTTTACATTTTTGTTTCTAATGGACACAGAATAATTCATGCAGGGAATTGTTATACATTTCTATAGCCATAAGGCTACCACTTTGTTGTTTTAAACACAGTCCTTCAAATGTCTTTATTTTTTGGTACTTTTCTTCTGTCTAGAACAATATTTTGCTTCTACTAGATGAACAGGGTGGGTCATTTACATGGATACACCTTAATAAAATGGGAATGGTTGGTGATATTAACTTCCTGTTTGTGGCACATTAGTATATGTGAGGGGGAAACTTTTCAAGATGGGTGGTGACCATGGCGGCCATTTTGAAGTCGGCCATTTTGATTCCAACTTTTGTTTTTTCAATAGGAAGAGGGTCATGTGACACATCAAACTTATTGTGAATTTCACAAGAAAAACAATGTGCTTGGTTTTAACATAACTTTATTCTTTCATGAGTTATTTACAAGTTTCTGACCACTTATAAAATGTGTTCAATGTGCTGCCCATTGTGTTGGATTGTCATTGCAACCCTCTTCTCCCACTCTTCACACACTGATAGCAACACCGCAGGAGAAATGCTAGCACAGGCTTCCAGTATCCGTAGTTTCAGGTGCTGCACATCTCGTATCTTCACAGCATAGACAATTGCCTTCAGATGACCCCAAAGATAAGATCAGATCGGGAGACCTTGGGGGCCATTCAACTGGCCCACGACGACCAATCCACTTTCCAGGAAACTGTTCATCTAGCAATGCTCATACATTGGATAGATCCCTCCAAGACTGTTGGAACACAAAAATTGATGGTATGGTGTGGTATATGGGGTACAAAAATAGTGGGGCCATTCTTCATCAATGGAAACCTCAAGACCACTGGATATGTGAAATTGCTACATGATGATGTGTTTCCCTCTTTGTGCACCGAGCATTCCTAGATGAATAGTTTCCTGGAAAGTGGATTGGTCCCCGTGGGCCAGTTGAATGGCCCCCAAGGTCTCCCGATCTGACCCCCTTAGACTTTTATCTTTGGGGTCATCTGAAGGCAATTGTCTATGCTGTGAAGATACGAGATGTGCAGTACCTGAAACTACGGATACTGGAAGCCTGTGCTAGCATTTCTCCTGCGGTGTTGCTATCAGTGTGTGAAGAGTGGAAGAAGAGGGTTGCATTGACAATCGAACACAATGGGCAGCACATTGAACACATTTTATAAGTGGTCAGAAACTTGTAAATAACTCATGAAAGAATAAAGTTACGTTAAAACCAAGCACATCCTTGTTTTTCTTGTGAAATTCCCAATAAGTTTGATGTGTCACATGACCCTCTTCCTATTGAAAAAACTAAAGTTGGATTCAAATGGCTGACTTCAAAATTGCCGCCATGGTCACCACCCATCTTGAAAAGTTTCCCCCCTCACATATACTAGTATGCCACAAACAGGAAGTTAATATCACCAACCATTCCCATTTTATTAAGGTGTATCCATATAAATGGCCCACCCTGCATAGCTCTAATAACTATAGTAGCACTAGCCTACATGTGGTAGGACTTTGGTTCTAACTGTAACCTCACCCCATAACTAATATTTTTACTACATGCAATTTCAGCCTAACAATACCAGCACTGAAAAATTGTGTTTGATTCCCAAAATTTCCCAGTGCAACGGCAGAGAAATACTTTTTATTTTCATTAATATTGACTAGCTTCATGCACATGTGCAAGCAATTATGATGCAGATGTTCGGAAACCTGTACGCTATGATAATCCGGCTATGGGAAGAATAAATAATGCAGTTGTTTACGATTTTATTTGCCTTTTATGTTTTGCAGGACATGGGGGAGTAAACCAGCTAGGAGGTGTGTTTGTAAATGGCCGACCACTTCCTGATGTAGTTCGTCAAAGAATTGTAGAACTTGCCCATCAAGGTGTCCGGCCATGTGACATCTCAAGGCAACTACGAGTCAGCCATGGATGTGTCAGCAAAATTCTCGGCAGGTAATAGTGCCCCTAAAGAAAATCATTTAACGGAAAGACTAATCTTAAATAGTGTTGCTCGCGAATATTCGCAATTCGAATTTTATTTGCGAATATCGCATATTCGCGAATTTGCGAATATTCGCGAATATAGCGCTATATATTCGTGAGTACGAATATTCGTTTTTTTTTCACAGTACACATCACAGTGATCATCCCTCTCTGCTTCCAGCTTATGTGGTGTAAGAAGCCTCTAATACTACTGTGTGAGACTGGTGTGTGAATTTTCGCATATGCGAAAATGTGCATATGCGAATTTTCGCATTTGCGAATTTTCGCTTATGCTAATTTTCGCTTATGCTAATTTTTGCATATGCTAATTTCCGCACACGCGAATATTCGCATATGCGAAAATAAAACGAGAATATTACGAATATGCGAATATTCGCAAATATGACGAATATTCGTCCATATATTCGCGAATATTCGCGAATTCGAATATGGCCTATGCCGCTCAACACTAATCTTAAAGTGCTTTTTAGTAATATTTCCAATGCTAGAACTGTTGAGAAACATTTAGGATGCTGCTTCCAAATTATGTCTTATGTAGCATGTTTATTATTTATCTATACATGTGATATGTATCTATACAGTGATTAATGAGATACCTTTATTAAACAAGGATGGGTTTTGATTAAAAAAAAAGATTATTTATTTATACATGGCAATAGTATTGGTGCATGATTTCCCTGTGTTATAGCTCTGCCTTATACCATGTTGACTTCTCAATTTTCTCTTTATTGTTGCTCCAAGCTGTCTCTGGACTACATAGATTCTCTTGTTCATGTTCTTCCCAATGTCCTTCCAGATTAATCTGCACTGTCCAATCCAAATGAATGGGATTAGTTCAATGGTCAGTTTTTCTCTGGCACTTTTCTACAGTGTGCATAGGGAGAAGCCTGTGGACAGAACCAACAACAGTGGGCTCTTATATGTAGCTCTCATATGCTTCTTGTCCATAAGTGCTAAATAACTAAACTAGACTGTAAACAGTGCATTTGTCCCTACGTTATGCTACTGTCAGCAAGGGCAGCAAAACATAGGCAAATGCTCCCCTTAAAGGAGTTCTCGAGTGCACTTAAACTTATCACCTATCCAACAGTGTCGTCACTTGCATGAAGCGCCAGCTGACATGCCCGCTCCATGTTTCTCTAAGGGAGAGCCAGAGGTACATGGTTTGGGTATCTCCGGCTCTCCCATAGAGATACATAGATGGGGGGGGGGGGGGCTGTTAACTGTCACTTGGTGCAGGGGTCTACACTAGAGACAAGCGAATTTTTGAAAAATTTGATTCGGCCGATTCGCCGAATTTTCCCCCAAAATTTGTTTTGGTCCAAAACAGCTATTTCTGGCCTACAGAGAGCCTCAATAGGGGTGTAGAACACTTTGCCTTGCTGTAACACGCATAGGGTGTGTACTGGGTTAGTGAAATAATACTGTTATTCCATATGACATGCAGATCAGAGGCGTCGCTATTAGAATCACTTTCGCAGAGCGGCACAATGACACAGCCTGGAGGTGGTATCAGTATGAGGAGACCATATAGTGGCTGAATGACACAGCGTGGAGGTGGCGGCTGCATGAGGAGACCACATAGTGGCTGAATGACACAGCCTGAAATTGGCGGCCGCATGTGGAGAACATATAGTGGCTGAATGACACAACCTGGAGGTGGCGGAAGCATGACAAGACCATGTAGTGGCTGAATGACACAGCGTGGAGGTGACGACAGCATGAGGAGACCATATAGTGGCTTAATGACACAGCGTGGAGGAAACGGCAACATTAGGAGAACACATAGTGGCTGAATGACACAGCCTGGAGTTGGCAGCAGCATTAGGAGACCATATAGTGGTTGAATGACACAGCCTGGAGTTGGTGGCAGCATGAGGAGAACATATCGTCACTGAATGACACAGCCTAGAGTTGGTGGCAGCATGAGGAGACCATATAGTGGCTTAATGACACAGCCTAGAGTTGGCGGCAGCATGAGGAGATCATATAGTGGCTGAATGACACAGCCTGCAGTTTGCGGCATTATGAGGAGACCATATAGTGGCTGAATGACACAGCCTGGAGTTGGCGGCAGCATAAGGAGACCACATAGGGGCTTAATGACACAGCCTGGAGTTGGCGGCAGCATGAGGAGAACATATAGTGACTGAATGACACAGCCTGGGGGTGGCAGGAGCATGAGGAGAACATATAGTGGCAGTAGGAGACAGCTTGGAGCTGGCATCAGCATGAGGAGGACATATGGTGGCAGAATGAGAAAGCCTGGAGGTGGCAGCAGCAGCAACAGCAGGAGTCCTGAAAGTGACCCGGTGACAGAGTGGTGCAGTGGGTGGCAATACCAGTACCTGGTGACGAAGGTGGGTGAAAAAAGGAGAACTTGGCATCAAATGTGTGGCATCAGGCCGGTGGCAGGATCAGAATAATAGCTGAGGCAGGTAGGCAGAAGAAAACAGACTATTTTGCAAAAGTGTTAGTGTGTAAGTAAGTATTGAGGATATGCATTACGTAAAACATAACTTTTAATAATATGCTTAGGATAAAATATATGGACTCCAAATAGTTTTTTAATCAAACAAAAGTAAAGGTGTGCAAAAAACACCATGGGCCACCTACACCACCAAGTATTGATGTGATGCAAAGACCTCTAAAAGGTGGTCCATTTTAACCGGTGGGGGTAAACACTTCCCTTGTAAGGCTCTACTTTCGTATTTTTAATTCCCTTCTTGACAAGTGTTACTCGCCCTAAAAAGGGTGGCTCCAGACAGGAACCTCTCCGTATTTCCACCTACAAACACTGGCACTTCCCAGGGTTTTTAGATGGAAATAGGGATTGGTTCCTGTGTGGGGCCGCACTTTTTAAGACGAGTAAAACTTGCCAAGAAGGGAATTAATAATTCGAGAGTAGGACCTTACAGGTGAAGTTTTTATCCCCCTCCTTTTACACTGGATCATTCATTGTTCCCTTCCACCTTTTAGAGGTCTTTTGCATCACATCAATACTTAGTGGTGTAGGTGGCACATGGTGTTTTTTGCACACCTTTACTTTTATTTGATTTGAAAAATAATAATTTGGGTCCATATATTTTATCCTAAGCATATTATTAAAAGTTAAGTTTTACTTAATGCATATCGTCAATACTTATTTGTGGTCTGATGCGGAGGAATGTCTGTAACTGGGGAGCAGTACCTTAAATATGTTTAGCATCCATATTTGTGAAGTTTTTGGTGTGGCACCATGGTCAATCTACTCTGATGCATCAGGCATTAATGGTTGGAAATCCTGGCTGATCCATGTCTGATTCATCTTCACAAAGGTCAGTCTCTCCACATTTTCATGGACAGATGAATTTTCCTTGGGGTTACTATGGCCCCCACCGCACTAAACACATGCTCTGATAGCACACTACTGGCCTGGCAGGACACCTTTTCCAGGGCAAACTCTGCTAGTTGAGCCCACAAATCAAGTTTGGCTGCCCAGAAGTCCAGTGGATCTTCAAGGTGTGTTGGCATGGTCATATCAAGGTATGCCACCACCTGCTTGTTCAGGTCCTGCTCCAGGTCTACCTGCTGCTGATGAGTTGCTTCACTATGCGGGTGAAGAAAGGCACTCATCAGCGACTGTAGACTCAGGCTGCTGCTGATGGAGCTGGTACTGTTCCTGCCAACCCACCCCACACCAGCAGCCATGGCAGTGGAAGGTGAGCGCAGAGGGCCCTCCGAGTCAGACCTGCGAGAGGATGGAGGATGGTGCAGATAGGCATCGGCCAACTGACTAAATAGGATGTCTCTGCCTCTCAGTGGGTGTAAAAAAGGCCCCCATTTTGTGCAGGTAGCAAGGGTCCAATAAGGTGGAGAGCCAGAAGTCATTCCGCTGCCGAATGTTGACAATTTGGCGGTAACTACGCAAGCAAGTGAGCATGCTTCATGCCATTTGTGCAAGTGACTCAGAGGGAATCCCTGCCTCCATTTACACTGCATACTGCCACGGTGTGTCTGGGTCCTCTGTCTCGCCTTCCTCATAACCCTCAAGCTCCTCTAGCTGCTCCTCCTCTCCTGTCAGATGACTAGAAAAACTGCCCATCTCACGAAACCTAACTTGTGCTCCACTGTGCCCCTCCCCCTCCTCCTCCAGTTCAGTCCCCACAGGGCTCATGTGGCCGTGAGATGTAGGCGCCACGTCTCCAGTGCCCTGACCAGCCATCGTTTCCAATACGCGTTGTAGTAGATGAAGCAGTGGAATGACGTTGTTCATTCCGTAATCCTGGCGACTGATTAATAATGTGGCTTCCTTAAAAGGCCTGAGCAAACGGCAGGTGTCACATATGAGCTGCCACTGGTTGACATTGTAGTTACACAGGGGAGTCCCCCTATGCACTTGGATCATCAAGAAATTAATGATGGCTTTTCTCTGTTCGTATAGTCGGTCCAACTTATGGAGGCTGGAATTCCCTACGTGTGGAAACGTCGCAAATCAGACTATCTTGGGGGATGCCGTTCTGACACTGCAGCTCAAGGAGGATGTGCTTTGCGGTGTCCGAGTGCCCGAAGGGCATGCTTGACAATTAGATTGAACACTTGTTCCATGCAGGGTGCATGTCTCAGGCATCCTTTTTGCAGCACAGACAAGATGTTCTTCCCATTGTCAGTCACCATGGTTCCCATTTCCAGTTTTTGGGGAGTAAGCCATGATTTGATTTCTTGATGAATGACTTATAGCAGTTCCTCCCCTGTGTGGCTCCGTTTGCCAAGGCAACCACATTCACCCAGTGGGACATAAAGGACATATATTGTCCCTGACCGTAGTAACAGCTCCATACTTCGGCGCTGCCGTGCACTTTGGTACACACCGACAGGCTCAAGGACTGGCCCACCTTCTGTTCCAAAAAATTGTGCAGGGCTGGTACTGCCTTCTTTGCAAAGAAATGATGGCTTGGGACTCTCCACCTCAGCTCGGCACAAGCCATCATCTCTGAAAGGTGCAGAGTCCACCACTTGAAAAGCGAGGGACTGCAGCACCAGCAACTTGGACAGGAGCACATTCAGCTTCAGAGCTGTTGGATGAGTGGGCACATACTGTTGTCTTTTGAACATGGCTTCACCAATGGATTGCTGGTGGAATGACTGACTCGAAGTAGGAGGAGCAGGAGCATCTGGAGCGACAGAAGATGGTTTTGACACACAGCTCCCTTTGGCTGAGGTGGTGGAGCCTTGGCTGGCTGAAACAGGGAGCAGCTGGGTAATGCCACTGGGAAATGCATCAGGCTGGACCACCACATCGGAGCCACGTTTCTCCCAGGCCGCTTTATGGCTGCACTGCATATGTTAATGCAGAGCCGTGGTGCCAACGTTGGGACCCTGGCCACGCTTCACCTTCTGCCGACACATCTTGCATGTGGCAAAGTTAACCTCCTCCGGATGCTTGATGAAAAACTGCCACACCGCCAAGTAGCTGATTTTCCCACCAACAATCCACACTGATTAACTGCTACTGCCACCGACTCCAGTAACCCTGTTTCACTACCTCCTGGGAAGGTAGGCTGCCATGAAGCAGGTGGTCTACCCCAGGCACGTTTGGCTCCAGACTTTCCACTTCTGCCACCATGCTGACTGCCAAACATGCTACCACCTTGCTGGCTCAGCTGCTGCCTCACGGGCAACCTGCAATCCTCTTCTCCTGATGATGATGAAGCCCCTTCTGCACCCGGCTCCAAAGTGCGATCGGCTTCATCCTCATCGAGATGTGTCTGCACGTCACTGATGTCCTCCTCAGGTTCCTCAACAGTGTCTGTTTCAGGAGTCCTCTAGATCGTCCTCACTAAATAGTGGAGCTGAACAGCACAGGACAGAGGCAATGGGAGGACAGGGACTGCTGATGAAGTGGATGACCGTGTTAACCAATCGATGATGGCAGATGGGTTGCTTGTCGACATATGACCGCTAGCTGATACTGGGAGATTAGGCTTCTCGCTGGGACTTCTGCTGCCACTCACCCCTAGTCTGCCGCGACCTTTACCTGATGAATTTAGGACTTTTGGCTGGCCAGTCACAGTATCTAGGCCCTTAAGAATAAAATAGTACACAACTTAGATGTACGTATGTGGTATGCACTTATGAGGGGAGGACAATGCGCTCTAGTGCGCTTAAAACAGTATTTGTGTAAAACACCAGTCGGTGTGTACTTTTGGCTGGCCTTTCACAGTATCTAGGCCCTTAAGAATTTAACAGGAACAAAATAGTACACCACTTAGATGTACGTATGTGCTATGCACTTATGAGGAGAGGACAATGCGCTCCAGTATGCTTAAAAGTATTTGTGTACAACACCAGCTGGTGTGTACTTTTTGCTTGCCTTTCAAAGTATCTAGGCCTTTAAGACTTTAACAGGAACAAAATAGTACACCACTTAGATGTATGTGTTGTGGTATACACTTATGAAGGGAGGACAATGCGCTCCAGTAAGCTGAAAAAAGTATCTGTGTACGACACCAGCAATTCACACCAGTACTGCAGCACACAGTCACTGTGTACTACACCCAAAATTGCACTTTCTCTCTCAATCTCACTCCCTTCCCTATCAGTGCTTCTAGGCAGGATTTGGGCTTGAGTTGAATCGCTGCTGTTCTGTGCAAAACACTGTGCAACACACTGATCTCTGTCCCTCTCTGTAATAGAACGCTGTAGTAACTGGGAGGTGAATCGCTGCTGTAAAAATGCTTTTGTGTGCAACACACACTGCTCTCTGTCCCTCTCTATGCAACAGAATGCTGATGTTACTGGGAGGTGAATTTCTGCTGGAAAAATGCTTTTCTGTGTAACACACAGTGCTGTCTGTCCCTCTCTATCTCTCTGCAATAAAAGGCTGAAGTTACTGACTACAAGATGGCTGCCGATTATATAGGGCTGTGACATCACAGGGGTGGCTGGCTGCTGATAGGCTGCATACTGCGTGTGATTCACGGTCATCCCGCCTACCCTTGTTCCCGCCTTACCTGGATTCTTTGCCCCACGTCCTCACATGTGGATCCGCCATTTTAGATGCCCTGGATTCTGGACCGCACTAAATGGAGTTTAATGAAGCGATTTGCGGGATCGAATAGCATTCGTTGCTAATCAAATTTTTCATAAAATTCATTACAAATTTGGATTCATCAGATTCGATTCGCTCATTTCTAGTCGACACGTTCCCTTCCTGTAGACTGCCGTTATTCTGATGGATTGAGAGTTGCAGAGAATGGTCCTGTACAGCAACATTTCTAGAAAGTCGAATGTCTTCAATGCCTAGTTTGTGGTTACATATATAAGTAGAACATCTAATAATTTAGATTAAGGCAAACAACAATGCTTTTGATTGCTCAAGACAGTAATACTCTGCCCAAGTTCAGCATGACCAAATAAACTACAGAACAGTAATAGTTACATTTATATATATTGGCATTCTGAATTTAAGCATGTTGATTTGTTTCATTCAGACTGTCAACAATAAATTGGAATTTCATAGCTCATTATTTGGATAAATATTAATTACAGTGGATCCCTGTCTTAGTTTACCAAATAATATGGCACTGTAATCAGAGATGTCAGTTAAAAAAATGAATGCAATTACAAAATGAATTGATTTCCTAATCAACATGACACATTAGAGCCTTATGTCTTGAATTCTTTGGAAAGTTCATATTTGGACCATGTAAATTCTGACCTGTTCACGTGAAGGTTTTAAACTTATCCTTTACGATATAGTTCTAATGTAAATAGGTTGTCAAGCCCATGCTTACTATAAAATCATTGGACCCCTTCACAAAACACAGCCTCACCCTGTCTCACTTTATCACTCTCTCTTATCAGTAACTGATCAAGCCAACTTAGGAGTGTTGAGGTTCAGCTTCTTGTAATATGCCCAATATCTACGTACCCTGGGCCTAGAAAAAATGGGCCCTCTTTACCTGGGGCACCTGCCTAGGTTGCTTCCCCCAGCTAAGCCGTTGGGGAATCTAAATGAGAAGGTAGGTCTCATGTTCTGTTAATTGAGCCTTAGCACCACTCTTTGGCCTACTTTCACATGGCAGTATTTTGGTCAGTATCTGGTTTTAGTATTTGTAAGCCAAAACTAGGAGTGGAACATAAACAAAGAAAATATATAGAAAAAAATCCTTAAAAAAAAAAAATAGGTATGGCTTAAAATACTGATACAAAATACTGCCATTTGTAAGTGACCTAAGGAAGAGAATGATGGAATCCGTGCAGGTTTTGACTTCCATTCATCTTTCTTTATGCTCATACTGGTGCAACTAAAAGCATCTATGCCAGCTGCAATAAGTGTCTACCATGTAAGGTATTCCCCACAAGGTGCATGCCCTAAATTCTCAGTGAATATCATCATGAGGATTTTGACATATAAGTTTAATAATATTGGATAGGGCCAGGTTTATGTATGTGTAACACTCACGTTTCAGAAGACAGGAACCCTGGTGGATGTGGATCCGCTGGACCTGTGTGGCAGATGACTCAGACCGTACCAGGGAGCGGAGTCTATGGTGCCGCTGGTTTTCACCAGAGCCCGCTGCAAAGCGGGATGGACATCCTGCGGTAGGTGGCACCCAGGTCGCTACCCCTGGCATGGCTCGATCACACAGGTGCCTGAGGACATGCGAGAATAAGACAGCTTGGAGTCAGGATAGCAGAAGGTCAGGGCAGTTCTCAAAGTAGCATAGTCAGGAACATAGCAAATGGTCAGTAGGCAGTCGGCAAGGAGCAAGGTCAGGTCATGGAGCAAAGATATATCCCTTTTGGAGATTATCCTGGATATACTCCTGGATAGCCATGGCTTTGGTCTCAGGAACCAATAGAGGGTATATCCTTCCACGAGGAGGAGTGGTACCAGGCAGAAGATCTATAGGGCAGTCGTAAGGACGATGTGGAGGCAGAGACTCAGCCTGTTTCTTGCAGAAAACATCAGAGAAATCTTGGTAAGGTGGTGGCAGGCCAGGTAAAGGAGGAGGATGAGAAACAATTTTAGACTGAACTGATTGGAGGCAAAGATTTTGACAGGATTGACCCCAACAAATAATCTCTCCAGTTCTCCAATCCAGTTGCGGAGAATGGCGTTGCAGCCAAGGAAGGCCAAGAAGAATCTCTGAAGTACAGTGTGGCAGAACATAATATTCAATCTTTTCTTTGTGCAATAGTCCCACTTGTATGCCAAGAGATTCATTACGGAAGTGAACCATACAGTCCAACTTTCGTTCATCAACAGAGGAGATGAACAAGGGCTTTGCAAGCCAAGTTAGGGGAAGAGGATACCTGTGGACAAAAGAAGCATCAATAAAGTCACCTGCTGATCCAGAATCCAAAAATGCTGTAATGCTGAAGGAAGACTTGGCTTATGTGAAGACTTGTACAGAAATAGTTAAGCGTGGAGAGGTAGTATTCGCACTCAGGGATGCCTCCCCAACAAACCCTAGGTGCAAGCGTTTCCTGGGTGCTGTGGGCAAACTGTACAGTCCTTGAGGAAGTGCTCATGGCTAGCACAATATAAGCACAAATTCTCACTACGTCGTCGTGACCTCTCCTGTTGCGTAAGACGAGAACGATCCACTTGCATATCCTCTTCGGCAAGAGGCACAGGAAACAGAAGAGGTAGACATTGAAACACGGTTGCACATCAATGTGAGTGGCCAAGTGGATAAGTTCAGTCAAAGAAGATGGAGAATCATGTGCTGCAAGGGCATCTTTAATCCTGCTTGACAGTTCTTTTTAAAATGTGGCACACAAGGCCTCATCATTCCATGCAAGTTCAGAGGCAAGAGTGCGGAATTGATCCGCGTAGTCACCAACGGAAGAATTCCCTTGACAGAGGTTCAGCAAAGCCGTCTCAGCAGAAGAGGCATGTGTGGGTTCCTCAAAGACACTGCGAAATTCTGCCAAGAAGGACAACAAATTGGAGGATACCGGATCACCACGTTCTCAAAGGGGTGTAGCCCAGGCCAGGGATTTTCTGGACAGTAGACTAATGACAAAGGCCACCTTAGCACGTTCTGTCGGAAACTGTTCAGACATGAGCTCCAAGTGCATGGATCACTGTGTAACGAAGCCTATGCATGACTTGGAATCCCCATCAAACTTGGAAGGTAACGGCAGACGTAGCTGGGAGCCAGAAGACACTGCAGGAACCGGTGGTGGGGGTACCTGCTGCTGTTGTAAGGTCAAAAGCTGTGACATCATAGCAGAAAGTTGAGAAAGTTGCTGCACCTGTTGGGCCAACTGCTGCAACTGACGTACCACAACAGAGGGAAGATCCGCAACTTCAGGCAGGGGTACCTCAGCGGGATCCATGGCCGGATTTTACTGTAACACTCACGTTTCAGAAGACAGGAACCCCGATGGATGTGGATCCGCTGGACCTGTGTGGCAGATGGCTCGGACCGTACCAGGGAGCAGAGTCTAAGGTGCCGCTGGTTTTCACCAGAGCCCGCCGCAAAGTGGGACGGACTTGCTGCGGCAGGTGGCACCCAGGTCGCTACCCCTGGCATGGCTCGACCACACAGGTGGCTGAGGAGATGCGAGATTAAGAAAGCTTGTAGTCCGGATAGCGGAAGGTCAGGGCAGGCAGCACATTAGCATAGTCAGGAACGTAGCAAATAGTCAGTAGGCAGGCGGCAAGGAGCAAGGTCAGGTCATGGAGCAAAGGATCAGATAAATGACAAGGCAATAACAGGAATGCTTTCTCTCAGGCTCAAGGCAACAAAGATCTGGCAGGGAAGTGAGGAGGGTGGAGGAATTTATCAATTAGCGACAGGTGAATTAGACTAATGAGCGCACTGGCCCTTTAAATCTTAAAGCTCCGGCGTGCACGCCCTAGGGGATGGGGACACGCCTGGTGGAGCAGAGAGGCAGAGGCGGGGGCAGGAGAAGCACCAGGTGAGTGACGGACTGGGGCTCGCATGTGGGCGCGTCCCGCGATGCAAGTCCCAGCCCCGCCGGCAGCAGGTAATGGGGCCATGCGCTCACGGCCAGCATTTGCGGCCAGAGCGTATAACGTAACAGTATGTCTGATGAGTCACCCGAGATATTAATGCTGGTTGCAATCACCTGGATACGTTATTTTGTATGCTGCCTGTTTCTGTTTCCGTCTGTATTATTGGAATGCTTACATGTGAAATTACACTATGTGACTATATTACAACCGATCAACAATATCTGAAAATAACACGTGCCTTTAACAATAGCATGTCATCTGAAATGTGACTCTTAAAAGCTGTTTAAAACATAAGACTAAATAGCAGTGTCAGCAGAGGGAAAATGGATAACATTTGTTTGGTCCATATCTCTGAGGGGAATTTTTAGCTAGGCACTCCGTCATAAAGGAACTATTCCAAGCAAGTCCATTTTCCCAGAACCCACAATTGGCTGTCAGGGAGGTCAATGTAAAATGAGATTAGATATAATTTGCTTTCTAGGACTACTTTTGATTAATTTCAAGCACTTTCATGTGCTTTTACCTTTATGATGGGATAGCAATAAGAAAGTCTATGCTGAACTCCATCATTCAGTTTTACTGGCTGACAGTACATCTATCAGAATGACATCACATGCATGTCATATGTCACATAAAGAGTGAGCTTTAAATTCATTTGAAATAAATGTGTATTTATTTAACACTATAAAATGCTTTATGTGACTTATCTTTCCATGAGGCCAAGATTAGCCTTAATTCTCCTGTCATTTTTCTTTTTTGCAGGTACTATGAAACTGGAAGTATTAAACCGGGAGTAATTGGAGGATCAAAACCAAAGGTTGCAACACCCAAAGTAGTAGATAAAATAGCAGAATACAAGAGGCAAAACCCCACTATGTTTGCATGGGAAATCAGGGACAGACTATTAGCAGAACGAGTGTGTGACAATGACACAGTGCCCAGTGTCAGCTCCATAAACAGGTAAATGTACAGTGCTCTATTGGTTCTGATTTCTGCAGTGCTATGAAAACAAGCTGTATACAGTGCAACAATACTGTACAAAGACAGTCCTCAAACATTTACAGTACAAGAACAAAATTTATTACTGCTGGGATGAATGGGTACCAAACTGGGAAAATCAGAGAACATTTGGTTAGCTAGAACACAATAGTAGGATCCCATGGATGGAGAAATGGAAATGTGCTGGCTCGGTACTGTCTCCCTCTTCCCCTGCCATACACTTTTTTTCCTGGCATCTTTTGGAAAATTTCCATCGCAGTTTTTGAGCCAAGGTAGTCAAGTAGATCCAGCAGGAAGGGGAAGTATAAATACTTCTTTTATAACTCCCATTCCTTTTAAATACACTTCTTGAGCTTTGGCTCAAAAACTGCAGTGGCAGTATTCCAAAAAGCACCCGAAAAAAATCCTGTGTGGAAACCTAGCCTAAAGATGGTAGTTTAAATGCGGTGTACATCTCCTGCTACAGGATTCCAATACAGGACCACAGTATTAAATGGAATCAGTCATGCCTAAAAATGGCTAGGCTATCCTAATATTGGTTTTGCATTGTATATACGCTTAAAGGGAATCTGTCAGTTGCAGTTCACATTCTAAACTACTGACACTGTACGATAGCTGTTAGGACTAGGAGACACATGGTAACTTTCATACATCTGTCTGTGCTTCCATAACATAGAAAAAAATGCTTTTATTTTCTGGTACAAAGAGCCAAAGAGGAAATTCTATGCCCCAGAAGTGCTGAGGGACGGAACACCTCGTCATTGCTTGATTGACAGTCAGGACTTAACTTCCAGTGCTGTGCATACAAATTGTGCAAAAGTGGCAAATTTGAAAACAGGGCTTGGCTTCCAGCTGACTGTCAACAAGCAGGGACAGGTATGGGAGGGGGTGTAATAAGATGTTCCAGTCATCAGCACTTCAGAGGCTTGGGAACACCTCTTTAACTCTTTGCACCAGAGAATAAAATAATTTTTATTTGTCATGGCAGCACAGACAGATACATGAAAGGTGTCATGTGTCTCCATGTGTCCTAACAGCTATCTAACAGTTTCAACAGTTTGGAAAATGAATAGTATTTGACAGATTTCCTTTGTGGGTGCATACACACACACACACACACACACACACACACACTATCCTGTGCATATTTGATGTGCAGGATTTGAAGCTGAAGATTTCAGTGTAAACTAAAAACTGAACTCAGCTTCAAATCTGCAGCATCAAATATTCCCAGGATACTGTACGTGTGAATATATATAAAGGCATGAACAGATAATTGTTGAATTCAAATCCATTCCTGGCTTTGCATTCAACAATTGCAATTAAAGAGCTGAAAAAAACTACTATTGCTCAAAAACAAAGTACATGCTAATTAATTTAATGGCCGCTGAAATACTGCATGTTTTTTTTCCCTCTCAAATGAGCACCAACAATCGTTACATAATTATTAGAATCTTGAGAAGAAAATAAGAAGAGAGTTCACTCACCGCCTGTAGTGCTCATTTCTTTATTGTAAAAACATAGCAGTAGGAACGAATCGGACGCCATTAGTACTGTTTCACACCGCCATGGTGTTTTGTCTGACAAAACACCATGGTGGTGGGAAACAGTACTGTCGCTCTAGTTTCTAAATGTTGCCGATTTGGTCCTGCTGCTATGTTTTTGCTGCACCTAGCAATAAAGAAATGAACACTACAGTCGGTGAGTGAACTCTCTTCATTCTCTTCTCATCTTGCAAGATTGTTATTGTATACTATAGAGATTGAGTGTCTCCACAGTTTGTCTGTTTTCCCCGGTGTGTGTGGGCTCACCTTAATAGCAAAGTTTCATTTGCTCAAGAGTGTGAAGCAGACTGCTGTGCCTCGCAGCATTGCATAAGAAAATCTGCCAATTTTTACCTGATCTTTAACCGTAAAAATTGCTTACCAAGTTTACAATGTGTGAACATGGCCTCATACTTTCTCTCCCATTATGACCCACACCTGGTTGTGACTTCTTCAGCTGAATCACAAAACCTGATCAAAACTTGAACATATCAAAGTACTCTTGCACAAATGCTAGCTGTGAGGACTAGTGCTCAAGGTTTGTGGCTATGTGCAGGCTGCACTTGAGTTAGTACTTTGAAACATCAGCAAGTTCGGGTGTAACCCACACTTAGTAGTCAATAACAAGTACTAGGCATGGTGACTAACTCCAATGTAAATGCACCCTAAACATGAATAGATTGTGACCAATTAAGTAATATACTTGAATATTGCTCCATGTACTAACAGGAAAGATTGAGTAATTGCCTGCTTTCTTTGATAAGCAGAATGTGACTTCTATATTCTGAGGTTAGTATGGGGCTATTATGGCTGTCAGCAAGCCATTAGTGCTCTATTGCTTATCCAGATCACAAAACATAAATGTAGTTAACTGAGGGCAACACTGTAAAAGTACCACTGTAAAAGTACCACAATGGGATCCAGTTGTGTTGTGGTTTCTTGAACTTGAACTTATTTAGGTAATAATGGGTATATTGCTGTTAACTTTAATTTCCTAATATAAATCAAACTAAAGAAAGATGGGCTCAAAAAGCTTGAACTGTTGTTAGCAAAAGGCTATGTACACTCCTGCTTCTATACACCGGCACACTTAGCTAGGCCAAGAATTTATGTGTTTCAAATTCAGAGAGCGGTAGGGGTTAAGCCTCAGCCATACCATTCTGGCAGTGGGTTATGTTCCCAAGAAGAAAAGGATCAGAGTGTTCAAATCCAATGTGTTATCTAATGTGTATGTATGTTAGAATAAAATTGGGGACATGTGAAAGAAAGCCTCACTCTGGGATATGACTTTAAAGGGGTTTTCTGGCCAAAGACATCTTAGACGGCTTTCACGCCCCCTGGCATAGACATGAATGGAGGGGGCGTGGCGTGACATCACGAAGGGGCATGGTGTTGCGTCATGTCTCCAGTCCCGGAAAGAAAGAGTTTTCCGAGACTGGAGACGCAGCCTCGCATAGAATGCGGATGCTGCACGGAGATGGCGGGGGGTCCCAGCTGCAGGCCCCCACGATCAGACATCTTTTCCCCTATCCTTTGAATAGGGTATAAGATGTCTTTGGCCGGATAACCCCTTTAAAGGGTTTGTTTATTATCTGTTTTCATGAAGATCTGAAAAGGTCTGAAAAGAGTGATGGACCTAAAACAATAGGATTTTTTTTTTAAATTAAAGTGTAACTTCAAAGTGTGGCAGAAGTATACACTTTTGAAATTTTAGCAACTCTGTAGCAGGTATCGGAACGCGCAGAGGACTCATGGCAAATCCATAGCCTGCTTGCATTAGCAATAGGTACTCTTGTACTTACTTTTAACACAAAAAATGTGACAATAACAATTTTTCTAAAACATATTAAAGTATCTAAATATTGTTAAGTTGTTTTATTTGAATATATTTCCATTTTCCATGTAGATGTCTCTGAAACCTTTGTAAATCTTGTATCAACAAACCAACAAAAATATAAGCTATGGACAGACACTAAGCTATTTTGTAATGGCCAACTCCGTTCTACCTAATCACTGAAGTACTTAGTAATTAACACTAGAGGGAGACCTTGCTGGGGACCCTGTTTTCCCATAATAAAAACAAACAAACAAACATCAATAAATATCCACTTTGACTACCTTATCTATATAGTGTCATTTCAACTATAACCTTATCATGGTAGCATTTTGTTTAAATATTGCATATTATTTTCTAAGAATGTTGCTCAATCTAAAGCTATGCATAAAGTCACTAACTTAGCTACACACCACTGGCTCTCAAACCAAATTTCTAGGCTGATTTTCATTGTTTCACTGCATTAAGGATCTAGACATACTCTATGCATAGAATGTTTTTTGAAAAATAAGGCAGGATTTTACACTAAACCAGTAATGCTAAGTGGAACTAACTTCTGAATTGATTATACGGTATTTGCTACCTACTGAGGACTGCAGAAATGCTTTGCACAATTCTTTAGCTACACACCTTACAGGGAAATAAAAACAATTATCATACTGAATACCCTGATGCAAAATGTCCTCAGTCTATAATAACTTGCTTTTAATGGTATCTTTTGAAGGGAGGTACAGATGTTTGAAGTGCACAACATGTAACAGTTTTTATTTTTAACAACAGTCTTAACATAGGGAATTTCCCATTGTGGCTAATACTGTGTTAAGGGGCTATGCTTTCCGTCACTGATTCTCCCTTGGGTACTGACTGCTTTTTGGATGAATTGCTAAGGTCAACAACAGGCTGCGAGCCAGAGTGGCCCAATAAGTTGAAGTTCACAGTCTACAGTATGTGGTTCTTTTAGGCGATAAAGAATGCCTTTGGAAAAAGGGCAGCACACAATGGGACAGGTTTACTAAAACTGCCTTATACTTAGTTTAAAGTTGCACTAGTCAGACTAAACATGCACCAAATTAATCACATACATTTATTTGTCTCTGGCTGTTTCCAGGGATGTGAACACTTCCTGCTTTCCTCTTCTAGCTGTGGTAAATAAAACTCTTAAGGGAATTATATAGTAGACTGCCCAGCTTTAGGACACCCACCGGTTCTAGGCATCTACTGATGAGGTGAAGATCCAACTGGGGTATTCTCTCCTTGGGCTCATTCTCATTAGGCCACTTACAATCACCAGTAACCTCCCTTGGTGCTGACTAGGCCAGATTGGTCTAGAAGTCCCTCTGATACACTGGTTTCTGTGGACTGTCACTGCTCTTTGGACCCTGCTTTCACAGATGTAACCCTACAAAGTTGCTATAATACTAACATAGCACCCAGGCAACCTACTGTCATCAAAGGTGCACTATTTTAAAATGGCTAAAAAGAGCAGCACTCCCACCTCCACTACAAACCAGGGGGGCAGTGACACCACTCTGTATTGTGGTCTGTAATCCTTATGGCAAAGATAAAACGTAGATTTCAACAGTTCTCAAAAGCAAAAAAGTGTGTATACGCAATGCAAATGTTGGGTTTTAAAACTGATGTTTGGATTGTGCTTTAGCAAATATGGTGAAACCTCCCTAAAAGACCACATCTTTAAGAAGGCAACCTTTCATCTAAACTTTATTTATTGTGTTGGAAGTTAAATGTATCGATGACCTGTACATGATGGTTTTTTTCTTAACACTGACAATTTATTGCCCCAACATACTGTACAGAAGATACACCTGAATTGGCTTTTGATTGGAAGCTGCAAAATTTACTACTATATATTTTGACTGTCATAAGAAAGCCATTATGACAATATGCAGACGCCCCCATGTAAATGATTTTGTGATCAGAGATGAATCCAGAGCCCCCTACTGTTACCGGTCAGCAGTGCTAATAATTGTTTTGCCTATAAAATATAATCTACTGTTGGATAAGATTGCTAGTTGTTTTTATAGTCTATTAAGATTTTTTCAGCTCTTCAGATTTCTTTAGGATTATTCTATATACTTAAGCATTCTTATTTCTTTAAAGGGGTACTCCCGTAGAAAACTTTTTTTTAAATCATCTGGTGCCAGAAAATTAAATCGATTTGTAAATTACTTCTATTAAAAAATCTTAATCCTTCCAGTACTTTTTAGGGGCTATATACTACAGAGGAAATGCTTATCTTTTTAGATTTCTCTGATGTCATTACCACAGTGCTCTATGCTGACCTCTGCTGTCCATTTTAGGAACTGTCCAGAGCAGGAGAAAATCCTCATAGCAAACATGTGCTGCTCTAGACAGTTCCTAAAATGGACAGCAGAGGTCAGCAGAGAGCACTGTGCTCGTGACATCAGAGAAATCTAAACATATAAGCATTTCCTCTGTAGTATATAGGCCCTAAAAAGTACTGGAAGGATTAAGATTTTTTAATAGAAGTAATATACAAATCTGTTTAACTTTCTGGCACCAGTTCATTTAAAAAAAAAAAGTTTTCCACAGGAGTACCCCTTTAACTATCTTTCTGGATAGAGTATTTGATTAGTAACAATAAAGCAATAAAACTTAAAAAAAAAAAAAAAAAGGGAAAATTCATAAATAGGGTTGTAACTAGGAGGGGTACAGAGGTAGCTGTTGCAATGGGCCCTGGTGCCTAAGGAGGCCCCAAAGCACATCTGCCCCATAGGAGACCAGTGATATAACTGGGGCCCTGTTGCAGATCTTGCATGTATTTTAGGAATATTTCTATTTAGAAAAAGAATCTAAACATAGGGATGTTGTGTAAATATCACATAAACAAACCAACATTGCCATTTCTTCTAAATCTATTCTGTTATACTGTAAGGCATTGTTTTTATTAACTCATTTGTGGGTCTTGGGTTCAAATCTGACCAAGGACATTTGCATGTTCTTACCATGTTTGTTAGTTAGTTTTGTCCATTTTCCTTCCACAACTGATAGATAATTGTGTTGCTACTTTCCATGTGAAATCTAGATGCCCATATGAAATAAAAAAAAAAACACTATACTCACCTACCCTGAATCTCCCATGGCAACACTTCGGCAGGCTTTACAGGCCAAGTTTGCAGAGATGTGGGAAACCAGAGAAATGTTCCTATGCAAGCTCTAGGAGAGAGATGTATAGTGTAATGCCATTTGTGGATCCATGGGTAATCTGCCCATAATTTTGCAACACTTTGCCTATAAAATATAATCTACTGTTGGATAGGATTACTAGTTGTTTTTATAGTCTATTAAGATTTTTTCAGCTCTTCAGATTTCTTTAGGATTATTCTATATACTTAAGCATTCTTATTTCTTTAAAGGGGTAGATTGTTGTAGATTTCTACTTCCCATTTAATGCCATAGGGAAAATTTTGAAAAATAGAATAATTCACACAAGAAATTAATGTTCACTTTATTTAAATTTCTGAATGGATCTAGATGAAACCTAATCCTCTTTTCTGCTACTGTATTCTACGGCAGATTTTCTGTTATGTGTGAACATAGCCTAAGACATTTTGTTATTTTTTGACATTGCTGCAAATCTTTAATTTAAATCTTTTCATCTGAATGCAGGATCATCCGAACAAAAGTTCAGCAGCCCACAAACCAGCAAGTCCCACCTTCAAACCATAGTATAGGTAAGAAACTTGTTGTAATACTTCAAAGGAAAAGCTTTAATGATTGATATGGATAGATCAACTTCTATAAAATATTGCTGCACACCCATTCTTCAGAAATCAAACTCCTTTGTCATCCTCCAGGGGCTGAACATGGTAAATTAATTTTATAAATACTGTTAAAGGGTTTTGTGTTTTACTGATTATTATGATAAATAGATTTTACCCTGGGACAGAAAATTGAAATCTACACCAAAAACGCTAACGGGGGACCATGGTATGTTGGATAATTAAAGTAATAAATCAAAAAATAGATACTTATTCATTACATTTTATGCATCATTAGCCTGTAACTAGTTTAAATACGCTTCTCTCCCCTCGCCATCATTTATTCATTCTTTATGCAGTTACACTCTTGAGTAGAGAGGTGGGAAAAGTTTTGTAACATTTTTAAGATGAAATGGTTGTTAGCATTATGTATGTGAGGAGATAATTGATGTACTAACTTCAGGGTGAACATTAGATAGTTAATACCCAAGTTGTCAACAGTCATGTTAAAGATGATGAGAAAATAAAGCCGCAAAGCGAGTAGACATTACAATGCATTGAAATTAAACTTCTATTAGAAATGTATGTTAAACAACTTAAAGTGGTACTCCGCTCCTAGACATCTTATCCCCTATCCAAAGGATAGGGGATAAGATGTCAGATCGCCGGGGTCCTGCTGCTGGGGAGCCCCGGGATCGCCTCTGCGGCTTCGCCCCTCGTGACGTCACGGCCTGCCCCCCCTTAATACAAGTCTATGGGAGGGAAGTGGCGGTCGTCAGGCCCCCGCCATAGACTTGCATTAAGGGGACGGGCCGTGATATCACGAGGGGCGGAGCCATGCTGCTCCATCCCCTGTATTGCCCGTCATAATGCACAGAGCGAATTCGCTCTGTGCAGTAATGATAGCACAGTGCCGCAGCGGGGATCCCGGGGGACCGCAGCGATCTGACATCTTATCCCCTATCCTTTGGATAGGGGATAAGATGTCTAGGGGCGGAGTACCCCTTTAAGGTTATGAGCGCACACAGTATTTTAAACCAAAATCAGAAGTTGCTTCAAGACACCGTTGCTTCAAGTGCAAACCTTTCCATTATAATTTTTCTATGTGTCAGTTTTACTTCTGCTTTTGGAAAAAACACTTACCAAAATGAAACTGAAGAAACTGTCAAGAAACTTTGACAAGAGTTGAGAGATTTACCCAAGAAACAAAAGGAAAAGTGTTTTATTCATAAAATTTCAACTCAACAGGGATAGCCAGTTACTGACAATAAGGATATAGCCTTTGAATTCCATCGGTTTTACTTGGATATCTGTTATTTGAATACCACAACCACACCTACCCCCACTTCAACTATATCCTCTTTGATTGAGGCTTTTCTGTCCTTCTTGACTCTTTAAAAACTCACTTCTGCTAACAGGGATGCCCTAAGCTTGCCATTCACATTACAGGAACTAAAGGAAGTCTTGGTTACAATACCTAATGGTAAAATCCCAGGCCCTGATGGGCTTCTTATTTTATACTACAAAAACGTTTTCTGACATTCTTCTTTGGCATTTTCTTAAAACATGTAATCATTCGCTTCTGGGTGATCATGTACCTAAGCAGATGTTATAGGTGTAACTCATCATTCTCCCCAAAGAGAGTAAATACCTCAAAAATGTAGTAGTTACAGACCTTTATCATTGCTGACATTAAATGTTGGGAAAAATTATTAATATTGTGGGTGTATTGACTAGCTTTGTTTATGGAAGGGAAAAGAAAATTGTTGTTACCTAAAAGGGGAACTCCAGCGGAAAAATGGTGCCATAAAGTTAAACAGATTTGTATATTACTTCTATTAAAAAATCTTAATCCTTCCAGTACTTTTCAACTGCTGTATACTACAGATATACTTCAGAGAAATTTGTGAAGTTCTTTCCAGTCTGACAACAGTGCTCTCTGCTGTCACCTCTGTCCATGTCACGAACTGTCCAGAGAAGGAGAGGTTTACTATGGGGATATGCTTCTAATCTGAACAGTTCCTGACACTGACAGAGGTGTCAGCAGAGAGCCCTATTGTCAGACTGAAAAGAACTTCACAAATGTATCTGTATTATACAGCAGCTAATAAGTACTGGAAGGCTTCAGATTTTGAAATAGAAGTAATTTACAAATCTTTTTAACTTTCTGGCACCAGTTGATTTGAAAACATTTGTTTTCCACTTGTTTCCACCGGAGTTCCCTTTAACCTGCCCACTTGGCTCGGTTCTTATTATGCTAGACTATATAACCATGTGTAAGCCCAGTGTAATGATTGCTTATTTTTAGATTGTAACATCAATGCTTACTTTTGGCTTGCAAACCTAACATGACTACGTCTTTGTATTTTATTGAAGAAAATATTTATCTAAACAGATTTCCAAAAAAGGGACGCTCAAAATAAGTCTCAAAATTCTGTATGTGCATATAACCTAAGGCTGGGTTTAAACAGTGTATTTTCAGGCCTATTTTATTGTAAAAAAAATGCATCCATAAAATCATCTAAAAAAAGGGGACACATTTTTATCTATCCACCTACATAAGCGACATGTGACTTATTCACGCAGATGGAAAAGATTTGTAATTTTTTTTATATACTGTGTGCACAGACAACCACTTTCCCATGAAATACTAATGAAAATAAACAGTATAAACCTAGCCTAGGGAAGTTTGGGTCACATAGATAAAACCAGTAAGAACAATTGATTAAAACAATGAAATCAGCTTAGATCCAATGCACAAAAATACTAAAAGAAAAAAAAACATACTGTAAAAAATACATTAGTGTGCACATGTATCTATTCCCCTTAGTGGTTTGTGAGCTGAAAATGAACGTACCCCCTCATACCCTTTAAATAACTATGCAGCTTTCCTTTCTAGCTTAGAGATCTGGATGATGCTGCTGTAGTAGTGAAGGGAAATTTAATGTACATTCTCACGTTTCATTCTTTTTTGTGTGCGGTATCTATGGGGCTTTGTTAACGTTAGGTCAGAGATCCAGAGATCAGACTTGGGTTACTGCTAATGCAATTTTCTAACATGTGTTTAATTATAAAACCAAAGCATCATAGTAGTAATTCCTTCCATTCTGGGTGCTTCTTTAAAGTGGTCCCACACTCACATTAAATTGGCTTACAAGCAATGAACTCCTAAATTGCTTACAATATGTCATTATTCCCTTAGTGCATTACCCTAGTGACTATGACTATGTGGAAGTGACCAGTGGAATGCCTGCTCATATGTATATAATACCAGAGTTATTGCCTTGCTGGAAGTTCTATTTATAATTGCTGCATAGCATGTATTAGACTTTGTATTAGGCATGTATGAGGAAGCGGACAGTATTTATTGATATGTAAACTGTTGCTTTAAACAAATCTGTTTTAAAACGGTTTACTGAGGCAAAAGAATGAATGCAAGATCGGGCAGCTTGGCCCAGATATTCTCTTAACTTTACACCTCTTTATAGATGCAAATTGATGATCACACATCAGTACAATGCAGTCTTGTCTCTGTAATCCTTCTTAAAAGGGTTTCCCCAAAAGGATGGAGGATTTATACCTTCATCCTATTTAACATTCTGTGTTGTGCCAAAGACTTATTTGCTGCTCCCTTTGGAGACGTACCAGGGTCAGCAATGAAGAGTTTTATACAAAGGGTTCACTGAAGCAATACTTTAGTTAGTTATCCCTCCGACTCAAAGATCTGCACACAAGAGGAAAATAGCATTTGTTGCTACTTTCTAAATTCCACCTGCTAGCTTTCCATATAGTGTTTACTGATTGAAGATCTTTTCTATTTCCAACACCAACCTGTAATACATCCATTTGTGGAGCCTTTCAGGCACAGGCTCATAATAGTACACCGCTTGAGATAAATCTTTGTAGGTGTACAGTGTTTTATTTATGAATACATTCCAATCTTGTATACTAGTCTCTGAAATAATCATAAGAGATGAAGCATTTATGATGGCTATACATTGGGCTATGGGTTGCTACACTGAAACATAAGATTGGTAAATTGAGCTTTATGAATTAAAAAAAGTTAAAGTGGAACCAAACCCATTGTTATTTAGAGACACATGGAGCATATATTAGGTGTGTTTTAATTTAAATGTAATGTATAGCTTGTACGGCAGACATGTTAACATATGGTCTCTAATAAAGGGGTTATTCATTTTATAATGAAGATTTTCATTTAAATGAAGAATGTACTTTTTTTTTGCATCAATTATGCTCTGTTCACAGTATATTTTATGATTGTGGATCGGCTCTCTAAAACATCCCAGCATAACATATAGTACTTTCGAAGCAGTTATGTACCAGGTACAGTATGTGATAAAATATCATATATGGTTTTAAGTCAACTAATAAAAAAATCTCTAAAATCACCTATAATAGAGAAAACATAAAAACAAAATTAAATATATGGGTTTTTGGCAAATGTTTATAGTCATAATATCCTCATTAACATCATTATAGTATCAGATAAACAAGCATGTCCTTACAACCAAATTCTCTTAAACTGGTACTAATATATAATTATATAATAAATAATATACAATATATAATTATATAATAAATAATATATAAATAATATATGTGTCTGTGCATGTGGGGATATAAGGTCTATAAACAATTTTGAAAAAATTGATTTTAAAGGGGTACTCCGGTGGAAAACTTTTTTTTTTTAATCAACTGGTGCCAGAAAGTTAAACAGTTTTGTAAACTACTTCTATTAAAAAAATCTTAATCCTTCCAGTACTTATTAGCTGCTGAATACTGCAGAGGAAATTCTTTTCTTTTTGGAACACAGAGCTCTCTGCTGACATCATGACCACAGTGCTCTCTGCTGACATCTCTGTCCATTTTAGGAACTGACCAGAGCAGCATATGTTTTCTATGGGGATTTTCTCCTACTCTGGAAAGTTCTTAAAATGGGCTGAGGTATCACAGAGAACACTGTGTTCCAAAATGGACAGAGGTGTCAGCAGAGAGCTCTGTATTCCAAACAGAAAATAATTTTCTCTAGAAGGATTAAGATTTTTTAATAGAAGTAATTTACAAATCTGTTTAACTTTCTGGCACCAGTTGATAAAAAAAAAAAAAAAAAAAAAAGTTTTCCACCGGAATACCTATTTAAACATTTATTTTAGGTTTAATCTGTTATATTTGATTATCAATATTATTTGTTGATGATTAAAAAACATATAAGACATTTTATCACCTATAACTACCCAGTAAGTACTATATTTTGTTATTAAAGAGTTAAAGAGTTAATCTACAATCATAAACTATACTATACACTATTAGGTGTAAAAAAGTAATAGGTGAAAGGTAAAGAGGTGAGCTGCTCATATTTTGCTTATTTATTTTTCCCAGTAAGTTCTGTTTACATCATATTTTGGCTATTCTGCTATTTTTTTCAAACAATAATGGATCCATAATTTTTTAATGGGATGTCCACATGGTTAAACGTATCTGATTGTGTCCTTTCAAAAAATATTGTTCCTGACAAATCCATTCCAGTCTATGGCAATGTGATGCTGCAGGATAGGCATTTTATTGTATCCTGTTGATCCATCCTAAAAAGGGAACTAAATAAAAGATGAGTTTAAAAATGTGTTTATAGAAACAAAACAAAACAGATAGTTAATCTTAAAAAAAACTCCTGTAAAAAAGGTCTTTCTTAATGTTAAAAAATGACATTTCAACAGGATGTAAAATCATGATGTGAACCTAGCCTTATTTATGTGTTTAAGATCTCTTTATCCTTCAACCTATCCTGATCATTTGATTCTCACATAGCTGCTCAGATAACACTGTCATCCATCTGTGTATCACATGGCCACAGCAGATTTTCATTCCCTGAAGAAAAAACAAAACAATAACGTTTTTCATTTACTGACTAATTGGATGAATTCATCTAGAAAATAATAATAAGTTGAAAACCTTACATTTTATTTGTTGAAGCAACAACACTATAAAAGGGTATTCCGGTGCTAGCATAAAATATGAAAAAAAAGCCATACTTACCTAACTTCCATCTCCTCTGGTTCTCCACAGTTCCCTTTTGGTTTCATCCAGTCCCCCAATCTCATGATTTCTTCCTGCTTCCAGGAGGAGTGCTCAGTGCAGTACCTGCCAGCTCAGCCTATCACTGAGCTAGCAGGTCCTGTACCAGTCTTCTTGGACGCAGGAAGAAGACAGGAGATTGGGGGACCAAACAAAGCAGAATCAGAGCTGCAGGGACCAGCGGGGATGGAGTTTTGGTAAATATGTTTTTTTCACTATTTTTTTTTATAGGTCATAGCACCATATACATTTTTTACGCCAGTGCCCCTTTGGAATACCCCTTTAAGTAATAAACAATAGTTTTGCACACATGTATGCAATGCAGCAGTTATTTTTTCCCCTCTTACATATTTTATCCTTATTGCAGCTTCAACCGGTTCAGTGACTCAGGTCTCCTCTGTAAGCACAGACTCAGCAGGTTCTTCTTATTCTATCAGTGGAATTCTGGGAATTACGTCATCCAATGCAGAAAGCAACAAACGCAAGAGAGATGAAGGTAATAAATTATACCATACTTAAAAAAAATAAAGCAGCAGCGACATAGGAAATATCATGTAGTAGACAAAATGTAAATCTATTTAAGTTTTTTTTATTTCAGACTTTTTTTTATGGCTGAAAGTTATAAATGGTATTTTTGGTGGTTCTTATTTTAGTAGTTGACATTGACCGGCATTAATCACAGAACCAGGAATTCTTTAAAGGATTTCCCAGTTAGTCAGCAGCATCAGATGATGAGATCACCACCAATCGTGAGAATAGGTTCCTGTAGTTCCTATCATTCATAGAGATGAGTCACAGAAACTGATGACTAAACTGTAACATGAGAATCGGCCTTTTGGGATCTGTGTTTTATGACCTCTAGTGACATGTCATAAACCACTTTTTTTGGAAAAGCACATATATATCAGATATTTATAGATATTATTTAAAAATGAGATTTTCGGCAACATGGTCACACAATGGTTAGCATTGCTACCTTGCAGTGCTGAGGTCTTGGCTTTGATTCTGTCCCATTGCAAACAAGAATTGATGAGTAAGTAGAGGTGCCCAATCACCTTTAATAGCTGTTAGCTGAACATTTGTTTGGCCTATAGCTGTATCTTCCATTCACCTCGCTTACATCAAGTGTTTTGAGTGGGGAGATGGGAGGTAAGCTTCTGCCAGACTAGGTGACAGTGCTATCTCCCCAAAAATAAAAGGGTCAGACGCTTTAAAGCCAGCATGCCCGATCCTTCTTACACCCAACATCATCTGTCTGGAGGCCTTCATTAGGGATGGACAACTTTTTACCATTGTGTATGTGTGCCTTAAGTGATAACAACCTTGCTTTAGAGTATGTTGCAGCTATATGATCAATGGTAATCAATACAATAAAAGAAACCTTTCTTAAAGGGGTCATCCAGCGCCAGCATGTATTTTTTTTTTTATAATACAGTTCTTCATTCTTACTATATCCTGTGTGGGCTTCAGATCTGATCTTCTGCTTGCAAGGGACCCTGGAGACTCTTATTCTGTTGCCTCCAATTAGCCTGTCTTTCGTCTCTCGGTGCTGTTTGCGCTTTATGTTTTTACTACAATCCTTGACATCCCATGTGACGATTTCCCCACTCCAGTTAATTCATACTCCTATTATATTCCCATAGTAAACGCCCTAATACAGCCGAGCCCCTAATAGTGGCAGAGCAGGCTTACATGATCAGAGAGTGGAAGAGGTTGGTGGAGTGGAGTCCAGGCCCGGGTACAGTTTCATTTAAATACAGAATAGCTGGGCAGTGCTGAGACTGAGCCCAGGCTCAGTGTCATAGGAATATTGGTAAGCTGGTCAAAGCTGAGTCTGACTTGGGAGTTCCTCATTACTGTCCAAGTGACATCTTGGTCCTAAAATGGCCACTGAAGCTGCAAAAGAGCAAGCCTAAGCATCATCAATCCTATGAACTACTCAACTTCCTGGCAGCAGATTGAGAGTAGAAAAGGCCCTGCAGCTTCTGGATAGGTAATAAGAGTATATTATTTTTACTTTGGGAGCTATTGATTATTTCTTTGGATAGCCCCTTTAAACTGTTCAAACAATATAGAAAAATGTAATGGTTGCTATTGCCAATTTCTGCAAAGATTAGATTGGTTTTGGTTAAAGGGGCACTCCACTGGAAAACATTTTCTTTTAAATCAACTGGTGCCAGAAAGTTAAACAGATTTGTAAATTACTTCTATTTAAAAATCTTAATCCTCCCAGTACTTATCAGCTGCTGTATGCTCCAAAGGAAGTTCTTTTCTTTTTGAATTTCCTTTCTGTCTTACCACAGTGCTCTCTGCTGACACCACTGTCCATTTTAGGAATTGTCCAGAGTAGGAGAAAATCCCAATAGCGAAACTCCCTCTCTGTACAGTTCCTGGCATGAACAGAGGTGTCAGCAGAGAGCACTGTGGTCAGACAGGAAGGAAAGAAACTCAAAAAGAAAAGAACTTCCTCTGTAGTATACAGCAGCTGATAAGTACTGGAAGGATTAAGATTTTTTAATAGTAATTTACAAATCTGTTTAACTTTCTGCCATCATTTAATTTAAAAGAAAATGTTTTCCAGTGGAGTACCCCTTTAAGTGTCCCTCAATGTACTCTACCATAGTAAATGAAGCAATCTTATTGTCACAGATGAAGTGAATATACAAGAGTTGATCCATGATAGGTATGCATATGGGAATCATTGAGTGCCTTTCTGTAGGGACTAGTCATTTTGAGCGACATTTTACTGTTCATTGAATAAAGATGAAAGAGAACTATAAAATGTGTGTTCAGTTATTAAACAGAGCTGAGCAGTGTAGAAAATGATATTCCACTATAATTGAAGATTTTTTATGCTCCTTGTAATTTTGAAGTAGATTGGAATTGCACTTTTATATGCCAAAAAGATCCAAAAAGTTTTAGCCCATTACCCTTACATCTCATTATTAGCTAGATAAGGGTTATTGGACACATAATGACCTCAGAGGGCTGTAAAGTTTAATCGTCCAGGTTGTTTTGTGTTAGTAAAGACTTCTTCAATGAGCTTCTTACTAAAAACAGAGATTATATTGTTTCTCTGCTGTAAACACAGATGTTAGGAAATCTTTAAACATTCTTAACAATAATGATACTGCCAAAGGCAGTACTTCTACACTGTTTTTATACTCTACTGTAGGCTGGCCTGCTGACATTGTTGCATATTGTTTGGATATGACGTTTTCTTGTCATTTTATTACTTTTTTTTTGTTTATCACTATATTATTACATTTATTTCTAATAGATTTTGTTTTTCAGTTCCTGAATAATTTTAAGCTATTTAAAAAAACAAACACTTGTATGCATTCAAGGGCTGCATGTTCTTATAGTTATGCTCACAGCTGAATATAAATGTATCCTGTCTACACAATGTTCTGTGAGCTTATATGGGCACTCTCATTAAAACAAATTTTTGCTATTGCACTCCTTATGGTAAATAAAAAATCTTTCTAATTAAGTTTTCTATGTTTTATTTGTGTTTAAAAAAGCTGCCACTAGGTGTCTCCCTACTTGTCCAGAACACATTTCCCCCCATCTCTTGCACAGACTTTGGACTCCCTCTGGTCTGGCAGAAGTCCCTAATCTGGAAATGCAGTCTGGAGTGCTGAGGGTGTGTGGTGCAGCATTAGCCAATTATAGCTCATCTCACACTCTGAAACTTTTTTATAAAATAAAAAATCCTTACAAAACAGAAAAACAAGTTCAATTGATTGTAACAAAAACAAAACTGAACATAAATACAAACTTTCTGTCTCAAAATAAAAACTGAAACTTTCCTAACCGGCCAGCCCAGGTTATCATAAATAATAACTTATAACTAATAACAAATAATGACCTACCTATAATATTCTATTAACAAACCGTCCAACACACACACACACACACACACACACACACACACACACCTTAAGCCATGATCAAAACTTTAAAATAAAATAAATGAATAAATATCCAGAATAGGAACCATAACCTCACACTACAAAAAATAAAAAAATAAAATAAATAAATAGCAAAGTAAAAATATGACCAACTGCCGTAACTAAAAATTATCCAACTTGGAGAAAAAAAATTTAATAAATAAAAAAAAATAAAAAATTATTTTAAAAAATTATTAAATAACAAAAGAAAAATATGGCTGGCTGTTGTAACTAAAAATTATCCAACTTGGAGAGAAGAAAACACACACACACACACACACACACACACACACACATATATATATATAAAATACATTCCTCTTTTTCTCTTTTTTTTTTATAAATAACAAAAGAAAAATATGGCAAACTGCTGTAACTAAAAATGACTCCCTCCAACTTGATAAACTGTAGAACAACAGAAAACTGGTCCGACTGCCTTTATTCACACAAAACCATAACATTGTATAAAGAAAAAAATTATACACAATGACCTATATAACAATATAACTGTATAACAAAGATGACAATCTACACTAAACTATCACATGACCCACTACACCCTCTGGACATGGGTCAAAGTCCATAGATAACAGTTTGTCCATTTTCTGTCCATAACTGACCCATGCCAGACCACCCCCCCAAAAAAACCCTGCCCAACCTTAAATACACCCCTACCCAACTAATATAAACAGAACAATATATACAAAACAATATATACATACTCAACAAAACAATATCACCAATACAATACACCAAACCCCACAAGGCCCAAGTTTGTTTGCCTGCAAGCCCTTTACAATCTATCCGCAGAAAACAAAACAAAAGGCTAAGGTGACATGCTTAGCCCCCCACCAAGAAGAAGGATGGCAATCCTGATAAAATTAAATTTAAATTCCTCTCCCTATCACCATCCCTTCATGAAACTGACCCTATACTCATCCGAACATATATACACTATCCCTGGCCAAAATTAAGGTACTATCCCTTAAGGGTCTAGTACCTAGGGCACATCAAAAGAAAACCCTCTCCACAGTAGAGAAGCCCTACTGGTACCAAGACTGCCATACTCCAAAGACCTGATCTTCCCGAGGTCATCGGTGATATTCCTCCAGACCTCCACCTCGGAGAGGATTTTCTGTTGGGTCGTCACTAAACACTGTGCGTTCCACGTGTAGTACCTAGCCACTAAACTAAAGAAGAATAAAGTGCCCCGATCTTGTCCACCCAGGTTCCTGAATGCTCCATAAGCCCACTCCGGATAGGTAAGGCCGGCAAGTTGACTCCAGCTGATGGAATCGCTCACCCGGTTGTAGACCCCTACATTAAAGGGACAATGAAGCAGGAAGTGGTCCATGCTTTCCAGCGTGTCCCCGCACTCTTCTTGGGGACATCCCCGGTCATCAGAGTTCCTGAACTTCAGGTTGTCCCTTACATATAGCTTCCCCTGAAAGCAGCGCCAGGCCAAGTCCCAAAACTTCTGGGGGATCCTTTTCATATTAAAAAGATACAACCCCGCCCTCAGATCCCGAGCTGGGCAGTCCCTGAGTGCCAGAGGCTTCTGGAAGAGGGTCAACAGATGTGGGCATTTCTATGCGAGCTTCCCTAACTATATTATTAAGGGCTACACAGTCATAAGTCAGCTGATTATTGGAACCTCTCCTATCTTGGGACCTTGTGACATTATTGAAAAAATTATCCAAAAATCACTTGCCAACTCGTAAAAAGAAAGGGCTTAATCTTCATAAAGAGATCTTTACGGCCCCACCTGGTTTGTGGGGCATAGATGTTAATGAGCGGGAGCTCTTGTCCCTTCATGAAGACATCTAAGATCAGGCACCTCCCCATTTCTAATTCAATTACCCGTCGGCATTCAACAGGACCGTAAAAAGGACCGCCACCCCACTATACGGCTCAGCCGCAAGAGACCAGTGGGAGGGACTGTGCCTCCACTCTCTTCTGGCTTTTACCAGAGAGGCTAGATCTAACAACCTAGTCTTCTGTAAAAAGAAAATGTCGGCTTCAACGCGGCCGAGAAAATCAAAGGCTGCAAATCTAGCCGTATCAGACTTTATGCTGGCACAATTTATAGATGGGGTGAGTGGGGTGAGTGCCACCATACAGGGTAATTAAATTAGACAGCCACACCCTTTACTTTTGTTTCCCCTTCTTTTTTGCCCCCTCATCCCCTGAAGAAGATGAGAGGGCAGGACCACTCTTAGATCTTTTTTTAGACTCGGATAGATCCATATGGTCCCCGTTTCCGTCCGTCCGCGGTCTAGCCCTGACCTCTGAGGAAGGTGCCTCAACAGGACAGGGCCCAGTTCCCCCCAGTGGCTCTTTCTCCCTAGGCACCTAGCCCTCACCTTCCCCCTCCAAGGAGGAGGAGGAGATGGTATCGAGGACGAGGTACCAGTTTGACAGGTCAATCAGAGGGGAGGTTGTCAGGCTTCTGTTTTGGACCTGGCTTGTAGTACAGGGAACAGAGGGCTCTGAACTCTTCTTTCTCCCTTTCCTTTTGCCCTTATCTTTCTTTTTGGGCCTCATCCCACTTTCATAGTGGAAGGAATTGGAAGGGTCGGCAATATTGCCTTCCTCTCTCTGAAGCCTCCTGATCTACACATCCAGCATGTTCTGCAGGGCTTCAGCAGTTACAGGGCCAGCATCAGGAGCAGGGGCTGGAGCCACCCCTGTCACCTGGGCACTCTCCAGCTCACTACTCCTTCTACAATTTTCCTTCCGCCTTAGTTTGGCAGTGCCCTTTCTACTCCTCACTAGCCCTGTTGCACCCCCATCCCTGCCTGTACCCTCCCCAGCCGAGGCAACTTCACAGTTCTCCTCAGCCAGAGCGGCCGCTGCACGGGCAAAGGCGCTAGGACAATGGCTAAAAGGGTGCCCGAGGACACCACACAGGTGGCACTGGATCTGCCTTCAGGATGTGGCCAGATGACACACCCCACCACACAAAGCACAGAGCTGCACAGTACAGGCTGCACTAAAGTGGGTGAGGCTGCCACACCTGTGACAGACCTTAGGCTGCCCCTGGTAGAAAATCTGGATCCTATCACGTCCAAGGAAGGCGGCTGACGGAATGTGGGCAACCGTACTCTGACCGCTTGAGTTTGACGGAAAATATCCAGGCCCCGGACCAGATCCTGTGCTCATCCAAGTTTTTCTTGGGCATGTCTGTCACATCCCCATACCATCCGAGCTAGGTCATGATGTCATAACAAGAAAGTGACTCGTTATGGGTCAAAACGGTCACTTTCTTGACAGAGTTCTGACGGGGAATCACCTCTACGGAGAAATCCTGCCAGCCAGGCTTGTTCTTCACCACTTTGTAGTTTTACCAGAAGAGTTCAAGACCCTCTGGCCGAACCAAACTGACATCAAACTCAGATGTACCATAGGGGCGAATCAGGGCAAAGATGTCACTCGCTCTGAATTCCAACTGAAAGAGGAGCTCAACCACTTTAGCGCAAGGTGGGCACGCATCCTCGCCCCTCCAAATCAGACGGACCACATTCCTACGGTTGTTGTCCTGCCCGGTTGTCGGGAGACACCAGATCACCTCCCCGTTCCGCTCTCGGAAAGCCCCCAAACCATGCCTCTCTATCCAGAAAGACAGGTCGACCTCACCCCTTCCGTCTACCTCGATTGACCTGTCTCCCCTACGCAGAGCCTCCAGGAGGCGCTGTTGCAAATGGCCTCCAGAGCCGGACGGAGACCACCCAGAACCAGAACCACTAATAACATAATTCACACCACTAATCTTATCATCTTTATTTCCATCCATACTAGACTTCCCATTCATACCACTACCACTCCCACATACACTCCTCCACACTACTACACCCATCATTCTCACATCTTACACTCTTAGCATACTGCCTAACAAATTCTGGGCTGGCTGGGACTTGTAGTATTGCTGGTTTAAGAATTAATTTCTGTTCCGGCTTAGCTGCTGGGGTCAACGCTGATGGCTTCTCCGCCAGGGATGATGTAACTTCTGGAGTCTGGGGCTGCCCCTCCACACTCCTGGGAAAGGCTGATGGAAACACTGCCTCTCTGTCTGGAAGTCTGTAGAGCAAAAAAGGACACACCCGACAGCTGCACACGCTGAACTTCTCTGGGCTGTGTGTATCAGAGTGAGGGAGGAAGTTCGCCCCTATATGGCTTCAGATGATGTCATGCCTGCTGGGGAACACCCCTTCCCAGTCTGTGAATCTGACTGAGCAGAAAATACAGAGCAATATCAAGGTAGAAAACTAAAAAATTATAAAAATAAAGGCAGGAGGTGGTTTATCATGATGGTGGCAGTGAACTGGGAGGATTATAAAAGTTAACAAGATCATGAAAGGTATAACGTCCTGGACTGTGAAATTATACATTGTAATTCTATGTTCACATTGTGTATTTTTAGGCGTATTTTTTAGACGTCTGTAAAATTACGGAGCATTTAGATCTGTTTTTGCTAAACTAATGTAGTCTCTGTAACTCTATGGAAAAGTGATTGTCTGTACAGTATATAAAACATTGGCATATTTTTTTGCATCCTTTAATATAGGACATGCAACTTATTTGTACAGTTGTAAAAAAATATGTCTTTTTTATATACTGTTGGCACAGACAACAAATTTTTCATTGACTTACATTTAGCAAAACTAGACACCATTTTTATATCATACTCCTGAAATTACATTGTGGGAATATAGCCTTACAAAGTACTAGAGATTGTTGTGACTGCTGTAGTATTTAGTGGCAGTTGTAATAAACAGCATGCAGTGGTATTACATGAATTCTGTTTTCATAATTTTTTTAAATTATAATATTATTACTGTTTTGAGAGTAGTTGTTGCCTCAAACTTGCCTGGGAACAAATGGCTTCTCTTAAAAAGGAAAGGGTAGCTGAAAATGTAATAAAATGAAATGACATGTTCTATCAGAATGTCTGCATCAAAAGTGTCAACAAAATTATTTCTAAATGCTGGATTCCCAAAAAAAAAATAAAAAAATAAAAAAATAAAAAAAAATTTACAAGAAAAAAAAATTAAAACCTATAGATGTAATGGTTCGAACAATACATTTTGTGATGGTGTATATGTTCTACAATAATGTCTTTAAAATGGTTTTGCCTATATCACTTATCCAGCTCATAGACATATAGAACAGGCATCTGAGAACAATATACGGTACATTCCCTTTTGGCATGATTAATAATTTAGGTTAAGGGTCCAATTTTTCATAAATCTAAAAATCTATATCTTATTACCAAGTGAGCATGGATCAGGCAGGCATCAGGCATTGCTTCTTGCTACTATACCCTCTGCATTCCACACTGGAGTGGAAGGGCTTATGAATTCCTCTGAGCAACTTGTACAGAGTTGATTTATTACCTTTTTGTTCCTTTAACTCCTGGCATTTTTTAAACAGATGTCACCAGCCCTTAACCCAGTGGGGTGCCTGCTTGGTAACAACAGGGGCAAACCAAATCAGACAATCTTTATTGGTTTATAGGGTTCAGGGTGTCATTTTTTTCTCCTGTTATAATATGGACTTGGAGCAGATGTGACTTAGTGGGAGATCATCTGTTTTTATTTTCTGAGAAAGAACACATAATAGAAGATTGACACAGGGGTGGATGAAGTCTGCACAGTATGGTTGTCAGAGAAAACCATGGAAAAATATTTGCTGTCGTTATAAACGCTTTGGATAGAATTAACTTTTTTTCATGCCATCTTGGTTATTTTTACTATATGTGTGGAAGGACTGTGATATATAAATGTATTTACTTTGATGTTGAAACTAGTAGGAAGCTATCTGGAAATGCTAGTGCTAAAGTTAGAACATTTAGTTCTCTGGCTCTTAGATGGTGTTTTAAATAGGCACTGTCAGATCCAAAAACTTTTTATATGTTGTTACTAATGAAAATTAAAAGACCTTTTGTAATATGGTTGTTTAAAATATTTTGAATATTTGATTAAAAAAAAACAGCTACTTGGATAATAACCAGTCCTGCAGCAGCATTAGCTTGTCCATGAGTCATGGACAAGAGATGACTCGTGGACAAGCTGCATGAGCAGAACAATCACCTCCCACAACCACAAGGGAGGGAAACACCCCTTTTCCTGAGAGGCTTTATAACACTGTGAGGTAATGAAAATAGGTATTTTTTTAATAATAAATATAGGTGCTAGAGGCATTCAAATTTTTTTTATGGGATCTGACAGGTACGCTTTAAGCAGAGTACCCCCTCTATAGCGTCCACATGCTATATTAACACTGGAAACACTGGTTGTTGATGTAATCCAACTTCTTTAGGAAGGTTAATTCTATATAGTTATTGACATGAAGACACTATTTCAGTTGAGCCACTTACATAAGTCCTCACAAATTGTAACTTATTTATGATTATAAAATCAGTCATTCTCTTCCAACTTTTAGCTGAGCCTTTACATGTGATGCAAAATATGAGAATATGAAAAATATGCCTGGGTTTAATCCCCATGTATTGACATTATATATGGCATCTGTCTAAATATCCCGATTCTACAAAGCATTTTTATTCCCACCAATAAAATGTACATAATATTATATGTTGTTTTTGTTCTGATAAGATGGTCGTGAATGAACACTTCCTCTGCAGTGGCTTATAAAAAAATAACTTGTCACTGTGGTATAAATCAGAGCGAGTGCCGTGTAAGGTCCGTGTATGAAAGCTAATAAACTATTGACTGCAGATATGAAGCTGTACTAGCATTCCGAAGAAAGACCACAATATACCGAGCAAAATTTACCATTACTGTGTGAAAAAAAATACTGTACTTGTTATACCAGACTCATCCATATATTTATTGCTTGATTTATTTATTTTGCATTATTTATAATATATATTGCTATTTTATGTTGTAGTACTATATACAGATTACATACACAAACATTGAGTTTTTTTCATGACATCCTCCTGGAAAACAGCTGATTGTGTTAGGGAAGGATCTTGTCCATTCAATCATATGCAATATTACACTGCTCGAAATACATGGGAACACTTAAACAACACAATGTAACTCCAAGTCAATCACACTTCTGTGAAATCACACTGTCCACTCAGGAAGCAACACTGATTGACAATCAATTTCCCATGCTGTTGTGCAAATGGAACAGACAACAGGGGGAAATTATAGGCAATTAGCAAGACATCCCCAATAAAGGAGTGGTTCTGCAGGTGGTGACCACAGACCACGTCTCAGTTCCTATGCTTCCTGGCTGATGTTTTGGTCACTTTTTAATGCTGGCGGTGCTCTCACTCTAATGGTAGCATGAGACGGAGTCAACAACCCACACAAGTGGCTCAGGTAGTGCAGCTCATCCAGGATGGCACATCAATGCGAGCTGTGGCAAGATGGTTTGCTGTGTCTGTCAGCGTAGTGTCCAGAGCATGGAGACGCTACCAGGAGGCAGGCCAGTACATAAGGAGACGTGGAGGAGGCCGTAAGAGGGCAACAATGCAGCAGCAGGACCGCTACCTCCACCTTTGTGCAAGGAGGAGCAGGAGGAACACTGCTGGAGCCCTGCAAAATGACCTCCAGCAGGCCACAAATGTCCATGTGTCCACTCAAACAGTCAGAAACAGACTCCATGAGGGCGGTATGAGAGCCCGACACCCACAGGTGGGGGTTGGACTTACAGCCCAACATAGACATTTGGCACTTGCCAGAGAACACTGTTCTCTTCACAGATGAAAGCAGGTTCACACTGAGCACATGTGACAGATGTGACAGAGTCTGGTGACACCGTGGAGAACGTTCTGCTGCCTGCAACATCCTCCAGCATGACTGGTTTGGCGGTGGGTCAGTAACGATGTGGGCTGGGATTTCTTTGGGGTGGCCGCACAGCCCTCCATGTGCTTGCCAGAGGTAGCCTGACTTCCATTAGGTACCGAGATGAGATCCTCAGACCCCTTGTGAGACCATATGCTGGTGCGGTTGGTCCTGGGTTCCTTTTAATGCAAGACAATGCTAGACCTCATGTGGCTGGAGTGTGTCAGCAGTTCCTGCAAGAGGAAGGCATTGATGCTATGGACTGGCCCGCCCGTTCCCTAGACCTGAATCCGATTGAGCACATCTGGGACATCATGGCTCGCTCCATCCACCAACGCCACGTTGCACCACAGACTGTCCAAGAGTTGGCAGATGCTTTAGTCCAGGTCTGGGAGGACATCCTCCAGGAGACCATCTCATCAGGAGCATGCCCAGGCAGTGTAGGGCGGTTATACGGGCACGTGGAGGCCACACACACTACTGAGCCTCATTTTGACTTGTTTTAAGGACCTTACATCAAAGTTGGATCAGCCTGTAGTGTGGTTTTCCACTTTGATTTTGAGTGTGACTCCATATCCAGACCTCCATGGGTTGATAAATTTGATTTCCATTGATAGTTTTTGTGTGATTTTGTTGTCAGCACGTCAACTATGTAAAGACGAAAGTATTTCATACAATTAGTTCATTCATTCAGATCTAGGATGTGTTATCTTAGTGTTCTTTTAATTTTTTTGAGCAGTGTATATAATGCCAAATCAGAAGTGTCACTGCTGAGGGTGGATCTCTGCTCTTGCTCATAGATGAAGGTCTATGTGCCCTAACAGAGCATATGGATAGGGACTTCCTGATGGGGCAACTTTTAAAAATTGCGTTATGGTCCATCTGATGTCCATTTATGGAGCAATTTTCACCTGGATACAATGATTATTGGGGAGCATATGGTATATCTTGGATACACCATATGGTGGAGTTTCAGTTTAAACTATTTTTTTAAAAGATTTTTAGCAAGAATCATTAAAGTTAACAATTGCTTGAATGGATTAACTATACTTGTCTAGCAAGTAAATGGTCAGTTCTTGAAGTTGATGTGTTGGAAGAAGGAAAAATGGGCAAGTGTAAGGTGCTGAGCAAATGAGGGCCAGATGGCTAAATGAGTCAGCACATCTCAGGCTGCAGTGTTTCTTACCTTCTAAATACATGTCCAACAAAGGACAACTGATGACAAGGCCAAAAGCATGCATGTCTCATCAATGCTTGTGAATAGTAAAGGTTAGTAGGTTTAGCCTGTCCCATTTAGTAGGTACCTTAACAAGTTGGCTATTAAAGAAAGATGCGTAAAGTGCAGCACAGCTAAAGAACAATCAGAGTGCCCATGCTAACTAACATAAACCACTAAAAGCTTCTACAATGACCACTTTAGCATCAGAGTTGGAGAATGGATTGATATACAAAAAAACTGTCAGGTCTGGTAAATCCTGTTTTCTATTACATCATATGCATAATATGCATATAAAGCTCCACTTATATGAGTAAGATATGGCACCAGGATGCACTGTGGGAAGAAGCCAAGCCAGCTGAGGCAATATGATGGTCAAGGCAATGTTCTGCTTCTAAATATTGGGTTCTGTTAATTTAGTTAATGTTACCCCTCAACCCCTTCCCGCAGAATGCCATATATAAACGCCTGGTTGTGCAGTGCGCTCGCGCATCCCGACGTTTATAAATGACATTCAGTTAACCCGGCGATGCGCAGCATCGCACGGGTTAACCAGCAGAAGTCCCGCTGTTTCCAGCAGGGGACAACTTCTGCTTCACCCCCCAGGACCATCCATTGATGGTCCTGGTCAGCGATCACTGTGATTGGTCCCTGTGGACCAATCACAGTGACCTAGGGTGAAAGTTCAGATCCCCCGCACTGCCCGCCCCTGGAAGTCGGGCAGAACGGGGGACGATGGCTGCGGGGGCTCGCGGCATAGGTGGGGGAACACGCGGGGACCGGCGGCCTTACCCGAACCAGCGGCGGGACCGAGGAGCACTGCGGGACCGGCCACGTGGACGAGCAGCGACGGGACCGGCAGGTGAGTATATGGTCCTCAGAAGCAGCAGTGAAGATCTTCACTGCTGCTTCTAGGAGTCTGAAAACTACAACTCCCAGCATGCCTAGACAGCCTTTGGCTTTCTGGGCATGCTGGGAGTTGTAGTTTTGCAACATCTGGAGGGCCCCAGTTTGGAGACCATTGTATAATGGTCTCCAATCTGTGCTCTTCCAGCTGTTGCAAAACTACAACTCCCAGCATGCACTGACTGTCCAGGCATGCTGGGAGTTTTAGTTCAGCAACATCTGGCCCTTCAGATGTTGCCGAACTACAACTCCCAGCATGCCCTTCAGCTGTCTGGGCATGCTGGGAGTTGTAGTTTTGAAACAACTGGAGACACACTGGTTGGGAAACATTGTCTGTTTCTAACTCAGTGTTTCCTAACCTGTGTGCCTCCAGCTGTTGCAAAACTATAACTCCCAGCATGCACTAACAGACCATGCATGCTGGGAGTTGTGGTTTTGCAACAGCTGGTGCACCCCCCCCTGTGAATGTACAGGGTACATTCACATGGGCGAGGCTTTTACAGTGGGTTTCTCGCTGCAAGTTTGAGATGCAGCAGATTTTGCGCTGGAAAACTCGCTGTAATCCCCTGCCCATGTGACTGTACCCTAAAAACACTACACTACACCAACACAAAATAAAATAAAAAGTTAAAAACACTACATATACACATACCCCTACACAGCCCCCCTCCCCCAATAAGAACGTCCGGTACACCACTGTTTCCAAAGCAGAGCCTCCAGCTGTTGAAAAACAACAACTCCCAGTATTGCCGGAAAGCCGTTGACTGTCCACGCATGTTGGGAGTTTTGCAACAGCTGGAGGCACCCTGTTTGGGAATCACTGGCGTAGAATACCCCTATGTCCACCCCTATGCAAATCCCTAATTTAGGCCTCAAGTGCACATGGCGCTCTCACTTTGGAGCCCTGTCGTATTTCAAGGCAACAGTTTAGGGCCACATATGGGGTATCGCGGTACTCGGGAGAAATTGCGTTACAAGGTTTGGGGGGCTTTTTCTTCTTTAACCCTTCATGAAATGGAAATGTTGGGGTCTACACCAGAATGTTAGTGTAAAAAAATTAAATTTTTTACACTAACTTGCTGATGTTGCCCTATACTTTACATTTTCACAAGAGGTAAAAGGGAAAAAAGCCCCCCAAAATTTGTAACACAATTTCTCCCGACTACGGAGATACCCCATATGTGGGCGCAAAGTGCTCTGGGGGTGCACAACAAGGCCCAGAAGGGAGAGCGCACCATGTACATTTGAGGTGATTTGCACAGGGGTGGCTGATTGTTACAGCGGTTTTGAAAAATGCAAAAAAAAACAAAACCCCACATGTGACCCCATTTCGGAAACTACACCCCTCACGGAATGTAATGAGGGGTGCAGTGAGAATTTACCCCCCACAGGTGTCTGACGGATCTTTGGAACAGTGGTCCGTGAAAATGAAAACTTGTACAGCCCACTGTTCCAAAGATCTGTCAGACACCAGTGGGGGGCAAATGCTCACTGTACCCCTTGTTACGTTCCTTAAGGGGTCTAGTTACCAAAATGGTATGCCATGTGTTTTTTTTTTGTTGCTGTCCTGGCACCATAGGGGCTTCCTAAATGCGACATGCCCCCCGAGCAAAATTTGCTCTCAAAAAGCCAAATATGACTCCTTCTCTTCTGAGCATTGTAGTTTGCCCATAGTGCACTTCAGGTCAACTTTTGGGGTACCTCCATACTCAGAAGAGATGGGGTTACAAATTTTGGGGGGTATTTTCTGCTATTAACCCTTGCAAAAATGTGAAATTTGGGGGGAAACACATTTTAGTGGAATTTTTTTTTTTTACATATGCAAAAGTCGTGAAACACATGTGGGGTATTAAGGCTCACTTTATTCCTTATTACGTTCCTCAAGGGGTCTAGTTTCCAAAATGGTATGCCATGTGTTTTTTTTTTGCTGTTCTGGCACCATAGGGGCTTCCTAAATGCGACATGCCCCCCGAGCAAAATTTGCTCTCAAAAAGCCAAATATGACTCCTTCTATTCTGAGCATTGTAGTTCGCCCGTAGTGTACTTCAGGTCAACTTATGGGGTACCTCCATACTCAGAAGAGAAGGGGTTACAAATATTGGGGGGTATTTCCTGCTATTAACCCTTGGAAAACTGTGAAATTTAGGGGGAAACACACATTTTAGTGACATTTTTTTTTTTTTTTACATATGCGAAAGTCGTGAAACACCTGTGGGGTATTAAGACTCACTTTATTCCTTGTTATGTTCCTCAAGGGGTCTAGTTTCCAAAATGGTATGCCATGTGAGGGTTTTTTGCTGTTCTGGCACCATAGGGGCTTCCTAAATGCAACATGCCCCCCAAAAACCATTTCAGAAAAACGTACTCTCCAAAATCCCCTTGTCGCTCCTTCGCTTCTGAGCCCTCTACTGCGCCCGCCGAACACTTTACATAGACATATGAGGTATGTGCTTACTCAAGAGAAATTGGGCTACAAATATAAGTATACATTTTCTCCTTTTACCCCTTGTAAAAATTCAAAAATTGGGTCTACAAGAACATGCGAGTGTAAAAAATGAAGATTGTGAATTTTCTCCTTCACTTTGCTTCTATTCCTGTGAAACACCTAAAGGGTTAAAATGATGACTGAATGTCATTTTGAATACTTTGGGGGGTGCAGTTTTTATAATGGGGTCTTTTGTGGGGTATTTCTAATATGAAGACCCTTCAAATCCACTTCAAACCTGAACTGGTCCCTGAAAAATAGTGAGTTTGAAAATTTTGTGAAAAATTGGAAAATTGCTGCTGAACTTTGAAGCCCTCTGGTGTCTTTCAAAAGTAAAAACTCGTCACTTTTATGATGCAAACATAAAGTAGACATATTGTATATGTGAATAAAATTTTTTTTTATTTGTAATATACATTTTCCTTACAAGCAGAGAGCTTCAAAGTTACAAAAATGCAAAATTTTCTAATTTGTCATCAAATTTTAGGATTTTTCACAAGGAAAGGATGCAAGTTACCACAAAAATTTACCACCATGTTAAAGTAGAATATGTCACGAAAAAACAATCTCGGAATCAGAATGATAGCATTCCAGAGTTATTAATGTTTAAAGTGACAGTGGTCAGATGTGCAAAAAACGGGGTTAATATATACCATCTACGTTAATATATACCATCTACGTAAATTCAGACCAAGTACAACCCTACATGGCAATGGTATTCCTGAATGGCAGTGTCCTATTTCAGCAGGATAGTGCATCTGCAACATTGCAAATATTGTTCAGGAATGATTTAAGGAACATGACAAAGAGTTTCATGTAACAAATTGGCTTTCAAATTCCTCAAATTTCAATCCAAATGAGCATCTCTGGGATTTGCCAAAAAACCCAAGTCAGTTACAGGAGTTGGAGGCTCTACTGCTAACATCTTGGTATGAGATATCACAGAACACCTTCAGAGGTTTTCTTGAGTCTATGCCTTAATGGTCAATACTCCAATGGCATATATATATATATTGTAGTAAAATGCAGCACACCAAAATAAACTTAAAGTGCTTTATTCCATGCTGTACATAAGCGACGTTTCGCCAGCCTCGCGCCAGCTTCCTCAAGGCTGGCGAAACGTCGCTTATGTACAGCATGGAATAGCACTTTAAGTTTATTTCGGTGTGCTGCATATTACTACCATATGAATTAAGGAACCAGAGGACCGTGGCTCCAGCATGCGTGCACCCTGCCTTCTGTTTTTCATTCATCTTGATGTGCTGCTTATATTGGATATATATATATATATATATATATATATATAGTCATGGCCGTAAATGATGGCACCCCTGAAATTTTTAAAGAAAATTAAGAATTTCTCACAGAAAAGGATTGCGGTAACACATGTTTTGTTATACACTTGTTTATTTCTTTTGTGTGTATTGGAACTAAACCAAAAAAGGGAGGAAAAAAAAGCTAATGGGACATAATATCTCACCAAACTCCAAAAATGGGCTGGACAAAATTATTGGCACCCTTTCAAAATTGTGGAAAAATAAGATTGTTTCAAGCATGTGATGCTCCTTTAAACTCACCTTGGGCAAGTAACAGATGTGGGCAATATAAAAATCACAACTGAAAGCAGATAAAAAGGAGAGACGTTCACTTAGTCTTTGCATTGTGTCTGTGTGTGCCACACTAAGCATGGACAACAGAAAGGGAAGAATAGAACTGTCTGAGGACTTGAGAACCAAAATTGTTGAAAAATATCAACAATCCCAAGGTTACAAGTCCATCTCCAGAGATCTAGATTTGCCTTTGCCCACAGTGTGCAACATTATCAAGAAGTTTGCAACCCAAGGAGAAAAATTGATGAATGGTGTCGATGCAGGATAGTTCGGATGGTGGATAAGCAGTCCCAAACAAGTTCCAAAGATATTGAAGCTGTCCTGCAGGCTCAGGGATTATCAGTATCAGCGCAAACTATCCGTCGACATTTAAATGAAATGAAACGCTATGGCAGGAGACCCAGGAGGACCCCACTGCTGACACAGACATAAAAAAGCAAGACTACATTTTTCCAAAATGAACTCGAGTAAGCCAAAATCCTTCTGGGAAAACATCTTGTGGACAGGTGAGACCAAGATAGAGCTTTTTGGTAAAGCACATCATTCTACTGTTTACTGAAAACGGAATGAGGCCTACAAAGAAAAGAACATAGTACCTACAGTGAAATATGGTGGAGGTTCAAGGATGTTTTGGGGTTGTTTTGCTGCCTCTGGCACTGGGTGTGTTGAATGTATGCACGGCATCATGAAATCTGAGGATTACCAATGGATTTTAGGTTGCACTGTACAGCCCAGTGTCAGAAAGCTGGGTTTGCGTCCGAGATCTTGGGTCTTCCAGCAGGACAATAACCCCAAACATATGTCAAAAAGCACCCAGAAATGGATGGCAACAAAGAACTGGAGAGTTCTGAAGTGGCCAGCAATGAGTCCAGATCTAACTCCCATTAAACACATGTGAAGAGATCTTAAAATTGCTGTTGGGAAAAGGGGCCCTTCATATAAGAGAGACCTGGAGCAGTTTGCAAAGGAAGAGTGGTCCAACATTCCGGCTGATAGGTGTAAGAAGCTTATTGATGGTTATAGGAAGCGACTGATTTCCGTTATTTTTTCCAAAGGGTGTGCAAGAAAATATTAAGTTAAGGGTGCCAATAATTTTGTCCAGCCCATTTTTGGAGATTGGTGTGACATTATGTCCAATTTACTTCTTTTCCTCCCTTTTTTGGTTTAGTTCCAGTACACACAAAGGGAATAAACTTGTGTATAGCAAAACATGTGTTACTGCAATCCTTTTCTGTGAGAAATACTTCATTTTCTTGAAAAATTTCAAGGGTGCCAACATTTATGGCCATGATTGTATGTATATAAATATATATATATATATATATATATATATATATATATATATATATAAATAATATGTACACACACACACACACACACACAAATTCTTGCTATGTTAGGTTAATAGATAATCTAGTGCCTTTACCATATATTCTTTTCTCTTTCTGTAAGGTTTTCTTTATTGTTTCCAGTGTATGTTTGTCAGCCTATTGCTTATTTATGGCAAAACTAAATAAGTGTTTTGGAATTGGAAGAGGGATAAAAAACTGTAATAGAGCTGATGATGTGAAAACTGTGGAGGTAAAAGATAGATAGAAAACAAACAAAAGCCTCCTGATCTTTCTTGATGATTCCTAGGTGCTCCCCATTCACTCCATCCCCCGTTATCTTTACCTTGTGTGAGTGCTAATGCACACAATTGCGATACTGCCTTCTGTGGAATTGCCAAGAAAACTACCATTAAATGATAAAGTGATCATGAAAAAGGATCAGCTCTGGAAAGAATGATGTTTGTCAATGGGAGATATGTGTTTTATTTACCTTTTCTTCAGTATTGGCTCAAACCAGATGATCAAGAGATGGACAGAATATATTCATTTTTTTCTACTATAAATAGCAGTATGTGTGACTGAATCCTGATTGATTTTCTAATAATTTTTTTTAAAGTTTTATACTGCTCTAAATTATATACAATATTGTAGAAAGACAATAATGTATATTATTATTATTAATTAAAATGAATGTACATATAACCATTACAGTTAATATGTGTTAAATAACTACCAAATATATATGCCCAGTGCTTTAGTTTTCAATGGTACAGCACATTAACATGCTTTCAGTAACCCTACCTGCCATTTTTGCTTTGCGTATGTAAAGCTGGCCATACACATTAGATCAATGTTGGCAAAATAATCTGAATAATCTGGCAGTGGCTTACAATGTTCCTATCACTTTTATTTGTAAAATGGGAAAGGCGGGGAGATTAGATTTTTATCAGGCGAGGGGCTTATTTATATACATTTTTTTTTTTTTACAATTTGTTTCACATTTTTTACACCACCCCTTAAGGAAATTGGACATAAATGTACGTTCTAGTACCCTGTTATTTAATTCACAAAGAGCGTTGTTCTGACTATGACTGCAAGTAACAACTGGTGTCAGCATTCCCACACTCACAGTCAATGGTGAAGAATGGTAATCTCGCTGTTATTCATGATTTACCCCTTAAGTTCCATGCTCAATAGCGATCATGGCACTTAAGCACTGTAATGACCATCCCCGTAACTGATTGAAACCCCTGTTACATGTATGCAGGGGTAAGATTAGGTTGAATGACCGCTAGAGGTCCACTCACCTGCTCCATGTGGGTCATGGATCTTACCTGCTTAGGCACACTCTATCACTAGATTGCTAATAACACTAAGTAATTCTGTGCAATCGCATTGCATTATACGATGTTAGCAATCTATTGATAGCATGTATGAGTCACCTATGGGGACTTAAAAATGTGTATGTAATAATAACATATTTGGTTTCGCTACATGCAGCAATGCCTGAACTATAAAAACATATCGTTTATGATCCATCCTGTATGGTGAATGGCATAAAATTTGAAAAATAAAATTCCAAAATTAGTAATTTTTGCTCACATCACATCCCTCAAAAAATGGAAAAAAAAGGTGATCAAAAAGTCACATATGAACAAAATTGGTACTGATAAAAAACTACAGATCAGTATCACCCACAAAACACAAACCCTCATTGTTACGCCTAGCGCTCCGGGTCCCCGCTCCTCCCCGGAGCGCTTACGGCGTCTCTCTCTCCGCAGCGCCCCGGTCGGTCCCGCTGACCGGGAGCGCTGCACTGTCATGGCCGTCGGGGATGCGATTCGCACAGCGGGACGCGCCCGCTCGCGAATCGCATCCCAGGTCACTTACCCGTCCCGGTCCCCTTCTGTCTTGTGCTGGCGCGCGCGGCTCCGCTCTCTAGGGCGCGCGCGCGCCAGCTCCCTGAGACTTAAAGGGCCAGTGCACCAATGATTGGTGCCTGGCCCAATTAGCTTAATTGGCTTCCACCTGCTCCCAGACTATATCTGTTCTCTGTCCCTGCACTTCCCTGCCGGATCTTGTTGCCTTAGAGCCTAGTGAAAGCGTTACTGTGTTTATCCATACCGTGTACTTGACCTCCTGCTTGCCTTATTAACTACGATTCTTGCTGCCTGCCCCGACCTTCTGCTACGTCCGACCTTGCTTTGTCTACTCCCTTGTACCGCGCCTATCTTCAGCAGTCAGAGAGGTTGAGCCGTTGCTAGTGGATAGGACCTGGTCACTACCGCCGCAGCAAGACCATCCCGCTTTGCGGCGGGCTCTGGTGAACACCAGTAGTGACTTAGAACCGGTCCACTAGCACGGTCCACGCCAATCCCTCTCTGGCACAGAGGATCCACCTCCTACCAGCCGGGATCGTGACACTCATAAAGTCTTTGATATAGAAACATTTAAGAGTTATAGGGTCAGAAAACAGCATGTAACATGGATATCATTTTAATTGTATTGACACAGAATACAGATGAAATGTCATTGTTACTGTAAAGTGCACTCCGTAAAACAAACCCCCCAAAAGTTTCAAAATTGCATTTCAATTTTCTTTTCAATTTATTTGTGGATGTAAAAATAAAAGAAGTATGGCTTAAAAGGTGAGGAGGAAAATGAAAACACAATGAAAATGTCTGTGCCTTCAAGGCCAAAATAAGCTGTGTATTAATAACAATCTTTCAATTGCTACTACTGTTCAGTGCTATACAATGGCATAGCACTGATCTTTAATATTGACTCCCTGATAGCAGACTATACAAGAGGATCCCCGGAGATCGGCATGGAAGAGGGTAAGAGACCTCTATCTGCCATTTTATCTCATCAGATCTCTGCAATCGCCGGTACCCACAGTCTATAAAGCAAAACTCCTGCGCTTGCTTCATGCGCATGACGTGAATGTACAAACATGGTACTAGGGCATCAGGACATACATTTATACCATGTGTCCTCTAGGGGTTAGCCCCTTAAGGACATAGCGTTTTTCCATTTTTGAAGTCTCGTTTTTTCCTCCTTACCTTTTAAAAATCATAACTCTTTCAATTTTGCACCTAAAAAGCCATATGATGGCTTATTTTTGTGCCACCAATTTTACTTTGTAATGTCAGTCATTTTACCCAAAAATCTATGGCGAAACAGAAAATAAAATCATTGTGCGACAAAATTGAAGAAAAAACAAAATTTTGTAACTTTTGGGGGCTTCCGTTTCTACGTAGTACATTTTTCAGTAAAATTGACACCTTATCTTTATTCTGTAGGTCCATACAATTAAAATGATATCCTACTTATATAGGTTTGATTTTGTCATACTTCTGGAAAAAATCATAACTATATGCAGGAAACTTTATACCTTTAATACTGACCCCTATAACTTTTTTATTTTTCTGCGTATGGGGCGGTATGAGGGCTCATTTTCTGCGCCGTGATCTGAAGTTTTTAGCGGTACCATTTTTGTGTTGATCAGACTTTTTGATTACTTTTTATTCATTTTTTCGTTACCAAAAATACGTTATTTTGGACATTGGAATTTTTTTTACACGTTCGCCATTGACCGTGCAGTTTAATTAACGATATATTTTTATAATTTGGACATTTACGCACAAGGCGATATCACATATGTTTATTTTTATTTACACAGTTTTTTTTATGGGAAAAGGGGGTGATTCAAACGTTTATTAGGGAAGGGGTTAAATGATCTTTATTAACTTTTTTTTTTCACTTTTTTTTGCAGTGTTATAGCTCCCATAGGGACTTATAGCACTGCACACACTGATCTTTTACATTGATCTTTATTATCCCATAGGATAACATATTATCCCAAAGGATAACACAATGATTCTGCTGCTTGACTGCTCATGCCTGGATCTCAGGCACTGAGCAGTCACTTGGTGATCGGACACCAGAAGGCAGGTAAAGGGTCCCTCCTTGTGAGCTAACTGGCAGCAGTTTAGTTTCACTTTAGATGCAGCGATCAACTTTGAAAGCCACGTCTGAAGGGTTAATAGCGCGCAGCACCGTGATCAGTGCCATGCGCTATTAACCATGGGTCCCGGCCATTGCTAGGTGCCGGGCCCGATCAGCTATGACGCGGAGCAACGCCGTGGCCCCTGCGTGATAGTAAGGGAGAGGACTCAGGACGTACCGGTACGTCCTTGGTCCTTAAGGGGTTAAAGGGGTACTTTAATCAGCTGTTGTATGATCCATAGGAAATTCTTTTATTTCTGTCTGACCACAGTGCTCTCTGCTGACACCTCTGTCCATTTTAGTAACTGTCCAGAGTAGAAGCAAATCCCCATAGCAAACCTATCCTGCTCTGGACAGTTCCTGATAGGGACAGAGGTGTCAGCAGAGAGCACTGTGGTCAGACAGAAAGGACATTAAAAAAAAAAAAGAACTTCCTGTGGATCATACAACAGCTGATAAGTACTGGAAGGATTAAGATTTTTTATAGAAGTAACTTTCTGGCACCAGTTGATTTTTCTAAAATGTTTTCCAGTGGAGTACCTCTTTAAGGTGTACATTTGTTTATTATTTGTAAATTACACATCAACAAAGTTGCTCTTTAGCATGTAAAGATGATGTTCCAAGATTTTGCCTGTATTTATTTATACCGTTATTTTACTGTATTTTTTTCAAGCAAAATAATTGAAACAAGTACTATATGGGGTAGTTGGGTAAGGAAGAAAAGGGAAAGAAGGATAGAAAACAACCAATACCCTCTGTTGTGCCATATACAAGAATAATCAATCAATAATAAATAACCATAGGTTTAGTAGCTGCAATACTTACCTGAAGCTATCTTGTGGCTATTTAGATCATACTGGTCCCTCTGTTAAAAAGAAAAGTTCCATGTATATTGATGTGAGTAAAAATACAATCTGAATATAAAATACAATTTCCCTTCTAATATTAAGAACTTATTTACTCTAACCTCTGTGTAAGATCAAACTAAAAAAATAGCAGACTGCTGTAGTTTGAAGGAAATAGAGTAATAGTTTTTTACACTGCTGTTCAAGGAAGGAGTTGTAATATTTGTCAGTTCATGATCATTCTAGTTACATATAATGTATTCACCTCTATGATAACACAAATCTTTCATGAAACATAAATGCTTTCCACTTCAGATATGGCTGATAAGGGCTCTACCTCTCATGGATTGGCAGTGTACTTTATCTAATAAGATAGAGAAATACAAATATGTCTGACAATGGTATAATGTGATGCATTAGAAGGAGCATTACTTATACATACTGTTGAATCACTGAGCATCAGAAAGATAGTAAGACTGGTGGTAGAACTAATTTCCGTGTCAATATTAATCTCTAATCTAGATCGCTAAGATAAAGTTCAATTCCATTCAGGTCAATTCAAAACTAATACAACCCATACAACCATAGTCCTGTTCCTGGAGGGACAGAACTGCATCTCACCTTATTGAACATTGCATAGATTACGTTATATATTGTATTTTACATTTAAGTGTTACCTACCAACTTTATTGCTATTAGAAAACACAGCACCTAATAACTCATGCCTTATACAGTCATGCAAGAATAGTGCACCTTTCGAAGAGTATAACATTTACTAGAACTTGTGAAAAAAATCTTTCAAGTTTAGAAGCTTTTACGGGAGAGCATGAGTCCAGTTTCGCTTTAATGGTGGGATATATGTTTACATTTTCCCAGCACCTTTGCTATTTGGGGGGGGCTAACGGGGCTAGAGGCCCAGGTCTCAGGCTGCTCTGTGTTTTTTTTTTAAATTTAATTATTGCCACTGCTGCTTTAAGACAGCGGTGGCTTTCAGGTTAAGTGGTGACGTGCTGCGCATAGGCACGCCAGACACAGTTGTCAGCCCATTTTTTGTCCAGCTCTCCACGTTTAGCAGCAGTCTCAGAACATTTCAGGCTTTCAGGCTTCTCAACGCTACAGACGGACTGTGGAGGGCAGGAAGAAGGAGGGTGCTCCTTCCCACTTGTGCCGCAAAACTCCCTGTTGCTCCCGCACTGCACAACTCCCTCCGCACATCTTCCGCTGCACATCTCTCGGCTGCTCACATAGCCCTGCTGCACATCTCCCTGCCACCTCCTCCACCTGCTACCACTAGCAATCCTACAACTCCCAGCATGCCCTGACTGTGAAGACATGCTGGGAGTTTTGTAGAGTAGTAGTAGTTTTGCAAGAGCACATCTCCCCTCTACCTTCTAGCATTAGCAAAACTACAACACCCAGCATGCCCTGACAGTGAGGACTTGCTGGAGGTTGTAGTATACTTACAAAGCAGTCCCCTACATGTGGTTTCCTAGCATTAGCAGAACTACAACTTCCAGTATGCCCTGACAGCGAGGACATGCTGGGGGTTGTAGTTTTGCTACAGCTGAGGTGTCATAGGCGCTTTAAATGTACTGTGCTGTGTGCAAACTTACTTTCTGCAGCAGCGTACATTTATGGCACATGCCCCTAAGGAGCTAAAAAAGGAAAAATGCATGAGGTCCTGCCTCTATTTGCTAACCAGCCAGGCAAAAAAAAAAAATATATATATATTTTAAAAATACATAACCCCCCTCTCCCCCCCAAAAAAATTTCACCTTTTCCCATTAACCAAAAATTTTAAATGTAAAAAAATAAAACTACATATATGGTATCACGACGTGCATACATTTCCGATCTTTGAAATAGAATGTTTATTATCCCACACGGTGAACTGGGTAAACGTAAAAAAAATTCTAAATGCAAAAAATCATCTAAGTTTGGTATCACTGGAATCATACTGACTTAGAATAAAGAACCATAGAATAAAGTAAACATGTACATTTTACACAATTCACAAAATTGTGCAGTTCCATATTTTGCCATTTTTTGATTTGGCGATACTGAATCGATTAAAAATATTTTTGATGTGGAATTTGTATCTCCTGACGCCAGGACTTGCTGTTCCGGGCGTCGGGCAGATTAATGTTTCCGGCTCGTGCAAGCAGGGCCGGACCTGACAAGCGCAGCGGTGCTCTGGGTGTATGGAGCGGACTCCCGACTCCTGCCCACTCCATACTCTGTAGCCCCCAGCTGTTTTTAGTAACCAGGGGCCTCCGCTAATAGCCAGCAAGCGGCTGGCTATTAACCCTTTAGATCGCCGCTGTCAAAGCTGACCATGGCGTCTAAAGGGACATGTGTATGCTCCCTTGTGGGCTAGTGTGGTGGATCGCCCCCCCCCCCCCCACCCCCGCAGCAACAAAGATGTACCACTAATATAAAGTACAAAATATCACAAAAAACTATCTCAGAATTGGTTTGCTCAGAAAAACATTTCAAAGTTATACCACTTAAAGAGACTCAGGTCAGATTTTAAAAATGGGGTCTGGTCATTAGGGTAAATATGAACCGGATGAAGAGTCACTGACGTGAAACAGTCTGTTGTTCCTTTGCTGTGCTCTTGCTTGCGGCTTTGGCCACCTTCTCTCCCTCCCTGCACCAAGTGTATTGTTCTTATGTGACTACTGAAGCTTGAATAAAGTACAGTTATTTATGCAGAACTACGACTGGTGAGTGCTATATAGATCAGTCTTCGTGTTCTGGACTTATATTGGATTCTATATTTTATATGAACTCAGTGCCACAGTCTATGATTCACCTGGGTCCCATTATCCTGTCCAGAGCTTGTAATAGTCTCCCACAGTGCCTATCCAGAGTTCCTCACTGCCTATGACATCACATAATACCACTTGTGTGACGTGTGGTAATTAAAATAAATCCTGGCTAGATATGTGTGTGTGTATATGGTCTATGGTGGTAATGATGGTGGTTGTCGGGGGCATGTCTGAGGGTGGGCTAGAGGTGTGTCTTAGGGTGTGGTTAGGGGCGTGGCTGAACTTTGGGCTCTAGCCCCGGGTCTTTTAAAGACCTAGCAACGCCCCTGCGCAAGACTATATTGTTCAAGACATAGATTTGGCTGAAAGTCCCATGCAAGTCTATGGAACTTCTGCCAAATCAGTATCCTAAACATCGTATGTTCGTCAAGTCTCGGGCTCAGAAAATGCAGCAAAAATTAAAATACATATCCTGCCATAGTGATGAGGGACTTGTGCTTAAAAGTATCTATTATGCAGGGTTCACAGTACTGTTGTTCTGCTCTATCAGAATGATGGAAAATGGGCACCAGTGCATCTGTTGCATGCTGGACAACAACAGTATCCAATGAATAACATTGACTATAATTGGGTTTGTCAGGTTTCCTGTATGGCGTCCACCATTTCTCTAGGCAAAATAGTGTAGCATGCTGTATTGTTTTGTCCATTTTTTGGGTGGAACTTGTGACTGAGGCACCTGACAGAGTCTCCATAACTAGTGGGAACTCCTAAGATGCTAAATTTCTGGGGTTCTCTGCTTAGGGTAATCCATACTTGTTAGAAGTGTCCCAAAGTGTGACGCTGCTGAGGCCCTCAGGGATCAGCTCTAATCTGTAGGGAAACCTAGCAGTAGGTGATCCATTTCCCTGCAGCACCACCAATAGAGAGTAAAGCATTACACAGTGCCTATTAAAAACAATGGTCTCTGTATAATGCAGGACAGGTTATCCAGATTGGTGGTGTCTCTTTATAACTGCTTCTACCTGTGGTCAAGAGATGAGGATCCTGGACAGTAGACTTCTCTATTATATAGATTTTTTTTAAACTGAAGAACTCCTTTAAAGGGTTGTACAGTTAATATATATATATATATATATATATATATATATATATATATATACCCTATTATGTAATCCTGAGTTAGAAATGGGACCTTTTGTTTATAATCCTTACCCCTTAGCCAATGTACAGAGTGGTTACAAAGAGTGTCTCTTGCTCTGGAGGACCTGTCCTATCTTGCATTACCCAGACATCTCATTCATGTCAATGGGCACTGTGTAATGATCATCACTTCCTGTGATAGTGTGGTACTGTCAGGTTAACCCACAGATACAGCTGAAAACTGGGAATCCCAGAAAGGTAATACTTTCTAATCTGCTCCAAAGTAAAAAAAAACTTTTTAAACTACAGGGTGGTTCTAAAATGTCATACATTTTGTACAACTGGAATACTGACTTTGTATCGTAAATCGAAACATTGACTTGTGAGTCCTAGGACTATCTGTTGTGTGCTGTATCGGTCTATGTTCAAGCCCCACTAACCTTGCATTATTAGAACATTACAAGGTGATAAGCTCATTGGCAAGGTGTCCAAACTATACCACTAACAGTTTTATCAGTGCTGCAAAAAAATTTTAAGGGTTCATGGTCTTATGGGTTATGCCTGGTCCCAATGCTCATTGATTCCTGGTGCTGTCTCAACACACAGGAAATGCCTGCTTAGCGAATCACTGGGTCAGGTGGGTCACTGCTGCTGCCAGTAATTGAGGCATTTCCTGTGCATGTTGCACCAAGAAACACTTATCAGTTGGGACTGCAGAATTATATTTTTATGCCAGCCTAAGTCTAAAATTTGTTTTGCAGTGCAACGCTTTTAAGCAAAAAGAAATAAAAAACACTTTAATATGACCTGTCAGAAAATATTAGTTTTTTTTTCCTCCTCACCTTCTAAAAATCATAACCCTTTCAATTTTCTACCTACAGACCCATATGAGGCTTTATTTTTCCATCCCCAATTATACTTTGTAATATCATTTCGCCACAAAATTTGGTAACTTTTTAGATCTTCTGATTCCATGCAGTGCACTTATACAGGTTTGATTTTGTTTTACTTCTGTTAAAAAAATGATAACTTTTTGCACTAAAATTTAGTACGTTTAAACATGTCCTCTTCTGACCTCTATAACTTTTTATTTTTCCGTACATGGGGATGTATGAGGGTAAATTTTTTGCGTCATGATCTGTAGTTTTTTATCAGTACCATATTTGTTTCGGTGGGACATTTTGAAAGCTTTTTATAAATTTTTTCAGGATATGCAAAATGACCAAAAATACCCAATTTTGGACTTTGTTATTTTTTTTCCGTAAACGCCATTGACCAAGCGGTTTAATTAGCATTATATTTTTATATAAATAAAATAATTGGCGGCTCACACTACAGAAAATATCAATACAAATACCGAGATGACTTCAAAACACGATACCCTACGTGTTAGTGAAATTGAGGAATAAAATAAATAGATCCAAACCTTCTAGGTATTAGTATAGCTAAAAAGGATGATTGGAAGCAGAAAATGGGTGATAATAGGCAATATAGCTAGTTAAATTATTAAATATTTAATGTGCATAAATATTCATAAAATTAACCTACTAGCATTATAGCAGGGCCCATGCGTCCGATGAATTGGTTAAAAATGGCATATAAGTAAAAGCAAGCAGTTATGCCAACTAGATATCAGAATAAATATGATAAATATACAATATGGAGTTATATATAATATATGGTGTTAAACTGTCTGTTAGTGACAACTTCTTGTGCACTAATATTCCACAAATCCATCCATAACATAGGTAGGTATTGAGAAAGTCATTGGTGGTATAGTGGTATTGTTACTGTTACTCCGTAGATCAGTTTAGGTATAGGCAGATAAAGTCATTGGTGATATAGTTTGAAACAATGATTCTTCTATAGATATTTCTTAAGAAAGGTTGGCGCACTGCACCACTCACCGACTGAAGCAGATGACACTGGGGGTCGCGATCATACGTGTATAATTGCGACCCCCAGTGTCATCTGCTTTGGATGGTGAGTGGACCCCCGCAATCTAACGGAGTACCCGTTTAAGGTGTTATGGCTATGTTCACACAGTGTTTTTCAGGTCTAATTCCTTTTGTAAAAATGCTTACACATCTTTTAACATTAATGGGCTCTATGTAAGTCTATAGGAAGTTGTTGTCTGTGCACACAATAGGATAGATTCTCAAAGAATTTTGCGGCAAAAAAAACCACAACCGCATTTTCAAAGAGCTTTGTGCCGTGGTTTACACTGTTCACATCAGTTTTGTAAAAGTGAGCGTGTCCACATATATTGTCTGCTTTACATGATATTTTCAAAGGGGTGTGAGTCCAATTGACATAAAAAATTTCACACCAGCTTTTTGATAGTGTAGAAATCACAGAAAATCTGCAATTATTTTTTTTTGTGTGACTTTAACGCCTATTATCGTGACGAGGAGCAACGGGTCCCGACGGCTCTCATTCACAATTATGGGGGACGTCGGGCGCTGTTGTTTTTTTATGGGAATAACGGGAGAAAAAGATGGCGCTTTCGCATACTTATTTGTTCTTCTGCTATTTTCCTTGCCTCCCCTGATGCCCATAACACTGCCGTGTCATAACGGCAGTGTGGAAGCCCTATCAGCTAAACGAGTTATTGGATATTGGTGGTATATATATATATATATATATATATATATACAGCAACAGGAGAATACAGCAGCACACTGCCAGCACAAATATATAGATGAAACATGAGTATATAGATAAAACATGAGTATATAGATAGAACATGAAAAGCTATACAGCTGTAATGCAACAAATGAAGATATGAAACTATGAAATTATGAGGTACTTAGCTTGCAAATTTGGCGCCAAATAGCGTGGACCGTCCCACCACGGTAAGGTGACCTAATTCTGGGACGGACCCTACACTGTGAATATGCCTCTGTGTGAACAGTACAGCAGGCATGCAAAGTCTGAAACATCCAAGGCACCTTATATACACCTAATAGAGGTGGGTGGGGTGCAGGAGCCAACATGGAGGTAGCCACACCCCGTATGTGTAATACAACCAAAGAATACGTTGGCCAGCACTATTGATCCAAACTATTGGAAAAACCTGGCTTGCAGGTGCAGGCTGCTGGGCTAAATATACAGCAACAGGAGAATACAGCAGCACACTGCTAGCACAAAGATATAGATGAAACATGAGTATATAGATAGAACATGAAAAGCTATACAGCTGTAATGCAATAAATGAAGATATGAAACTATGAAATTATGAGGTATTTAGCTTGCAAATTTGGCGCCAAATAGCGTGGACCGTCCCACCACGGTAAGGTGACCTCATATATATATATATATATATATATATATGTTACTGATCACAATTCAGTATAAAATTAGCTATATATTACAGTTTATTTTATCTTATTGAAATCAAATAATAAAAATGATTTGCTGCATAAATTTTTTTCCCAAACTATACAATACTATTCTGTCAGACCCTTGTTTCCCTTGTGAGGGATGTTAGGGATGGGTCCATTGGTTCCATCCCCATGGACATTACATTGTCAACATCAGTGGCCAGCTGCAGATCTTTGCATGTACTGTAACAAAAATGTAATAAAACTAATATACAGTATTTGCCATCTGTCAGAATGTATATTTGTCATCATGAAAAATGTTCTGTTGTTGAAGGATAGTTTAATTATTGCAATCTGCCAATAGTTTTCTCTAAGGATGTTCCTATAGCAGTGATGGAAATCTTTTATTACTCCTGACAGATTACCCGCGAGTGTCACAACTGCCATGTCTAATACTTGTTGATTTTGAGATTATGGTGATTTTTTACCATATTGAGTGGAATATTTTTCATGTTTTAAACATAGAAAAACTTTATCAGCTGATTTCTATAAATTACTATTAGGTTAGGTACAGTTTGCACAACCCACACAACCTCGTGACATATTAATAGACATGGCATAGGATCTTTCTAACATGTGTTCTAATCTGAATTTGATTAAAGTCCTTGCAATATCTTTATAGGTTTACACTTGTATGCACCAGTATCCCAGTATAATAAAGGTAGCAGAGAGTTGGCACTCGTGCAATGGTGTGGTGCCCGCAGACAGGTAATCAGCAGGGTGGGTAAATAAATCCCGGCACTCACAAATGATGCTTAAATCACCTTGGGTGTTTATTCACACGTAGGAAATATGCGACTCGCAGTGTGTGTTTATACACACATAGGAAATATGCAACTCGCAGTGGGTGTTTATTCACACATAGGAAATATGCAACTCGCAGTGGGTGTTTATTCACACATAGGAAATATGCGACTCGCAGTTTTTTTTTTTTTTGATGCTTAAATCACCTTGGGTGTTAATTCACACATAGGAAATATGCGACTCACAGTTTATTTATTTTTTGATGTTTAAATCACCTTGAGTGTTTATTCACACATAGGAAATATGCGACTCGCAGGACGCGTTTCGGCCAGCAGGTGGCCTTTGTCAACTGATCTACCTGAATGGCAGAAACACAGCAATATATACATGGGGGAAGCCATCCCCTTCCTGGTCATAGGTAAAAATACCTGTCATGAAGCCGGAAGATATGTGCTAGTCGCATATTTCCTATGTGTGAATAAACACCCACTGCGAGTCGCATATTTCCTATGTGTGAATAAACATCCAAGGTGATTTAAGCATCATTTGCGAGTGCCGGGATTTATTTACCCACCCTGCATGGTATAATATACCCAGCCTTGTGCAACAATAGTTATACAGCATAAATCAAACGTTTTGAAAAAAAAATTGCAGTTATGCAGTTACACCAATTGGAAGGCAAACACCCCTGCTATCCTGTTGGTGCTGCATATTGAGTTCGATATTGGGAAGCCATTTAACCTGGAAACATTTTACAAATCATAAATGTCTATATGTACTGACTATATGTAGTCGCAACCACTATTCCAGCATTCACATATGAATCTGAATAAGAACGGAAATTGTTGTTTTTACTTTTATTTATTTATCTAAATCCACAAAAAAAGTATATGGATCTATAATACGATTGGTGACTATTAACATTTAATTGTCTTGATCAACTTCAGGGAAGATCCTGTACCAAGTCTAAAGCCTGTAAATGCATTTCTCCCATGGTTCGAGGGCATCTTGAATGTCCTATATGGGTATATTGATAGAATTGACCAGGTGGATTTCAAATGGGCTGACATACTATTGTTTCCCAAGAAAAGTAGCAATGGATGTGACTGCGTACCACATATCCGCTCATAGAAGTAATGTAAATTCAGATGAAGTTTGATATGGTTAACATTGTGTCCTTCTGGGATGTATTGTCCTTTGATTTACCATTTTTGTTTTAAGAATAGTATAAATAAACTGTAATCTCAGTTCTAAATTATGACAAAATGTATCTCCTCAAATCTGTGTCCTCTTTGTACTGTAATGTATTTATTCTGTATTTTATTGGCGACCTGAGCATCAAAGTCAGTCCTGGGAATTAATGTATATCCTGCGCATAATTAAGAAATATCACATTGATTGCTTCCCTCACTAAAATATATACATGAATCAGTTTTACATTGCCTACAACTACTTCTATCATTTAGAACACATTACATTGTGCACTGATGATCAATTTAAAGAGGGGAAAAACATCGGGAAAATTAGAAGTCATTCTCTGGGGATGCTGTAAGTGTATCTGGTTAACAACTTATCCTTAGAAAATGAAGTTAAAGAAGAGGGAGGGAATATTAAGGGGATACCGAGTTAATGAGCTTAAGATGAATGCACAACAATATGGAATGTTATTTAAAAATCACATTACAAATATCCACAGCTCCTACTACGAGCTCAGCTGAGTGATGGTAACATTTGCAACGATGGTGTGCACAGCTACTAGGGACAGCCATGCAGTCAGGACTAGCCTGAGCAGAGGGCAAATGGCCTTTCATAAGATTTTCTTCTGAGATATAGAACCAGATATAAATTAAATTATGTTAGAGAGGGAAAAAAGGTTGAAGAAATGAAAGACACAGAGAGAAAATAAGGTTCTTCAGGCATTTGCAATTTAATTGATATTTGGCTGCAGGAAGCCAATCAGTATAAGTAAATTGACGTTATAAGATAAAAATAATCGCTTAATGGGATACCCTCCCCCATGGCTGATGCAGCCCAAATAAATGTAACCACACACACAGAAGCAGCATGATGGCTGTTACTAGGTACAGCTTACTGCTGCCTTACTAGCAGGGTTCTTGTTGGGCTGCCGTTAGTTTTCATGGCATCTGTCTCCACTCCCTGAGAGAAGGCAATGAGCGGCTTCGCATTGATTGCCATTTCAGCCAACGGCGGTCTGGAGAGAAAGCAAGACCGTAATTAATGACTCTATTTGCCGGAGCACTGCTGAGAACAATTGTGTTTGTTATGGTTACAACGGATGCCAGCTTTTCTCAACAACTCCGGGGAGGTGTTTCAGTGTAGAGCCCAGCAGTTAAAAACTGGGCAAAGGACCAGAGGATCCACGTGAAAAAAAGAAAAAAAAGTACATCAACAACAACAACAACAACAGTCATGGAAGAATGTGATACTATTGCATCTTTAACCCTTGAGATATATATATATATAGTTCATTTTAAAGAGCTACAAGCATGATTTAACACATATCTTCCTTGTTTGCATTCCCAACATATAACAAAGGGGACCAGTACCAAGACTTATCTCCATTACGTCCTAGAAACCCGATTGATCTAGAAACTCCTTAACTTATTTTATTATGTTCTTTTCAGTTCAGTATATCACCTTTGTATCTCAGGGAAATGGAAAGGAGTATGCTTGAACCATCCGCTGGTTCCAGGTAACATCAAGCAACAAATATCTGAAATCCTCATTCCAGCATTTCCTCCATAGAATTCATATTTTATTGGCATACCATTTAAAATCAGTTACTAAAAGGTTATGTATGCAGTTGTAGGTAGAGACGCTGATGCATTTCAAACAATCATTTCTTTGTCAAGAATTGTTTGAAACACATTGAACTTTCTACTGAGTACTATTGCACTATGTTACCTGTCAGTAATTGATTTTAAAAGTGATGCCAATAAAATATGGATGTTATGGATGAAATGCTGGATTGAAGATGTCTTATTTTATAGAATGGCAGAACTTTCCAGTTGTTCTTCCTTAGGCTAGGTTTCCACTTGTTTTTTTTTCCTGGCAGTTTTTGGCCACTGCAGTTATTGAGCCAAAGCCAGAAATGTATTCAAAAGGAATAGGAAATATAAAGGAAGGACTTACATTTCTCCTCCCTGATGGATCCACTTCTGAATTTGGCTCAAAAACTGCCAGAAAAAAAACCAAGTGGAAACCTAGCCTTAAGTTAATATTGTGATTACTGTGGTTGTGGATGGAAGAGTCCTGTGCAGGTTCATACAATCCAAGAAGAAGGGGAATAGGATTACCATGGGCTTTCTGTCTCTTGTGACCTCAGCCATTGGAACTCTACATGTTTCTGTTTTCAGTTACTATTGTCAACCGTTTTAGCTTTGGGGCTGCTTTTTCTGTCAGCAAGTCAAAATAAATTTCCTTCCTATTGCTCTTTCTGGTCTCCCTGTCAGTCATTCAAAGTAAAATAAAAAAAAATCCTCCCTCTTCCATACATCTTACTGTACAGACACATGTTTTATGAAATGATCGTCTGCAGAGTGTAGCTTATCAAGTTTATTTATTTTTTAACCCCTTAAGCACTCAGTCCATTTGGACAATTTTATTTTTACGTTTTCGTTTTTTCCGCCTTGCCTTCTATAAATCATAACTCTTTTATATTTTCATCCACAGACTAGTATGAGGGCTTGTTTTTTGCTTGACCAGTTGTCCTTTGCAATGACATCACTCATTTTACCATAACATGTATGGCACAACCAAAAAAATACTATTTGTGTGGGAAATTTGAGAAGAAAACTGCAATTTTGAAAATTTTGGAATGTTTTGTTTTCACGCTGTACAATTTATGGTAAAATATACATGTTTTCTTTATTCTGTGGGTCAATATGATTAAAATGATACCCATGATTACATATTTTTCAATTATTATACCGCAAAAAAATTCGCAAACTTTTCGACCAAATTAGTGCGTTTAACATCCCTCTATTTTACTGACCTATAACGGTTTCACTTTTCTGTATAAGTGGCGTGAGGGCTAATTTTTTGCGCCGTGATCTGTACTTCTTTTTGATACCACATTTGCATATATAAAACTTTTAATACATTTTTTATCCATGTTTTTTAAAAATAAAATGTTATAATAAAGCAGCAATTTTTGATTTTTCTTTTTTAGGTTCCCACCGTTCACTGTTCGGATATTTATGCATGCGGTGATACCAAATATGTTTATAAAATACATTTTTTTTTTACACTTTTTGGGGATAAAATGGGGAAAAAGAGACAATCTACATTTTTATTGGAGGAGGGGATTTATCTAATTTTTTTACTTTTATTTTTTACTTTTTTACTTTTATTTTTACAATTTAATTGTCCCCATAGGGCACTATTTATAGCAATCATTTGATTGCTAATACTGTTCAGTGCTTTGCATAGGGCATCGCACTGATAAGTATTATCGGCTATCTCCTGCTCTGGTCTGCTTGATCTTAGACCAGAGCAGAAGATGCTGGGAGACCGATGGAGGCAGGTGAGGGGACCTCCGTCTGCCATTACAGATGATCGAATCGCCGTGGCAATCCCATCATGCATTTTTCTGACCGCACTCCCGCAGATGCTTTGATCTGTATTTATCACTGCATCTGAGGGGTTAATGGCAGACATCCGCGCAATCTCGGATGTCGGCCATTACCGGCAGGTCCCTGCTGCTATCAGCAGCCGTGAACTGCTGCACATGACCCGAGCATCGTTCCGATGCTTGCGGTCATGTACAGGACGTAAATGTACATCCTGGTGCGCTAAGTACCACCGCACCAGGACGTACATTTAGGTCCTGTGTTGTTAAGGGGTTAAGATAGTGGCCCACGTTTGCTAAAACTGTACATGTTCTGCCAGTGTATGTAAAGGAGATTGAGGGATTTTCTGCTAGTTTATGGACAGACACACAGCTCTCAATAAATTTGCTGCTTTTGGGATTATTTGAGAAAACCAAGGCCATTTCAGGCATATGTTTGCACCATTATCACTGGTCCACATTTACTAGGCAATGTACACCAGTTTTGGGTGTCCACAAAAGAAGCAAATTATTATGTGATAAATTTGCACTGATGTTTGTGGCTTTGTTTATCACTGGTCAAATTTAAAGAGAGACAACAAAAGTGAACATAATCTCTGAGAACACATGCTTTTGGCTAAATATATTAAAGGGGTTATCCCAAGATTAAAAGTTATTAAACAGTATCAGTGGGGGTCTGACCACTGGAAGCCATTGGATCACAACAATGGATATCCGATGTCCTTGGCCACTGCTCCATTCACTGTCTATGGGACTTCGAAACATAGCTAAATTCAGTGGGTGGCAATGTTCAGGAGTCCATAGAGAATGGATGGAGTTGTGCTCAAGTATGCATTCTGCCACTCCAGTCAATATAGGAACAATTGACCTCAATGCTCATTAATGATGAGAGTTCCAACAGCCTTACCCCTCTGATCAGCTAGTTATGCCCTTATTCTATGATCAGGAGACAACTTTTAATCTTGGGATAACTACTTAAATAAGGTCTAAAAATGGCACAGACATATGTCAGTCCTATTAAATAAGAGCAAACACCTAATTTTTCGATTCACATTTCAGATTTGCTAAGTAACTAGTAAAGTCACAATGTTTAGGGCAATTTTTTGGCACATCATTATGCAGCCCACAGTACTGTGTGACTCCTTATCATCAGGGCACAGATAAATATTTTGACCATTTTTAAACATACTCCTCAGCTACAATTTTCAACTCCATTGGCCTTCTAATTGGATGCTAGAGGGTTTATCAGCATTTTTTAAATGCATATGTTGCTGGGGCTTGATTAAAATACTGTAGAAAAAAACAATACTTACTGACCCTTGGTCCTCCCGCTGGCTTCCTCGAAGCTCCCATTCATCTCTATCCATTCCCCTCATCTCCTGTCTTCTTCCTGCTTATGAGATGAGAGCTCAGTGTAGGACCTACCTGCTCAGCCAATTACGGACCGCAGCATTTTCCCATCTGAGTCAGTGATTATCTAAGCACGTAGGTCCTAAACCTAGTACCCATCTCATAAGCAGAAAGAAGATAGAAAATCTGTGGATCGAATGGAACCCCTCAAGACCAGTGGGGGACCGAGGGTTGGTTAGTATAGTTTTTTTCTGACAGCTGTAAAGAAACTCTTATCACCAGGCACTGCACCTTGACCCAGAGAAGCTTCTCACAAACCACAAAGCAATGTAACTGATTAAGTTCCACAGAGTGTACTCAAACCTTCACAGGTAGCATGAAGAAGGATAAAGGTAGCACTCACAAAGAAGTATAAGGTGATACAAAACATCATTGCTGCTTGTGGCATCCCTTCGCACCCAGGATGTCCCCCACAGGACACTCCACACCCAAGATGTCCCACACAGGATATTCATTCCATCTATACATCTTGATGTTACAACAAAGCCAAGCATATGGATTTTTTTTAAATGCCTGAATACCCCTTTAATTGATTGTGATATCTACTGTAGAAGAAGAGTGGCAACATTGTGACTGTGTCTGACCGTCTCTGACATGACCAATTCAATATCTATAGCCAAATAATTTAAATTATTACATAGGATGCAACATGTATTTACAAACCTCCTACATGCCACCAAAAAGGCTGTGTATACTGTCTTTTCACAGTAATACAGCAAAAACGTTGCAAATCATGTGTGTAAATCCAGTCTAACTGTGTATTACAATAATGTAAAACTACAATCTAAAGTGACACATAAAATGTGATATAATTATTATTATTATTATTTTTTTTACATTTCTCTGTTTAACATAGGGTTCAGATGTGCATGGGCAACCACTCTTGACACACAGACTTTGATCTGTGCACATCTTTTAGCTATACAGCTGGTCCTCGTATATATAACAGGTCAAGCCTAGAAACGAAGAAGCAATAAAGCAGTGAAATGGTACTATCACCAAAACATGATTGATCAATTGAATTCTATCAGAGACACTGGGCAGTGAGATTAACTCAGGCTTGATAGGTTCAATGAGTTAAAGCAAGGTGTTCATTTCAGCTTCATTTCACCAGTCTTTGCTTGTGAAATTGGTCAATCAATAGAGGTTGAAGATCATATATATATGTAGTTGACCATCTTATAGGGAATACAATCTAGTACAGTCTGCTGCTAGCTTCGGCTGCTTTCAATGGATAATAGAGAATGAACTGAAACTCTATCAGCCGCTTTGAAATGCTGCGATATCACCTCAAAATGAAAAGTATTTTTGGATCTTTGATGATATAGTTTGTGTTTTTTTTCCCTTTTCCCTCGTTTCTTCTTTCTTTGATGTGCAACAAATGGCACTGATCTCAGAAAAACAAAGTAATTTATTTTGAAAATATTTGTGCAATTGCAACAAACACTTTTTTTTTATATTGGTCGAAACGTTTTAACTGTTTCACTGGGCTGTTGGTCTACTACTTTGTCATAAGGCTAAGAGTATTGTAAAGTTTTGTAAAAGTCTTTGGCAGAAGTATTAAAGATTTTTTATTTTTTTTTGTAGTAAAGTTTTCAACCATTACCTTTTTTTTTCATTCAGAGTTCTCTATTTTTTTATTTGTCAACCAACCAAATGAATGAGAAGCTTAGATTTAAACTATTATTTGTTTTCCCCTAGTTCTATCAACAGCACAATAATGGGGCGACCTGTACACAAGTAAACTTCAAGGTCCACTACCTCCATTATATAGCAATTCTTATCCTAATTTTGTAGTGTCCCCTAGGCCACTACAAGTGTCCCCCTAGGCAAATTTCTGTTCAGAAAGAATTTATTATGCAGACAAGTATAGTGCATGAGGGTAGATAGTGAGGAGCTGTAGGATCCAGTAGGAAGGAGAAGTAAAAGTCCTTTCTTTATATTTCCAATTCTTTATGAATACACCTCTAACTTAACTCTTTAACTCTTTCCCTAATAAAAGTTTGAATCACCCCCCTTTTCCCATTTAAAAAAAAAACGATGTAAATAAATAAATAAATGTAAACATATGTGGTATTGCCGTGTGCGTTAATGTCCGAACTATAAAAATATATCATTAATCAAACATCACGGTCAATGGCATAGTCCAAAATAGCGTATTTTTGGTCACTTTTTATACCATAAAAAATGAATAAAAACCAATCAAAAGGTCTGATCAAAACAAAAATGATAACGATAACAACTTCAGATCATGGCACAAAAAATGAGCCCTCATACATCCCCGTATGCAGAAAAAATTTAAGTTATAGGGGTCAGAAGAGGACATTTTTAAACATATAAATTTTCACGCATGTATTTATGATTTTTTCCAGAAGTAAGACAAAAGCAAACCTATATAAGTAGGGTATCATTTTAATCATATGGACTTACAGAATAAAGAGGTGTCATTTTTACCAAAAAATTTACTGCGTAGAAACGGAAGCCCCAAAAATTACAAAATGGCGTTTTTTCTTCAATTTTCTTGAATTTTTTTGGAGTTTCACCATTGATTTTTGGGTAAAAAGACTGATGTCATTATAAAGTAGAATTGGTGGCGCACAAAATAAGCCCTCTTATGGATTTTTTTGGTGGAAAATTAAAAGGGTTATGTTTTTTTTAAAGGTAAGGAGGAAGAAACTAAAATGCGAAAACTTAAAAAGACGCTGAGTCCCCAAGGAGTTAAGTTTTGCAGCCTTCAGCTGGAAATTGCAATGCCTGCATTTCTCCATCCTGCATCATGGATTTGCACTATTTTATACTATTTGAAGAAGAATTTTAAGCCGAGCTATTGTGTTTGTGTATTTGAGGATCTTAGCCCCTATTCGAAGGGTAGGGGATAAGATGTGTGATTGCAGGGGTCGCGCCGCTGTCACCCCCGTTCATCCGTGCATGGAGGGAACTCTACTGCATGCCAGATAATTGGCGACTACAGCCGCCATGCCCCCTGCATTCATGTCTATGGGAAGAGGCGTGACGGCTATGTACTAGCCATCACGCCCCCTCCCATAAACATGAATGGAGGGGGCCTGGTATGATGTCATGAACAAGGAAGCTCCAAGCTTCTATGTTCAGGATGCCGCTGCGGCTCGGAGATCACGGGGGTCCTTCGGATAGGGGATAGGATGTTTTTCGCTGGAGTACCCCTTTAAGCTACACCCCCTCTTGTCAGACTTTGGCATTAATACTAGCTCTGCTCTGTAGACTTTTCACAGTGTACCTTATTTGTAAAATTTTTACTATGTCTAACTAGGGAATTTGTACACTACATCTACTGAACATATTTGTGTCTTTTCTCTCTATTCTTCATGTTTATTTTTTTCTGCTGTATTCTTCTTTGAACACACCTTAACACCACACCCAACACTTTGTGTTTGATTTGCCGTTGAACAGGCACCCCCTGGATTGGACATGTTGCAAACTGTTTCCAAGTACTTTATTAATAATACTCTCTGGAACCAGCTGACAATGTTCTCATAAAGTGGTACTTTGTACCCTCACAAATGGCACAATATGTCCCTTACTATTCTTCTTTTTGACTCAGGGGATGCCCTGGACAAGGCTATGGCCCAAACTGGTCCAAAATCCATAGAATAATAAATACTCTTTTCAAAGCCCAGCAAACCTAGCCCATAAGACAATGTTGATTCCTGAAATAAGGGTACACTTTCTTGTTAGTTCTGCTGTTTATTTTATTCTGCTTTGATAATAATTTAATATTATTTTAATTTTCACAACCCTGTGACAATTTAGTGCATTATCCCTACACAGTGAAACACAGTGACATCATAGACCGTTATTTCTTATTTGTAAGGGTGCCATCACATTGAAGGACAACTGTAGTGTTAGACTTTTATATATCCCTGTGCCCAGGCCTAAAAAATAACCAAAATAAACGGGGGCTCGTAGGAAGGTGAGTTGAAGTTTATTTTGTTTATTTTTGAGGCCCGGGCACAGGGATATACAAAAGTCTAGCACTACAGTTGTCCTTTAACTCAGCGATCCATCAAAATTTTCCTCAGGGCACATTAGAAAAGCATTGGAGGGAAACTGATGATTGAAGTGATTCCATTCATATTTACTTGGTGCCTCAATCAGGACACCAGATCACCCAATATGCTGGAGGGGGGGGGGTGCATTTCTTTCAGTGTTCTCCCTTATGGCCTACAGAAAAAACTGGGTTCCCAGACCATACACAACTGCTGCACATTGCCATCAGTTGTCACATCATTTGTGGCCAGTCACTGAACTGGATCATCCACTATATACAGTCATGGCCGTAATTGATGGCACCCCTGAAATTTTTCAAGAATAATAAGTATTCCTCACAGAAAAGGATTGCAGTAACACATGTTTTGCTATACACATGTTTATTCCCTTTCTGTGCATTGCAACTAAAACAAAAAAGGGAGGAAAATAAGCAAATTGGACATAATGTCACACCAAACTCCAAAAATGGTCTGGATAAAATTATTGGCACCCTTTCAAAATTGTGGAAAAATAAGATTGTTTCAAGTAACAGGTGTGGGCAATATAAAAATCACACCTGAAAGCAGATAAAAAGGAGAGACATTCACTTAGTCTTTGCATTGTGTGTCTGTGTGTGCCACACTAAGCATGGACAACAGAGAGAAGAGAACTGTCTGAGGACTGGAAAAATATCAGCAATCTCAAGGTTACAAGTCCATCTCCAGAGATCTAGATTTGCCTTTGTCCACAGTGTGCAACATTATTAAGAAGTTTGCAACCCATGGCACTGTAGCTAATCTCCCTGGGTGTGAATGGAAGAGAAAAATTGATGATGTCAGCGCAGGATAGTCCGGATGGTGGATAAGCAGCCCCAAACAAGTTCCAAAGATATTCAAGCTTTCCTGCAGGCTCAGGGATCATCAGTGTAAGCGCGAACTATCCGTCGACATTTAAATGAAATGAAACTCTATGGCAGAAGACCCAGGAGGACCCCACTGCTGACAAAGAGACATAAAAAAGCAAAACTACATTTTGCCAAAATGAACTTGAGTAAGCCAAAATACTTCTGGGAAAATGTCTTGCGGACAGATGAGACCAAGATAGATCTTTTTGGTAAAGCACATCATTCTACTGTTTACCAAAAATGGAATGAGACCTACAAAGAAAAGAACACAGTACCTACAGTGAAATATGGTGGAGGTTCAATGATGTTTTGGGGTTGTTTTACTGCCTCTGGCACTGGGTGCCTTGAATGTGTGCAAGGCATCATGAAATCTGAGGATTACCAATGGATTTAGTGTCTCACTGCACAGCCCAGTGTCAGAAAGCTGGGTTTGCATCCAAGATCTTGGGTCTTGCAGCAGGACAATGACCCCAAACTTATGTCAAAAAGCACCTAGAAATGGATGGCAACAAAGTGCTGGAGAGTTCTAAAGTGGCCAGCAATGAGTCCAGATCTAAATCCCATTGAACACCTGTGAAGAGATTTTAAAATTGCTGTTGGGAAAAGGTGCCCTTCCAGACCTGGAGAAGTTTGCAAAGGAAGAGTGGTCCAACATTCTGTCTGAGAGGTGTAAGAAGCTTATTGATGGTTATAGGAAGCAAGTGATTTCAGTTATTTTTTCCAAAGGGTGTGCAAGCAAATATTAAGTTAAGGGTACCAATAATTTTGTCCAGACCATTTTTTGGAGTTTGGTTTGACATCATATCCAATTTTCTTTTTTTCCTCCCTTTTTTTGTTTATTTCCAGTACACAAAAAGGGAATAAACATGTGTATACCAAAACATGTGTTACTGCAATCCTTTTCTGTGGGAAATACTTCATTTTCTTGAAAAATTTCAAGGGGGCCAACATTTACGGCCATGACTGTATATGATAGCACTTACTACTGTGCTGTGACATCAGTATTTTTATTTATCTCTGTGTGATCACTGTTTACTATCCCTTTGAAAAACATTGAGCCTCATTTACTAAGAGTGTCGGGTTTTTACTAGTGGGAAAAGTTGTTTCAGACTTGCAGCATTCCTCTCTATTTACTATTGGGAAAAGTCGGGAACATTTTCTGACCAACTTTTTCTAGGTGGATATTTCCAGCCATTTATCCACAGGATTTTCTGTGAATTTAATAGTAAATCGGTCGGGTTGTGAAACCACGCCCCTTTTTTGGATGACCACGCCCCCTTTTCAGCCTTTCACAGTCCAATGTCGGGTTTGTCGGATTTTCCAGGCGCACACTGTCGCACACTGGCGCAGACTTGCGCAGACATGTCTCAGACACTCTGCGCCAAAATAACCAGACAAAAACTGGTTGGTTTTAGCTTAGTAAATGAGGCCCATTATGTCTTATTACATAATTGTTAAAACTATTCGTTTTATCATCAGTTGATTGCTATTGCCATTGGTGTATGTAGATAAGGCCCATTTTCACCTGGTAACTGGAGCTTACGATGGCTCAGTGGCTCCTCTGCCTTGAGAAGAAATACTAGTAATTGTGTGTCTAGTTGGGGCCTAGTTACAGACAACATCATAAATCAGGAATTCAAGAAAGAAGTTCCAGCTTATGTTGAGAAATTCCAAAAATTATTTATTATATCGTAAAAAGTTCAAAAGTCCATGCGTATCCTAACAAATGACTGACACGTTTCGGCCAATGTGTCCTTAGTCATAGTCATAATGATAAATGGAATACATACCTTTATATAACAGATCCCATCATAAAGAACCTCCCACTCATATGATCCTGTTTCTTATAATTGCTAAGGAGGAGTAATACTTAAAAAGACAAACATTGGAAACAAGTCACATTTGTGTTAAATAATTACCATAAAAGTTTTGCAAATATTTTATTACTAAACAAAGTATTTCTAAAACATTTATGGCAACAATTTAGTTTTTTCAGCATTGACCAATAGCCTACAGGTCAGTATAGTTTTAGAAGATTATGTTTAATTTTAACGTTCCGTATAATGGTGAAAACTACATCATACATTTTCTGTAAAAGGGAATTGTTTTAGTTTTTCAGTTTTTATTTGACTTAAGAGTACATTTTATATTTCTAAAAGAGTGACTTAGAACTGCACTTAAATACACAGAGATGTCTTCCTTTGAGCCAGATGTCTTTTTGTTTGGAAGATATCTTGAAATATACACATAAGCCGCTATGTAATTATTACCGTGATGGAACATGATCCTACAACATCTCAGGACACAGTTAAAGCAAATTACTCCTATTAAATTGGTCCTCATTCCAAAATACCCTTTTTGCTCTTTGCAATATTTCATTTCTTTTTTTAAGGTTCTAAATGCCATAGGTAGCATCCATCTTAATTAGTTGGCACATTTCTGTAAAGTAAAGCAATTATCTGGGGCTCCAAGTAATATAGTTGGAGACTATTGGTATTAGAGTCTTTCAACATGTGATGTGTCCTTAGGATGATTTAATGTTCATATGTATGTTGTAGTGAGTTAATAGTGTATTAAATACTGATTTAAGCCTATTACTCCAGAAAGTCATTTCTTGGAATAGCCTCCAAAATACACAGGAACTAAAAATAATAAAGCTGACATGTACGGTTTCATTGTTAAGAATTTAAAGACTTCTGAAGGAATATCTGTGCAGCTTTAGTTAAAAAAAATGGCTATAAAAATAACTTGTTTCTAGATGTTTCCATGATGACTATATTTTTATTTGCACATATGCCTTCATGAAACTGAGTTATATAAACCCATAAAATAATGTTGGGGGGGGGGGGGGGAGGGGGTCATAATTACTGGTGACTGTATGAACTAAGTTCAAAGGTGTCTATGAAATGTATGTAATGCTCTTTAGCTATATATTTGTCAAAAAAGGTGGCCCGGTTTCCTCAATACACTGTGTTTAGCTAAACACTATAATTTTCAAGGAATTTCTCCTAGAAGACAAGCCTTAAAGAGAAACTGACAGCTGTTTCACACACACTAAACCCAATATACTATGTTATAGTGCGGGCAAAGAGCTTTACAATGTGGGGTTACTAACTCCTTTCCATGGCTCCTGTGCAGCCAATTTCAGGGTACAATGGAGGCAGAAAGCTGGCTTACTGAGCTCCCCTGCCTCATGAATATTCATTCCCCATGCCGTCCCTGTCTTGAATATACAAAGTCTTCACTCTCATGTCACCAGGATGTAAAAGTCTGCAGGGGGAGGCGAGCGCTCTGCTATCCATAAGCACAGCGCAGGCGCCACTGCCTTCACGCCAGTAAAAAGACTTCGAATATTCAAAATAGGGGCGGCGCAGGGATTGAATATTCATGAGGCAGGGGAGCTCCCTGCCTCCATTGCATGCTGAAGCACAATATAAGTGAAAGAAAATATGGACAGAACTCTGCACAGAAGCCACGAAAAGAGGTAAGTAACCCCGCTTTTTAAAGCAGTCAGTTTCTGTTTAGTTTTTTTATTCCTCCCCTACTAAAAATCATAACACTTTCAATTTCCCCCCTACAGACCTATATGAGGGCTTGATTTTTGCACCAACAATTTTACTTTGTAAGGACATCAGTCATTTCACCACAAAATCTATAAATCTGTTTATACACAGTGCACTTTTCGGCAAAGATGGCACCTTATCTTTATCTTGTAAGTCCATACAATTATAATGATACCCAACTTACAGTGGAGAAAAAAAGTATTTAGTCAGCCACCAATTGTGCAAGTACTCCCACTTAAAAAAAGATGAGAGAGGCCTGTAATTTTCATCATAGGTATACCTCAAATCCATAAAATCAAATTTATTTGCAAATTATGGTGGAAAATAAGTATTTGGTCAAGAACAAAAGTTAATCTCAATACTTTGTTATATACCCTTTGTTTGTCAAATGTTTTCTGTAAGTCTTCACACACACTGTTGCTGGTATTTTGGCCCATTCCTACATGCAGATTTCCTCAAGAGCAGTGATGTTTTGGGGCTGTCACCGGACTTTCAACTCCCTCCAAAGGTTTTCAACTCCCTCCAAAGGTTTTCTATGGGATTGAGTTCTGGAGACTGGCTAGGCCACTCCAGGACCTTGAAATGCTTCTTACCAAGCCACTCCTTCATTGCCCAGGAGGTGTGTTTGGGATCCTTATCATGCTGAAAGACCCAGCCATGTTTCATCTTCAATGCCCTTGCTGATAAAAGGGAGAGCCAGAAATCTTGCATGTTTGTAGGTGACCAAATACTTATTTTCCACCATAATTTGCAAATAAATTCTGTTATGCCCCCTCTATAGGCTTGCATGGAGGGGGCGGATCGTGACATCACATGGGGGTGGAGCCATGAGGTCACTATGCTCTGTCCCCGTGATCGCCAGTAATCAGACCCGGAGCGAGCATGCTCAGGGGGCTCATTCTAACAGGGTGCTGCGTGGAAGATCACGGGGGTCCCCAGCAGCAGGACCCCTGCGATCAGGCATCGTATCCCCTATCCTTTGCATAGGGAATAAGATGTCTTAGAGCCGGAGTACCCCTTTAACCCCTTAACCCCTTAAGGACGCAGGACGTAAATGTACGTCCTGGTGAGGTGGTACTTAACGCACCAGGACGTACATTTACGTCCTGTGCATAACCGCGGGCATCGGAGCGATGCCCGTGTCATGCGCGGCTGATCCCGGCTGCTGATCGCAGCCAGGGACCCGCCGGCAATGGCCGACGCCCGCGATCTCGCGGGCGTCCGCCATTAACCCCTCAGGTGCCGGGATCAATACAGATCCCGGCATCTGCGGCAGTTCGCGATTAAAATGAACGATCGGATCGCCCGCAGCGCTGCTGCGGGGATCCGATCATTCATAACGCCGCACGGAGGTCCCCTCTCCTTCCTCCGTGCGGCTCCCGGCGTCTCCTGCTCTGGTCTGTGATCGAGCAGACCAGAGCAGGAGATGACCGATAATACTGATCTGTTCTATGTCCTATACATAGAACAGATCAGTATTAGCAATCATGGTATTGCTATGAATAGTCCCCTATGGGGACTATTCAAGTGTAAAAAAAAATGTAAAAAAATGTAAAAGTAAAAGTAAAAAAAAAGTGAAAAATCCCCTCCCCCAATAAAAAAGTTAAACGTCCGTTTTTTCCTATTTTACCCCCAAAAAGCGTAAAAAAACTTTTTTTATAGACATATTTGGTATCGCCGCGTGCGTAAATGTCCGAACTATTAAAATAAAATGTTAATGATCCCGTACGGTGAACGGCGTGAACGAAAAAAAATAAAAAAAGTCCAAAATTCCTACTTTTTTAATACATTTTATTAAAAAAAAATTATAAAAAATGTATTAAAAGTTTTTTATATACAAATGTGGTATCAAAAAAAAGTACAGATCATGGCGCAAAAAATGAGCCCCCATCCCGCCGCTTATACGGAAAAATAAAAAAGTTATAGGTCATCAAAATAAAGGAATTATAAACGTACTAATTTGGTTAAAAAGTTTGTGATTTTTTTTAAGCGCAACAATAATATAAAAGTATGTAATAATGGGTATCATTTTAATCGTATTGACCCTCAGAATAAAGAACACACGTCATTTTTACCATAAATTGTACGGCGTGAAAACGAAACCTTCCAAAATTAGCAAAATTGCGTTTTTCGTTTTAATTTCCCCACAAAAATAGTGTTTTTTGGTTGCGCCATACATTTTATGATATAATGAGTGATGTCATTACAAAGGACAACTGGTCGCGCAAAAAACAAGCCCTCATACTAGTCTGTGGATGAAAATATAAAAGAGTTATGATTTTTAGAAGGCGAGGAGGAAAAAATGAAAACGTAAAAATTAAATTGTCTGAGTCCTTAAGGCCAAAATGGGCTGAGTCCTTAAGGGGTTAAGGACCCATTTTGGCCTTAAGGACTCAGACAATTAAATTTTTAAGTTTTCATTTTTTCCTCCTCGCCTTCTAAAAATCATAACTCTTTTATATTTTCATCCACAGACTAGTATGAGGGCTTGTTTTTTGCGTGAACAGTTGTCCTTTGTAATGACATAACTCATTATATCATAAAATGTATGGCGCAACCAAAAAACACAATTTTTGTGGGGAAATTAAAAAGAAAAACGCAATTTTGCTAATTTTGGAAGGTTTCGTTTTCACGCCGTACAATTTACGGTAAAAATGACATGTGTTCTTTATTCTGAGGGTCAATTAAAATGATACCCATTATTACATACTTTTATATTATTGTTGTGCTTGAAAAAAATCACAAACTTTTTAACCAAATTAGTACGTTTATAATCCCTTTATTTTGATGACCTCTAACTTTTTTATTTTTCCGTATAAGCGGCGGTATGAGGGCTCATTTTTTGTGCCATGATCTGTACTTTTTTTTATACCATATTTGCATATAAAAAACTTTTAATAAATTTTTTATAATTTTTTTTAATAAAATGTATTAAAAAAGTAGCAATTTTGGACTTTTTTTTTTTACGTTCACACCGTTCCCCATACGGAATCATTAGCATTTTATTTTAATAGTTTGGAAATTTACACATGCGGTGATACCAAATATGTCTATTAAATTTATTTTTTACGCTTTTTGGGGGTAAAATAGGAAAAAACAGACGTTTTACTTTTTTATTGGGGTAGGGGATTTTTCACTTTTTTTTACTTTTACTTTTACATTTTTTTACAATTTTTTTTTACACTTGAATATTCCCCATAGGGGACTATTCATAGCAATACCATGATTGCTAATACTGATCTGTTCTATGTATAGGACATAGAACAGATCAGTGTTATCGGTTATCTTCTGCTCTGGTCTGCTCGATCTCAGACCAGAGCAGGAGACGCTGGGAGCCGGAAAGAGGCAGGTGAGGGGACCTCCGTGTGGCGTTCTGAATGATCGGATCCCCGCAGCAGCGCTGCGGGCGATCCGATCATTCATTGAAATCGCGCACTGCCGCAGATGCCGGGATCTGTATTGATCCCGGCACCTGAGGGGTAAATGGTGGACGCCCGCGAGATCGCGGGTGTCGGCCATTGCCGGCGGGTCCCTGGCTGCGATCAGCAGCCGGGATCAGCCACGAATGACACGGGCATCGCTCCGATGCCCGCGGTTATGCACAGGACGTAAATGTACGTCCTGGTGCGTTAAGTACCACCGCACCAGGACGTACATTTACGTCCTGCGTCCTTAAGGGGTTAAATCATGTTTATTAACTTTTTTTGGAGCATGTGAAAGGGAGCAGTCACAAGATGTACAGATACGCCCTGCATCCTTAAGGGGTTAATATTAATAAAGCTGCCCCATCTCCATTTCCAGGATTTTTGCTCTCAGGTGTCTTATATACAGGTAATGACCTGATTTTAGGAGCACTCTCTAATCTCAGCTGAGCACGCTCCAGGTGACCCCACGTTATATCGCGGAAGCCGGCGCAGGGCGTAAAATACGTCCTTTGCCGTTAAGGAGTTAAAGTCAAAACATGACTGCTATTTTACCTGACTTTAGTGTAAATTCCATTAACCATGTCCATTCTAAACCTGGCCACGGAAAAGTTACTAAGAATTAAAAAGGAACACTTTGCTGCAAAGGTATTTGTTGCATTATCTGCATATTCAGAATCAGACGTTAGAGCCAGATGCTTTGTTATTACAGTAATACCTCTTCCAGCAGCTGTAGAACTAGGCACGTAGTGCACAATACACAGAGGAAAGTACTAATTACAAAGGTAATTCCACTAATTACACATTATCTGTGGTGCTTTAAACAGTCTTATTTTACTTCTATAGGCTCAACAACTGGAATTTTATTAAAGAGCAGATAATTCCCTTTCGGCATCCAATTATAAATATTGTAAAATATTCTAAATCATTAAAGCACATATAAATTGTCCACGTTAGATTTGTTACGTAAGGAATATTTATTTTAAGACTTAATTCATTATGGGGCCCAACTAGTGGCAGATTCATGAATGCCTGTTCCTAATTCTATTGAGTTCTTATTGGCTGAACTTTACCATTAGGTCATGGTGCAAAAACCCTACAAGTGAGACACACATTTGAAAAGTACTTTAAGTATCTTCAAAGACAAATAGGATAAACTTGGGGAAATATATCATTTGCACCTTTTCACCACTTTTCTAGCTTTTTTCTTTTATTCTAATATAAAATGCACCAAATGTATCATGTTGTCATATGCCTTATAATAAATGTGATACTTTTTTAAATTATCTTATTTATTGCCTTTTCTATTACACTCATCGAGTGGATTAAGATTGAGCAAACATTTTGTGATTTTTTTTTTTTAAATGATAAATGTTTCTAGAAAGCAATGCCATGTCACTTTGTAGGATGAGGTGCAGACCACGATTTTCAGTCCGTGTCAAAAATATGACATGCGGAGAAAATGACCAGATCATAGTCACTAGCAGACTACGATCAGGTCTACAGCCCCATCATAGTTAATGGACCCGTACATGTCCGATTTGAGCTGATTTGAGCTCCTGAAATCATATCTGTGCAGCGGACACTCAAATCGTGGTGGGAATGCGGCCTTAAACACATGTGGAAGTGATGTAAGGCATTTCATGACTTGCACATGGCTTTTTCTTTTTGGCACAGATTAGGTTTTGTGTTATATTATAACAATAATAATAGTAAATATGTCCCTATGAATCTGCACATTAAGATTTGTGGTTCATTATGACATTATTGATGTATTGTGTATAACATAGTTTATTGGCATCTTAGTTAACAAAAATCTTTAAAAGAGAAAACATTGTTTTTAGATTCCAAACTTTTGCATGTCAGTGGGGGAGATTTATCAAAGGCACTAGACTGTTTTTTTCCTGTCTAAATTTGTTGCACAGAAAGTCGCAGTCTAAATATGTGCAACTTTTTCCCACCTTTTGCTTTAGAGGATTTTTAGAACCTGAGGCATTCTAGTCTATTTTAAACAGAAAAATGCAATGGTGCTGAATTTATCAAAAGCGACTTTTTGGCGAAAAGTCGCATTGGCCATAAGCACGCCGAAATGTCAGACCATGCTAGAGTCTAAATACAGTCTAAAGCATAGATCTTGAACTCTGTGCACAGAATTTATCAAGATCCGTGCGCCTTTTGATAAATTAAGCGCACAATAGACCAGCCTAACCCTCTGTAGGTTGCTCTATATTGATGCGGGAAATAGACAACTTTGATAAATCTCCCCCATTGTGTATTGCTTTCTGTTGTAGATTCTGCATCTATGAGATGTCCAATGTATTTCACAATTATAAAGCTCCCAACTGTTTCCAGTCTCATATCTGTATATTCATTGTTAATGAGTTTAATTGTGCATTTTATTAGCACATTTTTGTGGAAGCAATTACAGCGGAGCTCAGTGAATTATGTTTTTTTTTTCCCCAAAGATCTATAATATATCATAGATTATTTATGTTCATTCAGGTTACACTTGTTTTATACTTGTCCTGTAGAAATGAAAACCACATACCTGGCTGTGCATTGCCAGGTAGAACTGTACACATTTTCTTGTGACTTCTAAAAATAAATATATGACTAGGTCCATCATCTATAAAATGTCTTTTTTATATATTTTTCCATATTTTTACAAAAAAGGCACTTTTAGCATAAAAATTCAAAGCACATGATTTTTACAAATTTTTACAAATATCTATTACTTACCGGATATATCCACTGCTGCTTTAGCACTGTCGTTCTGTTGCTCTACACTGATCTACAATTTACAAAACATTTGCTGTGTGTTCACACTATACTTATATGTATGGCGTTTCTTTACCTTCAATGTTTTTTTTTTTTGAGTTGGCATAAAATAAAACCATTATTCTTTTTTGTAGGAATTCAGGAATCTCCCATACCAAATGGTCATTCAATTCCAGGTAGAGACTTTCTGCGGAAACAAATGCGAGGAGACCTCTTTACTCAACAACAACTAGAAGTGTTGGATCGGGTATTTGACAGACAACATTATACTGACATCTTTACAACTAGTGAACCAATCAAACCAGAACAGGTATTTTGTCCATTTTAATAAAAAGTTCTATATTTTCTCTATTTTTTTCATAGTGTATGACTGTCCATGATGTTTTCAAGCAAAGATTTTAAAGTTTTACACAAAAAGCTAAAAATAAAACAATGAGGCTGCCACATACAAAAATATTTTTGAAATAAAAACTGTCACAATTAATAACTTCATAAACAATATATGTTCATGAGAAGGTTCAATGAAATAATGACTTTTTGTTGTGTCAATGGAAAAGGTTCAACTTAAAAGGAAAATTAACTTTTTTATAATGCATGGGTGTTTTTTTAACTGAACTTTTATTCTAGAAGATATTTCAAATAACCAAAATTGTAATTCTTTTGCTTTTATTTTATCTTTATTTTAGCATAATTATATACTGAATATCAGATAATCTCAGATTTATTTGTCATTGTGTGTTATCAATAAATTTAGGTTATTTATGTTCTTTCAACACAAAGCATTGTAACATGGTGAAGATAACTCTCAAAGCAACCCTTTAGTTCTCCAAAGAAATATTTCATCAAATACAGGTTTTAAAGGGTTACTCCGCTACCCAGCGTCTGGAACATTGAGTTCAGAATGCTGTGTGCGGGCTTCTGTGTTCACACCTGCCCCCTCATGACGTCACACTCCATCATGTGACGTCACGTCCCACCCATTCGATGGAAGTCAATGGGAGGGGGCGTGACGGCCGAGGTCCCCCCCTTCCCATAGACTTTCATTGAGGGGGCAGGCCATGACGTCACAAGGGGGCGGGGGGGGGGGGAAGCCCGCACACAGCATTTGGAACTCCATGTTCCGGACACTGTGCAGCGGAGTAACCCTTTAAAGTTAAAATACACAAAACATGGCACTAGAGAAAGTACAGAACAGATGGGCACTGGGCTCGAAGATAATTTACAGTACATTACCTTCAATGGCATGCTGAGGGTTATTGAATTTTTCAAGGTGCTACGTGAGCAGAAAGGAAATCAGCTGTAGAGAGGATCCCAAAAAGGGAAGAGTTACATCACAAATGAAGCCTAAGTCTAAGCAGTGAACTGCTGCTCATGACTAAAAGGAATGGGATTACAATCAGGAGGCAAAACTATGTATAGGGGAAGAATACTAGTGTTTACATAAGGGGCAGCAGCCGAGAATTTTATGGGTGGTCATAAGAGGTAATAATAGATATATCTGTCCATTCATCTGCTTTACCTGTGAGATATATACATATTAGGGATGAGCGAATCAAATCTAACAAATCGGTATTTGTTACAAATTTCAGGGAAAATTTGCTTTGCAATGAATCTGAATATTGCCGCAATTCGATCGCACAAATCGATTCATTAAACTCCATTTAGTGTGGTCCGTGGTCCGTGCATCTAAGATGGCAGCTCCACATTTTAGGACATGGGGCAAGAAACTCTGGGAAGGCGGAAAGACGAGTAGGCGGGATAACCTGTGCATACATATGTGGTGTACGATTTTGTTCCTGTTAAAGTCTTAAAGGCCTAGTTACTGTGAAAGGCCATCCAAAAGTACACACCTGCTGCTGTTCTAGACAATTACTGTTTTAAGTGTAGGGGGGCGTATTGTTCTCCCCTCATAAGTGCTTACCACGTATGTTCATCTATGTGGTGTACCATGTTGTTCCTGTTACAGTCCTAAGGGCCTTGTTACTGTGAAAGGCCAGCCAAAAGTACACACCTGTTTTAAACGTAGTGGAGCGTATTGTCCTCCCTTCATATATACACTAAGTAAGTCAGGCAGAGAAGTCCCAGGAGGTGCACAGAGGAGTGGCAGAGGCCTAAATTCATCAGGCGCAGGCAGAGGTCGCAGCAGACTAGCAGCAAGAGGCCTAAGCTCCCTGTATCAGCTAGTGGTCGTGTCTCCACCAGCAACCCATCTGTCATTATTGACTGGTTAACTCGGTCATCCACTTCATCACAAGTGACATCTGACACTCCCAGTCAACAATCGGTGGGTTCCTTAGACACAACCCTCAGTTGGCATGTCCCGGGAACAGTCCCTGTCCGCCAATTGCCTCTGTCCTATTCTGTTCCCTCCCCCATAGAAGTATCCTATGCTGTGGGTTCAGCTCCACTTTTTAGTGAGGAAGATCTACTAGAGGACAGTAAGCAGCTATTGCCCAGCCAAAAGTGGAGGAGACATCCCCCGCTTCCATCGCTAGGGGGGCAATTAGTGATGAGGAGAGCGGCGTGGTAGGTGGTGTTAGGAGCGTTCAGGCTCCTGAAGCACACACTGTTGAGGAACCTGAAAAGGACATCAGTGACTTGCAGACACTACTCAATGATGATGAAGCCAATCGCACTTGGGAGCCAGGTGCCGAAGGGGCTTCATCATCAGGAGAAGAGGGTGGCAGGTTTCCCGTGAGGCAGCAGTTGAGCCAGTAAGGTAGTAGCATGGTTGGGAGTCAGCATGCAATTGAAAAAAATATCTTTAATCTTTTCAATTTTGAGGCCCTGTGGTCTTATCAGGCTGCTGCCACCTCCAGGCGTGGTCATTCTGACACATTTTAGTCTCATGCTGGTGCCACCTCCAGGCTGTGTCATTGTGCCACCATGTGGTCTCCTCATGCTACTGGCACATTGCATAAATTTTTTTGTTAATCTATTTAAAATCTTCAATTTAAATTTTAAAATATATATTTTATCTTTTCAATTGTGAGGCTCTATGGTCTTGTCAGGCTGCTGCCACCTCCAGACTTGGTCATTGTGCCATTATATGGTCACCTCATGCTTCCGCGTCCTTCAGGTTGAGTCATTCATCAAGAAATCGAATCATGGCTTACTCCATGAAAACTGGAAATGGGAACCATGGTGATTGACAACGGGAAGAACATCTTGTCTGCGCTGCGTCAAGGAAGGCGGGGAAGACCTCTCTGTAGGCCAGAAATAGCCGTGTTTAATAGCGATTTGCTGCAAATAAATTTGGACAGAACAAAATTTTTGCGGAAAATTCGGCGAATTGGCCAAATCGAATTTTTCAATAATTCACTCATCTCTAAAATATATATGTATATATATATTTTTTTTTTCTTTAGCAGGTGGTAACTGTATCAGTTGCAGCCAACATCACATGCTTCAGCAAAGAGAAGCAGTTCCAGCCATCACATTAGGGATCAGTTAATCAAAGGGTTTGTCAGGGGATCAAAGAGGTCCTATGCTGCACTTCTGCTCCATGGTCATCTTGGAAGTACACTGTTCTGAGACTAGAGGATCGGGTGCTTATCCTGATCATTGAGTGCAGGTGAAACCACACACATGCAGGATGTCCAAAAGCTGCATGCTAACGTCGCAATATCAGTCACATCATGCAACTTTAGTACATCGAATGTGAACATGGTTTTGTTCACATGCAATGATCTGCCTGTGAATGATTTTATAAATCTCCCAATGGCCCTCTGCACAAAAAAGGTCCCCACCCCTGGTCTAGGGGGCTGACCAGGCAATTGCAACATTTTGTTTATATTGATATTAGGTCATATAGCATCATTGCCCAATGGTTGCTACACCACTATTAATTAAATATTAATGTGGCTTTTACAGTAAAGTGAATTCAGGGAATTCATATAAAGTACTTTTTTTTTTTAACAAGTACTTTTATGTATTTATTCTTTACAAAAACAAGCACAAACATATTAGCAATTTGCACAATTACATATAAATATATAATATAATAATATATCACTTACCCACCCACCCCTTACCCACCCTGGCTGGGGAGAGATTTTTTTTTTTAAAAAGGGACCTTTATTATTTCCATTTCTTCCAGACCTTCATATGAGTTTTTAGCGCCTTTTCTGATCTCTGCACTACCCAAAATTCATACTTTTTAATTTTATTGACCAGATTGCGCCAATGTTAAACTACAGGTTTTTTCTTAAACAGCCATATCCTTAAAATTATTATTTTTGCGCATATATAGAGTTTAACCAACAGGGGTGTTTCAGATAAATTTATATCACCAACCTGGATAGCCTGCATAAATGTGATACAGGTATCCTTAGGGATTATTTCCATTTTGATCATAGAAGAATTTATTCTTTCCCAGTATGCCAATATCTCTCTATATCCTGAGATTATATGCTTCAAATCAGCCTCTTCCATCCCACATCTAGGGCACTCAGAATTGTCCCTACGGCAATACCTGTAAAGCTGTTTTGGAGAATAATATAACCCATGTATCAAGTTAAATTGTGTTAATTTAAATTTAGAGTTTATTTTAAGAGAATTTATATTTTTGACAATATTAAACCATTGTAGATCGTTTATTGGACCAATTTGGGCCTCCCACTTCTTTTTTGGTCTATCCTTAATGGATTGACTGATTATGTCCCTAAGTATTCGATAGATTTGAACAACGGCTTTCTTACCCCTAGATAACTGTAATATCTCATCTAGCTTATTCTCCTTAATTACCACTAAATGCCTATTAGTTAGTCGACTGTCTGCCCACTGAAGCTGGATAACCCAGAATTGATACTGTTCTTCAAGATTAAATTTATTCATTAACTCCTGGATATCTAATAGTTCCCCATTTGTGTAAAAGTGTTGGACTAATCTGGCCCCTCTCATTTCCCAAAACTGGTCTTGCCCTGCGTTAAAAAATTGTGTTAGTTTTAAGTTATTCCATAGTGTTGTGACATAAAGTCATGGTCGTAAATGTTGGCACCCCTGAAATTTTTCTAGAAAAGGAAGTAATTCTCACAGAAAAGGATTGCAGTAACACATGTTTTGCTATACACATGTTTATTCATTTTGTGTGTATTGGAACTAAACCAAAAAGGGAGGAAAAAAAGAAAATTGGACAAAATGTCACACCAAACTCCAAAAATGGGCTGGACAAAATTATTGGCACCCTTAACTTAATATTTGCTTCCACACCCTTTGGAAAAAATAACTGAAATCAGTCGCTTCCTATAACCATCAATAAGCTTCTTAAACCTCTCAGACGGAATGTTGGACCACTCTACCTTTGCAAACTACTCCAGGTCTCTCTTATTGGAAGGGCACCTTTTCCCAACAGCAATTTTAAGATCTCTCCACAGGTGTTCAAAGGGATTTAGATCTGGGCTCATTGCTGGCAACTTCAGAACTCTACAGCGCTTTGTTGCCTTCCGTTTCTGTGTGCTTTTTGACATATGGTTGGGGTCATTGTCCTGCTGGAAGACCCAAGATCTCGAGCACAAACCCATCTTTCTGACACTGGGCTGTACAGTGCGACCCAAAATCCATTGGTAATCCTCAGATTACATGATGCCTTGCACACATTCAAGGCACCCAGTGCCAGAGGCAGCAAAACAACCCCAAAACATCATTGAAGCTCCACCATATTTCACTGTAGGTACTGTGTTCTTTTCTTTGTAGACTGATGTGCTTTACCAAAAAACTCTATCTTAGTGTCATCTGTCAACATTATGTTTTGCCAGAAGGATTTTGGCTTACTCAAGTTAATTTAGGCATGTCTCTGTGTCAACAGTGGGATCCTCCTGCGTCTCCTGCTATAGCATTTAATTTCATTTAAATGTCGACGGATAGTTCGCACTGACACTATTGCTTTCTGAGCCTGCAGAACAGCTTGAATGTCTTTGGAACTTGTTTGCGGTTGCTTATCCGCCATACGGACTATCCTGCGTTGACACCTTTCATCAGTTTTTCTCTTCTGTCCACGCCCAGGGAGATTCGCTACAGTGCCATGGGTTGCAAACTTCTTGATAATGTTGCGTACTGTGGACAACGACAAATCTAGATATCTGGAGATGGACTTGTAACCTTGAGATTGTTGATATTTTTCCACAATTTTGGTTCTTAAGTCCTCAGACAGTTCTCTTCTCCTCTTTCTGTTGTCTATGCTTAGTGTGGCACACACAGACACACAATGCAAAGACTAAGTGAACTTCTCTCTTTTTTATCTGCTTTCAGTTGTGATTTTTATATTGCCCACACCATTTACTTGCCCCAGGTGAGTTTAAAGGAGCATCACATGCTTGAAAAAATAATTTTGTCCAGCCCATTTTTGGAGTTTGGTGTAACATTATGTCCAATTTGCTTTTTCTTCCTCCCTTTCTTGGTTTAGTTCCAATACACACAAAGGGAATAAACATGTGTATAGCAAAACATGTGTTACTGCAATGCTTTTCAGTGAGAAATACTTAATTTTATAGAAAAATTTCAGGAGTGCCAACATTTACGGCCATGACTGTATAAGCTGTGTTTAATCTTCAAAAATGTCTTAATAGTGTTCAGCGTAAGAAAATATAATTTTAATCACATCAGAAGGATGGAAACCGAAAGTGGAGGAGCTATGAAGAATTCAATGCTTGAGTTGAGGTTTTTTTTTTCTATTCTTATATTTTTTAAGTTCATGGATTTCTACCATGGATATCATGAATTTCCTAGTCACCTCTTTAATGTTTTGTTCCTTTTAAAATATATATCTACAATTTCTAGTAATCCCATACTTACCATTGGTCTACAGTGTCCTACTATTGTTCTACAGTGGCCTACTATGTAGCTCTATATAAAACAACCACATACATTTGAATAATATTTTACAGCCATTCTAGTTAACTGTTTCCCCAGATTTTGCAGTTGTCTGTTTAACCAGAATGAAAGAACTAATGGTTAAATGTTTCCCATTTATTGCAACATCAATATATCTTGTTAAGCGGAACCATGAGATTAACAACTTGATTTGTTCCTAGGAGAGATCACCGACATGGATTAAATTGATAAATTTACAAGCAGGCTTGCATTTTAAACCCACTTGAAAATTATCTTGTGTTATTTTTGTTGGAATATTACATGGGAAAAACTACTTAAAATTGATCTTTTGCCATGTAAGTGAAATGGAATTACATTTTTTTACAATTGAGATTTGATGGTGTGGAAAACCTTTTTTTTAATGTTTCTGAAATGAATTAACAAATGAGAGACAAAAGTGGGTAGAATTCACCCAAAATGTGATATCGGAAAACTGAAAAATAAAGAGCTTTCTGCTGTGGGGTCAAATGGGGTATTACATGGCCTTTTTCAGTCCTTTAATTCCCCTTTCACATCTGCATTGGTGACTCTGTACTAATCATCCATTGCAGATTCTATGTGATTTGACAAAAAAAATAAAACATCTTTAAATGGACACTGTGAGATTCAAGAATGTTTTATAGGTTGTACAACTTGGTAAAACATTTACCTTTCTAATATACTTCATAAGAAAATTTTATTTCCTTTTTATAGAAATCATGGCTTATAGCTGAAGCAGAGGCATGGACAAAGTCCACTAAGTGAGGTGGGCTAGGACTCCTGTGTGCTCTCTCCTGTCTGATAGTACTTCTCTGTGCTCTCTCCTGTCTGATACGACTCCTCTGTGCTCTCTTCTGTCTGATAGGACTCCTCTGTGCTCTCTCCTGTCTGATAGGACTCCTCTGTGCTCTCTCCTGTCTGATAGGACTCCTCTGTGCTCTCTCCTGTCTGATAGCACTCCTCTGTGCTCTCTCCTGTCTGATAGTACTCATCTGTGCTCTCTCCTGTCTGATAGGACTCCTCTGTGTTCTCTCCTGTCTGTTAGTACTCCTCTGTGCTCTCTCCTGTCTGATAGTACTCCTCTGTGCTCTCTCCTGACTGATACTACACCTCTGTGCTCTCTCCTGTCTGATAGGACTCCTTTGTGCTCTCTCCTGTCTGATAGCATTCCTCTGTGCTCTCTCCTGTCTGATAGTACACCCCTGTGCTCTCTCCTGTCTGATAGTACTCATCTGTGCTCTCTCCTGTCTGATAGGACTCCTCTGTGCTCTCTCCTGTCTGATAGTACACATCTGTGCTCTTTCCTGTCTGATAGGACTCCACATTCCTCTGTGCTCTCTCCTGTCTGATAGTACTCCTCTGTGCTCTCTCCTGTCTTATAGTACTGCTCTGTGCTCTCTCCTGTCTGATAGTACTCCTCTGTGCTCTCTTCTGTCTGATAGGACTTCTCTGTGCTCTCTCCTGTCCTATCAGAAGAGAGCACAGAAGAGTGCTAGCCCACTCTCATTTACTGGACTTTGTCTATGTCTGTACTTCATCTTGGACAAAGCCATGATTTTATAAGCCATGATTTCTATAAAAAAGGAAATAACATTTTCTTATGAAGTATATTAGAAAGATTAATGTTTTGTCAAGATGTACAACATATAAAAAGTTTTTGTATCTGACAGTACCCATTTAACTATACGATTTTGCACCTATGAACATGGGGATCAAGCATGGTCCCTCATTTGAGCACTGCCTAGCTAGCCTTGCATTTGCATGGGTTAAACATAGGAAGATCATGGTTTATTTTGAAATCAACAAGGGTGATCATATGCTTTTAATGGTGTAGTCTGATCCAATGGGCATAACTAGAATCAGACCATATATGGTGAACTACTGAGCACTTCTTAAAGGAAAACTGTCACATATTTTCACACTGAGCCACTAGAGAGACAACAGTGAAATTGTAGATGAGCTTAGACTTCCATCATGTAATATTAATAACAGCATGGGTTTATGAGGCATCTGTCCTATCAAACTTACCTGACCAGCTTTTATGAGGAGGTGAGCTCAAGACTGGACCAGGATGAATCGCTGGATGTTGTACATGTTGATTTTTCGAAATAATTTAATACAGTGCCACATAAAAGATTGGTAAAGAAAATTAGAATACTTGGTCTGAGGGAAAATGTGTGTACATGGGTAACTGGCTCAGGGATAGGAAACAGGATGGTTATTGATGGTACATACTCTGAGTGGGTGACTGTTACTAGTGGGGTACCACATGGGTCAGTTTTGGGTCCTATATTAATATATGTATTAATGACCTTATGAACGGATTGTAAAGTGTCAATCTTTGCAGATTATACTAAACTCTGTAAAGTGGTTAACACAATAGAGGACAGTGCACTGTTACACATGGATCTGGATGGGCTGGAGGCTTGGGCTGAGAATTGGTAGGTTCAGCACAGATGTAATGTTATGCATATGTAATGTTATGCATATATAACCCCAGCAATCCAGGCTGGGGTTATATATTAAATAGGAAAACACTGGGGCCGATTGACATGGAAAAGGACTTAGGAATTTTAGTCAATAGTAAATTTAACTGTAGCGACCAGTGTCAGGCAGCTGCTGCCAAGGCAAATAATATCATGGGGTGTAATTCTACCACTGTACAAATCACTATTTGTCAGATCACACATGAAATACTGTGTACAGTACTGGTCACCAGTATTAAAAAATGGTCAACCAGAGTAACAATGGTATTTGGAAGACTACAGCACCCAGAAATATTATAGAGTTATTTGGTTCAGGAAAAAACACGGCTTAGTTGCCACCTAATAACTATGTATAAATATTTAAGGGGGCAGTACAGATATCTCTCCGATGATCTATTTATACCCAGGACTATACCCAGGATCTTTAACAAGGGGGCATCCTCTATGTCTAGAAAAAAAGTTTCTACACCAGCACAGATTAGGGTTCTTTACCGTAAGAGCAGTGAGCCTATGGAACTCCCTGCCAGAGGAAGTGGTCATGGGGAGCTCAATAAAAGAATTCAAAAGAGATTTGGGCACATTTCTGGAGAGAAATACCAATACAGGTTATGGATCCTAGATTTATAGGGACAGAATGCTGATTCAGGTATTTATTCTGATTGCCATTATTCCCTCTAATATGGGGCAAATGGGCATCAGCCTTGTAGGGTTTTTGCCTTCCTCTAGATCAACACAGTACGGACACAATAGAGATAAAGGTTGAACTTGATGGGCTCTTTTTTCAACCACATTATGAACTATGCAACTATGCATTAAAAAAACTTTAAAATCTAGATAAAGGTGAGTGTATTCCCACCTGGGAATACTATGCACATATGGTATTTCATAAATGTCTGATAGATGTGTGTCCACATGGTACTCAGGAAACCAGAAACAGCTGAATAGGCTTGTTTATGTAGTTTATGTTAATTTAACTTGTTAATGTAAAGGGCATCGCTTGTAATGCTATGCTGTCTATACAGGTCCCTTTAAAGTCAATATACATATATACAGAATATGCATAAAATATCTGACTTGGCTGTTGTTGACTTTCTAACTTCCTCAGGTGACAAAGCTGGGCTGGAAGGGGATGGCTGGCCTTCAACCTCAAGAGGCTGTAGGTCATAGAGGTGGAACTTACATCTATCATACATTTATGACATATTCTGTGGATATGCCATAAATGTCCGCAAGAAAATATAGCTTAAATATCTAATACTTTGATTATACAAAAAAGAGGAATATGTCTTCAACTGTGCTGTGGTAACCAGTGATACAATGGGAAGTCTGAGAAAAGGGAGATATTTTACTGGTCAGTTTATATAACTAATATAATATAATAATCTAACTAATATAATAACTATTATTGAAAAAAAACAAAACACAAAATGATAAATGAAAAGAACTAATGTGCCATTGATCAGAATTGCTAAAAAAAAAATGAAAAACATCTTTAGGACATCCTTATGAGCTACAGTCACAATATGCATAATTTTTTTTGAGGAAATGTATATATATATATATATATATATATATATATATATATATATAAACATTTTAAAGGGTTACTCTGCTCCTTAGCATCTGGAACATTGAGTTCCCGAACGCTGTATGCGGGCTTCCGTGTTCACGCTCACCCCCTCGTGACGTCACGACCCGTCATGTGACGTCACATCCCGCCCCCTCAATGCAAGTCTATGGGAGGGTGTGTGACATCACGAAGGGGCGGGTGTGAACACGGAAGCCCGCACACAGCGTTCAGGAACTCAATGTTCCGGACGCTGTGGAGCGGAGTAACCCTTTAAAGCTGTATACAATCCTTATTACCCTTTCCGGATCCTTTAAGTTTTAGAATGGGAAATCCATTTGATATTGAAGACTGAAAAAAACTTATAGTACATCTTTATATGTAGACATTTTATTTCTATTAACATTTTCTCATCGGAAAAGCTATAATTCCATTCTTAATAAAATGTATCAGTTGTAAAATGCTATGTTCTGGGTATATCTAAAGAGCGTATTAATCACCCACTGTTCTTCTAGCTGTAGGGAAAGAACTTGTAGAAATGTAAATTTTCTTCCTATTTCTGGCAGAATCATACTGCTGTCAGGTTGCTGCTTTCTGCTGCTATCAAACTGCATGAACCTGCCCTCACTCGCCTCTGTCTGAATCTGTGTTTTCTTGAGATGGGAATAGGAAGTGGGTCAGATTCTCAACTGATCTTGTCACTACTACTGTTACATTCTCTAGTCAATTTTTTCTCTGTAACCATATGTCTTGTTAATGAAGTAGCAGTTGCGTTGGAGAAAGGCATTAACATAGTTTGGAGTATAAAATAATATTCCAGCCCTTTAAATGTTTCTAAATGTTCCATCAATTTCAAAACAAGGAGACAGTGATGAAAAAGGGTTCTTTATATATGAGTGGTCCAATTGCCCATTCATGTAGAATCTATATCCACTTTTATTTGCATCATCATCTCTATCACTGTACAAGTAGGACATATTATTAAGAAGGACTCAAAGAAGAAAAAAGATAAGAGATGCGCTTTAGTGAAGTACGTCACATAGAGCTATGAATCGGTAGAAATATGATATATCCACTCATCATATGACGTTGCGCTGAGAGCACAACGACTTAGTATGCAGTAGTATTAAATCCCAAGTCCTGCAGCACACGATCCTACAGAACATGGGCACCGTTGGTTCAATTGGAAGACAACCAATAGCTAGGAAAAATTTGGATCTTTCTGGCAGAAATGGTCTTGGTAGAGATATAAAACCGTTTCCACGTAGTTAAAGGGTAACCCATTAAAACTAATATTTGCTATTGCACTCCTTATGGTAAATAAAAAATATTTCTAATATACTTTTTCTAAAAAAAAAATGAAGTTTTCTATGTTTTATTTGTGCTTAAAGCTCAAGAGCACATTTCCCCCCATCTTATACACAGACTTTGGACTGAAGTCTAAACACAGAAAGTGCAGCCTGGAGTGCTGAGGGGTGTGTGTCTTGCCTCATCCAATCATAGCTCCTTTCACACTTAACTGCCATATACTATTGGTTGGACCCCCCCCTCAGCACTCCAGGCTGCACTTCCTGTGTTTTGGCTTCGGTCCAATGTCTGTGTATGAGATGGGGGAAAATTTGCTCTTGAGCTTTTTTAAGCACAAATAAAACATAGAAAACTTCATTTTTTAAACAAAGTATATTAGAAATATGTTTTATTTACCATAAGGAGTGCAATAGCAAACATTTGTTTTAACAAGAGTGCCCATTTAATAATAAAATGAAGCTTTATTTTAGCACATATCAACAAGTTTCTGACCCAGAACAGGCCCTTCATCAGGATAATCATTTGGTATTCTGGTGGCCCAACCAACCCTACACTGCCTGTAATGCCCAAGACTAAAAACATCTGTTTTGGTTGTGAAATTTTTTCAGAATAATAAATTAAGTAGGACAGTCGGCACAACGGCTAGCGTCCGGTGCACGAGGAGATGCAGTACAATATAAAGAGAGGTCACGGCACACCGTAGGCTGGGACCTCTCTTTATATTTTTTCAGAATAAATTATCATGTTTTAGGTGAAAGTAAATAAAACTGGTAATGCCCGCCTTTTGTGTGCATTTAGAACCCTAAAGTGTTAAACAAAACAAAAAACGGAAAAAACAACACTTTCATCCACTCTCCATATTTGCACCTTAGCCTCTAAGCAGGGATGATTTCACATAATATCTTAGTTTATAAATCTAAACATATACATAAATCTATAATGTTTAGCCTGTTCTATGAGAAGAAAATCAGAATAAATCTCTTGTATAATGGCCCATCTTCTTTGATACTATCCATCTCTAATACCCAGAACTTGAAGCTCCAGGATTCTGAGAATGAAGGACAATTGTCTCCTGAACAAATGCAGCCACTGTGTGCATGCATGGCCAGGTCTCCATTGATCTTGTATGAGGCTTCCAAATATTGCCAAGCTCAGTGCTCAGCAATGTTCAGAATGCCCATAGAGAATAAATGAAGCATTGACAAAATACAAACAGAACAGCATGTATAAATATACAAACAATAGGGATGTTGTGCCTTTTAAATTATTCTACACATTATCTAATACACAGTGGTTTTAAACTGGGCAATATGTATAATTGACATTTGCTAAATACATGTATTAGACTGTAAAAAATTGAATATTTACATTATTATACTCTTATTACATATGTTGTGTGAGGGCCCTAGAAATCCCAAAAATTATCAGATAATGATACGCCTGTTAACAAGACCCCTCAATGTTAAATTTCACATGTAAACATTAGTGATGAATAGTGGTTTGTCAATCTTTCTAATCTGTTATTTTCTCCATTTTATTAGTAAGCCCACATAATAGCATTTTAGTAGAAAACGTATCTTGTAAATGTATTTTGAGTATATTGATATAAGCAACAAATGGCTTAAACCTATAACCCTGCAGTCTTGTTCCTTAATCCAATATGGCCTAGCAGAGACTCAAGAACGTATCCTATGGCTTACTTTGAACCAAACAATTTTAGATGACAGTTTAAAGATTACACATCCTTCCAATACATGTGTAAGATTTCTTTGTATTGATTTTTATTGGTGAGAAATGGAAGAAATGTTTTATAGTAACTTTAATGGACTGTGGAGAACATTGAATTTCTTTGCAGTGCTATACCACCATGTCTTATTCTTGTATAAATAATCTGCATGTATACATACATTGTATACAGGTAATATATATTGAATATGGAATACAATTTAACAACGTGATGATCTTTTAGTACATATGTTACGCCGAGCGCTCCGGGTCCCCGCTCCTCCCCGGAGCGCTCGCTACACTTCCCTCACTGCAGCGCCCCGGTCGGTTCCACGGACCCGGGGCGCTGCGTTACCACCTCCGGCCGGGATGCGATTCGCGATGCGGGTAGCGCCCGCTCGCGATGCGCACCCCGGCTCCCGTACCTGACTCGCTCCCCGTCAGTTCTGTCCCGGCGCGCGCGGCCCCGCTCCCTAGGGCGCGCGCGCGCCGGGTCTTTGCGATTTAAAGGGCCACTGCACCGCTGATTGGTGCAGTGGTTCCAATTAGTGTTTACACCTGTGCACTTCCCTATATCACCTCACTTCCCCTTCACTCCCTCGCCGGATCTTGTTGCCCTAGTGCCAGTGAAAGCGTTCCTTGTGTGTTCCTTGCCTGTGATTCCAGACCTTCTGCCGTTGCCCCTGACTACGATCCTTGCTGCCTGCCCCGACCTTCTGCTACGTCCGACCTTGCTTCTGTCTACTCCCTTGTACCGCGCCTATCTTCAGCAGCCAGAGAGGTTGAGCCGTTGCTAGGGGATACGACCTGGTCACTACCGCCGCAGCAAGACCATCCCGCTTTGCGGCGGGCTCTGGTGAAAACCAGTAGTGACTTAGAACCGATCCTCTAGCACGGTCCACGCCAATCCCTCTCTGGCACAGAGGATCCACCACCTGCCAGCCGGCATCGTGACAGTAGATCCGGCCATGGATCCCGCTGAAGTTCCTCTGCCAGTTGTCGCTGACCTCACCACGGTGGTCGCCCAGCAGTCACAACAGATTGCGCAACAAGGCCAACAGCTGTCTCAACTGACTGTTATGCTACAACAGTTACTACCACAGCTCCAGCAATCATCTCCTCCGCCAGCTCCTGTACCTCCTCCGCAGCGAGTGGCCGCTTCTGGAATACGACTATCCTTGCCGGATAAATTTGATGGGGACTCTAAGTTTTGCCGTGGCTTTCTTTCCCAATGTTCATTACACTTGGAGATGATGTCGGACCAGTTCCCCACTGAAAGGTCTAAGGTGGCTTTCGTAGTCAGCCTGCTGTCTGGAAAAGCCCTGGCTTGGGCCACACCGCTCTGGGACCGCAATGACCCCGTCACTGCCTCTGTACACTCCTTCTTCTCGGAAATTCGAAGTGTCTTTGAGGAACCTGCCCGAGCCTCTTCTGCTGAGACTGCCCTGTTGAACCTGGTCCAGGGTAATTCTTCCGTTGGCGAGTATGCCGTACAGTTCCGTACCCTTGCTTCAGAATTATCCTGGAATAATGAGGCACTCTGCGCGACCTTTAAAAAAGGCCTATCCAGCAACATTAAAGATGTTCTGGCCGCACGAGAAATCCCTGCTAACCTACATGAACTCATCCATCTTGCCACTCGCATTGACATGCGTTTTTCCGAACGGCGTCAGGAGCTCCGCCAGGATATGGACTCTGTTCGCACGAGGCGTTTCTTCTCCCCGGCTCCTCTCTCCTCTGGTCCCCTGCAACCTGTTCCTGTGCCTCCCGCCGTGGAGGCTATGCAGGTCGACCGGTCTCGCCTGACACCCCAAGAGAGGACACGACGCCGCATGGAGAATCTCTGCCTGTACTGTGCTAGTACCGAACACTTCCTGAAGGATTGTCCTATCCGTCCTCCCCGCCTGGAAAGACGTCCGCTGACTCCGCACAAAGGTGAGACAGTCCTTGATGTCTACTCTGCTTCTCCACGTCTTACTGTGCCTGTGCGGATGTCTGCCTCTGCCTTCTCCTTCTCTGCTGTGGCCTTCTTGGACTCTGGATCTGCAGGAAATTTTATCTTGGCCTCTCTCGTCAACAGGTTCAACATCCCGGTGACCAGTCTCGCCAGACCCCTCTACATCAATTGTGTAAACAATGAAAGATTGGACTGTACTATACGTTTCCGCACGGAGCCCCTTCTAATGCGCATCGGATCTCATCACGAGAGGATTGAACTGTTGGTCCTCCCCAATTGCACTTCTGAAATCCTTCTTGGACTTCCCTGGCTTCAACTCCATTCCCCAATCCTGGATTGGTCCACTGGGGAGATCAAGAGTTGGGGGCCCTCTTGTTCCAAGGACTGCTTAAAACCGGTTCCCAGTAAACCTTGCCGTGTCCCTGTGCTTCCTCATGTAACCGGTCTCCCTAAGGCCTATATGGACTTTGCGGACGTTTTTTGCAAAAAACAAGCTGAGACTCTACCTCCTCACAGGCCTTATGATTGTCCCATTGACCTCCTCCCGGGCACTACTCCACCCCGGGGCAGAATCTATCCTCTGTCCGTCCCAGAGACTCTTGCCATGTCTGAATACGTCCAAGAAAATTTAAAAAAGGGCTTTATCCGTAAATCCTCCTCTCCTGCCGGAGCCGGATTTTTCTTTGTGTCCAAAAAAGATGGCTCTCTACGTCCTTGCATTGACTACCGCGGTCTTAATAAAATCACGGTTAAGAACCGCTACCCCCTACCCCTCATCTCTGAACTCTTTGATCGTCTCCAAGGTGCCCATATTTTTACCAAACTGGACTTAAGAGGTGCTTATAATCTCATCCGCATCAGAGAGGGGGATGAATGGAAAACGGCATTTAACACCAGAGATGGACACTTTGAGTATCTGGTCATGCCCTTTGGTCTATGCAACGCCCCTGCCGTCTTCCAAGACTTTGTTAATGAAATTTTTCGTGATCTCCTATACTCCTGTGTTGTTGTATATCTGGACGATATCCTGATTTTTTCTGCCAATCTTGAAGAACACCGCCAGCATGTCCGTATGGTTCTTCAGAGACTTCGTGATAATCAACTCTATGCCAAAATAGAGAAATGTCTGTTTGAATGCCAATCTCTTCCTTTTCTAGGATACTTGGTCTCTGGCCAGGGACTACAAATGGACCCAGATAAACTCTCTGCCGTCTTAGATTGGCCACGCCCCTCCGGACTCCGTGCCATCCAACGTTTTTTGGGGTTCGCCAATTATTACAGGCAATTTATTCCACATTTTTCTACCATTGTGGCTCCTATTGTGGCTTTAACAAAAAAAAATGCCGATCCCAAGTCTTGGCCTCCTCAAGCGGAAGACGCCTTTAAACGACTCAAGTCTGCCTTTTCTTCGGCTCCCGTGCTCTCCAGACCTGACCCATCTAAACCCTTCCTATTGGAGGTTGATGCCTCCTCAGTGGGAGCTGGAGCTGTCCTTCTACAAAAAAACTCTTCCGGGCATGCTGTTACTTGTGGTTTTTTTTCCAGGACCTTCTCTCCGGCGGAGAGGAACTACTCCATCGGGGATCGAGAGCTTCTAGCCATTAAATTAGCACTTGAGGAATGGAGGCATCTGCTGGAGGGATCAAGATTTCCAGTTATTATTTACACCGATCACAAGAACCTCTCCTACCTCCAGTCTGCCCAACGGCTGAATCCTCGTCAGGCCAGGTGGTCTCTGTTCTTTGCCCGATTTAATTTTGAAATTCACTTTCGGCCTGCTGATAAGAACATTAGGGCCGATGCTCTCTCTCGTTCCTCAGATGCCTCTGAAATTGAACTCTCTCCTCAACACATCATTCCTCCTGACTGCCTGATTTCCACTTCTCCAGCCTCCATCAGACAAACTCCTCCAGGAAAGACCTTTGTTTCTCCACGCCAACGCCTTGGGATCCTCAAATGGGGTCACTCCTCCCATCTCGCAGGTCATGCGGGCATTAAGAAATCTGTGCAACTCATCTCTCGCTTCTATTGGTGGCCGACTCTAGAGACTGATGTGGTGGACTTTGTGCGAGCCTGCACTATCTGTGCCCGGGATAAGACTCCTCGCCAGAAGCCCGCTGGTTTTCTTCATCCTCTACCTGTCCCCGAACAACCTTGGTCTCTGATTGGTATGGATTTTATTACTGACTTACCCCCATCCCATGGCAACACTGTTATTTGGGTGGTCGTTGATCGATTCTCCAAAATGGCACATTTCATCCCTCTTCCTGGTCTTCCTTCAGCGCCTCAGTTGGCTAAACAATTTTTTGTACACATTTTTCGTCTTCACGGGTTGCCTACACAGATCGTCTCGGATAGAGGCGTCCAATTTGTGTCTAAATTCTGGAGGGCTCTCTGTAAACAACTCAAGATTAAATTAAATTTTTCTTCTGCATACCATCCTCAATCCAATGGACAAGTAGAGAGAATTAACCAGATCTTGGGTGACTATTTACGACATTTTGTTTCCTCCCGCCAGGATGACTGGGCAGATCTTCTACCTTGGGCCGAATTCTCGTATAATTTCAGAATCTCTGAATCTTCCTCCAAATCTCCGTTTTTCGTGGTGTACGGCCGTCACCCTCTTCCCCCCCTCCCTACCCCCTTGCCCTCTGGTCTGCCCGCTGTGGATGAAATTTCTCGTGATCTTTCCACCATATGGAAAGAGACCCAAAATTCTCTCTTACAGGCTTCTTCTCGCATGAAGAGATTCGCAGATAAGAAAAGAAGAGCTCCTCCCATTTTTTCCCCTGGAGACAAGGTATGGCTCTCCGCTAAATATGTCCGTTTCCGTGTCCCGAGCTATAAGTTGGGACCACGCTATCTTGGTCCTTTTAAAGTTTTGTCTCAAATTAATCCTGTCTCTTACAAACTTCTTCTTCCTCCTTCTCTTCGTATCCCTAATGCCTTTCACGTCTCTCTTCTTAAACCTCTCATCCTCAACCGTTTTTCTCCTAAATCTGTTCCTCCCACTCCTGTTTCCGGCTCCTCGGACATCTTCTCTGTCAAAGAAATCTTGGCCTCTAAAAAAGTCAGAGGAAAAACTTTTTTTTTAGTGGATTGGGAGGGTTGTGGTCCAGAAGAGAGGTCCTGGGAACCTGAGGACAATATCCTGGACAAAAGTCTGATCCTCAGGTTCTCAGGCCCCAAGAAGAGGGGGAGACCCAAGGGGGGGGGTACTGTTACGCCGAGCGCTCCGGGTCCCCGCTCCTCCCCGGAGCGCTCGCTACACTTCCCTCACTGCAGCGCCCCGGTCGGTTCCACGGACCCGGGGCGCTGCGTTACCACCTCCGGCCGGGATGCGATTCGCGATGCGGGTAGCGCCCGCTCGCGATGCGCACCCCGGCTCCCGTACCTGACTCGCTCCCCGTCAGTTCTGTCCCGGCGCGCGCGGCCCCGCTCCCTAGGGCGCGCGCGCGCCGGGTCTTTGCGATTTAAAGGGCCACTGCACCGCTGATTGGTGCAGTGGTTCCAATTAGTGTTTACACCTGTGCACTTCCCTATATCACCTCACTTCCCCTTCACTCCCTCGCCGGATCTTGTTGCCCTAGTGCCAGTGAAAGCGTTCCTTGTGTGTTCCTTGCCTGTGATTCCAGACCTTCTGCCGTTGCCCCTGACTACGATCCTTGCTGCCTGCCCCGACCTTCTGCTACGTCCGACCTTGCTTCTGTCTACTCCCTTGTACCGCGCCTATCTTCAGCAGCCAGAGAGGTTGAGCCGTTGCTAGGGGATACGACCTGGTCACTACCGCCGCAGCAAGACCATCCCGCTTTGCGGCGGGCTCTGGTGAAAACCAGTAGTGACTTAGAACCGATCCTCTAGCACGGTCCACGCCAATCCCTCTCTGGCACAGAGGATCCACCACCTGCCAGCCGGCATCGTGACAACATAATATGGAAAAATAGGTAAAAAATCAATTTTTATTTCTGACATTTGCATTATGGAGAGTAAGTGTAGTGCACTTTTCCTACTTTTTTGCATTGGATACATACTGTAGGCCACTATGTCACTTTGGGTTACTTAATGATGGAATAAATAAAGATTTGAGCAGATTTTCTGCAGTGTCTAAAATGTTCTATTTAGAGCATATGAATGAAGACACGAAGAAGCAATAAAGCACTTCCTTAAAGGAAATCTGTCAGCTCTATATCATACTCAGAGCTGCAGAAATGGGTAGATAGCTAATAAAGATAAAGCAAATGATGTTTTATTTTCTTCCCGACAGCGGCTCCTGATGCGCACAACATTCACAGAGGATCAGACTTAGGTTATACACCCTTTTCTTTCTTTTTCTCTTCTAATGCCGCCATATTGATACCTGTTGAAAATGGTCCCCATGACCGAAACATCTTAACATTGGTATCACCTATGAAAAGACAATGATCTATATGCAATGGATGGAATAATCGGTCTCCTGTCTACATTAAACATCTTAATAATTTTTAAAATAAAACACATCAAATAATTCTTGCATAAGATATCACGCATATGCAGTGTTTTTTTTTTTCTTCTAATCATGCAGGGCAGGGAGGGGTGGGAAAAGGAAGAAGTGTACATGCTGCAGCTTAGCCTGGCCTCACTGACCCTAGAGCTCAGAAGGAAACATGAAAGAAGAAATTCTTGCAAACACCTGCATCATTTTTCAGCAGACAATAATAAGTTGACCCAACTTTATATTATACATCAGTTTTTTTCCAATACTTCATAGAAAATATGCTCATGTATACGGTGAGTAAGCCAAAAGACAGTTTGATGTATCTCTCGCTGGTACACACTAATCAGATATAATATTAACACCAGGGAAAGTGAATATCATTATTATGTCATGACAGTGGCACCTATCAAGAGGTAGGAGATTTTTGACAGCTAATAAACAGTTCATTCTTAGAGTGTGCTGGGAGCAGGAATAATGGGCACGCCTAAGGATCCAAAGGGTGGTTTGGTGACAAGAACCAAATTGTATTGGTCAGATGACTTGGTGACAACATCTCTAAAAGGGCAGGTCTTGTGCATTGTTCCAGGTATGCAGTGGTTAGTACCTATCAACAGTGGTCCAAGGTATTAAACAGGCAAACCAGGGGCCGAGTGATGGGTACCCAAGGCTCATTACTGCATGTGGGGAACATGGCTATCTCATCTGGCAACTTAAATTAAGGACCCTCTACACTGCCGATTATCATCTGAAATAATGTTCACAGAAATGTTTGTTCCTGATATTTGACCTGTGTAAAAGGGCCAGTGATCAGCTGATGAACAAGAAAATTGTAGTTTGCAGACTGATCGTATCTGTTATGCAGGCCTATAAATCATCATGAGCCGGCCGTGCATCGCAAACAAGGTATGTGTAGAAGATAATAATAAAACAGTAAAGTGGTGGGTGAGCAATCCAGCAATTATTTGTGTGGCCCTGTTTGCATGATAACTAAGCCATGTAAATGCTCCTTAAACAAGCAATGATCTACCTGAGCTGACCAGCCCATCTAAAGGACCCAGGTATTCCTAGTTAAAATCTTATTCCCTATCCACAGCACACGGTATAAGCGTCAGATCAGAGGAGTCTGACTGCTGAGACCCCTGGAATCTTCAGAACGGGACCCTGACTCCGTTGTTTTGAATAGAGTGATGACTCCATTCATTACCTGTAGAGCTGCTGAAGAGAGGTGAATACAGCGCTTGGCTCTTTTTAGCAGCTCCACAGACAACCAATGGAGTGATGGTGCAAACGGGCAAGTCACCACTCTATTCAAAAAAGAGGTCCCAGTGCTCAATGATCTCACACTTATACCCTATCTTGTAGATAGGGGTAAGATAATTTAAATCAGAACACCACTTTAAAGGATCTGCTGCTAACATTTTGGTGCTCAATAATACAGGACACCTATAGAGAATCAGGCTGGTTTAAAAAAAACAAACAACAACCTTGTTTTAAAAGGGGAAGTCCACTTCCCAGCATTTGGAACATTTAGTTCCAAACGTTGATGCAGGCTTCAGGGGTCGCCATGCCCCCTTGTGATGGCACGTTCCGCCCCCTCAATGCAAGTCTGTGGGAGCGGGTGTGACAGCTGCCACACCCCCTCCCATAGACCAATATTGAGGGGGCAGGGTGTGATGTCAAGAGGGGCGGAGCGTGACGTCACAAAGGGCGTGGTGACCCTTGAAGCCCGTACCAGCATTCAGGACTAAATGTTCCGAACACTGGGGAGGGGAGTACCCCTTTAAGGATGAGCAAAAACTTAGTTGTCTAGAATTTTCAATGCAAATGTATTCCACAAAATGTTCACTATGCTGTTTGTTTTGTTTTAGAAGGATATAGTTATTTTGCCAATTTATGCAGCTGTGTGGCATTTAGTTGTATACGTTGGGGCTTTATATTCAATGTATATGTCAGGAAGATTTTACTGTTGTATACACCAAACTTAAAAACTAAAAACTATTGTGGAGATTTATTAAAACCTGTGCAAAGAAAAAGTGGAGCATTTGTACAGAGCAACCAATCACATTACTTCTTTTATTTTGTAGAGGCCTTTCTAAAAATAAAAGAAGTGATCTGATTGGATACTATGAGCAACTGCTCCACTTTTCCATTGCACGGGTTTTGATAAATCTCTCTTAATGTGAAGGATGCCTAATTTCAGTTTGATTAGATAAAATAAAAAGAATTTTATTCATGTGACCCTAAGTCACTATTAACATGTAAAATACAGCTAGGGTCAAATGTTCAGAAGTTATATTCCTGTCTGTCTTTGTAGAATTCTGGGAACATGCTTAGCCGAAGAATTATTTCACTAGAATTTAATAATATTTCTGAGATAAAAACGCACAACTGCAAATCTTTTGGATGATATGGTGATGTGGTTACTATACAAAACTTACAAGGTATTTGTTGGGGGTGGGGGAAAGCCATTGATAAGCTATTCCTTGGTTGTATTGTTTCCATGCAGGGAAAGCTCCCACAGAATAGCCATTTGGAGCCACAGGTTTTGTTCAGTTAGGAATCAGAGGCTTTACTTAAAAGTCACCACCTTCCTTCCTGTGTATTATTTCTAGAGACAAATAAAAAGCATCAAGTACAACTCCAGTCAATATAAAATTTTGTCTATATTATTGTTTTTGCAAGTGTTTTATTGTATAATCAAATAAGCTCCTGACTCTCTCTCTATATATATTTTCCCACACAAAGGGATATGTCAACCAGTGTTTGTTAACTTTCCCTACACAGGTGTCAAACAGAGAAATATAGTCATGGCCATAAATGTTGGCCCCCCTGAATTGAAGTATTTCTTACAGAAAAGGATTGCAGTAACCACGTTTTGCTATACACATGTTTATTCCCTTTGTGTGCATTGGAACTAAACAAAAAAAGGGAGGAAAAAAGAAAATTGGACATAATGTCACACCAAACTCCAAAAATGGTCTGAACAAAATTATTGGCACCCTTTACTTAAGATTTGGTTGCACACCCTTGTAACACCTGCGCTCCAGCCAGACACGCCGGCTGTGAATGTTCTCTGCTTCTGCACCAATTGCAGGTGGGGCTGGGATTCGCATCACGGGATGTGCCCGCCTGTCACTCACCTCCCTCATCTTCCGCCTCTCCGTGTCCTTGCAGCCCTGGCACGTGTGCCCCTGCCTTCTAGGGCGTGCACGCGCCAGAGCTCTGTCTCTTTAAGGGCCAGTGCTCAGTTAATCAAGTGTCTACACCTGTTCCCCTGTCCTTAAACATCAGCTCCTCCCTTGGTTCCCTGCCGGATCTTTGGTAACCTTGTGCCATAGTGAAAGTCTGTGTCCCTGTTACTGTGTACCTGTTCCTTGCTACCTTACCTCCCCTGCACCTGTGTTATCTGCCCTGACCTTCTGCCATCTTGCCACATCATGCCAGTCTCCTTCTGTGCCACGCCACCTCCCAGCTAACTGTGTGGACGTGTCGTGGCAGGGGTATTGATCTGGGTACCGCCTGCCGCAGCAAGACCATCCCGCTTTGCGGCGGGCTCTGGTGAAAACCAGCGGCACCTTAGACTCCGCTTCCTGGCACGGCTCACGTCATCATCCACACAGGCCCAGAGGATCCCCCACCTGCCGTGACCCGTTACAACCCTTTGGAAAAAATAACTGAAATCAGTCGCTTCCTATAACCATCAACAAGCTTCTTACACCTCTCAGCCGGAATGTTGGACCACTCTTCCTTTGCAAACTGCTCCAGGTCTCTCTTATTAGAAGGGCGCCTTTTACCAACAGCAATTTTAAGATCTCTCCACAGGTGTTCAATGGGATTTAGATCTGGACTCATTGCTGCCACTTCAGAACTCTCCAGCGCTTTGTTGTCATCCATTTCTGGGTGCTTTTTGACATATGTTTGGGGTAATTGTCCTGCTGGAAGACCCAAGATCTCGGACGCAAACCCAGCTTTCTGACACTGGGCTGTACAGTGGGACCCAAAATCCGTAGGTAATCCTCAGATTTCATGATGCCTTGCACACATTCAAGGTACCCAGTGCCAGAGGCAGAAAAACAACCCCAAAACATCATTGAGCCTCCACCATATTTCCCTGTAGGTACTGTGTTCTTTTCTTTGTAGGCCTCATTCCATTTTTGGTAAACAGTAGAATGATGTGCTTTACTAAAAAGCTCTATCTTGGTCTCATCTGTCCACAAGACATTTTCCCAGAAGGATTTTGGCTTACTCAAGTTCATTTTGGCAAAATGTAGTCTTGCATTTTTATGTCCTCCTGGGTCTCCTGCCATAGAGTTTAATTTCATTTAAATGTCGATGGATAGTTTGCACTGACACTGATGCTCCCTGAGCCTACAGGACAGCTTGAATATCTTTGGACTATCCCGCATTGACACCATTCATCAGTTTTTCTTTTCCCTCCACGTGCAGGGAGATTAGCTATAGTGCCATGAGTTGCAAACTTCTTGATAATGGTGCGCACTGTGGACAAAGGCAAATCTAGATCTCTGGAGATGGACTTGTAACCTTGAGATTGTTGATATTTTTCCCCAATTTTGGTTCTCAAGTCCTCAGACAGTTCTCTTCTCATTCATGTCCATGCTTAGTGTAGCGCACAAAGACACACAATGCAAAGACTAAGTGAACTTCTCTCCTTTTTATCTGCTTTTAGGTGTGATTTTTATATTGCCAACCCCTGTTACTTGCCCCAGGTGAGTTTAAAGGAGCATCACATGCTTGAAACAATTTAAATTTTCCACAATTTTGAAAGGGTGCCAATAATTTTGTCCAGCCCATTTTTGGAGTTTGGTGTGACATTATGTCCAATTTGTTTTCTTCCTCCCTTTTTTTGGTTTAATTCTAATACACATAAAGGGAATGAACATGTGTATAGTAAAACATGTGTTACTGCAATCCTTTTCTGTGAGAAATACTTCATTTTCTTGAAAAATTTCAGGGGTGCCAACATTTATGGCCAGGACTGTATATGCTCCCCCCAATGTAGGAAAATGTTAAAAATGCTGGAAAGATGCATCACTTGACCTAACTAAAACTTACATTCTAAAACATCTCTGGTACTTATTTTCTTTAAAGGGGATGTATTCTCTCGATTTTTTATTTTTCTAATTATTTTAAAACAGATATTGATTATCATTTGAGTACATTATTATGTTGCAGTTATCTTGCCTGAGCTGTTTTTAAAAGCATTAAGAGATGCTGTTTATTGCAAGCACTAGAGATGAGCGAATTTATAGTAAATTCGATTCGTCACGAACTTCTCGGCTCGGCAGTTGATAGCTTATCCTGCATAAATGAGTTCAGTTTTCAGGTGCTCCTGTGGGCTGGAAAAGGTGGATACAGTCCTAGGAGACTCTTTCCTAGGACTGTATCCACCTTTTCCAGCCCACCGGAGCACCTGAAAGCTGAACTAATTTTGCAGGATAAGTCATCAACTGCCGAGCCGAGAAGTTCGTGACGAATCGAATTTACTGTAAATTCGCTCATCTCTAGCAAGCACCATGGACAATAGACTTGAAGGTACCCTATTTTCTTTTAGAGAGTTTTCCAGGCATGCTCTGTGACCTATGTAAGCACAACCTTATTGTGAATAGGTTGGTACTGCCTTATCTATCTACTGTTATCTTCCTCTGTAATCCTATAAATTATAATATGAAAGAGACTGCTGCAAAGTTTTCACTACAGAACAGGAGGTGCCAGCTTATTAAAAGCTTAGTGGTCAGAATGATAACTGCAAGATTTCAGGATTATTTTATACTGAGTACCCTGCATTCCAGCCTTTCTACCTACACCTTGTGGTTGAAGAAAAGAAACAATGATGCTTTGATACTCATATATGAAAATTAGAAAAAAAATCACAAAAAATTCTTAAAGAATTCACTAATTTCAGATGACACGTTCCCTTTAAGAATCTCAGTGACAAGAACAGCAGTCTATGTCTCTACCTCCTTGACTTATAACTTAGGGGAAAGAGATGATTGGAATAAGTTTGACTAAGGCTAAGTTTCCACTTGTTTTTTTTGGGAGGGGGAAAAACACCAAGAAAACTGCAAATTCTGCCGCATGGCATTTTTTCGGCCAAAAAACGCTGTGACCAGATGTCAGCTGTAAATCAATGGGAAATCCTAAAATTCTTTTTCCACTTTGTGTTTTTTCAGTTTGGCATTTTTTTTAATCCTTTTGGTGTTTTTTCACTCTTTTTTTAGCGTTTTTCAGCTCCTTGGCGGTTTTGCAAAGTTGCAGCATGTTGAGTCTATGGCGTTTTTTCCCCTGAAATCATGACGTTTTTCTCCCAGAGAAGTCTATGGGAGTAAAAAAAAAAACGCCTAGGAAAACGACATGGGGTTTTAACTTTGGCGTTTTTTGCAGGCGTTTTTTTTTTTCTCTTTTGGACTTTAGCGATCCAAAAAAGTGATGGAGATACCTTTTTTATAAAAATTTCATAGGGTACCTTTAAAAAAAATATTAAAAAAGATACAGTAGTGATGGAAAAAATAGTATTTAACAAAATGTATCTTTATTATAACGGAATTTTTATACATTTTTAACCCCTTAAGCACCAGGCCATTTTACACCTTAAGGACCAGAGCGTTTTTTGCAATTCTGACCACTGTCACTTTAAACATTAATAACTCTGGAATGCTTTTAGTTATCATTCTGATTCTGAGATTGTTTTTTCGTGACATATTCTACTTTAACTTAGTGGTAAAATTTTATGGTAACTTGCATCCTTTCTTGGTGAAAAATCCCCAAATTTGATGAAAAAAATGAAAATTTTGCATTTTTCTAACTTTGAAGCTCTCTGCTTGTAAGGAAAATGGATATTCAAAATAAAACATTTTTGGGTTCACATATACAATATGTCTACTTTATGTTTGCATCATAAAATTTATGAGTTTTTACTTTTGGAAGACACCAGAGGGCTTCAAAGTTCAGCAGCAATTTGGGAATGTTTCACAAAACTCGCTATTTTTCATGGACCAGTTCAGGTTTGAAGTGGATTTGAAGGGTCTTCATATTAGAAATCCCCATAAATGACCCCATTATAAAAACTACACCCCCAAAGTATTCAAAATGACATTCAGTAAGTGTATTAACCCTTTATGTGTTTCACAGGAATAGCAGCAAAGTGAAGGAGAAAATTCACAATCTTCATTTTTTACACTCGCATGTTCTTGTAGACCCAATTTTTGAATTTTTGCAATTGGTAGAAAGGAGAACATTTTTACTTGTATTTGAAACCCAATTTCTCTCGAGTAAGCACATACCTCATATGTCTATGTTAATTGTTCGGCGGGCGCAGTAGAGGGCTCAGAAGGGAAGGAGCGACAAATGGTTTTTGGGGGGCATGTCACCTTTAGGAAGCCCCTATGGTGCCAGGACAGCAAAAAAAAAACACATGGCATACCATTTTGGAAACTAGACCCCTCAGGGAATGTAACAAGGGGTAAAGTGAACCTTAATACCCCACAGGTGATTCACGACTTTTGCATATGTAAAAAAAAAAAAAAATATGTTTTACCTAAAATGCTTGGTTTCCCAAAAAGTTTACATTTTTAAAAAGGATAATAGCAGAAAATACCCCCCAAAATTTGAAGCCCAATTTCTCCCGATTCAGAAAACACCCCATATGGGGGTGAAAAGTGCTCTGCTGGCGCACTACAGCTCTCAGAAGAGAAGGAGTCACATTTGGCTTTTCGAAAGCAAATTTTGCTCTGGGGGCATGCCGCATTTAGGAAGCCCCTATGGTGCCAGAACTGCAAAAAAAAACCACATGGCATACCATTTGGGAAACTAGACCCCTCGGGGAACGTAAAAAGGGGTAAAGTGAACCTTAATACCCTACAGGTGTTTCACGACTTTTGCATATGTAAAAAAAAAATAAAAATGTTTTACCTAAAATGCTTGGTTTCCCAAAATTTTTACATTTTTAAAAAGGGTAATAGCAGAAAATACCCCCCAAAATTTGAAGCTCAATTTCTCCCGATTCAGAAAACACCCCATATGGGGGTGAAAAGTGCTCTGCTGGCACACTACAGGTCTCAGAAGAGAAGGAGTCACATTTGGCTTTTTGAAAGCAAATTTTGCTCTGGGGGCATGCCGCATTTAGGAAGCCCCTATGGTGCCAGAACCGCAAAAAAAAAACACATGGCATACCATTTTGGAAACTAGACCCCTCGGGGAACGTAAAAAGGGGTAAAGTGAACCTTAATACCCTACAGGTGTTTCACGACTTTTGCATAATGACCCCCCTGGGCGATATGCTGCGATGCCTGCTGAACGATTTCAGCAGGCATCGGGCACCGGCTCCCCTCCGGCTAGCGGCGGGGGGCCGGGAATGGACAGGACGTACTCCTATGTCCTAGGTCCTTAAGGACTCAGAAACGGGGGCGTAGGAGTACGTCCATTGTCCTTAAGGGGTTAAACAGGGATCAATTTATGTGTGCAGGCAGGGCACTAAAAATGTAGACGACAATAATAAAAATGTAGTGTGTGTGTGTTTTTCACTTTTTTTTTTAGTTAGTACTACTACTCCCAGCATGGAACACACTGTTCCATGATGGGAGTAGTAGTACCTCTACTAATTGACAGATCGCCCGTGTCACTTCTGACACCCATTGCGATCCTCCTGTATGTATAGATGCAGACGTCCGCTTTTCTATGGTCCCCTGCAGTGCCGTACATATACACCTATTCATATTTCCCACAGAGAGCTGTGATTGGCCAGATGGTTCTGTAAGAAATATGAATAGGTGTATATATACGTCAGTGCAGGGGACCATAGAAGAGCAGTCGGCCGGCCGCATCTATACATTATACAGGAGGATCACAGCGGGTGTCAGGAGTGACACTCGCTGCAATCTGTCAATTAATGCAGGTACTACAGCTCCCAACATGGAGCAGAATGTGCTCCATGTTGGGAGCAGTAGTACCTACAGTGTCACTCCTGACACCCACTGTGATCATCCTTCATCCCTGAGATGCGGAGCGGTTTTCTCCTGCACTCGCATCTCTGCTCTGTACTCCGGCCGCCCACTCACCTTTCATATTCCCTCTGAGAGCTGTGATTGGCTGCCACCATCCAGCCAATCCCCACTCTGGGCGGAAAATATGAATGGCCCGGAGTATAGTGCAGAGATGCGAGCGCTGTATAGAGCTGCTCCGCATCTCTGCTGTATTATGGACGATCACATCGGGTGTCAGGAGTGATACCCGGGGCGATCTGTCTATTAGTACAGGAACTACTACTCCCATCATGGAACAGTGTGTTCCATGCTGGGAGTAGTAGTACTGCCTAAAAATATAAAACAAAAAAAGGGAAACACACACACACTACTTTTTTTTATTATTGTCGGCTACATTTTTAGTGCCTTGCCCGCCCACATAAATTAATTGATCCCTGTTTAAAAATTTATTAAAATTTTGTTCTAAAAAAATATAAATTCCGGTAAATAAATTTTTTCCATCACAACTTTTTTTTTTTTTTGGTACCCATGACATTTTGAAAAAAAGGGGCCAAAAAAAGCAATTTCCACTCAAATGCAAAAACACCGAAAAAAATTGCACATGGAAGAAATTGCACTGGCATTTTTTCTGGTGTTTTTATTTTTTTATTTTTTACACAAAAAACAAGTGGAAACTTAGCCTAAAACCTGAATTTGCATGTTGGATTGGAGTATTTTTTTTCATAACTGAAAAACTATCAATGACTTACTTCAAATACCCTGAGAAAATAGTTTTTAATAATAGTGATGAGTATATATTAATAAGTGAATTGTTGAAAGAAATGTGTATTAGCCCTGGTTTGTATTATAACCACCGTGTTTGTATTTTTACGTCTCCACCTCCAGTTTTGTCCCATTTTATACAACACCGCAACAGTGGTACTATGCAAACATTTATTGAATAACTTGAACTTTTATACAATACAATATATCATTAATTACTGGTGACTTAGTTTTCTGCTTTCCTATGGCTTAGTTATTAGCAATGTTAGCTACATCTAAGGTAACCTGAGTACACCACTGGGCACCATCACAAGGCACTGCCGTTATTGAGCAGCGATGCTGTTTGCATTAATTAGAGTGGCTTCTGACGCTGACCACACAAATAAACTGTTTTGTTTGGCTGCTAATTTGTTGGATTTTTACGGCAAATCCTTTTATTCCCCACAACAGTGAAAGAGAGCGAGCGAGCTGGAGAGTGAGCAAGACAGAGCTAGCTGAGAGGAATCCTTCCATATTTACTCTCAGTAGACTATTAGGCAACACAGGCTATTAATTTGGCTTTTGAGTCTTCACTAAAGCCCATAAAGGCGCACAGTTGTCAAATGGAGTTCATTTTAATTTCCTTTCAATCACAGTAAATTATTCAGGTGATAAATCAGCTGGGGCAGCTCCTGGCTGTAATAGAAACCCTAATTCCTGGCTAATTATCCAGCCCTTTGCTGCCAACAGATCAATACGCTACAAAATAGAAAGGGCTGTAGGTCTGTAGCTAGATAGACAAAGACAGAAAGACAGCTGGGAAAATTGTGTCATCAACATGACCTTTCATGAAGTTCAAAGGTCAACAGGGGTTAAACAGCACAGATTTTATTTTTTAAGGAATGTGCCCACATTAAGATGCTGTCTTGCGGAGGGTGGTAGCAACCTCTACCAGCACTTGTATGGGCTCAAGACGCAGTGTCATTCGCTCATCATGCATGTGTCTAACTGGTTTGTCTTTTGGGAATAAGTAATTTTTTTCCTTCCGTAGACCAGAAATGTTCATTCATCATGTCAGCTCTGTCATTGACCTCAGCCCTTCTAAAGAGGTTACAGGATTTTGTACCATGTGTCACATGTCGCATCTGTACTGACACAAGAATTTCAACGCTAATTATTTTAAGTCCTACTTAGGATGTAGAAATAAATGTGAACAAAATACTTATAGTGTGAAATGTGCATCTTTCACTTGACTATATTAAGCTTCATTCTGCAGTTGTTTATAAATAAATATGTTTTTTATATTTTCAATTAATACCGATGTATTTACTTTTCCTAACATGATATCTATTTCATGAATTCAATTTTAAACACTTTCTAGTACAGAAGGAAACCATAAAAGTTTTTGTGTGCCCTGTTATTGGCATATTGGACATACATGTATTAAGTAATGACCTAAAAATATAACTTCACTGACCTATGTTAAAGGCAGATTTCAGGCAGGGAGCTTCTCTTTTTTTTCTTGTTTTTAATGCCCCCAGGTGCAGTGAAAAAAGAAACCTAGGAGACATACTCAGCTGCCCCTTTCTCTTACACTGCTGTTTTCATGGCACCTAGTCCCAAATGCTTTCCTCTTTCAGGCTCCTGTGACATTTTTTTAGGCAGAAAATGCCCATTTACTGGGCCAAGTGGACATTTTCTTCAGAGTGAAACTTTTATGGAACGGGCAGACAGCAGTGGGGACCAGGTGCCATTAAAATGGCAGTAGAAGGAAATGGGGCCTTCTGTTGACTTCTGTTTTTTTTTTCCCCCCCACTGAACCTGGATGCATTTAAAAAAAGAAGAAAAAAAAACTGCCTGGAAAAACCATTTTAACATATGGTCAGTATAGTAATATTTTCAGGTCATTCCTTAATACAAGCATACCCAGTATGCTCATAATAGGGCACACAAAAACTGTTGTAGAATGTTCCCTTGGACTTAACATGATGGAGCAGTTTTCCTTTAGATGTAATGCTGTTCCATAATACCAATCATGCATGCCTACGGCTCAGTAGTACATTGCTACAGTGACTGCAGTCTGCGAATTGGTACAGTCTCCGAATTTGTATAGCTGAAAAATATACAGGTTTGTTACTAAAATAAAACGTACAACGGCAAGTTTCGCTTTGATACATTATACTATAGTATACTGGCTTGCAATTCATTTTGTGATATATGAAAAAAATAAGGTGAGGATCTGAATTTCATTAGATAAATATGTAAAACTCCCCATAATGTGGTAACACACAAAATATGCCACGAAAGAAAAGGCACTTGCTTTGACACCTCATTTGTAATCCCAGATCTCTCGCCATGTCATGAGAAGGAATGTTTCACCAGCTAATGTGCTGTAGATTCTCTAATGGCTTTCAAATGGTATTGACAGTAGGTCAAATGAATCGGTGCTGAATGTGACCTGCAGAGTAGTTCCAGGGCGCTGTAGTGCTCCAGTCTTAAACGACACACAACTGAAGTATGTCCAATAGATATGCTAACAAATTGCTGAAAGCTGATACTGCTGTATGTAAAATGCTCCTCGCACAGAAACATTTCCCAGTAATATATGTATATTGTTTAGCTGAAGGGATTATTTGATTTGTTAAGCTTTATTTAGAATAGCATCACATTTCAATAGGCACAGTAGATAAAATATTAATAGATTGTGGTTAAGGCCCTTTGGTTTGTAATTCTGTGCATTCTAAGGCAAATTAAAGGGCCGAGAAGCTGCTGTAAACAATTATATATTTTGTATCTGAAAACACGAGAGTGAGGACATTGAGAATACTGGAGAAGGAATATTGACTTGCCTCCTGCCGCTTTTTTTAACTATGAAGAAAAGAAGGATAGATAAATCTATAGCAAAACTAACAGGCCTGCTGACTTGCTTAATGAACTGCAGACCAAATGCAGTATCTGTTAATTTTTTGTGAGAGTCCTTGGTTCCCTATGTCACTTGCATTATACATTTCAAGGGATAACTATTGATTTCTAATTAGATTTAAAAAAAAATTTGCAAGCATTTGAAATTATCAAAATATTATACTGTTATATGGACTTCATACTGAAGTAGTTTACTATCGATAAAAAAAACTCTTGATACAAGGTGCTGCAAATGTGTGAGGTTTGCAAATGTAAAGTGTAATTATCATCCCTTTATTTTGTTATAACACATACATGTTAAAAATGTCAGTAATATTATTTATTACTTTTTTTTTATAATGACACTTAGATTTGGGTTCCATTGGAATATACCTGGACCAACTGCTTAGCATTACATAATGATGTGACCCTATGAAGAATAAACAATGGAAATTATATATGACAGAATAGTATACAGTAGAAATGATTAATGATATATAATAATATTCTTTATAGATAAATAGAATTGAGGTTCACAGTCTAAATTAACAATTGCAGAAACCCATGCACACACAGAGAACATACAAAGTCTATGCAGGTGTCGCCCTTAGTTGAATTTGATCCATGAGCTAAGTATTGCAAGGCAACAATGCCTAACACTGATCCACTGTGCTGTCACACAGATGTCATCAACTACTTGCAAAGTATTATTATGTCCATATAAAAAAAAAATAGCAACATTATATAAGCATTACTGATGATTGTCATGGCACAGGCAATCTTAGGAGATCACATCTTTTAACCAGGGGAAGTAATGGCTAGCTTTACATTCCCCTTTAGTTAATAGAGATGGGCGAATCGAATCGGACGAAGTTGAATTTGTTCCAAACTTCATGAAAAAAATTTGATTCGGATCGTATCCGAACTTCGAAATGATTCGAAATAACAAATTTCTTCATTAGTGACCCCCGCTGTGATCGTCCTGTATAATGTGTAGATGCGAGCGGATTTCTCCTGCGCTTGCATCTCTGCAATAGATAGGACGTTCAAAGCGAGTGTCAGGAGTGGTCCCACTGTAGTATGAGTATATGCCCTATATATATATATATATATATATATATATATATATATGTATATACCTATGACTAAAATTTCCCACAGAGAACTGTGATTGGCTGGAACCATCTGGCCAATCACAGCTCTCTATGCGGGAAATATGAATAAGTTATGTGAATTCTATTCACATCACTGGCCAGCCAGAGTATAGTGCAGTGATGCGAGCGCAAGAGAAAGCCGCTCCCTCTCTGCAATAGATAGGACAATCACATCGGGTCTCAGGAGTGACACCTGCTGTGATCTGTCCTTAACTGCAGGTACTACTGCTCGCAACATGAAGCACACTCTGCTCCACTCTGGGAGCTGTAGTACCTGCATTAATAGACAGATCACAGTGAGTGTCACTTCTGACACCCAATGCGATCGTCCTGTATAATGTATAGATGCGGGCAGCCGGCCGCTCTTCTTTGGGTCAACTGTATTATGAGTATATGCCGTATATATACCTACTATTCATATTTCACGCAGGGAGTTGTGATTGGCTAGAACCATCTGGCCAATCACAGCTCTCTGCGGGAAATATGAACAACTGATGTGAATTCTATTCACATCACTGGCCGGCCTGAGTATAGTGCAGAGATGTGAGCGCAGGAGAAAGCCGCTCCCTCTCTGCAATAGATAGGACAATCGCATCAGGTGTCAGGAGTGACACCCAGGGCGATCTGTCTATTAGTACAGGTACTACAGCTCCCATCATGGAACAGTCTGTTCCATGCTGGGAGTAGTAGTACTACCTAAAACATTTTAAAAAATTGAGGAAAAATAAGTCAAACACATACACACTTTATTAAAAACATTATTAAAATACATTATTAAACACATATTAAACACATAGTTCCCTGCCCGCCCACATAAATTAAGCCCTGTTTAAAAATTAACATTAACATTTTTTTTGTTTTGTTTTCAATTTTCGGGAGCGGGCAAGGAGCAGAAAATTCAGCGCTTAATATTAAAAAGGAATGAAGGGTGCATTTCATTTTTTTTCTAGTTTTGTTCTAAATCAGAATTTTTTATTTTCACTTAACTTTTTCAGCCCCATTTATTTTATTTTTTCGAGCATTTAGATGTGCTGCCATGAATAATTGTGGAGGTCAGAGACAAGCCAAGGACAGGGACATCAGTAATATGTATAAAACAGTAGGCAAAAAAAGGCTGAGTTTCCCTAATTTACCAAAAATCCATAAATTTACAGAGGTCTTCTATCAGAAATCAAAGATACTTCAAATTGTAATTTGCAGAGGTAGATGGCCGGGACAATAATGTATACATGCATTTAATGTAATTGTGAAGGATGATGTCATTGTAATTGACACCCGATGCGATTATCCTTTCTATTGCAGAGATGGAGCATCTTTCTCCTGCGTTTGCAGCTCTGCACTATTTTCATTTTCATCATCACTTATTCATATTTCCCGCAGAGAGCTGTGATTGGCCAGGTGGTTCCAGGCTTCCAGCCAATCACCCGGGGTGATCTGTCTATTAGCACAGGTACTACTACTCCCATCATGGAACAGTCTGTTCCATGCTGGGAGTAGTAGTACTACCTAAAATTTTTAAAACTTTTGGAAAAATAAGTGAAACATATGCACACGTTTATTAAACACATTATTCAAATACATTACTAATAAAGATTCACCGAGAATTTATTTGGATCAAATTGATTTATTTTTTAATTCGGCGATTCAGCCAAATCACATTTTTCAAAAATTTGCTCATCTCTATTAGACAACTATGTAATACCTGGCTGAGTCCATTCATAAGAGTTACAAGCTATCTACTCTGGCTAATAGAGGATGATTACTGAACAAAAGACTCTTTATAACTGTAATACATCATAATATATCATAATGCACATGTTGTTGACTTTAAATACTTGTGCGCAAATTATGGCATAGGGTCAGTATGGAAAGGAATGCTTGGTTATACCTGCCGCTCTGTTACCAAGTTACTGTATTACTGAGGTAAACTTAATAAAGAGTAAAGCTATATAGCAAAAAATGTAGTGTATGATGCATGAATACTGTAAAAAAAACACATTTTCTACCTTGATCAGTTATGTCATCGAATTTAGCCATTCATGCTTTGATCATCAATCAAAAACATGTTCAAGAAAAGCTGATTTATCCATCCTACATCTGCATGGCTGGTACCATTTATTGTGTTTTTTTGTTTCTTGTATTATTTAATCTTGGTTGTTGGTCCTAATGACTGGCAAAATTAGAAACATTATGCGTTGTAAGAAGCATTGCATAGTCTTTACTCCAATAAACATATAATATTTAATATGTCCCTGTGCTATTCTTTAAGTCTAGATATATAGTAATACATAATAATCACTTATTGTGAATATTCTTTTTCTATGTAAACTGTTAATTTCATATAATATTACATAAAGTAACTTAAGTATTTGAGTACTGTTGAGTATCAAATTGAATGCATACCCCATTATCAGTCAATTTGTTTGGATAATGTAAATGTAATCTTAAATAATAATTAAAAAAAACAGTTGCAGTATTAGGCTCTCCTTTAAGAAAAAAACACGATCAGAACACGATCACAATTTGGTGATCTGGTTCTGAAAATTACCTTATGGTTTCAGCAGGTCCGTTGGCTCCCACGTTTGGAACAGGTTGAGTTTTCTGGCGGTTCGACAGCTCAGTGGCACGATTTTCGACTCGCTCTTCATCATGAGCCCAACAGCCGAACCTCGGTAAGTCCACATGCTCTTACAAGTGAGCTGGGAGGGAACTTGCTGTAATAATATTATCCTTTCTTGCTCTGGATTTTTACTGAAGCACGTTGGTATTTTTGTATTGCATGGACATGTCAATTTACCAATGTGTTGTTTTTTGCAATATATTTAAGATGTTAAACAATTGAAATTGTCATTGTTTTTAAACAGGTTATGTTACATGCATGATGTTTTAGTATACTTGATTTAATTTATAGTAATGTTCCCAAACTAGAGGATTAGGACCTGCATGTGGATCTCTTATGCCCTATATGTAGCCACTGGCTGTTGGCAGCAATAGATACCAATGTTTCCCCGTGACATCACAACTTTTCACCATGGTCAGAAATATATCACTGTCACTTGGCTATTAGGTCATGATCATTTAATGGAAACATGACAACAGCATATGATAACATTTGTGGCATTTTACTCTAAATTGTTTTCTTTGTTTCCTCAGTTCTTGTTTGTTATTAGTTGTAACTATTATTAATATTTTATTTATTTTGTATGTATGTTCGTTCTTAAGTACTCAAGCAAACAATATTGCTGATGTCTTCTTTAGTAGTTTGGTAAGGTTGCTGTCCATGGTGCTAAAGATTGCCTGTCTGGTAAGATCTGCTAAGCTAAAAGCAGAATGAGTATTGTTACTTTAGAGGCATATTTAAGCAATCTTTTAAAACTGTGTATTTAAACAGTAGAACTGGAGGTAGATAAATGACAGTCTGTGACTTGCTTATGTGTAAATAGCATTGTTTCAATATCATTTGTAGTTTGAACCATATTTGTGTCAACATTGTATAATACATAGTAAATGTCAGACTTCCTATATGTCATGAATGAGAACCACCTAAACAAATTCTGAATATAATTCAACTACATTGCATACACAACATTTTACCTAAGATGTAAGTGTCAGCAATGTAAGAGCTATGAAAGTAGTTGTCTGATGAAAAATAACTTGTTCCCTATCCAAAGTATAGGGCATAAGTTATAGATCATGGGGGTTCCAAGTGCTGGGACCCCGTGATCTCGTGCACAGGGTCCCAGCAGTCAGCTGGAAGGGGAAGTGCTGACCCCCGCATGGAGCACCAGCCGACACGCTCCTCCATGCACCCCATAGAGATACATGAAGTGGGTAAGCCGGGCATGGCTTCCTGGGGGGCTGAACGCCAGCTTCCGGCAAACTGCCGGTGCCCTGTGCAGGAGATCGTGGGGGGTCCTAGCACTCGGACCCCCTGCGATCTATAACTTATCCCCTATCCTTGGATAGGGATAAGTTATTTTTCACTCTTTTAAATAATAATTTAAAGAATAAAAGCTGAAATGTAACATTATGTTTGAAAATTCCACTAAAAATCTACAATACGATGAACCTTAGACTGCAAAGTTATAGTCTAGCTTATAAACCTTTTTTAGTATCTATGACACTATATATAAATCTTTGAATTCACAATTGGTATGGTGTAACTGAATGTTTATGATTTGCTAAAGTTTTAAGCAGGTGCAGAATAAATACTACAAAGTAAGAATACTCTAAAAAACAATCAATATTTAGTCAATTAACACAAAGCAAACTGAATGAACAGAAAATAAATATAAATCAACAGTTATATGATTATAGACAGGTGTATGATTAACAGTTTTATCAAACAGGTGATAATGACCAGCATTCTTTTTAAATAACTGTTTATTTTTATTTTTTTCCAGAAAATTTTCAAGACATTTTATATATAACATATAAAATAGTAAAAGGAAAAATGAGGAAATATAGACATGCCTGCAATATAAAGTCAGACGGAGCAAATAAAGTCATATAGTTGTCATGTTATCATTCTGACAATTATTTAAACATAAATTATCTTAAGCAAAGATGTTTATCTAAAGTCTAAATGAAGTAGATATACGGTATATAAGTAGAATAAGCTAATATTAACAAAACAGACAGTAATCGGCCATGATCAGCATTCTTATATGTTAGTTAAAAACAGTTATTAAATATAATAGAAACAGCTGAGTAGGAGGCTTAAAACTGGGTGATGAACAGCCAAACTCGGCTACAAAGGTAAAGATGTAGAAGACATTTTTATGTGACAGGTCATACACCATAGCAAGACTGAGCACAACAACAAGACACAAGGTAGTAATTCTGCATCAGCAAGGTCTCTCCCAGGCAAAGATGTCAAAGCAGACTAGGGTTTCAAGTTGTGCTGTTCATACTCTTTTAAAGAAGGGCAAAGAAACATGCACTGCTGAGGAATGTAGATATAGTGATTGGTCAAGGAAACTCAGTGCTGCGGAAGAAAATACACATAATGCTTGCATCCCTTTGAAACTGAAAGATGTCAAGAAGTGCCAACAGCTAAGAACTGGTAGAAACAAGTGAAAGTCAGGTATAAATCTATTGTTAGAGGCGTTAGTACAGAAGTGAGTCTTTATAGAAGAATTGCAGCCAAAAATGTATACTGTCAACATGGAACAAGGCCAAAGTATACATTAAAACACAGGAACAGAGGTGCAGAACAATGGCAGCAGGGTTGATAAAATAATACTTATCCACCATGCAATACCATCAGATAGGAATCTTATTGGCTACAAAAGTATTCTGCATAAGGAGAGCAATGAACCCAACCATGAAACAAGGGCTGGAATGGCAATCTGACATTTCTGGAACATGCCTGATGGGCTGGTCCCTCTGTGGGCCACACCTTTCTGTCTTTTGCTGCACTATAGTTACTGTATAGGGTAAGACTGATCTCTGACCTCCTGGTTATCTGCCGCACATGTTAATTTGAATAAGTTGTGCACTGAACTTTCTGGGCTGCCTGCTGGGGTTAGCACACAAGCTCTTCCATCTGTGATGATCTTCACTGTGCTGTGATTTCTCTCCTCCTTTCAGCTGTACAGTTCACATATCCCTGTTTAGTAGCCAAGTGAGACCACTAGGACTGAGCTGTCAGAAAGACTGGGAAAATCATGTCATTTAGGCTATGTTCCTATTACATTTTTCCTATACATTTGGGATATATATATATATTAGTGTGGCACTAGGGCACTCACTATTACTGTTTATTCCGCTCTATGAGCTTATGACACAAATTCATAACCTACTTTCCAAAACATGCACTTTCTTCACCAACAAAATGCCCGCCTTGTTGGAGTGAAATAGTTTTCTTATAGGCAGATTTCTTCATGAAATGACCTGTAAAATAATTATTTAGTATTACTCCGATTGCATCATGTCACCTTAGTCTACTTGACACCATAAAGGACCTTTTGACAAAAGTTACAAGTTATCTATTACAATACTACTAAATAAAGCCTGAGACAAATGTTTTTGACAGTCAGTGAAGTGGAAAAAGTACTTACGAAAGGAAGGAACAGAATCCTAGACTCTGATGCGGAGTTAACTTGTTTCCAAAGCAGGCTGTTTTGGAAGACATATAAAAGGGAATCTAGAGGTGCAAGTGATCCCATGTCAATCATGAGGCTGGGAGAAGATCACCTTGCCCTTTGATGGCCTAAAAACAACATACACTGTATCGAAACAAAGCATTCAGGGCTACAGGAAAATGTGTCACTTTCCCTTGACTCCTCTAAGCTCTGTTGAATGACTGGCAGGATAAGGATAAGAGAAACCATACATGGTTCTTAGGATGTGTGACAATATCTTTTCTAGATTCAAAATGACACATTGGGGCAAATGTATTCATTCAATTTGCCTTTGTTGGTTTTCCTAATGTGTTTGTGTAATATCCACTTTAGGAATTTACTAATTTGGCGCATATACCTTGGCAAATGGTGTGCATGTTAGGTTATGTTGGGGACTATGTCTGCTTTTTGCATTGTCAGTCTAGGTTAGCATAAGGTTTATTTTGGCTTAAAGGACAACTGCAGCGTTATTACACTTACCCCTAGCTCCTGAACGGGGCCTCCGCATTAACGCTCAATGAGAGGGCTAATGCACGTAGCGTCAACCTAGCGAGACTGACAGTTACGACCCCACCCCTCCTATTGAACTAAATGGAGGAGGCGTGTCGGCCGCGACATCACGCTGCGTCCGGACTGCCTCCTGCATGGGAGAGCCATGGCTCGGACCCTCCGCGATCAGACACCTATTCCTTATCCTGTGGTTAGGGCATAAGTTGTATTTTGTTGCAGATGTCCTTTAACTGTGCGCCTCAAACATCACAAAACAGTAAATGAGGTTCCCAACTTGTCCGAACCTTAGACATGCCCCTTTTGTTAGACAGAATGGTTGTTTTTTGTGAGCAAGGCAGGGTGTTTAGTTTGTAAATCTGTTGGCTTACCCATGCGCCAAAAAAGAGATGAACAAGCACATCATAAATTTTATCCATTGTGTCCATTTTTAGTATCAGTAACATGATTAAACCGGGTAACCTGGGATTAGAAAAACATAGCTACTTTCAAGTTTGTGTGTAGTATTGCAGTTTACTTCTCTTGAAGCGCATGGAGCGGAATTTTTATACTGCACACAATCTGAAGACAAGTGTGGAGTTGCTTTTATAAAGGAAGCAGCTATAATAGAAATATCAACCAACTACAATAAAAAGATACATAATTGTTGTTGATCCAGGTTAGGCAAGGCAACAGGTGGATTGAGGGAAGATGGAAATACCCTTCCTAGATAGTTCTGTTACATTTATATCTGTAATGTGGTTTTGTTTAGAATAAATAATTATTAAATAATTGTTTATTTGGGGTATTATGGGGGAATGGATGGGACCTTCTTTAGGACCCCAATCTATTAACCATAGTGTAAAAAGACTACAGAAGATTACATTGTTATCTCTGGAAGACCCATCATGTCTGACCCTTACTAGAACAGCTGATTCACTTCGATTTGCTACATGTAATGCTCATTTCCTCAGTGGTGGCACTGCAGGAAGTCAGATTTTTACAAAATAGGGATTGTCTAAGATGAACAAGCCCTTTAAATAAGATAAGGGTGATGAAGGCATTCTTAGTAACTCCCATATACACTGGCTGGCATCTGACCCCATAAAGAATTAGTTTCTACTGAAAGGCCAAAAAGATTTTGAATAAAAATACATTTTAACATAAAATGCAAAAACAACCATTTTTAATGCCTTTGAAATGTGTTAGCCATGGGCCAGTAAGACTCCTAATCCTAAATTCTTTGTGAAACCATTTTTCCTGCCTTAATCCTTCTTGATAACAATGAAGTGAAACGCTCGTCTGTGAATTTTTGCCTTTGTAATTTTCCATTTTGTCCATCGCATTTGTAAATTAAAAGACCTGCCACCGATACTTTAGCTAAGCAAATGTCACATCATAAGACGATCACATGCTCGCCACTTTCTTCCATTCCTCCTCTATTTTTTATTTTCATTCCCTTGTATCACAGAAGCCAATTTAAACTGCAAATGCAAATATTTTCCATCTCTCATTCACACAGCTTTGTGCTCACGGGGCAGTCTTTTTCATTGTATATGTGTGTGCTTGCTAGAGATTTACTGCCTTGTGGCATGCCACATGTCTTAAAAATTACAGTGCCCATTTTCTAGTAAAATAATTTCAACGAAGAGTGGCTTCTATTACAGCCAGAGACGCAGGGACGTCATGATTTATTATTATTTATGGTCCCTGGGCCTTGTTTATGCACGACGGGTAAGGTGCACGGGATAGCAATGCCATTATGCAAATGACATTGAATGTCCTTTCTGAGCCTAAATAATTTTTGTGTTGGACGATTAAACCTCATCTGTTATTGATATGGGCTGCAGTCGGGCTATTAAAGAGTCCCAACAGTACTTACTCCCAGTAATGGGAAAATTGAGAGGAAGAGTCTAAACAATTGCCTCTAGTGTGCTGTGATTGTCTGGTAGGAGTTGAACATAATAAACCCCCTGAATAGAAATTGTGTTTACTACTTAGGAATAAATAAAGAGGGGAGAAAATGCAATAAATTACACTTTGTGATTTGAATAGGCACAGCCGAGCATTTGCGTTCTTTTCAATTTCTTTATATATTTTATTTATTTGTTTTTTAGGTAAATAACAAGTAGCTAGGAATGATTCCCATCCAGTTTGTAATGCATTAAACAAGCAAGGAAAAGGTGGGTGGGAGAGCTGGTAGTTAAGTAGAAGGGAGAACCAATATTCTCCGTGAACAAGGGAGCGAACGTCACCACTTTCGCTTCCCTCTCTCTCCCTTCTTTTGACACAGCTGTGCAGTAACATTTTGATCAGTGTTGATAGCTTATGAATTCCAAAATTGACAAAATTTACAGAAAAATGAGGATAATCCATCTTCCTTAGCAGCCTGTCAGGAGCTGGCTATACTTCATAATCCTCAATTACAGATGCTATTTTCAGACATTTACATGCAGATATTAAACACAAATGAGAAACAAAAGGAGGATGGAAATACAGCTATTTATATGTATAACATTAGAAGAATAAGAAATATAGCAGGTAAGGCATACACTGTATATTTCAAGGCAATTTCAGTGGGTTTTACTCGCAATCTCTTCATAGTGATGAAGTCTGATTGTACTAGTTGGATTCGGATAGTATTCTGAGGTTATGTTGACTAGCAGATTTTCTTTGTAATATTCAGTTATTAGTAAAGTGATTCTGCTGTGCACAGTAGGGTGCCATTTTATTTGTGCATGAGAGAAATAGCAACAGTAGCTGCCTGTATTAGTATATGAGGGGAATGAAAAATCCCTAAAAGCTTGAGTCATCATTATAGATGGACAGATATCTCTTACTAGCTCATCCTAGGTTGATTTGGCATGGAAGCCCATTGCTTGAAGAGATGCTTAGAAGACTGTGCTATGTATTGTATACTATAGAGATGCTATTCAAATAGAGTAATATGTAAAAAGGGGTATGGGTATTGTATGCAGTTGTCAATTGTTAGTTGTTATAATGGATTGTTTTCCTAATAGTTTTTTTTATGATAGTGTATTCCAATCTGAAACATGGCATATTCATAGAGCCCAACAGCTATTACTAGAACAGAGGTCCCCTGACTCCAGTTTTTAAATGCAAAGCAGTCACCAGTCAGACCATATTTTATCAATGTCAAGGTGTGTGGGTTTCTCCATTAAAATTACACAGACACACACACACACACAAATACCTACATATAAATCTGATACTGGGACCCCATAATCTTGACAATGGAGACTGCGAAAAAAGTGGAAGTCATGCATTCATACTGTTTCTCCATTTATTCTTTATGAGAGCCACCATAGATAGTTAAATGCTGTACTTGGCTGTCTCCGGCAGCACCCATAGAAAATTAATGGAGTAACAGCGTGCACACGTAGCTGTTACTCCATTCTCAAGGGAGCTTGTGTCTCCTTTATCGAGATCATGGGGGGACCCCAGCAGTTGGACCCCTCTGTGATACATGTGCCCTATCTTGAGGATAGGGGATAACTTGAAATTGTGGGACAAATCCTTGAAGCTCATGACTCAAACTGTTACTGTACAGACCATCTGAACCACGAACCGCCACATTAATAGAACACAATGATAAACCATGTTGGATTACTGTATTCTATGATCGTGCATAAGCTTTTTTGTTATTGCTATTTAATACTCACTTGATTCCCTTTAAGGGAAGTTGGGACTGCTTGTCAAGTCCAAAGTTTGATATCTGTCTATGATAAGATTAACACTGTAGTAACTGGAGAATTGTCTATTCTGGAACTGTCAAGAATGCAATAAGCATTAAGCAATGACTATGAGGAATTGCTAATTGGATAGTTCATATCTATTTGTGGGATTGAAGTGCAGTTTCTTGGCAATATTTTTCATCTGACACCTTCCATGTTATATATAGTTCTAGTACAAATAGGTCAATAGTTCTAGTCATATCTATATTACATATATGGTTCCATCTGCTTAAATAGTAAGTAAATGGGTTATTAGAAATTTATGGACAGGTAGGTATGAAGTAGGTTTGCAGATATGATGCCCCTGACCATTCCTTTTTTTCATTTGCTTATTACCATTTGAACCAGCGTGGTGTTTAATAGTAGAAGTGGCATGGGAAACCTGAAGCATTGGAAGGCACTCATGGGTATTAGGTTCTTATATTATTAAAAATGTGTAATTGAATTAAATTAATTTGAGATTGGCAGTCAGTATTTTAGTTGCTGTACAGTTTGTTATAACTCCCTTTGGGAACTTAGATTTCTGATTTACTGTGCTAATTGGTAATTCACACCTTCCATACACATGACTCTATTCTCTTGTATTTTTATGCAAGTGTGCAGTGTGGTCTTTGTCTTTCAATCTTCTATATAAATGTGCTTAGTTTTTCAGTGACAAAAATATTTATTTGCAACCTTGTTTCATCATAGATGGTTATAAAATATTATCCACATAGATGAGAAGGATTTTTTTTTTGTACATGTACATAACACAGTTATATTCCTGAGGTGTGATGTCATGAATAAAGATGGCTGCACTCATGGAACGGTAGCCAGTCTTTTTTAGGGGCTACAATACTACTTAAAGTGGTACTCCGCCCCCTGATATCTTATCCCCTATCCAAAGGATAGGGCGTAAGATGCATCCACAGCCATCATGCCCCCTCTCATAGACATGAATGGAGAGGGCGTAGCTTGACGTCACAACCATGGCCTCCCGAAGCCAGCGTTCTGAACATAAATGTTCAAAATGCCGGTATGCCGGCCTGGAGATCGCAGCCAGATCCCCTGCATTCACACATTTTATCCCCTATCCTTAAAATAGGGGATAAGATGTCTAGGGGTGGAGTACCACTTTAAACCAAGATAAATAAGTGTATGTAAATCAGCTGTATGTAATTCTACAACTGTCTAGTACAATACATTAGTTATTTTACTATCAGGAATCCCCCATGTCACAGTATAACAAAGCTAGTTTTTCCTAAATCAGATTAGGGACTTTTGTAATTATTCCATTCATCTAAATAGGACTTGCAAAAATGTATGTGTTTGCCTTTCAGTTAATCCCACTGTAATGAACAGACATCATTTTAGTTATATGTATGTGTAATATTCCCTTCTTCAGGAAATCTTTATATATAAAATGTTATTTTATTTTATTAAATATTTTGACTGGAGAAAGTTAGAAACCGTCACCTTTTGTAGCTTTTCATTCTATCTACGTGTGAAATAAGGTATTATATAGGATGCCTTCTGTAGGTATTCTATATAATGCTGACAAGGCAATGTATAAAATAAGTTTACTGTACACTCATCTAAGTGTTTTTTAGATGTACAAACTTAGTATTAGGCAACAAGTGAATTTGTTTGTGGAGCAACCAAACATTTATTCCCTTTGCACATGCACAACAGCCATGACACAATAACACATAACACTCAATGTAATGTAATTCTACAAAGCATACTACACCATGTGTCGAGGAAACTAGTGCATGCGCATATTGGGCCTTATATATCCAAACTATGATAGAGAAAACTGTCCATGCTACCTATAGCAACCAATCACAATGCAGCAGTTTAAAAATAAAAGCTGAGCACTGATCGGTTGTAAGGATACCAAAATAAATATTAATAATATAATAGTAATCTCGGGTGCATGAGGACTTCCCAACACATTAGGTTTACCAAGGTTTAACCAACCATGGCTACTTAGGCATTTTAGGGAAGTTATATACTGTCAGAATGAAAGAACCTTACTTAACCTTATTCTGTATGATACCTTAATATCGCACATTGCCGGTAGCATATGCATTCACCACTAACTGCTAATCACCGTACAGTTACAGCACATCAGTAAGGTAGTTAACGCTCAGTGCTATACAGTTACGGTGGCAGGAGCTGGCTGCCATATATTAAGGGGCTTCTTCCACAACTGTCAAGACCAAAGCTTGTGCCAGTTTTGGCAGGTAACCCTGTAGATGTTGCTGTTGCAGTCAGTAGGACTGCATCTTTAGGGTTTGACAGGGGTAAGAGCTCCCCTGTAGACCACTGACAACACCACAATGTGATTATGGGGTGCTAGTAGTTGCCATGGAACCAAGAAGGCCGTGAGGCCCAGCCTCTCAGGGAAATGCTGAGAGTGATCAAAAAGTAATATTTACCCTAAGATGGTAACAATAAAAACTACAGCTTGTCCTGAAAACAAACAAGCCCTATGCAGAGAAAAGGTCAGTTATTCCGATCGGGAGGGGAGAGGAACACTAAATTACATGCTTCATCGGCTAATAACTCCAGTGGGTATCAGGGGTAAGACCCAGTGTGATAAACAACTTTTAAATGATAGTAATGCTTTAAAGGGTTACTAACTAAATAAAAATAAATTCATCCTAAATTTTCCATGCTGGTAAAATGATCCCCACTAAAGCAAGACTTGATGATATAGCCTGAGTTTCCATAGGGTTCAGGACATGGGATATATAATGAGCCACATAGCTTGTGTCATGTTATGTTTTTCTAAAGCCATGTTCATGCAGTGTATTTTTCCAGTTATAAACTAAGGGGATATGTTTCTCATGTGAAGCAGTGTATGTGACAAATATTGTATGCTGTATGAACATGGCCTAATGGTTTGAAAGTGAGTATAAACTATTCAAGGTAAAGTGTAAAAAGTAAATAGAATTCCCCAATTTTATGCCAAAAGAAAGAAAAAAATTCAGTAGCAGGCCTTTTCGAGACCATATACATATACGAAATGTTCAGTCTTTTGGCCATTTTTGTGTCTTAGTATAAATTCAGTTCTTATTTCTTCTTGTTTTTTCAGACAACAGATTATTCTACTATGGCATCTCTAACTGGTGGGTTGGATGAAATGAAATCCAGTCTAACAAGTCCATCTTCAGGGGATTTAGGAGGAGCAGTTCCTGGACCCCAATCATACTCAATTGTAACAGGTAATTTATAAATCTTTTGTATTAAAAAAAAAAAAGCTATTATTTCACACCTAATGGCTTGGATTTGGAATGCAACAAGTCAAATGTTTCTATACCGAATCATGGAATATGGCTAGAGATTTATAATCTATGTTTAAATAAAAGGACAGCTGTGTTGAGATGTGATCCCACTATCCAAATGCAGAAGTCTTTCTGCACTTTATGAATTATGAGTTGATGCTGACAGAGGCTGTGACCTCCATTCACTCGTATGACAAGGGAGTTGGGTATTTTTAATCTGGTTAGAAGACAAGCAGAGATGAATGCAGCCCCATGCACAAAATACACACATATTTGGGGACCCCATCACAATCTACATGATAAATCTAACACAATTCCTAAAGTGTCTACGCAAAGTGTAAAAAAAAACATTAATTAGCAACAACAACAACAAAAAATCTATGGAAATGGTACCCTATGTATTTAAAAATAGTACCTAAAGACATCACAACTCATAAAAACAAGGTCTCATATGGCAGTTAGGAAACATGGGGAGAAACCCTTCTCAGGACACCCCACATTATTTAATGTGCAGAAATGGTTCAAAGTATTAAGACTCATGTATTCAATCATGACTATGACTTCAGTCTGCAGCGTGTAAAGCTACATTTCCTTAGCAGCATCACTGAGTGTCGATGCAGGCCCATTGGATTAGTCAGCGCCAATTCAACCAGCACTGTATGCATGTGCATTAAAGGTAAAGTAGCAGGGAGTCTGAGGATGAACAGGAGTCCTTGCTCCAGTAGATACTTTTTGTGGTGTGCTACACCAATAGCATAACTTACCTCAGAAACAGCTAAGCATGGTGCCTATAAAGTGAGTAACTACAACAACTGTCGACTGTGAGCCAAAATTGTGCCAAAATGTTGTTGCAAAGCAACAGCACAATGTAACCCAACTAATAGATGGTAAAAAGAAACAGTATTCAAAGATGCACCATATTTATTAAACAGCACACATCACTTTAATAGATTTGATGCATTGTCAGATTGCCTGTCAACTATTACAGTTTTGTAAAATGAGTCCAGAACTATTTATTCACACACAGCTGCGGCCAGGTAGTGGATTTTTACACTAGGTAATCCGCCACTACAGGCGGACACACAGAGCTACCCAGTCGCAGCCACTTTGCTGTCCCTCTGTTACTGCCTCTGTCATCAGTGCATGACTTAGTGACTGTATGTTGTATTTGACTTCAGTAACAGTTTTCTTCTCTACCCTATATGTTTTTTTTCCTTGAGCATTGATTTCCTTGGTTTTTGCAGATGGGATGTAAGTGACCTAAGTAAACGCCTGTTTTTTAGTACCAGAAGACTCTGTCAGTAATTGTGCATCAGTATTTTGAAGCTTAAGTCAGAAAGTTAATACAAAGAAGAGAAATATAAATCAGTTTAAAGTTGATACTCCAGCCCTGAGACATCTTATCCCCTATCCAAAGGATAGGGGATAAGTTGTCTCACCGTGGAGGTTCCGCCGCTGGGGACCCCCGCAATCTTGTATTCGCCACCCACCTGTTTGAGCTGCACGCCGCGGTGCCAGCTCACAAACAGAGCCGGAGTACCCCTTTAAGGTCTAAACCTGGTTGTGGCTTATAAATATTAAGGCAAAATGCTAACCAAGACAGCAATGTGTGATTTGATTATTTTGACTTCTTTGCACAACCTTCCAGGTTTCAGGTCTGTAACTAGGACATAAACAGAGAGAAGCAGTAGCAACTTCCAGAGCTTCCTCATTCTGACAAAATAGTTCTCTGTAATTAAACATATTCGGCCTAATTAATGAATATGTCTTTTAGTTCTATGGATAATACTGAGGCTTGTTTTATAATGTGGCACAGTGGGCGAAAAAGTATTTACCCACAGAAACCAATTAAATAATAACTGACATTTTTGTAGCACAACCTAGACATTGAGCTAATATTTGGTTAAGTTACATTATATGTCTGCTTGTAGTTGTGTCTTATTAGAGTGTGTATGTGTGGGATGTGCTTGGAGAACAAAGCTGTCTTCTCTGTTGGCTACTGGCTCTATGGAAGGCTCTATGCACCTGTAAGGCTAGGTTCAGACTACGGAATCTCCAGGCAAAAAAATTCCGCCCGGAGATTCCGAGTGCGGCTAGCGCTGACTGAATCAGTCGGCGCTAGGACCGCGCAGACACTGCAGTCTCCAATAGACTGCAATGTGTTCCGCACAGATTTCCGCCTGAAGAAAGAGCAACACCATTCTTCAGGGGTAAATTTCCAAGTGGTTTTTACGATCACAAATTCTGCTTCACAAATTCCGAAGTGTGAATATGTGAACAGAAACCCGTTAACTACACTATATATTTTAGCAATTGGAATTTCCACCTGCAATTTCAAAGCGGAATTGCAGGCGGAAATTCCGTAGTCTGAATCTAGCCTAAGGGAAGAATGCAGTAATGTTTGGGATTGCTAGAAGGTTGGAGGAGTGTTTAAACTGGGGACTCGGGGTAAGGAAAATTACAGTTTAAAAGCAAAAGGTAGTGTGGATAGTAACTTGTGGCTGAGAACTGAAGCTGTACAGGTAAGAACAGTTAATAAGGTTGGGGAAAAAAAATATATTGTAAAACACACAAAGGTAATGTATGCTAATTACAGAAGCCTCCCTAATATGTTTGAGGAATTACAATTGATATTTTTGGAAGAAAAATTTGATATATTCAGGATAAGGGAGGCAGGCCTGGATAATAGCTGTGACTGGGTCCCTAATTTGCAGGGTTACAGTTTGTTCAGAAATGAATGCATCGTAATAAGTTTTCTTTAATTTTTTAATAAGATGTTTATAAGTGGGACTATGAAAAACACTTAACTTTACAAAGATCCATTTTCACCAACTAACCTTAACGCCATAAACTGGGGCAATTACCTGAGATATGAAAGTGCACAATCAACATGGGGTATTTTTAAAACATGCTAAATAGCCCTCATCCTAAACAATACTGAAAAACATATTCCCTATAGGCTGGATAGGGGAACAGTTTTAGATTGTGCCAACGATTGCCGAACGGCTCTCCTATAAAGATATATGGAGGGCGTGGGGGCCCCTGCTTTAGGCAGGGGTCGTCATGCATGCGCTGCTCCTGGGGAGAGCAGGGGCCCTGCACAGGAAATTGTGGGGGGCCCTGTGAATAGGGGATATGTTTTTCAGTAATGTTTAGGATGAGACATCTACTTTAAGACTAAGGTCCAAACTCCAGACCCACAAGCAGGGTCAGGTTATAACCCCTTAACGACATGGTGCGGTGGTACTTAACGCACCATGACGTACATTTACGCTCCGCCATGACCACGAGCATCGGTCCGGTCATGCGCGGCAGGTCCTGGCTGCTATCAGCAGTGGATGTCCGCCACTAACCCCTCAGATGTCGTGATCAATACAGATCATGGTATCTGTGGCAGTGCGGTACTTTAAATGGATGATCGGATCACCCGCAGTGCTGCTGCGGGGATCCGATCATCCAGCATGGCGGCCGGAGGTCCCCTCACCTGCCTTCGGCCGTCTCCTGGGGTCTTCTGCTCTGGACTGAGATCGAGCAGACCAGAGTAGAAGAAAGCCGATAACACTGATCAGTGCTATGACCTATGCATAGTAATGAACAGTAATAGCAATCAAATGATTGCTATAAATTGTCCCCATAAGTGTAAAAAAAAAGTTTAAAAAAAAGTTTAAAAATGTGAAAAATTCCCTTTCCCAATAAAAATTTAAATAATAGTTTTTCCCATTTTACCCCCCAAAAAACATAAAAAAAATGATGAATAAACATATTTGGTATTGCTGCATGCGTAAAAGTCTGAACTCTCAAAATATATTGTTAATTGTCCAGTATGGTGAACGACGTAAACATAAAAAAAAATAATAATCCAAAATTGCTTTTTTTGTCACATTTTAATTCAAAAAAATGTATAGAAAACTTATAAAAAGTAAAATATAAGCAAAAGTGGTACTGATAAAAACTAAAGATCACAGCACAAAAAAATTACCTCTCATACGGAAAATTTGAAAGTTATAGGTGATCAAAATAGGACAATTTCAAGCATGCTAATTTTGTTAAAATAGTTTGAGATTTTTGAAAGCGGTACTATTATAAAAAGGCATATAACTTGGGTATCATTCTAATCGTATTGACCCACAGAATAAAGAAAACATGTCATTTTTACTGTAAAGTATACAGCGTGAAAACAAAACCTTCATAAATCCACTTTCCAGGAAACTGTTCATCTAGGAATGCTCGGACCTGACACCCATAATGTAGTGGTGCACCATCTTGCTGGAAAAACTCAGGAAACGTGCCAGATCCGAGCATTCCTAGATGATCAGTTTCCTGGAAAGTGGATTGGTCGTCATGGGCTAATTGAATGGCCCCCAAGGTCTCCCGATCTGACCCCCTTAGACTTTTATCTTTGGGGTCATCTGAAGGCAATTGTCTATGCTGTGAAGATACGAGATGTGCAGCACCTGAAACTATGGATACTGGAAGCCTGTGCTAGCATTTCTCCTGCGGTGTTGCTATCAGTGTGTGAAGAGTGGGAGAAGAGGGTTGCATTGACAATCCAACACAATGGGCAGCACATTGAACACATTTTATTAGTGGTCAGAAACTTGTAAATAACTCATGAAAGAATAAAGTTACGTTAAAACCAAGCACATCATTGTTTATCTTGTGAAATTCCCAATAAGTTTGATGTGTCACATGACCCTCTTCCTATTGAAAAAACAAAATTTGGATTCAAAATGGCCAACTTCAAAATGGCCACCATGGTCACCACCCATCTTGAAAAGTTTCCCCCTCACATATACTAATGTGCCACAAACAAGAAGTTAATATCACAAACCATTCCCATTTTCTTTAGGTGTATCCATGTAGATGGCCTACCCTGTAGAGAGGAAATTATTTTCTTTTGGGATTTCTTTTCTGTGATGACCACAGTGCTCTCTGCTGACACCTCTGTCCATTTTAGGAACTGTCCAGAGCAGCATATGTTTGCAATGGGAATTTTCTCCTGCTCTAGACAGTTCCTGAAATGGACAGAGGGGTCAGCAGAGAGCACTGTGGTAGTGACAGAAAAGAAATCCAAAACTAAAAGAATTTCCTCTGTGGTATACAGTAGCTGATAAGTACTAAAAAGATTAAGATTTTTTAATAGAAGTAATTTACAAATCTTTTTAATTTTCTGGCATCAGTTGATTTAAAAAAAAAAGTTTTCCACCAGAGTATCCCTTTAAGGGGGTGAGGAGGGCACTTTCATCAGGCCAAGCTGGTTTGGGGAACTGACAAAAGGAGGTTATCCCTCTTCTTGCATTCCATTGTATCATGTCCTTTAAAGGGGTACTCCCGTGCCCCAGCCATCTGAACATCCGGTTCAGAAGGCTTGGAGCAGCAGCCATGGTCGCAACGTCACAGTCACGCCCCCTCGTGACGTCACATCTTGCCCCCTCCATTGATGTCTATGGGAGTGGGCATGACTACCATCACGCCCCCTCCCATAGACATCAATTTAGGGGGCGTGGCGTGACTTCGTGACCACGGCCGCTGCTCCAAGCCTTCTGAACCGGATGTTCAGAAGGCTGGGGCATGGGAGTACCCCTTTAATGGAAAAGCTGAGCACTGGCCAGAGTGAGGGATAATTTGGCTCCTTGTCCAGCTGCTCAGCGCTTTCCCAATGAAGCAGGCAAATGATTAATGCTGCCTTCATCACTCAGCTCTTGCCAGGCCTAACTAAAAGAGGCCAGGAGAACAGCGCGGTACCAGTAAAGATGAGTATTCATAGGGGGACATGTTTTTCCACCTGTGGCTCCCCAATTGTTGCAAAACTACGACTCCTATAAACCCTTCTGCTACACTGTAAGTATCCAGCTCAAAGGAGGACAATAATTGGTCACATGATATAATGCAACAATTAATATTATATTTGGCCTACACAAAGGGGGTGTAATTTTGTCCGGGTACAGCTGCTGTAGAGTAAGCCTCTAGTCCCTCTTACAAAAAAAAATCTGATTTTTTTGAGAACTTGCATGTTATTTGCATCATTCTGTGACATTAAATATTAAGTTACAAAAGCTAGCATGAGATAAAAAAAAAACCTCTTGCTGCCACGGTTCATAAACACGCTCTCTATTTGCAAGGCAATGACTAGAGCCCAGTTCATTACAGCCACCGTCAGCAGTTTTAGATGTTTGATTGTTATTAATTACCTGCAGATGCATTCTCAGCCCCAGCTTGCTGACTTCAGCTTGCTTCTTATCACATTGAGAGGACAGAGGAGGAAAGGAACTGACACTATCACAGGACTACTAGAGGAGATTGACAAACCCAAGTGTACACTGTATCCCAAGACACCTTGAATTAACAACTAGATCTGCTTTTGCCTTATCAGGAACAGGGATGTCTGGGGACCCTGAGACCAACTGTAATGCATACATGCAGTACTCTTTTTTATATTTTGACTTGTCGTTTGTATACAAACTCTCCTCAAAAAATACTGATTCTCTGTGCTGAGATCCATTAGAATAATGCTCCCTGGGAAAAAGTATGAAAAGAGCTCTCCTTAAAGGAGTACTCCAGTGCCCCAGCCTTCTGAACATCCGTTCGGAAGGCTTGGAGCTGCGGCCACGGTCACAAAGTCAAACCACGCCCACACTGAGCCACCACCAAACCGGTCATGCTGGAGGATGTTGCAGGCAGCAGAATGTTCTCCACGGCAGCTCCAGACTCTGTCACGTCTGTCACATGTGCTCAGTGGGAACCTGCTTTCATCTGTGAAGAGCACAGAGCGCCAGTGTCAAATTTGCCAATCTTGGTGTTCTCTGGCAATTAACAAAAACGTCCTGCACGGTGCTGGGCTGTAAGCACAACCCCTACCTGTGGACGTCAGGCCCTCATACCACCCTCATGGAGTCTGTTTCTGACCGTTTGAGTGGACACATGCACATCTGCAGCCTGATGGAGATCATTTTGCAGTGCTCATCCTACTCCTCCTTGCACAAAGGCGGAGGTAGCGGTCCTGCTGCTGGGTTGTTGCCTCCTATACGTCTCCTGATGTACTGGCCTGTCTCCTGGTAGTGCTTCCATGCTCTGGACACTACGCTGACAGACAACAAACCTTTTTGCCACAGCTCGCATTGATGTGCCATCCTGGATGAGCTGCACTACCTGAGCCACTTGGGTGGGTTGTAGACTCCTTCTCATGCTACCACTAGAGTGAAAGCACCGCCAGCATTCCAAAGTGACCAAAACATCAGCCAGGAAGCATAGGAACTGAGAAGTGGTCTGTGGTCACCACCTGAAGAACAACTCCTTTATTGGAGGTGTCTTGCTAATTGCTTATAATTTCCACCTGTTGTCTGTTCCATTTGCACAACAGCACGTGAAATTGATTGTCAATCAGTGTTGCTTCCTGAGTGGACAGTGTGATTTCACAGAAGTGGGATTGACTTGGAGTTACATTGTGTTGTTTAAGTGTTCCCTTTACTTCATAACCCTTTCAATTTTGCACCTAAAAATCCATATGATGGCTTATTTTTTGCGCCACCAATTCTACTTTGTAATGACATCAGTCATGTTACCCAAAAATCTACGAAACGGAAAAAAAAATCATTGTGAGACAAAATTGAAAAAAGAAACGCCATTTTGTAAATGTTGGGGGCTTCTGTTTCTACGCAGTAAATTTTTCGGTAAAAATGACACATTCTCTTTATTCTGTAGATCCATACGATTAAAATGATACCCTACTTATATAGTTTTCATTTTGTCATACTTCTGAACAAAATCATAACTACATGCAGGAAAATTTATACGTTTAAAAATGTCATCTTCTGACCGCTATAACTTTTTTTATTTTACTCCGTGTTGGGTGGTGTGAGGGCTCATTTTTTGCGCCGTAATCTGAAGTTTTTAGCAGTACCCATTTTGTATTGATCGGACTTGCCTGCGCGTACGCCATTAACCGTGCGGTTTAATTAACAATATATTTTTATAATTCGAACATTTCCGCATGCGGAGATACCATATATGTTTATTTAAATTTTTATTTACACAGTTTTATTTTTAAATGGGAAAAGGGGGGTGATTCAAACTTTTACTAGGGGAGGTGTTAAATGATCTTTATTCACTTTTTTTTTCACTTTTTTTTTTTGCAGTGTTATAGCTCCCATAGGGACCTATAACACTGAACACACTGATCTTTTACATTGATCACTGGTTTCTCATAGGAAACCAGTGATCGATGATTCTGCCGCTTGACTGCTCATGCCTGGATTTCAGGCACTGAGCAGTCATTCGGCGATTGGACACCAGGAGGCAAGGTAGGAGACCCTCCTCGTGTCTAACAGCTGTTTGGGATGCCGCGATTTCGCCGCGGCAATCCCGAACAGCTCCCTGAGCTAACCGGAATGGTTTCGCTTTCACTTTAGACGTGGCGTTCATCGTGGCGTGGCGTTTGAATGCCGCGTCTAAGGGGTAAATAGCGCACGGCACCGCGATCACTGCCGCGCTATTAGCCATGGGTCCCGGCTGTTGTTAGAGGCCGGGCCTGACCTGCTATGACGCGGGACCACTTCGTGGCCCCGCGTTATAGAAAGGGAAAGGACTCAGGACGTACTGGTACGTCCTTTGTCCTTAAGGGGTTAAAGAGGTATTTCAGGAACTTTTTTTTTTATTTGAATATGCTACAGGGGCTGTAAAGTTAGTGTAGTTCATAATATAGTGTCTGTACCTGTGTGTGACGGTTTTCTCACAATTCTTATGTGATTTTTACCCCAATATTTATTTTTGCCAGCATAAAAAATGACTGGTGTCTCAGATTTTTCCCAGGTTGCAATGCATCCGAGACCTGACTCACTAGTCAGCTGATGACAGGGAGCCTGTCTGCTTCACTGGGTGGAGTGATCGCTTGGTGGGAGAGATCAATCTGCAACTAATGCAACAGCTGTAGGCACCCTGATTGAAAACCACAGGTCTTTTAAATGGATGCAGCGCATTTATGTTTCAATGGGTGGGGTGGCTGATGATGTGTGGGAGGGAGGAAAATTGAATTATGGGATTTGTAGGCAAAGAAGAAAACTCAAAAAGGAAATGCCAGTTCACAAAAAGCTAGACACAGTGTTATGGTAATCTCACTACACAGCCATTTAGCCCCAAGACAAGCGCAGATGCGTAAATGTCCGAACTATAAAAATATATCATTAATTAAACCGCACAGTCAATGGCGTACGCGCAAAAAAATTCCAAAGTCCAAAAAAGCGTATTTTGGTCACTTTTTATACCATTAAAAAAATGAATAAAAAGTGATCAAAAAGTCCGATCAAAACAAAAATCATACCGATAAAAACTTCAGATCACGGCGCAAAAAATTTGTCCTCATACCGCCCTGTACGTGGAAAAATAAAAAAGTTATAGGGGTCAGAAGATGACATTTTTAAACGTATAAATTTTCCTGCATGTAGTTATGATTTTTTCCAGAAGTGCGACAAAATCAAACCTATATAAGTAGGGTATCATTTTAACCATATAGAGCTACAGAATAATTACAAGGTGTAATTTTTACCAAAATATGCACTGCGTAGAAACGGAAGCCCCCAAAAGTTACAAAATGGCGTTTTTTTTCCGATTTTGTCGCACAATGATTTTTTTTCCGTTTCGCTGTGCATTTTTGGGTAAAATGACTAATGTCACTGCAAAGTAGAATTGGCGACGCAAAAAATAAGCCATAATATGGATTTTTAGGTGGAAAATTGAAAGGGTTAGGATTTTTAAAAGGTAAGGAGGAAAAAACGAAAGTGCAAAAGCGGATACACCTTGAGTCCTTAAGGGGTTCAGAGGCTAAAATCTTATTTTTGAAAAAGGTTTTTTTGAGCCGTTCGAGTTTTGCCAGCACCTGCTCTAGACGGAATCTCTGCCTGGTCGAGATTCTGTAGTGTAAATGAGCCCTTAGGGGCAGGCATGACAAAGTCATTTAAGATGCACCAAGGAGATAATCCCTGTGCCATGAAACACCATATCAGGTCCTGCAATAGGCATGTAGCAGTTTTTCTATTTTTACTTTCCTTGTTTTATGTATTTTTTTTCTATTTTTATGAAACAGTAATGCATGCTTCGGAATCAAGAACTGCACATTTTTCCTTGTTGTGAAAACACATAATTATACTATAGACGTACAGCAATTAGCCCATATTAAAGGAAGCTGGTGTGAAGTTTGCATGTGTGAAATAAAAAATGACTTGATCAAATGACCTCTAGCAGAAGCTGCAATCCCTTTCCTGCCACATTATGACAGTTTGGTCCAATCAGGACATGTATATGTTAATTAAGATAAAGACGCACTGTAATCATATGCATGCACAAAACATGCTAGAATAATTAGGGAAATTGCACTGCAATTATGCTAATGAGATATACCACTGAGGTGTTCTCATCCTACACCTAAACAACACTACAATTGCTGCTTATATCTAAGGGCTCCAAGGCACCTTTAAGCCTTTAAAATGAGTAATGTATGACTAGAACCAGAGAAGGTGACTGGAAAGTCCAAAACATAGAAATTATAGTATTATCACTATAAGAATTCTGTTAAAACAAATAGTTTCAAAAGCAGGCCATTTGGCAATATTATGTCGAGAACAATGAAACCATCCATTTATGTTTCTGGTGCGAAAATTCTGCTATGTGCAAAGCACAGCAGAATCCTATTGAAATCAATTCCACTGCTGTGGAATCTCCATGTAGATCCGCACGAAAATTCTGGTGTGTGAACATTGCCTAGGATCGGTAGGGGTTACAGGGGTCAGACACCCACCAATCCTCAAGTTATCTCCTATCCTGGCGCCATCACAATGACGTTTTTTCAGCGCTTCCTTTACATTGTTTATAAAAGCAAAGTCACCTACAAAGGCAATTTGCAGTTCCTGTGTTATAAATGGAACATGGAGTCGGGGGAAAAAATTCAACATACACTTAAAAGTTATTTAAATTCTACAATTCCTTTACCAATTCCTTTACCATTCCACATTTAAAAAGGTAGTCCGGTGGAAAACATTTTCTTTTATATCAACTGGTGCCAGAAAGTTAAACAGATTTGTAAATTACTTATGTTAAAAAATCTTAATGCTTCCAATACTTATCAGCTGCTTTATACTACAGTGGAAGTTCTTTTCTTTTTTAATTTCCTTTCTGTCTGACCACAGTGCTCTCTGTTGACACCTCTGTCCATGTCATCAACTGTCCGGAGCAGGATAGGTTTGCTATGGGGATTTGCTCCTACTCTGGACAGTTCCTAAAATGGACAGAGGTGTCAGCAGAGAGCACTGTGGTCAGGCAGGAAGGAAATTCCTCTGTAGTATCCCGCAGCTGATGAGTACTGGACGGAATAAGATTTTTAAATAGAAGTAATTTACAAATCTGTTTATCTTTCTGCACCAGTTGATTTAAAAAAAAAAAAAAAAAAGTTTTCCAGTGGAGTACCCCTTTAACTGTGGACAACTAAACCCTACAAGTTGCTTATGACTTTGCTTGTTTTTCTGCTGCTTTTTACCTTTTATAGCAGCCTATTATTCCATAAAAAGTAGTAGCGTTACATAAAGTTCAGGGATAGCTGTGACAAAGGTATGCTAAATGAACTGCATGGATATTCAATTAAAGAAATTAATGAAGAAAATTACAGTGCTCCTATGGGACATTAGAATCTGATCCAACATTTAGAAAGCAAGAGACTCCAAGGAAATTTGAAGAACACCCTAAACAGATAGAGGCCTTTAGATTGGGAGTTATTAACAATTTATATAAAATAATTTATATAATAATAATTTGCTTTTCTCTCCGGCTATTTCTCCCCAGTTTGACTAATATCTACTCTACTCTTGGAGTATTATATACTTTTTATTATAATTTTTTTTTGTGATCTATAGCCCTTTACTAATCATATTAAGCTGGGATCGGTCGTCCTTGTTTATTATTCTGTATACATTTACAATATTGTTCTTTTCTTATCTTCTTGTATGCATTACATAATCGGTAAAAGAATGATTGCCAATAAATAATAACAGCTAATAGCTGAAAGGCGCTGCTGCTGTCCAAACTAGAGATGAGCAAACTTACAGTAAATTTGATTCGTCAGGAACTTCTCGGCTCGGCAGTTGATGTCTTATCCTACATAAATTAGTTAAAGGGTAGCTCCCACCATCCTATTTTTTTTTTCTGTCCCTGCCTATTGCCCATCTATCCCTAACCCCCTCCCTGCTTTTAATTTTTATTTTTACTATATTAAAAATGCTTTTTGTCTGCCTGGCAGTGTGCTCACTACCAGGCAGACTTCCCCAGCAGGCACCACGTCACTGATGCCTGCTGAGGGGGGGGGGGGGGGGGGGACTTCCGCCCTTACTTCATCTATACAGGGTGCCTCCAGCTGTTTCGTCACTACAACTCCCAGCTTGCCCTGACATCTATTGGCTGTCAGGGCATGCTGGGAGTTGTAGTATTGAAACAGCTGGAGTCACCCTGTGCAGATAAACTATTAGTTAGTTACATGCGGCGCTAGCCCGTCCCCTCCGTCTCCCTCCCCCCCCCCCCCCGCGCCATACCCCGTTCCCTCCATCACAAACCCCCCCCCTCCCCATTACACTTACTGCAGAGTCCGGCAGCGGGCGTGCAGGGACAGCGGCGGCGATGTGCGGGAGAAGTGGCCTCACAGCCAGTGGCCAGGGAGCCAATGCGCTCGCTCCCTGCCTGTCTGATTGACAGGCAGGGAGCGAGCGCAGGCTGAATGAAAAAGGACCGATGCCCGGCCGCATCAGTCCTTTTTCAGGCGTGACGTCATGCCAGGCTGCAGCCGGCCACTAGGAGGGAGACCCCTAGTGGCCGGTTTTCAAATGTAAATTAAACAATTTTAATTAAAATAAAAGTATATTAGAGATATGTTGTAGTACATAAGTACTACAACATATCAAAAAATAAAGTTGGTGACAGTGCCCATTTAAGCTTTCAGGTGCTCCGGTGGGCGGGAAAAGGTGGATACAGTCCTAGGAAAGATTCTCCTAGGACTGTATCCACCTTTTCCAGCCCACGGGAGCACCTGAAAGCTGAACTAATTTATGCAGGATAAAGTCATCAACTGCCGAGCCGAGAAGTTTGTGACGAATCGAATTTACTGTAAGTTCGCTCATCTCTAGTCCAAACATATTCCCTGTAGTGGCTGAATGTATTACATGGATCGGTAAAGTCTCTCAAAGCTCTTCGCTCTGTGTCATTAAGGGGATCCCAAGTGGTGGACCCCACCCTCTATAACACCTATATGTTTAAATAGGACAAAGGAAAAATATGCCTTCTCTTCTACTTGGTTTACATGAAGTCTATCTTAATTTTAAGCGTTATTAGATAAACAGCATAAAATTGTAACAGACCCGCAGATCTGCCCACATAATATGATGCAGCATGCAGTGATCCCTCAAGTTACAATGGCCTCAACATACAATAGTTTCAACATACAATGGTCTTTTCTGGACCATTGTAACTTGAAACCAGACTCAACATACAATGCTATGGAATCTGCAAAACGTGTCAATAGCTGGAAGAACCGACCAATCAGAATGGGCATTTACTGGTAAAACCGCTGTATTCCTAAAGTGTATGCACTGAATTCCTGTTGGGTAGCGCCCCCTACAGTACAGGGAGGTATTACATGTTCTGTACTCTTTACCTGTACCAGGGTTAGCAGCTCCTTTGGGCTCCAGGTGGGGGCGGCTCCATTTTACTTTTTTAGGACATTGTGTGTACTGTACAGGACCCTGAAGAAGCTTCTGTCCTCTACATAGACCAGTGTTTCCCAACGAGGGTGCCTCCAGCTGCCAAAGGCTGCTGGGAGTTGTAGTTCTGCAACAGCTGGAGGCACTCTTGTTGGGAAACACTGACATGGACAGTGATTACAGCTCCCAGCAGATCTTTCTTACCTTTATATGTAAGGATTTGCTTTATCTCTATTAGTTATCTACTTATTTTTCTTTAATCCTCACTTTTTCCTATTTTTGGATGACATTTTGGTGGCTTCAGAACCAATTACCAGGTTTCCATAGAGTTATGGTCTCAACATACAATGGCTTCAACATACAATGTTCGCCCTGGAACCAATTAATATTGTAACTTGAGGGACCACTGTATTGAGGGGACACATCTAATTTGATATCTCAGAATAATAAAGCAAATTTGGACTACAGCTACTTTTTGATGACAAGCTTCTAGTAGCTAGACATGCTTCTGTTCCCAAATAGAAAAGTAAGAATAACAGTATTCAATTCAATACACGTAGATGGAAAAAAGTTTAACATACTAGATAATGATCTTTCTCTTTAACCCTCATATACCCTCTGGGAAAGAGCCAAAGTGCTGTAGTTCTGTAATGGCCATTTATTTTAGAACAGTAGCCCCTCATATGACCTGTGGCTTTTATGACCTATATTTGATGATCATTACCCACAGCTAAATACTGAACCTTTCACTTTCTAATACCACAGAGGTGATTGTACTTCATGAGGTAATATCTACACCGAATAGCCATAACATTAAAACCATGGCCTCATATAACGTAAGCTGCAATACACAGTGTGACACCTTTCTACCATATCTCTTTTGTGGGACTAGACCCATTACCCGTTACCTATGATCCTGTTGCTGGTTCCCCACTTTTATTATTTACCAACCATTGCATACCAGAAGCACCCACAATGCCTGCTGTTTTGGAGATGTTCTGACCTAGTCCTGTAGCCATCACAAAATCCCTGAACCAGCTTCCAACACATCAGCTTTAATAACTGACTATTAGCTTGTTTCCTAATATCCCACCCCTTGACAGGTGATATAGGGGGAGATTTATCAAAACCTGTGCAAAGGAAAAGTTGCTCAGTTGCCCATAGCAACCAATCAGATCACTTCTTTCATTTTGCAGAGGTCTTGTTAAAAATGAATGAAGCAAGTTGATTGGTTGCTATGGGCAACTCAGCAACTTTTCCTCTGGACAGGTTTTGATAAATCTCCCCCATTTACAGTACAGGTTGTACACCTTTAAGAAAAACTGAGTATGCATCACTTTTGCCAAAGTGATGCATTTTGCCTTGTGGCAAAATAATATATACAGTTAACACATAGAGAATGTTAAATGATTTTTTGCTTGTGTAAAAACATAACAGGTTCATTTATTGACTGCATGAACATATAGGGGGAGATTTATTAAAACCTGTGCAGAGGAAAAGCTGCCCAGTTGCCCATAGCAACCAACCATATTGCTTCTTTCATTTTGCAGAGGCCTATCTAAAAATGAAAGAAGTGATCTGATTGGTTGCTATGGGCAACTGGGCAGCTTTTCCTCTGCACTGGTTTTGATAAATCTCCCCCATTGGCCCTCATTTACTAAATGTGTTGTGTAGGTTTCTTTGTGGGTTTCAATTCCCTACAATTTATTTTCCGCGGTATTTACTAAGATTTCCCTACATTTACCACTTTCCCTACACTTTGCTTTTTTTTACACATGCTCGGATCTGTCTGATTTTCCTCAGCTCAAATCCACCACATTTTATGTGAAAACCTTAGTAAATATGTTTTTTTTTGTGAAAATGTCGGGAACATGCCCCTTTTCGGTGACCATGCCCCCTTTTCCCAACAACCACGCCCCTTTTCAGGTTTTCTTAGCAAAATGGAGAGTTAGTTCAATTCTGGCGCAACATGTCGGGTTTGCAATACTAAATGAGGGCCATTGTATCGATCATTTTAAGAAAAATCATTTGATACACTTCGTTTTTTTTATGTTCTGATACCAGATGATCCTTCTTAATAGTCTTCTGTTTTTGCCATTGATAAACAAAAATAGACAAGGAATACATTATATTTACTCCAAGTTGCCAATAAACAATGCTCATGCCAGGAACATATTTACAGGCAATTTTCATGTATGGCACTGTCATTGTTAGGGCTTGGCAACTATAGTAAACTTGTCTGCAGTCGAAGTCTGGTGGAAAACTACTACTGCAGTAGATGAGACTCCAATCCTGGACATGTAACTAGAGATGAGCGAACTTACAGTAAATTCGATTCGTCACGAACTTCTCGGCTCGGCAGTTAATGACTTTAGTCTGCATAAATTAGTTCAGCTTTCAGGTGCTCCCGTGGGCTGGATAAGGTGGATACAGTCCTAGGAGACTCTTTCCTAGGACTGTATCCAAATTTTCCAGCCCACCGGAGCACCTGAAAGCTGAACTAATTTATGCAGGATAAGTCAGCAACTGCCGAGCCGAGAAGTTTGTGACGAATCGAATTTACTGTAAGTTCGCTCATCTCTACATGTAACCCCTGAAAATGGCCTCTAAAAATAATAATAATCTTACGGTGTCCTTGATGCCACAAATAGTTGTGGAGCCAAGGGGTTAAAACTTCATTCAGAGCGCATTTTTCTACTAATGTATCCATTTTAGCTAATCCCCGGTGAAAGAGGTGTAATTTCTGGGCAACCATGCAAATTCTGTAACAGTGCCCATCATTTACAAAGGGCCATTTATAATATTGGGGGCCTTAGGGATGAGGGTTATACCTCTGCCCTGTTTGCCTAACAGCATGAAATATACCCAGACTGGCACATTGTAGCAAGGAACCATTGCACATGAAAAGTCATATGTTTCAGTTTACTTTTTTAACCCTTGGCTATTTGGTTCTGTATTTTGTTTTCATAAATATTAATCACTCAGAAGCTTTTGAGTATCTAATTTGAATTTGTTTGTGCTGCCCTGTTGATCATTTGTTTAGAAATTATATAAATTAAAATTAAACTGTATAATTTAAATTAAATAGGACATAATAAAAGGCTAAATTTGGTGGACAATATTCAGTAATTCATCTGATCGTAGATAACTTTGGAAAAAATTAATCACATTTTATGAACAATAAAACCTCTCCAATCAACTCTTTGAGAAGACCATCTTCTTATACAGACCAGGTTTCCTGTGACTAATTTTCGGCTCTATCACATGTTATACATCCAGTCCATCCTATTTGAGAGAACTTTCCCTTTAGAAGTCCACTTTCCAATGTACATTTGGGTGAACATTTTACTGTACTAAATATCCCTAAAATAAATATAAAATACAAAAGTCAAAAGCACTATCTCATGTGACACCTTCAGCATAATAATAAAAATCGGTTAACTCACCTAAAACGGTTGTACAAATTCCAGCACAACACGTATATGCACTAATTCATTTAAGGCTGCTGCACACCTCCTCACTCTCACAATCGTGTATAATAGATTCCAATACCACTCCAAACTCCACGGAGGATAATAGGCGCTGCCAGTAGGTGATCCAGGGGTAATAATAAAAACGTATTTTATAAAAACATGCTACGCGTTACGAAACCGGACCAGTTTCTTCTTCAGATGCCTGAAGCATGTCCAGAGCAGGAGCAAATCCACATAGCAAACCTCTCCTGCTCTGGACAGTTCCTGACATGGACAGAGGTGTCAGCAGAGAGCACTGTGGTCAGACAGAAAAGAAATTCACAAAGAAAATAACTTTCTCTGTAGTATTTCGGTAGTATACAGCAGCTAATAATTACTGGAAGGATTAAGATTTTTTATAGAGTCAATTTACAAATCAGTTTAACTTTCTGGTGCCAGATAATTAAAAAAAAAAGTGTTTTCCACCGGAGTACCCTTTTAAGTCTTTATTATTAACACATATAATATGTCAGATATATGTATTTTAAAACACATGAGAAATGTCAACATGTTTCAGACACTCCTGTCTATGTTCACAGCATAAAAACATATGGGCACATTGAATATATACACATAGTAAATCAATCACTTTGCATAGAGACATGGAAGCAAAAAAAAAGCCAAAAACAATAGGTTGAATGGTGCATTGTGGAGAGACAACAGCAGAAAACTAATGCGTATACAGACACCATTTTTAAATACTTAAATAAATACACAACATGGTAGTATAATGTAAATAATTAATAAATAAATAAACATTTGATCCCCTCTGTAATTCATACCTTTGGAAACCTGGAGTTTAACTGGTGAATCCAATAAGCTGCTCTATTTAAAACCTTTTTTCTGTAGTCCCTGCCATGAGGGGGCCTCAGAGCCCTTTCAATGGTGAAGAAAGCGAAAGACCTGGTGCTGCAGGCAAGAACAGCCACAAAGTGTCTAACCGGACCAAACTGGTTATATATCAACTGGCTCCAGAAAGTTAAACAGATTTGTAAATTACTTCTATTAAAAAAATCTTAATCCTTTCAGTACTTATGAGCTACTGAAGTTGAGTAGTTCTTTTCTGTCTAAGTGCTCTCTGATGACACCTGTCTCAGGAACTGTCCAGAGTAGAAGAAAATCCACATAACAAACCTCTGTGCAGTCCCCGAGACAAGCAGAGATGTCAGCAGAGAGCACTGTTGTCAGACAGAAAAGAACAATTCAACTTCAGCCGCTGATAATTATTGGAAGAATTAAGATTTTTTTATAGAATTACAAATCTATTTAACTTTCTGGAGCCAGTTGATATAAAAAAAAGTTTTTTTCCTGGATTTTTCATGCAATATTTAGCATTTATGTTTTTCTTACCTGCTCTTCCTACTTGTTTTTTGGTGGCTTAGCTAATTCACTTTAACGGTATTCGATTCAGTTACATCTCCATTCACTGCTGTGGGAGTTACAGAAAGAGCTGAGCTGTTGAACCTGCATCTAATAAAATGTATGGCATATTGTGTGGGTTTGCAATAACGTTGAAGGTGGACAGACCACCTTAAGACCTAGAACCTCTATTGACAAAAATAAGCATTTCCCCTTTCAAATGTTCTAGAACCTCGATTATAAATCAGAATTTGGAGCAAAGTTTGACTGCTCCAGCCAACACCAAATCTAATTAGTTTTACAGACACAACTGACATTTTTTATTGCTTGTTTTTCGTAGGGTCGATAAAAAGCACGTCACTAACTGCCTTATACTGTCACACCTCACTTATTTCATGAACTGAACTAAATAGTTTATGGATAAGTGTTTATAGTTTATGGATAGGACTCTTACTACTACTGGCCAAATGAGCTCTAGGCTTACTATATGATCTATTAGAATTCCAGGTACAGACATCTTCATCATTTTAATTTTCTAAAGAGCTTTAATTAAAAAGAAAAATATGCATATCTATCTATCTATCTATCCCATATCTATCTATCTATCTATCTATCTATCATCTATCTTTATATCTATCTATCTCATATCTATCTATCTATCTATCTATCATCTATCTATCTGTTATCATCTATCTCCTATCTATCTATCAATTTTTCTTGCTGCCAGTTGGTAATGACTAAGATACTGCCATTTCCAGCATTCATCAACACTAGGTTACTATCCGTGCCCTGTTCTCCCTTTCTGTTTGTTGCCATGTTGCTTCTCCTTCTTCTGCCTGTGTTACTCTGACCCATAGGGTCCAAAATGCTCTCTTTGCCATTTAATGGTACATTGCACACACCCAAATCCTGCCCCCTCCTGTCCTGGCACTGCACCGCTTATATGCTGCTGTTCCGCCCTTGGTGCTTGAGTAATATAGTCTTCTTACCCTAACAAAAATATTCTGTGAAGGTGTTCTGCTTGTCTTTGACCTGTGTCTGATCTTCAACTCACCTCACCCCCCATATCAACTCTCTCGTGAATTTAGCAGCTTTACACAACTTTCTTACCTGTTCCTGACTTTACTACTTTACCACCTTAACAATACATATGCCTGGACCAAGACCCTGATCCCTAGGAGTCCCTTCTGGTCCTCTGGGCCAAATGCTACCCACATTGGGTCCACTTTTGCTCTAGTCACCTGATACTCCAGGGATATATTCGATTAGTGGGAATCTGCAAGCTATGGATCCCTCTTTATTATTACTCAGGCACAGTGGATTGACCATATAAGTGGCTAGGCTTTGTACTGCAGCCATCTTCTATTCTAGAATACTGGGGCCCCTTTGACAGCTGGGGTCTCAGGGATTGGACTTCCATGTTGAAATATTAATGGACTAGATTTGAATAACACTGCCTATCTCTGCCCATGTTGGATCACTTTTGCAAGGAAAAATGATATTCTGCCATTGTCATAAAATGAGTTATAAACGCTTATATTCAGATTTATATGTATGGATCTAAATAGTTATTTGCTATCTGGTTAAGGTCACAATGTGCATCATGGGGATACAGCTATTTTTCACAGTCATATTAGCTTTGTGATGGGCCTTTTTGTACCACAAGGAAAAACTTGCTTCCTAAAGGATTTCTTTGTTTGACCTTTGTAATTATTCCTGTTCAATCTTTCTTCGTGGTTGCTTTTTTCCCTTTTGCTAAAACTCTAACACTCTCTCCAGTGTATTAAGCATGTGAGTGAAATTGATGACTACAAAGTCTGTGGTCTTTATTATGATGAATGGCTTTCACTGCTAAACCTTTTATTGTCTGTGATTTGAGAAGAAGGGGAAACTGATTTATCATGGCGAACTGTCATACAGTTTAATACAGTTATAAATCCTGACGTCACTGACTGCTGGCCAAAACCGAGAAATGCAGCTGGCCACTTGTCCTTCAACCTATGTTTGTATAATTTTTATGAAGTAAAGTACCACTTTTGCTATTGTTATTGTATAAGGCACTTTTGAAAGACACACTTAAAGTTGACAGTTTCAAGTAGTAACTACTTTGTGTAGATAGTGGGTAAGTATTGCAGATATTCTTGTCACTATCATTTTGTTCTGTTACTACTTACTAGTACTAAATATGCCATACCTAACCCTACACATGCTTACAATGTTGTTGCTTCTGGCAGCCAATCATAACTCAGCCTTTATTTAAATAAATAAATAAATAAATAAATAAAGAATACTGCATTGTGATTGGTTGCTATGGCAGCACGCTTCCATCTCCTTGCTGAACGGCGATCGCAGTAGTCTCCGGCTCTAAACCCTTGGAATTCCTCTTGCAGCCTCTCTCCAGTGATCCACGCTATGTAGCTAAGTAGTAACTTTAGGGTCTATTCACACATACAGTGTTCTGCGCAGATTTGATGCGCAGGATTTCAAGTCATTCAGTTTACATTGAAATCTGCAGCAGAAAATCCTGTACATCAAATCTGCGCAGAATACTATACATGTGAATAGACCCTTGATATCTATACCTGGCTTAAAGGGGTTATCCAGGAAAAAACTTTTTTTTATATATCAACTGGCTCCAGAAAGTTAAACAGATTTGTAAATTACTTCTATTAACATTTTTTAATCCTTTCAGTACTTATGAGCTTCTGAAGTTAAGGTTGTTCTTTTCTGTCTAAGTGCTCTCTGATGACACGTGTCTCGGGAACCGCCCAGTTTAGAAGCAAATCCCCATAGCAAACCTCTTCTAAACTGGGCGGTTCCTGAGACACGTGTCATAAGAGAGCACTTAGACAGAAAAGAACAACCTTAACTTCAGAAGCTCATAAGTACTGAAAGGATTAAGATTTTTTAATAGAAGTAATTTACAAATCTGTTTAACTTTCTGGAGCCAGTTGATATATAAAAAAAGTTTTGTCCTGGATAACCTCATTAAGGGCCTATGTGGTATACATATGCGGGAGCCTTATCTTTTAGCTACCCGTGTATACCCCAGTTTGACTACTACCATCCAATTGAGCATATCATCTACAGTATAGCTGTGAACACTGTGGTTATTGTCATTTGCATATCACACCTGCTAACATTAACTATTATTATCTATTGCATAATATCAGTTGTAGTACAGCTTGCACACTGTGGTTATTGTTACTTGCTACATTATACCAGTTGATACTGTGGCTATATACTGTGGATCATTTTATTATAGTCTTGCATGTATCGTGCTTTATTGAATATCTTGCTGGCTAATGGTCACAGCATCATGCTATGACCAATACTTGAATGCCTCTTTGTAACTGCTGTAATATGGAACTCTGGAATTGAACATTTCAACATCTTGAGAATAATTTGTTGTAGTGCTTATGATTTTTCTATCTGGATAGGGATTGTATCCCTTATGTCGGCAACTGTATCTGGACATCTATTTAATTTAACAGGTACCAAGCCAATATTATCAAACATATTTTGCCTTTTATTGTTATCTTCATCCCTGATGAAGCCGCCTCTCACCAAGCGGGAGAAACGTGTCGGTTGGATTGATAACATATATTTTGGATGGGTGACATTTGCTGTATAACATTTTTTGCAAATGACCATACCCACTATCCATTAGGGAATAGCTTTTGTACTAATATTGTATATAATTGATTATTTCACAGTTTTTTTTCACACTGGGCACATATCCTCTTTGTTTTGTCTGAAGTGCAGAGTTAGGTGTTGACTACACTTGATACTTATACTAGGCTTCTAGAACATACCTGATGCGGTTATTGTCTTGACTTTAAAATACCAATTGCAGAGGTTAACTGACATCCTTACTTACCCTGCCATATCTCTCCTGCCTCCCCTCTGAAATTTTTTTTTCTTCTCCTGAGCACATTAGTACCAGGAAGGGAACGTCACCGTGGTTGAGGCCATCCTGTTAAGGAGATGGGTCCCTCAAAAGGCAGGGACAGTATCAAGGGAGGCCTGTAGTGTATAGGGTGGGCACTTCTCCTTTATTCCATATTTTTCATCTGAGAACCTGAACCAACATCTTGACCCAACCCCACTGCTACCCCATTAACACCTACCCCCAGCATATCACAACACTTTCACATTATCAGTGTATGGGCAATATAAAAAAATCACATCTGAAAGCAGATAAAAAGGAGAGAAGTTACCTTAGTCTTTGCATTGTGTGTCTGTGTGTGCCACACTAGGCATGGACAACAGAAAGAGGATAAGAGAACTGTCTAGGGACTTGAGAACCAAAATTGTGGAAAAATATCAGTTATCTCAAGATCCATCTCCAGAGAACTAGATTTGCCTTTGTCCACAGTGTGCAACATTATTAAGAAGTTAGCAACCCATGGCACTGTAGCTAATCTCCCTGGGCGTGGACAGAAGAGAAAATGTATGAAAGGTGTCAATGCAGGGTGGTCCGAATGGTGGATAAGCAGCCTCAAACAAGTTCCAAAGATATTCAAGCTGTCCTGATATATTCAAGCTGACCTGACATAAAAAAGCAAGACTTCATTTTGCCAAAATGAACTTAAGTAAGCCAAAATCCTTCTAGGAAAACTTCTTGTGGACAGATGAGACCAAAATAGAGCTTTTTGGTAAAGCACACCATTGTACTGTTTACCGAAAATGGAATGAGGCCTACAAAGAAAAGAACACAGTACCTACAGTGAAATATAGTGGAGGTTCAATTATGTATTGGGATTTTTTTGCTGCCTCTTGCACTGGGTGCCTTGAATGTGTGCAAGGCATCATGAAATCTGAGGATTACCAACAGATTTTGGGTCGCACTATACAGCCCGGTGTCAGAAAGCTGGGTTTGCGTCTGAGATCTTGGGTCTTCCAGCAGGGCAATGACCCCAAACATACATCAAAAAGCACCCAGAAATGGATGGCAACAAAGTGCTGGAGAGTTCTGAAGTGACCAGCAATGAGTCCAGATCTAAATCCCATTTAACACATGTGGAGAGATCTTAAAATTGCTGTTGGGAAAAGGCACCCTTCCAATAAGAGAGACCTGGAGCAGTTTGCAGAGGTAGAGTGGTCCAACATTCCGGCAGAGAGGTGTAAGAAGCTTATTGATGGTTATAGGAAGCGACTGATTTCAGTTATTTTTTCTAAAGGGAGTGCAACCAAATATTAAGTTAAGGGTGCCAATAATTTTGTACAGACAATTTTTGGAGTTTGGTGTGACATTATGTCCAATCACTGATTAGGACTGCCCACTAGACCCCACAATCATATACAAGTTACCGTATATACTCGAGTATAGGCCGAGTTTTTCAGCACGATTTTTCGTGCTGAAAACACCCCCCTCGGCTTATACTCGAGTGAACTCCCCCACCCGCAGTGGTCTTCAACCTGCGGACCTCCAGAGGTTTCAAAACTACAACTCACAGCAAGCCCGGGCAGCCATCGGCTGTCCGGGCTTGCTGGGAGTTGTAGTTTTGAAACCTCCGGAGGTCCGCAGGTTGAAGACCACTGCGGCCTTCAACATCATCCAGCCCCCTCTCACCCCCTTTAGTTCTGAGTACTCACCTCCGCTCGGCGCTGGTCCGGTCCTGCAGGACTGTCCGGTGAGGAGGTGGTCCGGTGGGATACTGGTTCCGGGCTGCTATCTTCACCGGGGAGGCCTCTTCTAAGCGCTTCGGGCCCGGCCTCAGAATAGTCACGTTGCCGTGACAACGACGCAGAGGTGCGTTCATTGCCAACGTAATTCTGCGTCATTGCCAAGGCAACGGCTCTATTCCGGGCCGGAAGCGCGGAGAAGAGGCGCCCCCGGTGAAGATAGCAGCCCGGACCACCTCCCCACCGGACCACCTCCTCACCGGACCACCTCCTCACCGGACCACCTCCTCACCGGACAGCCCTGCAGGACCGGACCAGCGCCGAGCGGAGGTGAGTACTCAGAACTAAAGGGGGTGAGAGGGGGGCTAGATGATGTTGAAGGCCGCAGTGGTCTTCAACCTGCGGACCTCCGGAGGTTTCAAAACTACAACTCCCAGCAAGCCCGGACAGCCGATGGCTGCCCGGGCTTGCTGGGAGTTGTAGTTTTGAAACCTCCGGAGGTCCGCAGGTTGAAGACCACTGAGGGCGAATGATGAGAAGAGGATGATGAAGGGGGGGTGTGGGGATGATGAAGGGGGGGGGGTGTGGGATGATAAGGGGATGATGAAGGGGGGATGTGTGGGATGATAAGGGGATGATGAAGGGGGGATGTGTGGGATGATAAGGGGATGATGAAGGGGGGATGTGTGGGATGATAAGGGGATGATGAAGGGGGGATGTGTGGGATGATAAGGGGATGATGAAGGGGGGATGTGTGGGATGATAAGGGGATGATGAAGGGGGGATGTGTGGGATGATAAGGGGATGATGAAGGGGGGATGTGTGGGATGATAAGGGGATGATGAAGGGGGGATGTGTGGGATGATAAGGGGATGATGAAGGGGGGATGTGTGGGATGATGACAAGGGGATGATGATGAGGATGTTAATGACGGGTCTGGATGATGACAGGGGGGGATGAGGTATTTCCCACCCTAGGCTTATACTCGAGTCAATAACTTTTCCTGGGATTTTGGGTTAAAATTAGGGGTCTCGGCTTATACTCGGGTCGGCTTATACTCGAGTATATACGGTATACTGAATTGTTCCCCACAAAACTATACATCAATCTTCTTAGCACCTCCTGATCTATAACAAGATGCTTGCAGACTACTTGCTATATGTGACAGGTTCCCTTTAAAATATAAGTATAAATTGTAGTAAAAAACATTAATTCATTAACTTCCACTTACTTTTACTTCATCAAAAGGCACATCCACACTGCTGAATTTCCACCTGGAGAAATTAATCAGTGGTAGGAACGTGCGGATATGTACCGTCTACATAAATGTCAATGCACTCCAGTGGAATTCCGACTAAAGAATGAACATGTCCATCTCTTGGCAGGTCCTGAATATTAAACTTTTGCTATGGAAATTCTGCAGTGTAAACAGTACAGCAGAATCCCGTTAAAAAATATTGGGAATTTTTGGGGTGTAAATTCAGCAGTGTAGATAGGTCCTAAATCTTCCAATAAGAAATGATCTAATACATTAGATAGAAAATAGATTCTTCCTTTAGAGATGTAGGATATATTCAGTGCATGTTCACTGCCCATGTTTTAACTGAAATTTGTGCCCACATTTATGCAACCCTCTCTGAGGGCATAATAAGGTAATGACAGACACATCATCCTAAACTCCGTCATCCCTCAGGCAAAATTCTGTCCTCCCTCCTCCCTCATCCAAAACTCCCTTCTCCCTCATTCAAAACTCCCTCCTCTCTGAAACAAAACTCTGCCCTGCATCAGGCTGAGAGGTCTGCAGAGTGTGATCCTCCCTGATTGGCTGAGACCACATACACCTCCCTTAGCTCTCGGCAGTGCAGGCAGCCCTGAACAGAGAGAGGAAACGGAGCATAAATGCATAGTGCAGTGTTTCCCAACCAGGGTGTCTCCAATTGTTGCAAAACTACAATTCCCAGCATGCGCGGACAGCCAAAGGCTAAATGCATAGTACAGTAGTACAGTGTTTACCAACCAGGGTGCCTCCTGCTGTTGCAATCCTACAACTCACAGGTGTGTGTGGCCGATCAGGGAGGATCACACCCTGAAGAGCTCTTGGCCTGAGGCAGAACAGAGTTTTGTCTGAGAGAGTAGGTAGTTTGGCCTAAGGGAGAAGAGTGTTTTGAATGAGGGAGAAGGGAGGATGGAGTTTTGTCTGAGGGAGGAAGGAGCTTGGGCTGAGGGATGACAGAGTTTTGCAGAGGGTGGAGAGAGTTTTGGATAAGGGAGGAGGGAAGACAGAGTTCAGAATGAAGCCTGAGGATGTCCTAATATGGACACCATAGGTGTGTCTCTTTTGTGCCCACTCCTGCTCTCCTGCCACTATTTAACAGCTTTCTCCCTGCTACTACGTATACAGATAAAACTGCCAATCAGCGGCTTGAGAACATGGTTGGCCCGAGAGAACCTGCAGCTCATGAATCCCGAGGACTTCTTCACAGCACAAGTGCAGCCATAAATAAAGTGCAAAGTTCTGAAAATACTACATGACAGGCATATATAAAAAATACAAGGCTGAAATCAGCATGTCTGCCATTACCTTATACTGCTCTCGGAAAGGGAAGCATAAAGGTGGTGACAGATTCCCTTTAAGTTGCAGATTTCTACTAGACTTGTCAGCACTTACAGAAAATGGACCAATAAACCCCTGTGTAATTCCATTATATGCTAGATTAGTTCTGAGAAAAGGAACAAAGTGAATTTTTTCCTTTAGTTTTGCCCCACCAACTTTGTATGCTCTATAGATTTTTTTGCAAGAAGGCAATTCTTATTCATTATTAGCTTTCGAAGCCAAGATATTTTTTTAAAGAATGTATCATTTGCACATTAATGCCTCTTGGATTAGAAAATAAATTCTGTCTGTAATCGATCTAGATTGAATTGAAATGGCCCAAGATAATGTAGCACTATGGTTACGATATTTTATTTTGATGTAAAAAGTAGAAGGCATGGATTTTACAGCATTGTAGTGCAATGTCTGCCATTGAACAAGAGGGGGTTATAATGAATATTATCCAACCGGTGATTTATTTGTTCATTTCATTCAGCAATAAAGGGTTATTCTGTGTTTAGTGATGCAAAATTAGTTACAATGTTTTCCTTTTATACCATTAACAGGGTTTTATCATATTGGTCTACCATGCCATGAATGTTGCTGATTGTGACTTAATTTTAATAACTAGGGATTCATCTGTTTCTTGTAGTTTATGTTCACCACCGCACTTCATCCAGTGACTGCTGGACTTGTAAGATTTAATGATGATTCTAAGGCTATGTTCACATGACGGAATGTCTGCACAAAGAATCTCAATGCGGATATTTCGCAAACTGCAGGCGCCAACATAAACAGGCTATGCATTCTGTGTAGACTGGGCACAAAGAATGAAAGTGTTCATTCTTTGTGAGGACATGGAAATTGGAATTTCTGTGCCTGAAACATCTGGCACAGAAATTCTGCTGTGTGCACAGAGCTGCAGAATCCTGGGAAATCAACAGGACTCTGCTGCAACGGAATTTCCGCGTGGACATTCCCAGTGGAATTCCACGTGAAAATTCTGATGAGTGAACATGGCCTAACAGGACTGCAATGTAAAGCATGGAGGCAGAAGAGAAGGGAACATTACCTTGCGCCTGTTTGTGCTGAAGCACTGAAGCAAGTCATATGCTTTTTTATCTTATAGTCATGTTTTTGCATCCTTGTTATTAATAATCTATATATATAAAACTCAATGAAGGAAATTTAACAAAATCTGTGCAAAGGAAAAGTTGCACAGTTGCCCACAGCAACCAATCAGATAGCTTCTTTCATTTTGCAAAGGCCTTGTTAAAAATGAAAGAAGCGAGCTGATTAGTTGCTATGGGCAACTGGGCAACTTTTTTACTAGACAAGTTTTGATAAATCTCCCCCAATGGGTGTATGTGTGTGTGTTCCAGAATCACGTCCAAACAGCTAAAGATATTAACATGAAACTTGGCACACATGTTACCAATATGTCAACAAACAAACATAGGATAGGTAATTTAACCCTTACTAACCCCTATTTGCCAGGGTCGGGATTTTTATTTAAAGTCCCATACAAGTCTATGGGAAATATATGTTACTGCATTACTTCCAAACAGCTGGAGATATTTCGATAATACTTGGTCACATGTTACTTATATGTCCACTAAAAATATAAGATAGTTAATTTAACCGTTAACTACCCCCATTGGTGAGGGTCAGGTTTTTTTTTTTTTTAAGTCCCATGCAAATCTATGGGAAATGTATGTTCCCACATAACTTCTGTACAGCTGGAGATATTTCAATACCTGGTACACATATTACTTATATGTGAAATAAAAACATATGATAGTTAAATTAACCCTTACCTACACCCTTGTATAAAAGAGGGGTTCTTGTTTCAAGTCCCATGCAAGTATATGGGACTTCCAGTACCTTACTTCACAAGCTCCGCTCCTCATCTCCTGGTGAATGTGTCAGTCCGGCTAGAAAGCCACACCCCATCTCACAAAGATACGCCCACATTTTAAGCCCCACCCCTTTTATTATCTACCCTTTTTGTGCATGGGACATAAGGACGGTATATGAGGTTGGGTTATGAAGACTGGATGTGAGGACGGGATATGAGGACGGGATATGAGGTCGAGATAGGAGGACGGGATATGAGGTCAAGATAGGAGGACGGGAAATGAGGTCGAGATAGGAGGTCAGGATATGAGGATGGGATATGAGGTTGAGATATGAGGACGAAATATGAGGACGGGATAGGATGTCGGGATAGGAGGTCAAGATAGGAGGTCGGGATATGAGGTCGGGATATGATGTCGGGATATGAGGACGGGATATGAGGTCGAGATAGGAGGACGGGATAGGAGGTCAGGATAGGAGGTCAGGATGTGAGGACAGGATATGACAACAATATATGAGGATGGGCTATGAAGTCAAAAGCTTCCTCCTTTGTTGATTTTCCTCCCCAACAAGGATTAGGAAGGAAAAACCGGGCAACGTCAGGTACTCAGCTAGTAATTTTAATAAATATTATAATAATTATAATGACAGGGCAAACTCTTGATCTATTGCAAACATATCGGGGCAGATTTACTGGCAAAACTGGCTTGCTTGACTAAGGCCACATTTAATATGGCTTTATGGGAAAGGGGGTGTGGCCTGATATGATGACCAATAAAGACCAGCAATAAGTGGATACACATATTCTTTGTAAAATCATTGTGTCTTCGGTATAATGTTTGCCCTGAATATTCTTTTCGGTCCTACAATGCTATAGAACCCATACATAACTACCATTTAAATACTGTGTCATATGATAAGAAGCCGCTATGTGACATCAGTTTGCTTGTAAAGATCATGCAGGTATAAAGGTTTTCTAACAAATGATATGCATAGATAAAATATTGTGAGTTTTACTTCGGTTCTTATCAAACTAACATCTATCTGGATAATTGCAATAGTGAGTTTATTCTAGGTCCTGCTGTGTTTCTATTATGAAAGTATTGCTTTCCTTTCCAAAGACAACAACAGTAGAGGTGAGTGCTTTGCCTCTGCCTGTGCTGGAGCACTGATCAAGCCACATGAGATCTCATTTCAGGCATAATGTGCATCGAAGGACAAAATTAGATTGAGGAGTAAATGGAGCCTAAAATCTCCAAAGCTTTATCCATCAAGAAACTGCCACCCTGCAAAGTTTAAATTTCACTTTCCCTGTCACAGAACCTTACCCTGGATACTGTCATTTTAAGAAGTGATCAAACAATATCTTTAAGACCAACTTCCATGGGAGGCATTTTACGTGCACTTGTAAAATCTAATGAAAAGTAATTTCTCGGTTTAAGAAGTATAGAAGAATATACACAAGCTTAAATGATGCTTACATAAGTACTGCGACAATAAGGCTTCAGCTTATGCCCCTGTTATAGCTAATATGTATGTTCCAGGGCACTGGCTAATTGCCAGGATAGGATGCAATGCTTAAAGGGAACCTGTCACATGGAAATGCAGTCCATATGCAGACATTGTGTTACAGAGCAAGAGGAGCTGAGCAGATTGATATATAGATTTGTTGGAAAAGTTCCAGGATCACCTGTCATTTTAGGCAATGTAGTCAAGTGGGAGGTGCTACACAGTGATTGACAGCTATCTAGGTATAGGTGTGCATATATAGAGAGCTTTCAATCACTAGTAGTAGGAGTAGGATTGCCCACATGACTACGTAGCCCAGAGTGAGCAGAAGTTTACAGGAAGAAATAACAACTTATCCTGGAACTTTTACTACAAAACTATGTGTTAACCCCTTAAGGACCCAGCCATTTTACACCTTAGGACTCGGCCATCTTTGAACATCTGACCACCTTCACTTTAAACATTAATAACTCTGGAATACTTTTAGTTATCATTCTGATTTCGAGATTGTTTTTTTGTGACATATTCTACTTTAACATAGTGGTAAAATTTTGTGGTAACTTGCATCCTTTCTTGGTGAAAAATCCCAAAATTTTATGAGAAATTAGAAAATTTTGCATTTTTCTAACTTTGAAGCTCTCTGCTTGTAAGGAAAATGGATGTTCCAAATAATTTTTTTTATTCACATTTCCAATATGTTTTCTTTATATTGGCATCATAAAATTGATGTGTTTTTACTTTTGGAAGACACCAGAGGGCTTCAAAGTTCAGCAGCAATTTTCCAATTTTTCACAAAATTTTCAAACTCACTATTTTTTAGGGACCAGTTCAGGTTTGAAGGGGATTTGAAGGGTCTTCATATTAGAAATACCCCACAAATGACCCCATTATAAAAACTGCACCCCCCAAAGTATTCAAAATGACATTCAGTCAGCATTTTAACCCTTTAGGTGTTTCACAGGAATAGCAGCTAAGTGAAGGAGAAAATTCACAATCTTCATTTTTTACACTCGCATGTTCTTGTAGACCCAATTTTTGAATTTTTACAAGGGGTAAAAGGAGAAAATGTATACTTATATTTGTAGCCCAATTTCTCTCAAGTAAGCACATTTTTCATAAGTCTATGTAAAGTGTTCGGCGAGCGCAGTAGAGGGCTCAGAAGCGAGGGAGCGACAAGGGGATTTTGGAGAGTATGTTTTTCTGAAATGGTTTTTGGGGGGCATGTTGCATTTAGGAAGCCCCTATGGTGCCAGAACAGCAAAAATAAAAAAACACATGCCATACCATTTTGGAAACTAGACCCCTTGAGGAACGTAACAAGGAATTAAGTGAGCCTTAATACCCCACAGGTGTTTCATGACTTTTGCATATGTAAAAAAGCATATGTAAAAAAAAAAATTTTTTTTTTTACTAAAATGTGTGTTTCCCCCCAAATTTCACATTTTTGCAAAGGTTAATAGCTGAAAAGACCCCCCAAAATTTGTAACCCCATCTCTTCTGAGTATGGAGGTACCCCATAAGTTGACCTGAAGCGCACTGCGGGCGACCTACAATGCTCAGAAGAGAAGAAATTTTGCTCGGAGGGCATGTCGCATTTAGGAAGCCCCTATGGTGCCAGGACAGCAAAAATAACCCACATGGCATACCATTTTGGAAACTAGACCCCTTGAGGAATGTAACAAGGAATTAAGTGAGCCTTAATACCCCACAGGGGTTTCACGACTTTTGCATATGTAAAAAAAAAAAATTCACTAAAATGTGTGTTTCCCCCCAAATTTCAAATTTTTGCAAGGGTTAATAGCAGAAAAGACCCCCCAAGATTTGTAACCCCATCTCTTATGAGTATGGAGGTACCCTATAAGTGGACGTCAAGTGCACTGCAGGGGCGCCACAATGCTCAGAAGAGAAGGTATCACATTTGCAAACTTTGCTGAAATGGGGGGGGGGGGGGACATGTAGCATTTACGAAGCCCCTATGGTGCCAGGACAGCAAAAAAAAAAAAAACACATGGCATACCATTTTGGAAACTAGACCCCTTGAGGAACGTAACAAGGGTAAAGTAAGCTTTAATACCCCACAGGGGTTTCACGACTTTTGCATTTGTAAAAAAAAATGTATTTTTTTCACTAAAATGTGTGTTTCCCCCCCAAATTTTACAGTTTTTACAAGGGTTAATAGCAGAAAAGACCCCCCACAATTTGTAGATACATTTCTTTGGAGTAAGGACATACCTTATTTTTTGATGATTTTGGCTTGGCGGGTGCACAGCAGGTCTTGCTTGAGTGGGAGTGCAGTCAAGGACCTTGAGCTTGATATTGAGCCAGGATGTGGGACCCCCCCTCAAGGAGCGTAAATGGGGTGAGCACTGAGCCCTAAAATAGGGGAACACTATGGGGGACAACGGTCCGTAACTGGGGTAGACAGGTTGGGTACAGAGGCCCGTAATATGGGGTACAGTTGGCCAGAAAATTATAAAACATAATAAAATAGGATATGTTCCCAGAATGATGACCCAGAGCATAGCCAAAACTAAAAAAAATATGCCCACCCCAAACCCTATGCTGTGAATCATCATTCTGGGAATGTGATGTGTGTTGCCATCCCTAACCTGTTGCCTCAAATGCGCACCCGCTCAGGTGGAGAGAGAGAGAGAGCGATGCGCATTTGAGGCAACATAAAAAAGTCCCCGATAATAGTGACTCAGTGACCTATGACCCATTTTTGAAAAAACATCCCCAGAGGTCTTATCAGGTTTTTTTTTCTTTCAGTTTTTTTTGGGGCAATTTAGTGATTTATGGGGGTTAAATTTTGGAATGTACTCTGGACTTGGTCCATTGGTCAAATTATGGAAAATTAAACTGAAAAGGGAAAATTTAGGGCTCCACGGAAGTGTGATACTCCCTGAAGCTGCCTATGCAGAGGCCCGGATTATCTGGGCAAGTGTCACATTGATATGTGGTGTCCTTCCGAATCCCCTTCCTGAAACACACTCTGCACCTTTTCTGGGATCACCCCTTCTTTCCACTGTGGGGGACCTCACCTGGAAAGTGTTGGCCTGGGACGATCCTGGCGCCTATAACTCCAGACCCTTGGGAAGTCCGGCCTGATCTTTCCCGGTCAGCAAAGATCAGGAACCTTAGGACTTCTTCTTGGTACTGGAGGAATGTCCCTGTGTTGCCAGCGTACTGGGATAGTACAAAAGCTTTGTACATGGCAACCTGTACCAAGTAGACGGCAACTTTTTTGTGCCATGCCCGTGTTTTCTGCATGGCGTTATATGGCTTGAGGGAGGACTTGATCTGAGAGATCAACTCCCCCCCATATACCGATTGCAGTCCAGAATACAATCGGGCTTGAGGATCGGTCCCACGGTACCTCGCACAGGGACAGGGGTGCTGCCATTCCCATGAATCGGGGTGAGCATAAGGACATCCCTCTTATACTTCACCAACAACAGGTTATCATGGTCGAGGGCACGGGACTCACCCTTGGGGATAGGCGTCTGGACCAAATTTAGAGGGAGGCCTCTCTGTTTCCTCCTCCGAGCGGACGTGGATCTGGCAGAAAGATGCTGGTATAAAAGTTATCCATGTACACGTGGTAACCCTTATGCAGCAATGGGTGCACAAGGTCCCAAACGAGTTTCCCGCTAACACCCAGAGTGGGGGGACATTCTGGGGGTTCAATACGGGAATCTCGTCCCTCATATACTCTAAACTTGTAAGTGTACCTGGAGGTACTCTCACAAAGTTTGCAGAGTTTCACGCCATACCGCGCCCGCTTCGAGGGAATATACTGGCGGAAGATGAGTCTCTCCTTAAAACTGATGAGAGACTCATCTACCGAGAGGTCCCTGAGCGGTACGTAGGCCTCCAAAAATTTGGCCCCAAAGTCATTGATGACCGGCCTCACTTTGTAAAGCCGGTCATGGGCGGGATCACCTCGGGGCGGACATGCCACATTATCTGCATAATGCAGGCATTTCCGAATCGCCTCGTACCGCTTCCGTGTCATCGCCTACTGTAAAGCGGGGTCTGGTAGAGGACGTCCCCGCTCCAGTAATGACGAGCACTTGGGTTTTTGTCCAGGCCCATATGCAGCGTGAGGCCCCAAAATGTCCTGCATCAATGTCGCGCCATTCATTGGACCTGGCCAAAAACAAATCAGGGTGGTGGGCAATGAACTACTTTTATTTAATTTTTTTTACTTTTTTTTAAACTTTATTATACTTTATTACACCTACCTGTACCTGCAAGCCTCTTTCCCTATTTTAACGGCTACTGAGGGGGCTCCAGAGCTCCAAGGGGGGATCAACGGTCCTCTTCCTGCTGCTGCACCCGCTGACTGAACACAGAGAGCGGGTACAGCGGCGGGAAGGACCGTTAACCCCTCCTCTGCCACTCTGCTATTGGCCAGCCAATAGCAGTGTTGCTGGGGCGGCGACAGTATTGTCACCGCTCCCCAACAACGGCAGGTGATTGGCAGTGTTTTGTACACCGCTGATCACCTTGTATTTGCGGGTCATCGGGTCACAAGTGACCCGAATTACCTGAATTGCCGAAGATCGCTTGCGTGATTTCGCAAGCGATCTCCGGCGATCGCTGACATGCGGGGGTCCCGGGACCCCCCTCGGCATTTGCACGGCATGCCTGCTGAAGGATTTCAGCAGGCATGCCGTTCCGATCTCTGCCCAGTGAGCAGCAGAGACCGGAAAATGCCATGACGTACTCATACGTCATGGGTCCTTAAAGCCCAGGGTGCGGAGACGTATGCATACGTCATGGGTCCTTAAGGGTTCAGCGTTCTGAACAAAATGTTCCAAGTGCTTCAAGCTGGCGCCAGGGGTCCCTCCCCCTGCGATGTTATGCCCCACTCCCTCAATGCAAGTCTATAGAAGGGGGGCATGGCTTCATGAGGGGGGGGCGTGACGCCATGAGTAGCAGTAGCACAGTAGCATACAGTAGCACAAATCTCAGTAGCACAAAGTTAATGCAAATAAAAAGGTGACAGAACACAAAGTTCTCCATATTCAACCTACAATAGAAATATGGGCATCATTATAAGACCATAGAGCAAAGGAAGTTCACCTGGCATGATAAATTATATTTTCTTTAACAGTTGCCTCTTTTAGCAGAAAAATGTGCCCAGTCACACAGCAAAAAATGTTTAGAAGTGGTTTGTAGACTCTACCTCACAATTTACAGGACTTTAAGCAGTATTCCAGGATCTTTTCTTATTTAACTATGCTACAGGGGCTGTAAAGTTATATAATATATATAATATAGTGTCTGTACCTGTGTGTGACGGTTTTCTCACAATTCTTATGTGATTATTGCCCCAATATTTATTTTTAACAGCATACAAAATGACTCGTGTCTCTGGATTTCCCAGGTTGCAGTGTGTTGAGACCAGATATTAGAAATGATCAGAGGGAGCCTGCCCTGCTTCAATTTTGCAACAGCTGTAGGCCACCTGGTTAGAAAACACTGTGTTTCAATAGGTGGGGTGGCTGGTGATGTGTGGGAGGAAGGAAAGTATGGAACTGTGGGATGTGTAGTTTAGAGAACAAAATCCAACAGGAAATACCCAGTTCTGGCAGGTATGTACTAAAATCACCTTATGGTGGATAACCCCTTTAAAGGATGTGCAGTTTATTTCTTGGTGGCAGATACCACAGAACATCTTCAGAGGCAATGTGGAGTCCATGCTTTGATGGGTCAAAAATGTTTTGGTGGCACTAGGGAGAACTTGATAATATAAGTCTGTATGTATGGATCATCAGTGTATATTCTATATAAAGACTGTTAGTAGGGTCATTTGGCTCTGTTTTTTGAGATTGACTTAAAAAAGACAACTTTGGTTCTTGATACAATGATGTTATATTGCCATAAATAGGGTAGCCTATTTTAAAGATCTAACTGATCTTTGTTACAAAGACCATCCTAAACCAAATAGAAACTAAAACGGAATATTGTAAGACTTACTATGTGTATCTTATGATACTAACATAGAGACTGACATCCTGTTTACAGGATATGGTTGTACATCCTGATAAAGAACAGAATATGGGCACTTATAAACAAACTTATTAGCCAGATTACAAACTAAAATATGACTAACCAACTTACCCATCATTTGTTCGAATGTTCATGACCATGATCATAAGGTTATTTCACTTTAAATGTAACCTGCCTAAAAATATTATTATCTAATATCCAGTCCCTTTTAATCTTTATGTAAGAGATACCATATCAGTTTTACTAAACTAAAGGCTGTCATCTATAATACAGAATAGAAGTCGGAGATCCACATACAGTTTCATTGTCATAAAAGTAAAAGGTAGCTATTGTCGCACCATGTGCACGCTGCAGGTGTTATTCACTGCACACTAACTGATAGTAATCTAACAACATGGACATTTCATTTTTATGTGACGTGCTTGGCTTATTTTATTGCATATTGGAAAGAAAAAGATGTGTAAAGGTTCAGGACTAAAAAAAAAAAAATGAAGCAAATGACTACTCCCTCTATTGTGCTACAACTTGCCTATGCATGATTTGTACAATGTGTATTTGTTCTATACATAGGAAAGCAGCAAAGGAAAAAAAAAACCACCATAGTGGAGAGCAACACCTGGGGAGATAATATTATTGTGGTTCTCCTAATCTGAATTTTATGGCTTGTATAACAGATTACGGTACTTGCGGCTTTTTAAGCAAGAGTCACAGTGGACATCCTGAGTCTCACAATTTTTACTGCAAATCCTCTCCTCGGGTTGACACATTCTCCTGGCTGCTAATTTCATGCAGTCACTTAAACGTGATGGATAATTGTGTTCTGCTTATCAATGTTTAATTTGAGGCCTGTTTTGCCTGACCCATATGCCCTCTGTGAATGCCATGCCTCGTTATTGATTTCATGCCCACACCTGTGGCATTACCTAACTTATGGAACTGGCATGAAGCCCTCGGATATAACGTGGTGGAGACTAATTAAGATAACAAAATCCTTACAAATGGGCTTTGTGCCATCTATGCCATGCATTACAATAATTGGAAGAAGAGTAGGATCTCTGTGAGTAAACTGTATTAATTCTTACTTTTATATATTTACAGAGTGTAGCTGGAAAACGAGCGCATTTGCGTCCCATGCTGCCCACACACATTATTTATACTGCTCATAGGTACTGCCACAGTAATTATAGTCAGTGCAAACTAACATCTTCTTGGACCATAATGGATTTCTTCAGAGAAAGCAAATATCTACAATCTATCTTATTAGGAGAAACAACAAAGAGCTGTTTAGCGCCTATGTTTTTAGAGAAGATTTTTATTATATTGGTTTATTCTAAAGTGAAATACTTAGTAAAGCTTCTGCAAATATGTATATTTATGTGTCCAGGTTAAGATTTAGACTTTAGCTTTGCAGTAAATTTAATAGAAGGATGAGACATGGTCAACATTAGTATTTATTTTTTTAAAGACTATAGTATGCTAAACTACAGTTTCCTGAAGCAAACTACAAAGTACAAAATAAAACCAGTTTTTTAGATCCTGGAAATATTCTTTTACATTTTAATTAATAATTAAAGTGAAATATGACTATTGTTTTCCACTTTGGCCCTTTCCACCAATAGTTTATTGCTGAGACACTCAGAGACCAGCTGTGAGCTGTGGGAAAACCCAACATACAGTGTACATTGAAATGAAAGGGTTTTTCCAGGCTAATATCCTTCAGATAGGCCATTAATCACTACTCGAGTGGGGTGCTTACGCCCAGCAACCCTGCCAGTCATTTGTTCTGTGCCCATAATACACAGTAAATGGGCCCAGAAGCAATTGCTTCCGTTTACAGTGCAGTGGTCGGAGCTGGTTACTGCAGCTTAGCTCTAGCTAACTTTAATAGAAGCTGAGCTGCAGTAATGAGACCCCACCACAGTGAATGGATCCAAATGCTTCCAGCCCTGGGCACCGAGCAGATGAATGAAGGGGATAGGGCTCCCGGGTGTCAGATAGTGATCGATGACCTATCCTAAAGCCATCAATTGTACAAGCCCAGAAAACCCCTTTTATGACTGCCTGTTGTATGGAGATGTGCAATGTCCTCCAGTGCTGCCCCCTCTCCGTTAACTCTGAACCCCTTCAGATAAAATGTCCATACATGTCCAATTGTAAATAAAATAAATGTTTTGTTTAAAAATTCCTATTCCAAAACCTATTGCAGAAAATTGCTCATGGAAATAGCCTATTATTGATTTAAGATTTAATATGTTTATACATATGTATATGTTACCATGCTGCATGTCCTTCCTTGCTTGTTTCACTTATCTGTATCCTGGGCATTGGTCTTATGTAGCATAATGAATAGCTTACACACATATGTGATAGATATTTGTTAATCTCCATCCACATATTTCTAATTTCTAATAACAATTGGCATGCAGAAGAATAAATAGCAGCCTCTTTACCAGTATGTCACACATCTTTGCTCAAACGCACCATGTAACATATTTCAGCAATATTGCAGACATAAAAAAGTAATGTGTTTTCCTACCAGACTATCAAGATATCTTGATATTCACACTGTGCACTGATGACAAATGCATTGGCAGGGCTCACAGCTCTAAGGGAGATCTAAAAACATGCCTGACATTTGTGAGATTCCGCATTGTGATTTGCTGTGCTTGATTCTCCAGGTCGTGATTTGGCAAGCACAACCCTCCCTGGGTACCCTCCACACGTCCCTCCTGCCGGACAGGGCAGCTACTCTGCTCCAACACTGACAGGAATGGTGCCTGGTGAGTTTGCAATAAGAAATGTAGCAAGATGTACCGAGAAGTCTATTTATGAATAATGTAAAAACAAATTGAATGTTGTTGAGTGTTATTTCAGTGCTGCAAAGCAAAATGATATTGTAGTATAACATTTTATTTGTGTTCCTAATATCCATGCTGAGGGACTGAAAGGGAATCCCATGTGGGATTTTTTCCCCAGAGATCTGTTTGTGTTACGAACTATACAGTAGCTTGCAAACTTTGCATTATTATCTTTTATATTTTCAGAACTACACAATACATATAATTATAACATATGGACCCTATAGGTTCAATGAATGAAAGCAAAGATAGCTTTCCTGTTGGCAGGGGCATAGCAATACTGGATGCAGAAGGCGCAGTCACACCTGAGCACTGGTGGACTTATTAGGCAGTAATGAACACTCAGTTCTAGAAGTTGATGTGTTGCAAGCAGGAGACATGGGGGAGCATAAGGATTTGAAAGACTTTGTCAAGAGGCGAATTTTAGTGGCGTGATGGCTGGGTCAGAACCCTGTGCCGTACATCTTGGGGACCAAAGCAGACTGAAGCATTAAATGCTGGCTATCAGTTCCGTAGACCTTGCAAACTCTATTCAAACTCCTTCTCCTGTGTTTGTGCAGTGAGTAGAAATAGGGAGCTCATGACCAGCCAATGATGGGGCTCCAGAGATCATTCATTTATCAACTATCCTGTGAATAGGAGACAAATGTTCATTACCTGACATCCCCCTTAAAGGACCTGCTTTTTAGACATCTTTCGAAATCTATGCTTTAAGAGGATATAGCTGTTTTGGTGGCACAAGGGAGACCTATAGAATATTATGGTTTAGTGGTGTCCAGTATATGTCCACTATCACAGTAGAATGACTAGCATCAAATGTGTGTTATACAAATCATAAAACATATAGCTCTATATTATGTTTTACTATTACATTTAGTTTAAAAAAAAAATCACCTTTAGGGCATGGTCACACATTGCATACACACAGCTTATCTCATGCTGCGCAAAGTCTGCTGAACATCAGGAAATACACTGCATATTCTCCTTCCCTGTGGCAGCCCTGTGAGTACAGTGAGGTCTGGAGGTGGGGTCAGCCTACCAACGTGAATGTGATGTGCGTGCCAGCTTCCAAACCTCACTGCGCACATAGGGCTGCCACGGGTAGCCCTGTGTGTCTGCCTATAGGAGAATAAACTGTCACATATGGGCAGGGAAGGAGTGCAGCCCTGTTCTCACCCACCCCCTCTGACCCTGCCTACTTGCCTATCCACCCTAAACAGCGGATCAATAACCACGGTGATGGTCCCTTCCTAAATAAGTGATGGAAGTCACTGTCAACCAAATAAACTACAAAAACAGACACAGGACGGGATACAGTCAGGAAGCACTCAAACTAACAGAAATAATATAAAACAAACACACACAATAAGTCAAAGTCAGCTAGCCGAGTCTTTATCAGGATATGTCAAAGGTGCCAATTCACAAATACAAGTGAAAGGTCAGAAAGCCAAGCAGAAAAGTCAGGAATACCAGAAGATCAGGAATACAAGAAATAAACACTAGCTACTGGAGATAACCTCTTTCGCAGGTGAGGCCTGATACCACACTTAAGGTTTATATAGGCAGCTACACAGGTGAAAAGCCAACGAGGTCAGCTGACCAATCAAAAAGCTAGGTGTAGCCCAGCAACCAAAATAACAAACTCTCTCAGGGATGTTTAACCCTTCGGGTTCTTACATAAACAGTGTTTTTCCCACTGTGCAGCAAGAACTTCGCTGCCTATATGCAATGTGTGACCCTACTCTAAGGCCGGTTTCACACAGGATTTATATGGTCACATATTTGTGTCCGGATTACAGCCACAAATCCTGGCCTGACCATGGGTCTAATGGCCCCAAATGACCGCTTTCATTTCAGGACATGAGAAAAGTGGGCATTCTCCAAGTCCCTCAAATTCTAAAGTCCAATATCTACTGGCTTTTTAATATTTTATGCTGGTTTCAGGATAAGCATACACCCAGCACAGTTCTTGTGACCCTAGATTACTACTTAGATATCTAAATATGATTCAGTAGAAATATGAGGGGTTCTGGATTTCAGCTGTAAAGTCATCATCTGATGTAATTCCTGTGATTAGGTTAGGTTAAAGCAAGCTACACGCCTTAAAAGCATTTGCTTTATAACATTGCATTTGCATTTCTAAACTAAATTATTTGTACACAAAAACACTAAAAGGTTAATGATGTTGGGCCTGACATCTTAAAGTGGAACATCACATTAGAATAACATATAACTGTGAAAATTTCCCTAGTCCTGAGTCCTGGCAAAGGTTCAGAAGATATGCCAGCTAACATTTCTCTCATGTTGACAGCCAAGAGAAGTGAGAATCTAATCTTAAGTCATTGAAAGGTTGTCAACAGGACTGATGGCAGCTGTCCAGTAAACCATAATGACAACCTTTCAATGAGGTAACTTGCAAGCTACTCTTGGCTGTCAGTCTGTGAAAATGTTTGTTGCTGTGCTAGCAGGTGTAAGAATTTACAAAATGCGGAGGTTCTGAGGATGCTTGTATCAGGTAGTAAACATTCTTCGGTAGATGATCAATTTTCTATACAACATAACACTTTATATCAACAAATATTTACCTTAACATCTAATCTTATAGTTTTCCTCAGGTATTATTGATTATTGTTATTATCAGAGAACTCACAAAAAAACTAAAATTTCCATAAAATACCATTATCAATACATAGTCTACTATTGCATCTAGTGTGCAAAATATAATTAATGTGGTATATGCTTATATCAGTAGGGCAGTAAATATATGGAACTTTTATTGTACAATATGTCATTAAAAGGAAAGAGACATCTCCCTCAAATTGGAGCAGCTTGTTGTTTCCTTTTTTATGCAGCCAATCTGTAGACCTCAGTCTCAAAGAATTCTTATACAGTAAAACATTTGCATGTCTCCGCCTCTCCCATAGAGATGACTGGAGGGGCGTGTTTCAACCAGCTGACGTGCTGGGTGCGAAATTCACTCTAGCTGAGCAGAGCCAAGGGGGACGAGCCAGGGCCCTCTACGAGAGATTGCGGGGTCCTAGCCATCGGATCCCTGCTATCAGACATTTATCCCCTACCTGCAGATAGGGAATACTTTTCCTACCACTGGACATCTTTTTAAATTTCTGTTACTGTACATGCCTCAAAAATAATATTAAAGCATGCATTAAGCCTTATATTCCCAAATATTTTTACTCCGTTGTAAAAAACAAAATGCTTCCAGTCTATGATTTTCAATAAGGACAGAAAGTGTAATATGTTATGCTATTCCAACACACAGAGAAAAGCTACAGAGAGTGCTAGATATTGTTAAATTCAAATAAGAAAGAAAATAAAAAAAACACTTCAAGATGGCGCACACCAAATAATGAAAAATACAATACTTTATTAATTACACATTATACACAATACAAGAAAAAACCCTCTAAAATCAATTAAAACATGCCCATGAAAGGCAAAAAAACTCCACATGGGGTGGGGGCCATGGATCCTACCCCCAGGGCGCTCAAACCCCTGTGTGTGCAACTGTCCTCATTTAACTGGCTGTTTAGTATGCAGACCTATGTAAACCCAACTACTGCGTAGTAGAACCCAGTCACAGTTAAATAACTACAGAATTATTCTAATGATATACAACCTCACAACTGAAGGGGGTCATAAAAAAATAGACATCAGAACAGTAGGGGGAGATTAAAAAAGTGCACCAGTAGGTGAGCGCTCAGCTGAAACCTCCACACGTTCCATTGTCCTAAGACAAGTTTCCAAGAGCCTATAGATACTCATATTCAATTAAACAAATACATATGTAAACAAATAAATAAACGGTTAATTACCTTGCAGCCAGATATTGTGGAATCACACTGCAATGTGTGCCTTATTTTTCAATAGGAGACATACATTTTAAGCCACACATGACATAAAGAGAAGCTTATTTGGTGGAGGAAAATCCATTTATAGATAGCTGCCCAGTATTAGTACCAATTCACTGTGCACAAGTCGATCGGCTCTTGTTAAAAAGAGCTTTAACAATTGGCAGTGTATGGCATCCTGAATGACTGCTGTATTGTTTGTGCGGCTGTTAACTTCCATTATTGTCGGCAATGCATCCTGTCTTCCCAGGGAGATGTGCTGCTAACTAATAATTTTTTTCTGCATAAAATATGCTTTTCCTGTTTATTGGGTGATCATTGGGCTTTTTTAAATGGGGTAATAATCGCCCAGCACGACTGATAATCTCCCCAAGGCTCTTAATGTACTAGACAGGTCTGTGCCTTTAGGCTCCTGAGTTATGAATTTGATACTGACTGAGCATTTTTGTTAGACTAGGTAATAAATATTATATAGTTTCAAGGGATGAGCGAATCGACACCCCCAGTCAACAGTCAGTGGGTTCCTCAGACTCAACCCTCAGTTGGCATAGCCCGGGAGCAGTCCCTGTCCTCCCATTGCCTCTGTCCTTTGCTGTTCCCTCCCCCACAGAAGTATCTTATGCTGTGGGTTCAGATCCACTATTTAGTGAGGACGATCTACTAGAGGACAGTCAGCAGCTACTGCCCAGCCAAGAAGTGGAGGAGACATCCACCGCTTCTTACGCTAGGCAGGGAAGTGCTGATGAGGAGAGTGGTATGGGAAGTGGTGTTGTGAGCGTTCAGGCTCCTGAAACAGACACTGTTGAGGAACCTGAGGAGGACATCAGTGAGGTGCAGACGCAACTCGATGATGATGAAGCGGATCGCACTTGGGAGGTGGGTGAAGAAGGGGCTTCATCATCATCATCAGGAGAAGAGGGTTGCAGGTTGCCCGTGAGGCAGCAGCTGTGCCAGCAAGGTGGTAGCATGGTTGGCAGTCAGCATAGTGGCAGAAGTGGAAAGTCTGGAGCCAAACATGCTCAGGGTAGACCACCTGCTTCGCGGCAGCCTACCTTGCTGGGAGGTAGTGGAACAGGGGTTCCTAGAGTCGGTGGCAGCAAGCAGTCAATCAGTGCGGACTGTTGGTGGGAAAATCAGCTACTTGGCGTTGTGGCAGTTTTTCATCAAGCATCTGGAGGATGTTAACCTGGCCACATGCAGGATGTGTTGGCAGAAGGTGAAGCAGGGCCAGGGTCCCAATGATGGCACCACGTACCTGCGTCAACATATGTAACATCACCATAAGGCCTGAGAGAACCGTGGCTCCGATGTGGTGGTCCAGTCTGCTGCATCACCCAGTGGCATGCCACTTCCTGTTTCAGCCTGCCAAGGCTCCACCTCCTCAGCCGCAGGGAGCTGTGTGTCATACCCATCTCCTGTTGCTTCAGATGCTCCTGCTCCTCCTACTTCGATTCAGTCATTCCGCCAGCAATCCTTCGACAAAGCCATGTCCAAGAGACAACAGTATGCGCCCACTCATCCAATGGCGCAGAAGCTGAATGTGGTCCTGTCCAAGTTGCTGGTGTTGCTGTCCCTCCCTTTTCAAGTGGTGGACTCTGCACCTTTCAGAGAACTGATGACTTGTGCCGAGCTGAGGTGGAGAGTCCCAAGCCGTCATTTCTTTGCGAAGAAGGAAGTACCAGTCCTGCACAATTTTGAGGAACAGAAGGTGGGCCAGTCCTTGAGCCTGTCGGTATGTACCAAAGTGCACAGCAGCACCCACGTATGGAGCTGTAACTACGGTCAGAGACCATACATGTCCTTTACGGCCCACTGGGTGAATGTGGTTCCTGCACAGCCACAACAGCAACTTGGACAGGTCATGCCGCTTCCGCCTCCACGCTCTCAGGCCACTGGTTCTGTGACAGTGTGCGACTCCGCCTCCTTATCCTCCACCGTGTCCTCAGCCTCCACTGCACGGACAAGTCTCAGTGCCCCTCCAGCATACCATGTGCAGGGCACGGCGGTGTCATGCTATTCTTCACATGGTTTGCCTTGGTGAACGGAATCACACAGGGGAGGAACTGCTAAAAGTAATTCATCAAGAAATCGAATCATGGCTTACTCCACGAAAACTGGAAATGGGAACCATGGTGACCGACAACGGGAAGAACATCTTGTCTTCGTTGTGACAAGGAAGACTGAGACATGCGCCCTGCATGGCACACATCTTCAATCTGGTTGTCAATCGGTTCCTGAAGTGTTCCTCCCATCTGCAAGACATCCTAACAATGGGAAGGAAACTTTGCATGTGCAAAGCACACCCTCGTTGAGCTGCAGCGTCAGAACAGCATCCCCAACATAGTCTGATTTGTGACGTTTCCACACGTTGGAATTCCACTCTCCATATGTTGGACCAACTATACGAACAGAGAAAAGCCATCACCGATTTTTTGATGATCCAAGTGGATAGGGGGACTCCCCTTTGTAACTTCAATGTCAACCAGTGGCAGCTCACACGTGACACCTGCCGTTTGCTCAGGCCCTTTGGAGAAGCCACCTTATTAGTCAGTCGCCAGGATTATGGGATGAGCAACGTCATTCCACTGCTTCATTTACTACAGGTGTTGATAACAATGGCTTGTCAGGGCACTGGAAACGTGGCGCCTACATCTGACGGCCACATGAGCCCTGTGGGAGCTGAACTGGAGGAGGAGGAGGAGGGGGAAGGGCACAGTGGAGCACCGTTTAGGTTTCGTGAGATGGGTGTTTTTTCTAGTCATCTTACAGGAGAGGAGGAGCAGGAGCAGCTAAAGGAGCTAGAGGGTTATGAGGAAGGCGAGACAAAGGACCTAGACACACTGTAGCAGTATGCAGTGGAGATGCAGGCAGGGAGTTCCTCTGAGTAATTTGCACAAATGGCACGATGCATGCTCACTTGCTTGCATAGTGACCGTCGAATTGTCACCATTTGGTAGCGGGATGACTTCTGGTTCTCCAGCTTATTAGACCCTCGCTACTGGCACAAAATGGGGGGCTTTTTTTACACCCAGTGAGAGGGAGGACAAACTGACCTACTACAGAGACATTCTACATATTCAGTTGGCCAATGCCTATCTGCGCCATCGTCCATCCTCTTGCAGGTCTGACTCGGGGGGCTCTCGGCGCTCACGTTCCTGCCATGGCTGCTGGGGAGGGGTGGGGTTGCAGGAGCAGTCCCTGCTCCATCTGCCGCAGCCTGAGTCAACAGTCGCTGATGAGTAGCTTTCTTAAAGGGGTATTCCAGGCCAAAACTTTTTTTATATATCAACTGGCTCCGGAAAGTTAAACAGATTTGTAAATTACTTCTATTAAAAAATCTTAATCCTTCCAATAGTTATTAGCTTCTGAAGTTGAGTTGTTGTTTTCTGTCTAACTGCTCTCTGATGACTCACGTCCCGGGAGCTGTGCAGTTCCTATGGGGATATTCTCCCATCATGAACAGCTCCCGGGACGTGACATCATCATTGAGCAGTTAGACAGAAAAATTCAGAACCTAATAACTATTGGAAGGATTAAGATTTTTTAATAGAAGTAATTTACAAATCTGTTTAACTTTCCGGAGCCAGTTGATATATATAAAAAAAGGTTTTGTCTGGAATACCCCTTTAACCCGCATAGTGAAACAACTCATCAGCAGCAGGTAGACCTGGAGCAGGACCTGAACCAGCAGGTGGTGGCATACCTTGACATGCCCATGCCAACACACCTTGAAGATCCGCTTGAGTTCTGGGCAGTCAAACTTGATTTTTGGCCACAATTAGCAGAGTTTTTCCTGGAAAAGCTGTCCTGCCCAGCCAGTAGTGTGCTATCAGAGAGGGTGTTTAGTGCGGCGGGGGCCATAGTCACCCCAAGGAGAACTTGTATGTCCACCAAAAATGTGGAGAGATTGACCTTCGTGAAGATTAATCAAGCATGAATCAGAAAGGATTTCAACGCATCAATGCTTGATGCATCAGAGTAGATAGACCCTGGTGCCGCACCAATACTTCACAAATATGGATAGTGCAAAACATATTTAAAGTGCTGCTCCCAGGGTGGGTTCACACCACGATTTTGCTATATGGTTTTGGCATACGGTTTCATGAAAAAAAAAAAAACGTATGCAACCGTACAGAAAACCGTGCCCATAGACTTCCCATTCAAAACCGTATGCACCATAATGTATACGGTTGTCTCCGTTTTTCAAACCATAAGGCTTTTTACTTTTTTTTCTGGACAGAAAACCGTGGCCTACCATGGTTTTTGGTCTGGGTGAAAAACTGTGTTAAACCGTATATGTTTTTCTTTTTTTTTTTACATGGGAGTCAATGGGAACCGTTCAGAACCGTATGTGCGTACGGTTCCATCCAGTTTTCACCATACGGTTTTTGACCTTGCACAGTTTTTATTCTTGGAATTTCAATCAAACAAGTGAAACTTTATTCATAATGGAGTGAAAAGTTAAAAACATATACGTTTTTTTCTTAAAAAACGGATGCGACTGGACATAATTTTTCAAGCTGTATACGGTTTTCAACCGTATACAGATAAAAATCTGTGCACGTTTTGATACAGTTTTGTCAGGTTTTGAGGAATTAATTTTTTTAATCAAAAACCTAATACGGGAACTGTATTGCAAAAACGTGGAGTGAACCTGCAGACATTCCTCCGCATCAGACCACAAGTAAGTATTGAGGATATGCATTAGCTAAAACTTAACTTTTCTCAGGTACTGATGTGAGGCAAAGACCTCTAAAAGGTGGAAGGGAACAACGTATGGTCCATTGTAACCCGTGGGGGTAAAAACTTCCCCTGTAAGGCCCCACTCTCGCATTATTACTTCCCTTCTTGGCAAGTGTTACTCTCCCTAAAAAGGGCGGCCCCACACATGAACCTCTCCCTATTTCCACCTACAAACATTGCCATTTCACAGGGTTTTTAAGTGGAAATAGGGAGAGTTTCCTGTGTGGGGCTGCCCTTTTTAGGGAGAGGAACACTTGCCAAGAAGGGAATTAATTGGGCAAGAGTAGGTTACAAAGCACATTATGTTGTTCCGGTTACAACGGACAATACGTTGTTCCCTTCCACCTTTTCGAGGAAAGTGTTAATCATCTCAAAAAGGGCGGCCCCACACAGGAACCTCTCCCTATTTTCACCTAAATACCCTGGGAAATGGCAGTGCTTGCAGGTGGAAATAGGGAGGGGTTGCTGTGTGGGGCCACCCTTTTTAGGGCGAGTAACACTTGCCAAGAAGGGAATTAATAATGCAAGAGTAGGGCCTTACAGGGGAAATTTTTTACCACCTCCAGGCTGGGTCATTCAGCCACTATATGGTCTCCTCATGCTGCCACCACATCCGCGCTCTGTCATTCAGCCACTATATGGTCTCCTCATGCTGCCGCCAACTCTAGGCTGTGTCATTCATCCACTATATGGTCTCCTCATGCTGCCAACACCTCCATGCTGGGTCATTCAGCCACTATATGGTCTCCTCATGCTGCCAACACCTCCATGCTGTGTCATTCAGCCACTAGATGGTCTCCTCATGCTGCCGCCACCTCCAGGCTGTGTCATTCAGGCACTATATGGTCTCCTCATGATGCCGCCAACTCCGCACTGTGTCATTCAGCCACTATATGGTCTCCTCATACTGATGCCAATCCAGGCTGTCATTGTGCCACTGTGCAACAGTATTTCTAATAGCAATGCCTTTAATCTGCATGTCATACTGAATAACAGTATTATTTCACTAACCCAGCATACACCCTATGTGTGTTACAGCAAGGCAAAGTGTTCTATACCCCTATTGAGGCTCTCTGTAGGCCAGAAATTGCATTTCGTCGAGATTAAATTCGTACCGAACCAAATTTTTTCGGAAAGTTCGGCGAATTGGCCGAATCTAATTAAAAAAAAAAAATTCTCATCTCTAATAGTTTCATTCATCTGTTGATCAATTGTTTTGGCCCCACATACAGTATATCGGTCACCAATAAATGGTCCAAATGCTTTTTGTACTACCATTACAAGGCAGATTTACAATAAGATGAAATCAAAGCTTTAGCAATGAAATAGTGACTTAGCACAGTTTTCAAATGTTCACCTCCAGTGAAAACAGAATAAAACATTGTAAAGCTTTAATGCTATCTAAACATAAGTAAGCAGAAGAGAGCAGAAGAAAGAGCAGAATACAGTGCATTTCTCCACTCTTTGGAAATCTCTATGCATTTGTAATAACAAAATTACCATAATTTGCTCGTTAACGCAGCTAGATCAGTCAAGCATTGTTCTAAACATGCCGAGGCTGTTCCTTGCTCCAGATCTGCCAGAGAGCTAAGCATGGTGAAAATTAGCATGCAAATGGTCCTAATTCAGCAGCCGAGCTGTCAGACCCACACTCACTGCCATGTTTCCTGTGAGATTCTGACAGAAGTGGCCCAGAAAACCCACCCTTCACGATTCTCATCGAGCGAAGCCGCAGGGGACACTTTATGAATGACAGCTCAGCTTGTATCAGTCAACTATATGAGAGCATTGTTATCTCTACAAGGGGTTTTCATGCACAGTTAAATAAATGGGCCCACTGGTTTTGCAGAATTGTCCCCAAGGGATTGGCAGGTTTTCGTTCTTGTGCTTACAATACCATTGTTTGCATCGAATGTGATAAATTCATTATATTCAATATATAAAATATTTTTAGGCATATCAATGTTTCATTTGATTTTGAGCTGAAAGAAAATCAACATACCTTAATATATGACAGATGCTTTGTATGTATTGGCTGTATTTATATTGTTTTACGTAACTGTTCTATATGGGATCACGTTGTTAAAGGCAGCTTCTCCATATGAGTATTAATAGTCCAATTTCTACTGGACTTTTGTACAGGTTGGGACTACTGATGCCATATTACTATTTGAAACTACTACTTGAACTACTACTTGAAATGAAGGAAACGCTGTAGCTTCAGGCCATGTACATGTACTCTTAAATTTTTTCTGTAGATTGCTATACATATTGATGGACATTTATCAACGGGTTTAGTCAGGTTTTCTTTACTATAACTGTCGCATAATTGTCGCAACTGCGACTACGTGTGTTTTCGTGCAACAATTTGCATGAAGAACAAGAAAAGCAAGAAAATTCAAACTTGCTTACGTAGTACATTTTTCAAAATGGATTTGCTTTAGTGGGGTATTTATCAACTGCGAAAGTCACAACTGCGCAAAAAAAAAGTCGCAACAAGGTTAAAAATTTACTAAATTTACTCCAGCTCAAACATGGAGCAGAAAAAGCTACTACCAAAGTAAAAAAGGAAAAATTGCTTACGTGAAAGAAAATTATCAACAGGCTGAAAGCAGTTGATAAATAAGTCACACATAAGCAAAAAAATAGTAAGGAAAAAATTACTAAAAAAAAGAATACATAAGCAAACATTGATAAATGTCCCTCACTGTCCTCAGCATAATCCTGATTATAACATCCCACAGTCCCATCCTATGCAGTGTATTTAAGTATGTGTTTTAAGTCTCAAAATTTGAGAAAATACATTTATTTATTTATTTTAAAAAAAAGATAAAGAGGATACATGATGAGTGAATTTTTAATATGGTGTAATGTACTACTTTCGTTTGGTCATGTAGAAGTCACAGTTTATTGGTTCAATGTCGATCATTTCTGAGCTAAGATAAAAGGTTAGCACATGATAAAAAACTTTAAAAAGTTTCACATTATACATATATCTTAGCGATAGCAGTGTGCTGCTGTAATTTTTGTATTTATGAGTGAAGCTTTCACTAGGTGGCAACATGCCATGCAATATCATTACCTAGCAGCATCTGACTAAGGCTAGGTTTCCCCACAGGTTTTTTATGGCTTTTTTTTTTTTAACTGCTACTGCAGTTTTTGAGGTAAGAAGTCAGAAGTGGATCCAACAGGAAGGAAAGTATAGGTCCTTCCTTTATATTCCCTTTTCATTTTGAAGTGACAGTTAAAAAAAAAACGCCCGAAAAAAACCTGTGTGAAAACCTAGCCTAAGGCAAGGTTTCTACCTAACAGTTTTTGGGAAACTGCCACTGTTATTGTATCCATGTACACTATTTGTGTTGTTGATCATAAAGAGGTTGTGCAGATTAGTAAAACATGGCTGCTTTCCTCTCTAAACAGTTCATACCTGTCCACAGGTTGTGTCTGCTATTACAGCTCATCCCCATTCAATTTTTTGCAGGCAATCTACAATAACACCCACAACCTGTGAACAAGTTTGGGAATACTTATGTAACCATGCTTTTCTACCCCTTTAAATGGCCACTGTCATTCCAAAGAACTTCCCTCCTCTAGATAGCCAATGTGATTCCGAACATATTTGGAAATCAAAAATCATTTATTACTCCAGAAAAACAGCTAAAGTCTTGACCACTGGGTGTCTCACTTCCCTGCAATTTGCTTTCCACTTTCTGTTGTCAGAGGAAATCTGTCTATAGTAACAGCTGTATCAGAACATATTACAGGAAGTGTATGTGGGGCTTAGCATCTGTTGTGTGCAGAAGAAGGCATCCTGAGAAAGCCAGGGTTGTGTACCTACAAGTTAAAGTAGCAGTGCAGTGAAAAATAACTTATTCCCTATCCAACGGATAGGGATAAGTTATTGATTGCGGGGGGGGGGGGGGCGACAACTAGGACCCCCTGCGATCTTCTGAACGGGCCCCGGCTGTCTGCCTGAAGTGGCCGTTCCGACCCCCGCAGAAAGTCGCAGCCGACATGCCCCCTCCATGTATCTCTGTGGGATACATGGAGTGGGCGTGTTGGGCACTGCTCTGTGCGGGGGTCGGCAGTGGGGCCCCGTTCAGGAGATCGTGGGGGGTTCGATTACTGGGCCCCCCGCGATCTATAACTTATCCCCTATCATTTGGACAGGGATGAGTTATCTTTCACTACACTACTTCTTTAAGACAGTCAGCCTGCTGACGATAATTCTCACTGTTCCTGAAAAGGCTTTTTTCTCCTCAACTCTCTCCACCTATAAAGCTCATGGAGGTTGCCCCTTGTGTAACTACCAGTGTGCCTAATGCACTATGCCCATAGCTGCAGTGTATTGTCCCCTATCCCCCTCTCTTTAGCTTCTTACTAGCAGCATCAACTGTAACAGCTCAGTGTTCAGTGTAACCGTATTCTTCAGTTCCTTTCCTTTTTGCTCACATAGCAAACTTAAAAACCCAGTGCATCAGTAACGCCTTCTTCCCCCTAATACCATCTAGTAGTGTACTGTGCAAATCAACAGCCCAGCACAGTGCCAGCCGTTTCAGTCACAGTGCCAGCCTGTCGAGACATTTTACAGCCTCCCCTACCAGCAGTTGGCCTGTCTTATCTTTTGAATATTCAATTCATTACCCCTGTGTTAGCCATGATAGGCTGAGATCACATCAAGCCCCTTTTCTGATTCCAGCCAATGTGTATAGGTTCCTGGTGCATGTGCAATTGAGCTAAATTGCAGCCATGCTGGAGATTTTGGTCGGACAGTAAAAATTGTCTGCAGATGCATGTGTATTAAGTACGCAATGCTTCAGGGCAGATGGCTTTACATACCGTAATAGCGGTGCCTGCATAATCGTAAACAGTGGGCGGGTGCTCTGGCAATTTAGGGCAGGTGTGAAATGTGCTTAATGGAAACGAAACATTCATCTGGGCACACAGTAAATTTGGGGATATGTAGACACCATACGCCTGCCTCTATAAAACAGAAAGAGCTTAAATTTGCAGGTGAGCAAAGCATTGGAACAGAAGTTTGAAAAATTGAAAATTTAAATTTGGGGGTGATGGTAAGGGCACGGCAGTATGTATGACTTTTATTTTTGCAATTGGTAGCCTCATAACTCTTTTAAAATCAACAGGGCCCATGGTGTGTCTTGTGACTGATCCAGCACTGCTGTCTGTGTTGTGATGGAACAGAAGAAAGCAAAATTTAAGCTAGTTTAGATATACATATGCTATATATAAAATATCAACTTTACTTTTGCATACATGTGTATTTTATACTAGCATGCACTTTATATGATTATGTCATTTAAAACAGATGTGATGTGTATGATAATAGAATTATTATTATTATTGTTTGTGGATAATATTATGGATTTCATTGTTCATTGTTAAAGGAGTACTCTGGGATATGAAAACCTATCCCTTATCCTAAGGATATGGGATAAGTTTAAGATCGCAAGGGATCTCCGCACGAGGCACCTGCAGTCAGCGGCAAGGGGGCATGTCCGAACACCTCTTGACGCAGCGGCCGACATGCTCCCTCAATACATCTCTATGGGAGATCCAGAGCGCTGCATTCAGCAGTGCTATTTTGGCAAAGAGCCAGGGGTCCCGTATGGGAGATTGCGGGGGCCACCCGCGCACAGACCCCCGCGATCTGAAACTTATCCCCTATCCTTAGGATAGGGGATAAGTTTTCATATCCAAGAGTACTCCTTTAATATAGGTGTGAACTTATCGTTACAGGTCATTCTCACTTTATGCTACAGAAATGTTAGCCATAGTTATGTACATAGTTGCTAGTTTTGAAGTTATTTGCTGTATGATATGATCTTTCACTGAGCCACTTTTTCTTAATATCAATATAGTATTTTTGTACTAGTTGTGTTTATTAGTGAAACATACAGCATGATAGCTTTAGATGCAAATTCTAGCAATTTTTTTTCTTTATAAATATTTTGCATTACAATGACCACAAAATATGTTGAAGGAAACATAAAATTTTAATATGAGGCAGTACAGGTCAAGACTAGCCAAGCAAATTCACAGCACGGTATATCCTCCATGACTTCCATCTCATTAGTCATATGTGACATTTTGTGCATTAATGGCCACCGTACAATGAAGCAGCATTAAAACTTTTACAATTTTATTGCTAGGAACATACTCATTATATTCGAATGCTTGAAATATAAAAAAAATGACATCATCACTACTGAGAACAATGAAATCCATAATATTATCCACAAATAATAATAATTCTATTATCATACATATCACATCTGTTTTAAAAGACTTAATCATATACAGTGCATACTAGTATAAAATACACATGTATGCAAAAGTAAAGTTGATATTTTATACATATAGCATATGTCTATCTAAACTAGCTTAACCCTTTAAGGACCCAGCCATTTTACACCTTAGGACCCGGCCATTTTTTGCACATCTGACCACTGTCACTTTAAACATTAATAACTCTGGAATGCTTTTAGTTATCATTCTGATTCCAAGATTGTTTTTTCGTGACATATTCTACTTTAACATAGTGGTAAAATTTTGTGGTAACTTGCATCATTTCTTGGTGAAAAATCCCAAAATTTGAAGAAAAATTTGAAAATTTAGCATTTTTCTAACTTTGAAGCTCTCTGCTTGTAAGGAAAATGGATATTCCAAATATTTATTTTATTTTATTCACATATACAATATGTCTACTTTATGTTTGCATCATAAAATTGACGAGTTTTTCCTTTTGGAAGACACCAGAGGGCTTCAAAGTTCAGCAGCAATTTTCCAATTTTTCACAAAATTTTCAAACTCACTATTTTTCAGGGACCAGTTCAGGTTTGAAGTGGATTTGAAGGGTCTTCATATTAGAAATACCCCACAAATGACCCCATTATAAAAATTGCACCCCCCAAAGTATTCAAAATGACATTCAGTAAGTGTATTAACCCTTTAGGTGTTTCACAGGAATAGCAGCAAAGTGAAGGAGAAAATTCACAATCTTCCTTTTTTACACTCGTATTTTCTTGTAGACCCAATTTTTGAAAATTTATACTTAAATTTATACTTATGTTTGTAGCCCAATTTCTCTCGAGTAAGCACATACCTCATATGTCTATGTTAGGTGTTCGGCGGGCGCAGTAGAGGGCTCAGAAGCGAAGGAGCGACAAGGGGATTTTGGAGAGTACGTTTTTCAGAAATGGTTTTTGGGGGGCATGTTGCATTTAGGAAGCCCTTATGGTGCCAGAACAGCAAAAATAACCCACATGGCATACCATTTTGGAAACTAGACCCCTCGGGGAACGTAACAAGGAATAAAGTGAGCCTTAATACCCCACATGTGTTTCACGACTTTTGCATATGTAAAAAAAAAAAAAATGTTTTCACTAAAATGTGTGTTTCCCCCCAAATTTCACATTTTTGCAAGGGTTAATAGCAGAAAATATCCCCCAAAATTTGTAACCCCATCTCTTCTGAGTATGGAGGTACCCCATAAGTTGACCTGAAGTGTACTATGGGCGAACTACAATGCTCAGAAGAGAAGGAGTCATATTTGGCTGTTTGAGAGCAAATTTTGCTCGGGGGCATGTCGCATTTAGGAAGCCCCTATGGTGCCAGGACAGCAAAATAACCCCCACATGGCATACCATTTTGGAAACTAGACCCCTTGAGGAACGTAACAAGGGGTACAGTGAGCATTTACCCCCCACTAGTGTCTGTCAGATCATTGGAACAGTGGGCTGTACAAAATTTTTTATTTGCACAGCCCACTGTTCCAAAGATCTGTCAGACACCAGTGGGGTGTAAATTCTCACTGCACCCCTCATTACATTCCGTGAGGGGTGTAGTTTCCAAAATGGGGTCACATGTGTTTTTTTTTTTTTTGCGTTTGTCAAAACCGCTGTAACAATCAGCCACCCCTGTGCAAATCACTTCAAATGTACATGGCGCACTCTTCCTTCTGGGCCTTTTTGTGCGCCCCCAGAGCACTTTGCGCCCACATATGGGGTATCTCCGTAGTCGGGAGAAACTGCATTACAAATTTTGGGGGGCTTTTTTCCCTTTTACCTCTTGTCAAAATGAAAAGTATAGGGTAACACCAGCATGTTAGTGTAAAATTTTTTTTTATAAGGGGTGAAAGGAGAAAAAGTCCCCCAAAATTTGTTAGGCAATTTCTCCCGAGTACGGCGATACCCCGTATGTGACCCTAAACTGTTGCCTTGAAATACGACAGGGCTCCAAAGTGAGAGCGCCATGCGCATTTGAGGCCTGAATTAGGGATTTGCACAGGGGTGGACATAGGGGTATTCTACGCCAGCGATTCCCAAACAGGGTGCCTCCAGCTGTTGTAAAACTCCCAGCATGCCTGGACAGTCAATGGCTGTCCGGCAATACTGGGAGTTGTTGTTTTGCAACAGCTGGAGGCTCCATTTTGGAAACAGTGGCGTACCAGACGTTTTTCATTTTTATTGGGGGAGGGGGGCTGTGTAGGGGTATGTGTATATGTGGTGTTTTTTACTTTTTATTTTATTTTGTGTTAGTGTAGTGTAGTGTTTTTAGGTCACATGGGCGGGGGATTACAGCGAGTTTCCCTCTGCGAGTTTGAGCTGCCGCGCAAAATTTGCTGCATCGCAAACTTGCAGCCTGATACTCACTGTAAGCCCCCTGCCCATGTGAATGTACCCTGTACGTTCACAGGGGGGGGGGGGGGGGGGGTTGGGGAAACCTCCAGCTGTTGCAAAACTACAACTCCCAGCATGCACAGTCTATCAGTGCATGCTGGCAGTTATAGTTTTGCAACAGCTGGAGGCACACGGGTTGGGAAACACTGAGTTAGGAAACAGACAATGTTTCCCAACCAGTGTGCCTCCAGTTGTTGCAAAACCACAACTCCCAGCATGCCCAGGCAGCCGAAGGGCACATTGGGAGTAGTGGTTACGCAACAGCTGGAGGAGAACAATTTGGGGACCAGCCGCAGCCCTCCAGATGTTGCAAAACTACAACTCCCAGCATGCCAAAACTGTCCAGGCATGCTGGGAGTTGTAGTTCTGCAACATCTGAAGGGCCAGATGTTACAGAACTACAACTCCCAGCATGCCTGGACGCATGCTGAGAATGTGTAGTTTTGCAACATCTGGAAGGGCACAGTGGTCTCCAAACTGAGGACCTCCAGATGTTGCAAAACTGCAACTCCCAGCATGCCCAGATGCCAAGGGCTGTCTGGGCATGCTGGGAGTTGTAGTTTACAGGGTCCCATTACAGCAATGCATGTCGCTTTATGGCGACGTGCATTGCTGTAAAGGGCCCGACAGCGGCTCAAGATCTACTCACCATCTTCATCGCCGGGATCCGGGTCTTCAGGGACGAGGTAAGTACCGGGGCCGGTCCCCAGCACTCCCCCGTCCCCCGCCGCGTCCTCCGGTCTTCCTCCCGTCCTCTCCGGACATCCAGGGGCCGGGCAGGACGGGAGGAAGTAACCGCCCCCCCCTCCTGCGATTGGTCGGTTAACTTACCGACAGATCACAGGGTATAGGAGGAGGTGGCAGGCTTGCCACCTCGCTCCTATACGTTAGCATGGTCCTGGCTGTCTGTGACAGCCGGGATCATGCAAAATTACCAGGCGGTCGGGTCCCAGAGACCCGATCAGCCCGGTATCGCCGCAGATCGCAAGGGCGATTTCCCTTGCGATTTGCGGCGATCGCCGACATGGGGGGCCTACATGGCCCCCCTCGGCATTTGCCCTGGATGCCTGCTGAAGCATTTCAGCAGGCATCCGCTTCCGATCTCTGCCCGGGGTGCGGCAGAGACCGGAGAAACACCAGGACGTACTAGTTTGTCCTGGGTCCCTAAAGCCCAGGGTGCCAGGACGTTCTAGTACGTCCTGGGTCCTTAAGGGGTTAAATGAATTATTAAACAGTAATTATTATGAAGATCTTTTTTAATTTAGAAGAGATAGTTGTGAGTGAACCCCCTTGAGGTTGGCAGCTATTTTATGGATATGGTCCCCTTAAAGGGGTAGTCTGGCGCAAAACATCTTATCCCCTATCAAAAGGATAGGGGATAAGATGTTAGATCGCGGGGATCCCGCCGCTGGGATGACTGGCGACTACATCCGCTGTGCTCCCTCCATTGAGATCTAAGGGGTGAGGTGTGACAGCTACGTACTAGCCTTCAGGCCCCCTCCCACAGACATGAATGGAGGGGGCGTGGTGTGATGTCACGAACACATGAGCTCCATGAACGCTGCTGCTGCCAGCCAACAGATCGCTGGGGTCCCTAGTGGCGCGACCCCCGTGATCTAACATCTTATCCCTTATCCTTTTGTTAGGGGATAAGATATTTTGCACCAGTGTACCACTTTAAAGCTGGCCATAGGTATAACCACTATCTTTCAACTTGTTTAGATGTTGTGTTATCTCCACACATGTTGGATTTCTGGAGGTCCACCAAAAAGTGGATATATAGTTTGAAGGCTATGAGCACCTTTAGAGGCATTGTTTTACTCATAAACTTGTTTTTTGGCTAAAAACAATTGTACAGTTGGGATTTTGTTTAAATATATTCAACCATTTGGCATCTGCAAAAACCAGCAAAATGCTGTTTATAGGAACCTTATAAGATTGTCATTCACTGTTATGTTCTTCTGAACAATTATCTAACCTTAAAACGTGCTTGTCAGACCCCACACAAAAAATAATAATTAAGTTACTCAGTACCTAATCCTGACCATGTACATCTAATTTTATGCCTCTATCACCTATATTTATCATAAAAATACCTCTTTTCATTAGCTCAAATTGTTGGAAATCCTCTCAGGGGAAGGGGGCGCGTCCCTCCCTTGTGGTGGTGGTGGGAGGTGATTGGTCTGCTCATGCAGCTTGTCCGTGAGTCACCTCTTGTCCATGACTCATGGACAAGTCTGATGCTGCTGCAGGACTGGTTAGTGTCTCAGTAGGTATGGGGACCCCTAGTGGTGGGATTTCAGGGGCCATTTTCTTTATTAAATGTTCCTAATTTTGTAAACAACCACATAACAAAAGGTCTTTTATTTTCATGAGTAACAATATATAAAAAGTTTTTTGGATCTGACACTTCCCATTTAATTCTGATCAACATTTATCAAAATTGATTCTTGGTCAAAAATACATGCATTTCAGTAACATAAAATGCATTCAAATGTATCAATAGCTTTTAAGGTCAACATGAGTCCTAAACAGACATAACAGCTTGAAAATAGTGGCTTACTTATAAGGTATAAAAAAAAATTCTTACCCCAGCAACTTAAAGCACTGACAATGAACAAGCAGTAGCTGGGGAGACATAAGTTGTACTGGCTTACTGGTATATCATAACATCATAGAATTCTAGCACAGGGTCAGAACCACATCACTGACAGTTGACAGCAAACTAAAAACAGATCACTATCCCTGAACCAATGGGTCATTATAATATGACAGGCACATGGTACTGTAGAACAGGGCTTCACCAGCAGAATATGACTGACACTTGTTATTTTTGTTTGGTTGTAAACAGCTGTTATTTTTTCCCAATTTTCACAGTATCTTTTGTTTACATCTTTTACCTAATAAATCACAGCACCTATTGTTATATTTCATTATTGTTCTAGAGCTAGACAGGTTGTAATTCCCTGCAAAACAATAGTTTCTGGATGAAATACTATGCTGTTTTTATAAAGAGAAAATTCAGAGGAAATGCAGACCTGCTCCTAAGTTTAATAATATGTTCAGATTCTTAGAGAAACATGGTGATGTTTATTAGGATTCCATTAGAACTGGTGAGATTTTATTGATATGAAAGATTTCCTGAATTATATTAAGAATGTGAGACATGAATGGGGTGTACTTCATGGATAATGACTTGGTATTGTATAAGCATTTATTTGTGACCAGGGCCGGTTTTAGGCTTAGCGTGACCCAGGGCAAAATCAATATCTAAAAAGCAATTGAAAAGTCCCATCAAAACAAAAATGGTACCAATTAAAACTACAAATCACAGCACAAAAAATGACCCTCATACATCCCCATATACAGAAAAATAAAAGAGTCATAGGGTCAGAATAGTTCCCCCCACATTAGGTTGTCAGTATAGTTCCCCCACATTAGGTTGTCAGTATAGTTCCCCCACATTAGGTTGTCAGTATATTTCCCCCCACATTAGGTTGGCAGTATAGGTCCCCCATATTAGGTTGGCAGTATAGTTCCCCCACATTAGGTTGTAGTCCCCCCACATTAGGTTGTAGTTCCCCCACATTAGGTTGGCAGTATAGTTCCCCCACATTAGGTTGGCAGTATAGTAGTTCCCCCACATTAGGTTGGCCGTATAGTTCTCCTGACATTAGGTTGTAGTTCCCCCACATTAGGTTGGCAGTATAGTTCCCCCACATTAGGTTGGCAGTATAGTTCCCCCACATTAGGTTGGCAGTATAGTAGCTCCCCCACATTAGGTTGGCAGTATAGTTCCCTCCACATTAGGTTGTAGTTCCCCCACATTAGGTTGGCAGTATAGTTCCCCCACATTAGGTTGGCTGTATAGTTTCCCCATATTAGGTTGACAGTATAGTTCCCCCACATTAGGTTGTAGTCCCCCCACATTAGGTTGGCAGTATGGTTCCCCCACACTAGGTTGTAGTTCCCCCACATTAGGCTGTATGTCTGTGGCCCCCCACAGACATACAGCCTTCAGCCATATGCAGTGTATGGCTGGAGGCTGTATGTCTGTGTACGTCCCCACTTCAGTGCTCCGATCACAGCTTCTCCGGTCAGGGGTCATGATCTACTGCATTTGCCTATAGGATATAGCAGTAGGTCCCTGGACTGGAGGAGCGGTGTTCGGAGCACCGAAGTTAACATGCAGCTTGTAACTTACCATGCCGGCCAGCGCGCATCTTCCTTGATGCTCCGCTCCTCCGTTCCTAGTGGCGCACGCATGGGTCGTCAGTGACGTCTCTGTGTGCACTACCTCCCGGTGGCCCCTATGTTTTTAAAGGTAACGGGGGGCCGCAGAAAGGTAATCGGGACATCCTTATGTCCCAAAAAGATCTTTCGGGACACAGGGATGTCCCGAATGTGACAGGGGGTCCCCTGCGTGATGCTCAGTGGCATATCTTCCCCTGGATCCACCACTGAGCAGCCTGCAGGGGCCCCCTGGGGAATGGGGGCCCTGGGTAATTGCTCGGTTTGCCCCGCCTTAACGATGGCCCTGACTGTGACAAACTACACCATGCAGACTTTGCATTTGATTTAGACCTGATATGGTATAAATAAGATTAACATGAAGTATGTAAATTCAGATGAACCCAGATGGATGTGTAACATGAACCAGATTTTTAGTCTTGTGTTTCAGATCTTTATGCGACTATAAGAGAGAGAGACATATTCTCCATTTATCATGGGAATCAGGGGACATTATTACTGTATGGGTGCACAGGGGGAGATTATTATTATATCGGGCACAGGTGACATTGTTTTTATATGTCGAAAGGGGACATTATTACTATGTGGGGCACAGGTGGACATTATTACCTAATGCAACACAGGGGGCATTATTACTATATGGGGCACAGGGGAACATTACTATATGGGGAAACATGGGGACATTATTACTATATGAGGCACAGGGGGACATTATTATACGGGGCACTGGGGGGCATTATTATAACATGGTGGTATTATTAGTGTATGGGGACACAGGGACCTTATTACTTTATGGGGGCACAGTGGGGCCATTGCATCGTGCACAGAGGGCATTATTGAGTGGTGGTATCGTAGGGGCAATATTTGGAATGAGATCACAGTTGAGAAATGAATAGTGAGTGGGCAGCACAGTTAGTGAATTATTAGTGTGTGTGTGGCACAGTTTGAGCCATTAGTGAGTACAATACTGCCATATGGTACACTATTTGGGGACTTCATGTGACTCAGATCAGACGATACCTGTGAGTGGCCTTATCTTTTTGACTGATGTTCTTATGATTTTTTAGTTTGCACACCTTTTCTGAAACATTGCCCAGCTTTTTTGTTTACTCCTCACAACAGTTGAAGCATAGAGGACATTGATGGTAACAAATGTTTTGGGCCAATAAAAAATCCAACCCATCTAATTTTTGTTTACCTCTAATGGAAGATGTCATGGGACACACATTCACTTTGTATACTTAGTGGATCTTGCTGTAGTTCCCTGTTAACTTTGAAATGTTTATGACCCTAAAGGGTATTAAGGACTAATACACTTAATAATGTATCGGATGGGGCGTGACCCATGGTCTAAGACTGCTTTCACACTATGGAATTCTAGTTAGTGGGATTTTTACATTACCCGTTTTAACCCTTCATAGCCCGTTAGCATGCACTATTTCTCCGTTTACCTCTCCCGTCACAAAATAATATGTGGCTATGACGGGTTAAAACGGTTAATGTAAAAATCCCATAGACTAAAATGGGATTTTGTAATGGCCGTTTTTAATGGTTTTGTTAACTGGTCATTATAACGAATCTTTAAAACTGAGAATTCTATAGTGTGAAAGTGGCCTAAGCTGCAGTACCAGGCACAGCTGCAAGTATAGATATGTCACTGTGCTTTAGTAAACTTTGAATGACTCCTTTTATTCTTATGTTCGGTAGGGATCCCATGAGGCCCCATGAGCAAACATTTATGGTTTATCCTGGGACACCCCTTCAACATTTGATAAAAATAGAGCTTGTAAATAGAAGCATTTCATTAATACATAAAACAGATGATAAGTATTGGAGGATTATTAAAGCTATTCACCACTTAACTAAAGCTAATATCTGTTTTCTAATCCTCTAAAAACAAAGTTTCCTTTGTCTGTCTTTTCTTCTTTTAGATTTAAATATCACATTGTTAAACATGTTTAAAGTCAACAGCCAGCAAAGCTTACCCTGTGGACCACTGAGCATATCTTTCTTAGTCATTTAGACTCCAAAAAGCCATTGTCTTTAAACCATACACAGGCAAACTTAAGTAATATGCAGCTTGGCAATGTAAAATGATGTTAATGATAATAATTGCACTTGTAAAACCCCCAGAGAATTGATACTGTGTGAGAATTGTGTCTATCTACATTACTTGTATAGAAACAAGGCCGGCTTAATTATATGTCAGCCTTTGTGTCGTATCATGAAGATTAAACATATTCAGAGTACAAAGGTTAAAAATCATCAGGATATTTTTCAGATTTTGATGATATGCTCTTGACAACAAATATAACATTAATATACAGAGGACATGCATAAGTGTCACAGCACAGCTGATATCAGACAATTAACCTAATGTTATAATGTGAGCCAAACATCAACCCAAATAATCTTATGTAAATAAAAAAAATAGGCCGTCTTCCCTTAAAAAAAAATGTTTATGAAACATTTATAATAATAATAATATCATCATTTTAATAATTACATGTAATTGATATTTCCACATCCATAGCACACAAAAGTCCGAAATATATTTTATTCTGCATTTTTAACATTAGAAAAATGTCAGGATTGCTGTTTTCTGAGTCCCCAAAAATCTAAATAAAAGCAATCAATATACCTTAACAAAGGTATATTGATGGGAAAAATACAAACGTTATTGGTCTTGAAATGCAGTAATGGAAGAAAATGTTGTTTTTCAAAAGTGTTTTTAATTTTCTGTAGTAAGACATAAGAACCTATAATATTGTAATGTACTACCACAAATAATAAGTTATCATGCTATTTACTCTGCATATTGTGCAGTGTAAATATTTTTTTTCATACCCTCCAAAAAGTTAATGAAAGTTGACTAATAATTTAAATGTACCCCAAAATGTTCAACCCCCGCCCCCCACAAAAAAAAAACACTTGTTCTGCTGGAAACAAGCCCTCATCATACAAAATAAAACGTTTCGGCTCTTAAATGCTGTGATGAAAATAAATAGCTTGATCATTAAAGACAAAAATAGGTTGATCACTAAAGTGTTCAGTTATGGCCAAAAGGGTTTCCTGAGACAACCCCTTCAGTATGGAAGCTGGCTTGGTGACCAGCAAACAATTGTTGTTAGCCATATGGACACGGGGTGTCTTCCTAAGGTAACCTCCTTTAAAGTATTATGAGTCATAGCTAGTGATAGACTATCTATGTAATACATCTGTAGATGTGAGATAGCAATACATAAAACCATACAAATACAGCATATTAACATACTGTACATAGGCTTATTCCCATATTAGACATTACACAAAATATACCGTAAATGTTTGAAGGGTATGGGTCCCAAAGGTGAGATCTGAAATTATGCTGTGAATGCCAGTATGGTGTGGCTAATGCCCGCCACATCAGGAAGGTCCTTTACATAGGTGTTGGTGCCAGAAGTGGGACTCCCACTTATCAGAAATGTATGCCATATTTTGTAGAGATAAATATTAGAGACGAAAATATTCCTTTAAAGGGGTTCTCCGGTGGAAAACTTTTTTTTTTTTAATCAACTAGTGCCAGAAAGTTGATTAAAAATCAATTTGTAAATCAGTTTTGTAAATTGCTTCTATTAAAAAATCTTAATCCTTCCAGTACTTATTAGCTGCTGCATGCTACAGAGGAAATTATTTTCTTTTTGGAACACAGAGCTCTCTGCTGACATCACGTGCTCAGTGCTCTCTGTTGACACCTCTGTCCATTTTAAGAACTGTCCAGAGTAAGAGAAAATCCACATAGAAAACATATGCTGCTCTGGACAGTTCCGAAAATGGATAGAGATGTCAGCAGAGAGCATTGTGGTCATGATGTCAGCAGAGAGCACTGTGTTCCAAAAAAGAAAATAATTTCCTCTGTAGTATTCAGCAGCTAAAAAGTACTGGAAGGATTAAGATTTTTTTTTTTTATAGAAGTCATTTACAAATCTGTTTAACTTTCTGGCACCAGTTGATTAAAAAAAAAAGTTTTCCACCAGAGTACCCCTTTAAACAATACTTTTTAAGATGTGAGAGGCATGCTTAATAGTCTGTGATCATTATGATTTGCTGCTCTGGGTCACTGCAGTTTTACTAGAACACCATCAATTACTGGCAAGTGTGGTGCCTAGTGTCAGCCCATGAATATTACGGACTACTGAGCATGCACTTACTGTGGTTATTAAAAATCCCCATTAATCACCACAGACTTCAGCAACTATAAAGAACACTAATATAGCATCTTAACCATTGTCTCTGTCACTGGATTTATGTTCCCCTCTAGTTTTCCACTGCAATTAAGGCCAGCAAGCAAATTTGCTGCAGTGCAACCTCACCCCCTCTCTCACAAGCCACGCCCACTTGGCAAGCACTGAAAAAAGAATCAAAAGGTTGCCAAGATTGTTGGGCAAAGCGGGTGCTTGCAAAAAATGATGCAACTTTTTGGGATACACATGAGAAATACCATCTAGTGTGACCACATGCAGTGAACAACAATGATGACTAAAGTAGTGGTAGTAGTAGTGGTGGTAATAGTAGTAGTAGCAATCATTGGTGCAGGTATAAAGCACTGTAGATGTGCAATATTTTCAAAGACTCCTGCATGACATTGCTGTAAATAATGAAATGTCTATTCTGATCTATGCAGCATAATGCTGCCGGTCCTTATCCTTTTAGGAGTGGGATGTCATATTTGTTGGAGCTGAATGTAACTGCCCATTTATATATACAGTAAAAACACTAATTAAGGACATCTTAAAATGAATGACATTCCATATAGTTGGTATAGTTGCCTTCGTAATAGGACTTGTAGTGTAGCTTGTGTTTTATTGAGACAATAGATGTCATTGCCATCTAATGCTTTACTATAATTTATGTTATGCTTTACAACAAATAGCACTTTTTATAGATGTAGATATTTGTGCATTAAATAGCCATTTCTTTATGCACTTTTTAATGTAACACACAAGCTGCTTCTGTAAATTTAGTTGCTAAGTGCAGTGTTTAGCTTGATTCTCCATTCACTCAAGCATAACCTAACTCCCAAGATTATGATTGTTATTGGAAATTGCTGAACAAATTTATGGTCCGTATGATTACTTTTACAAAGGAAAATGTTAGAAAGCAAATACAAAGTCATCTAACGCAAGAAATTCTTAAAGAATGCACTATTCAGATATATTTAATTAACAGTAAGGGCACTAAGAATACCTAGACATCTTCAAGACTCACATAAATCTAAAATGTTAACGATCACTTCCAAAGACTGCCTTAATTATTGTGCATGGGTCTTTAAGGCTAAATTTACACCATCATTGTCCATTGTCACCTGTTTAATGCTCAGAATAATTTATACATAATTTCTAACTTGTTTTTAAAATAAGGACGCTGCGAACTACTTTGTATGAGCTTTTCCTCTATTTACAGCCTGTGTGATCTTGCCTCCCTGATAACTTGGATGCTTTCCATTCTCTCCACACTCTGATCTGCAATGTAAATCCTCCTCCCCACCTCTGATGGTATCTCTAAGGGTATTGTCACGATGCCGGCTGGCAGGAGGTGGATCCTCTGTGCCAGAGAGGGATAGCGAGGACCGTGCTAGTGGACCGGTTCTAAGACACTACAGGTTTTCACCAGAGCCCGCCGCAAAGCGGGATGGTCTTGCTGCGGCGGTAGTGACCAGGTCGTATCCACTAGCAACGGCTCACCTCTCTGGCTGCTGAAGATGCTGAAGATAGGCGCGGTACAATGGAGTAGGCAGAAGCAAGGTCGGACGTAGCAGAAGGTCGGGGGCAGGCGGCAAGGATCGTAGTCAGGGGCAACGGCAGGAGGTCAGGAACACGGACTAGGAACAGACAAGGAATGCTTTCACTAGGCACAAGTGCAACAAGATCCGGCAAGGGAGTGCAGGGGAAGTGAGGTATAAGTAGGGAGTGCACAGGTGGAAACTAATTAAGCTAATTGGGAAGATTGGGCCAGGCACCATCATTGGTGCACTGGCCCTTTAAATCGCAGAGACCCGGCGCGCGCGCGCCCTAGGGAGCGGGGCCGCGCGCGCCGGGACAGGACCGAGGGAGAGCGAGTCAGGTACGGGGACCGGGGTGCGCATCGCGAGCGGGCGCTATCCGCATCGCGAATCGCACCCCGGCTGAAGGCGGGACCGCAGCGCACCCGGTCAGTGGATCTGACCGGGGCGCTGCAACAACGAAGATGAGGCGAGCGCTCCGGGGAGGAACGGGGACCCGGAGCGCTCGGCGTGACAGTACCCCCCCCCTTGGGTCTCCCCCTCTTCTTGGGGCCAAAGAACCTGAAGAAAAAAAACTCAATTTTTCCGAGATTAGGTCCAATGCAAATTAGGAGGGGTTCTGTGTGGAAATGTACGAGACAGTCCAATCTTTTATTGAAAAAACAATAGATGTAGAGGGGTCTGGCGAGACTGGTCACAGGAACGTAGAACCTGTTGATGAGAGAGGCCAAAAAAAATTTTCCTGCAGATCCGGAATCCAAGAAGAGCATAGTAGAAAAGGAGAAGGTAGAGGCAGATATCCGCACAGGCACAGTAAGGCGTGGAGAAGCAGAGTTGACATCAAGAACTGTGTCACCTTTGTGCGGAGTCAGCGTGCGTCTTTCCAGGCAGGGAGGACGGATAGGACAATCCTTCAGGAAGTGTTCGGTACCGGCATAGTACAGGCAAAGATTCTCCATGCGGCGTCGTGTCCTCTCTTGAGGTGTCAAGCAAGACCGGTCAACTTGCATAGCCTCCGCGGCGGGAAGCACAGGAACAGATTGCAGAGGACCAGAGGAGAGAGGAGCCGGGGAGAAAAAACGCCTCGTGCGAACAAAGTCCATATCCAGGCGGAGCTCCAGACGCCATCCGGAAGAACGCATGTCAATGCGAGTGGCTAGATGAATGAGTTCATGTAGGTCAGCAGGAGTCTCTCGTGCGGCCAGAACATCTTTAATGTTGCTGGATAGGCCTTTTTTAAAGGTCGCGCAGAGAACCTCACTATTCCAGGACAACTCGTAAGCAAGAGCACGGAACTGAATGGCGTACTCGCCAACGGAAGAAACACCCTGGGCCAGGTTCAGCAGGGCAATCTCGGCTGAAGAAGCTCGGGCAGGTTCCTCAAAGACACTTCGAATTTCCGAGAAGAAGGAGTGTACAGAGGCAGTGACGGGGTCATTGCGGTCCCAGAGCGGTGCGGCCCATGACAGGGCTTTTCCAGACAGAAGGCAGAACACGAAAGCCACCTTAGACCTTTCAGTAGGAAACTGGTCCGACATCATCTCCAAGTGCTGGGAACATTGCGAAAGAAAGCCACGGCAATACTTAGAGTCCCCATCAAATTTGTCCGGCAAGGACAGGCAGAGGCTAGGAGTGGCCACTCGCTGCGGAGGAGGTGCAGGAGCTGGCGGAGGAGATGATTGCTGAAGAAGTTGCGAAAGTTGGCGCACTTCCGACAGCTGGTGGGTTAGAAGGGCGACCTGTCGGGCGATATCAGAGGCAACTGGCAGGGGATGTTGGTGCAAAATGGTGGACACTTCCGACAGCTGGTGGGTTAGATGGGCGATCTGTCGGGCGATATCAGAGACAACTGGCAGGGGAACCTCAGCGGGATCCATGGCCGGATCTACTGTCACGATGCCGGCTGGCAGGAGGTGGATCCTCTGTGCCAGAGAGGGATAGCGAGGACCGTGCTAGTGGACCGGTTCTAAGACACTACAGGTTTTCACCAGAGCCCGCCGCAAAGCGGGATGGTCTTGCTGCGGCGGTAGTGACCAGGTCGTATCCACTAGCAACGGCTCACCTCTCTGGCTGCTGAAGATGCTGAAGATAGGCGCGGTACAATGGAGTAGGCAGAAGCAAGGTCGGACGTAGCAGAAGGTCGGGGGCAGGCGGCAAGGATCGTAGTCAGGGGCAACGGCAGGAGGTCAGGAACACGGACTAGGAACAGACAAGGAATGCTTTCACTAGGCACAAGTGCAACAAGATCCGGCAAGGGAGTGCAGGGGAAGTGAGGTATAAGTAGGGAGTGCACAGGTGGAAACTAATTAAGCTAATTGGGAAGATTGGGCCAGGCACCATCATTGGTGCACTGGCCCTTTAAATCGCAGAGACCCGGCGCGCGCGCGCCCTAGGGAGCGGGGCCGCGCGCGCCGGGACAGGACCGAGGGAGAGCGAGTCAGGTACGGGGACCGGGGTGCGCATCGCGAGCGGGCGCTATCCGCATCGCGAATCGCACCCCGGCTGAAGGCGGGACCGCAGCGCACCCGGTCAGTGGATCTGACCGGGGCGCTGCAACAACGAAGATGAGGCGAGCGCTCCGGGGAGGAACGGGGACCCGGAGCGCTCGGCGTGACAGGTATGTTTACTCAGGCAGGATCTACAATGAGTTTCCTGCTGTAAATAAATCTACCCTATTACTGAGACGGGGTAAGGAGAGGGCAGAGAGACCCTGAAAGCCAGTAGCAGTGTTGTTAGATCAAAAACAGAAAGACATCCTGCTGGGGGAAGGACTTACATAGATTCCATAGCATTAAAATGGCAGAAAACGTTTAATAAAGACTATTTGGAAAGTTGCTTCATTTAGCACTTAGGAAGCAAATGAACAATTAAAAAAGATCAGTGCAAAGGCTCCACAGTAACATACCTAATGTGATTGCATAAAGTTTCCTAAATTTAATTTTAGATGTAATTTAGCCCTATACTCCACATTCCATCATTATAAAATGGAACTAAATAATTAAAGAGCCATCAAAAATCCAAATTCCCAAAAAAAAAAGTGATATATTTAAAATAAATATTTACACATCATATAAAATATATGTGTTAGATTCGACGGCCTATCACTGTGTTTTATTCAATAGTTCATGATCTAGGGTGTTCAGTGTTCAGGACATATAGGTGATACCTATGTGTGTGATGTGTATGTTTTCCCAGTTGCTGCGCAAGATTCATTATGCAACGCACACCAACAACTGTGAAAACCTCACGCACTTTCAGAAGTCAGCCAGTCTGCAAACCACATCCCCTGAAGTGTACAGAAAGGTAAAAAGCCAAAGCTAGTGCAGATCTCATGAAATAAATGCGCAAGATAAAACACACAGCGCATTTTAGTCAGCGCACACCAGTTTATATATCTCCCCCTAGAGTTTATAATACGTTACAGATTGTGACATAAGGAAAATGATAATAACTCTCAAAAGTTTATTTTTTGACAGAATATAGTGTAACAAAGAGACCAAAAAATATCAACTTTCACTTTTATTTTAAACATTTGTAGACTTTAGATTTCTGTGTATTATAAATATGAGTATGTCTTTGGAACTTGAATGAGTACGAATTCATACTAAGGTCTTTAAAACGTATTGTAAAATAGTGTTGAGCGGCATAGGCCATATTCGAATTCGCGAATATTCGCGAATATATGGACGAATATTCGTCATATATTCGCGAATATTCGCATATTCGTTATATTCTCGTTTTATTTTCGCATATGCAAAAATTCGCGTATGCGAAAATTAACATATGTGGATATTAGCATATACAAAATTAGCATACGCGAAAATTCGCATATGCGAAAATTAACATATGCTAATTTTCGCATATGCGAATGTTCGTGCGCCAGTCTCACACAGTAGTATTACAGCCTTCTTTACACCACACAAGCTGGAAGCAGAGAGGGGTGATCACTGTGATGTGTACTGTGAAGAAAAAAAAAAAAACGAATATTCGTAATTACGAATATATAGCGCTATATTCGCGAAATTCGCGAATTCGCGAATATGCGATATTCGCGAATAATATTCGAATTGCGAATATTCGCGAGCAACACTATTGTAAAATATAAGTAAGAAAGGATAGTAGAGACTTAATCTAGATTCCCACATGTTCCCATCACTTTTTTGTGTTGCTAGATGGCATCTTGTCATCTTTGGCTATATGGTCATGGCAGACTGTTTCTTTCATCAATACTCGCAACACAGTATAGACATTTTACTATTAACCCTGTAAACCCCTTCCATCTCTTACAAGCCTTACATTGAACAGATACAGTTTACAGTGAATTGGAGGAAAGGGCTGGTCTAGTCGCAGGAGCTGAATGCTCCATAAGCCTTTGGCTAGTCTGTACTGCATAAGGCTGACAGTTGACTACTCAGGCATAAAAACTAGAGAATTGGAAGCCTCAGCTTGTCAGTGAATAGAGTATCCCCAGAGACAGTTGGAAATGTGTGTTTGCAGAAGCAGTCAGTAAGGGGAAATTTGGTACAGAAGTAAAAAGGAGATCGAATAGTGAAACACAAGCCTGTCTTGAATGATGTTCATGTGGAAGTGTTTAGAGTTGAAAAGGATAATTCCTTTACTCTGTTTTGTACTGAGACAAATCTTGTTATAAAAAACGTAATCTTGTCATGTAAAACACAGAAGGCATGCACATAGATCATCCTAACCACTCACTTACAACACATGCAATGCAAGTATTTTCCCTTATATAAGCTTAGATCATAATTCAGTATTATTCTGATGGGTTTATTGGCTTAGTGAGTATGTGTGTCCATGATGGAGAAAATAGATTGTGTATGCCGTATCGGACATGGACTGATGTGAGCCACGGCCCTGCTAAAAAAATTTTTTTTTAATTTTGATCACCATTTCAACTTATTATCATCAGCCACCCACAAAACACAGTATCCATTTTCTGAAAAATCTTCAAAAAAACTGAAAAAATGAAGAAGGAACATACAAATATTGTTTGAAACATACAAAACCAAGAATAGTAAAAATCATGAAGAAGATTTCTCATTCTTTTCAAACATATGGCTTTTATATGACAATTTTTTATAAACTTACTTTTGCTTACATGTGACCTATTTATCAAATAGTCGCACGACCTTGATAAATTAATCACACATAAGCAAAACCCAGGAAACCCGCTTACAAAAGCATTTTTTAAAGCAGAAAAGTTTTCCCTTATGTTTCCCTTATGGCCCCAGTTTGGAGACCATTGTGTAATGGTCTCCAATCTGTGCTCTTTCAGCTGTTGCAAAACTACAACTCCCAGCATGCACCGACTGTCCAATGCATGCTGGGAGTTTTAGTTCAGCAACAACTGGCCCTTCAGATGTTGCCGAACTACAACTCCCAGCATGCCTGGACAGTCAGTGCATGTTGAGAGTTGTAGTTTTGCAACAACTGGAGACACACTGATTGGGAAACATTGTCTGTTTCTAACTCAGTGTTTCCTAACCTGTGTGCCTCCAGCTGTTGCAAAACTATAACTCCCAGCATGCACTAACAGACCATGCATGCTGGGAGTTGTGGTTTTGCAACAGCTGGTGCCCCCCCTCCCCTGTGAATGTACAGGGTACATTCACATGGGCGAGGGTTTTACAGTGGGTTTCTCGCTGCAAGCTTGAGATGCAGCAAATTTTGCGCTGGGAAACTCACTGTAATCCCTCGCCCATGTGACTGTACCCTAAAAACACTACACTACCACAAAATAAAATAAAAAGTTAAAAACACTACATATACACATACCCCTACACAGTACCCCCCCCCCCAATAAGAACGTCCGATACGCCACTGTTTCCAAAGCAGAGCCTCCAGCTGTTGCAAAACAGCAACTCCCAGTATTGCCGGACAGCCATTGACTGTCCAAGCATGCTGGGAGTTTTGCAACAGCTGGAGGCACCCTGTTTGGGAATCACTGGCGTAGAATACCCCTATGTCCACCCCTATGCAAGTCCCTAATTTAGGCCTCTCTCTCACTTTGGAGCCCTGTCGTATTTCAAGTCAAAAGTTTAGGGCCACATATGGGGTATCGCCGTACTCGGGAGAAATTGCGTTACAAGGTTTGTGGGGGTATTTCTCCTTTAACCCTTCATGAAATGGAAATGTTTGGGTCTACACCAGAATGTTAGTGTAAAAAAAAAAAATTATTTACACTAACATGCTGATGTTGCCCCATACTTTACATTTTCACAAGAGGTAAAAGGGAAAAAAGCCCCCCAAAATTTGTAATGCAATTTCTCCCGACTACGGAGATACCCCATGTGTGGGCACAAAGTGCTCTGGGGGCGCACAAAAAGGCCCAGAAGGGAGAGTGCACCATGTACATTTGAGGTGATTTGCACAGGGGTGGCTGATTGTTACAGCGGTTTTGACAAACGCAAAAAACAAACAAAAAAACACCACATGTGACCCCATTTCGGAAACTACACCAATAACGGAATGTAATGAGGGGTGCAGTGAGACTTTACCCCCCACAGGTGTCTGACAGATCTTTGGAACAGTGGTCGGTGAAAATGAAAACTTTTGTAAAACCCACTGTTCCAAAGGTCTGTCAGACACCAGTGGGGGGTAAATGCTCACTGTACCCCTTGTTACATTCCTCAAGGGTCTAGTATGATAGTATGTCATGTGGGGTTTTTTGCTGTCCTGGGTATTTTCTGCTATTAACCCTTGCAAAAATGTGAAATTTGGGGGGGGAAACAAACATTTTTTTTTTTTACATATGCAAAAGTCGTGAAACACCTGTGGGGTATTAAGGCTCACTTAATTCCTTGTTACATTCCTCAAGGGGTCTAGTTTCCAAAATGATATGCCATGTGTTTTTTTTTTTTTGCTCTCCTGGCACCATAGGGGCTTCCTAAATGCTACATGCAAAATTTGCTCTCAAAAAGCCAAATATGACTCCTTCTCTTCTGAGCATTGTAGTTCGCCCGTAGTGCACTTCAGGTCAACTTATGGGGTACCTCCATACTCAGAAGAGATGGGGTTACACATATTGAGTATTTTCTGCTATTAACCCTTGCAAAAATTTGAAATTTGGGGGGAAACACACATTTTAGTGAAAACATTTTTTTTTTTTTTACATATGCAAAAGTCGTGAAACACCTGTGGGGTATTAAGGCTCACTTTATTCCTTGTTACGTTCCTCAAGGGGTCTAGTTTCCAAAATAGTATGCCATGTGTTTTTTTTTTTTGCTGTTCTGGCACCATAGGGGCTTCCTAAATGCAACATGCCCCCCAAAAACCATTTCAGAAAAACGTACTCTCCAAAATCCCATTGTCGCTCCTTCGCTTCTGAGCCCTCTACTGTGCCCGCTGAACACTTTACATAGACATATGAGGTATGTGCTTACTCGAGAGAAATTGGGCTACAAATATAAGTATAAATTCTTTCCTTTTACCCCTTGTAAAAATTCAAAAATTGGGTCTACAAGAACATGCGAGTGTAAAAAATGAAGATTGTGAATTTTCTCCTTGACTTTGCTGCTATTCCTGTGAAACACCTAAAAGGTTAAAATGCTGGCTGAATCTCATTTTGAATACTTTGGGGGGTGCAGTTTTTATAATGGGGTCATTTGTGGGGTATTTCTAATATGAAGACCCTTTAAATCCACTTCAAACCTGAACTGGTCCCTGAAATATAGTGAGTTTGAAAATGTTGTGAAAAATTGGAAAATTGCTGCTGAACTTTGAAGCCCTCTGATGTCTTCCAAAAGTAAAAACTCATCAATTTTATGATGCAAACATAAAGTAGACATATTTTATATGTGAATAAATTTTTTTTTTGTAATATACATTTTCCTTACAAGCAGAAAGCTTCAAAGTTAGAAAATTTCTAATTTTTCATCAAATTTGGGGATTTTTCACCAAGAAAGGATGCAAGTTATCACAAAAATTTACCACTATATTAAAGTAGAATATGTCACGAAAAAACAATCTCGGAATCAGAATGATAACTAAAAGCATTCCAGAGTTATTAATGTTTAAAATGACAGTGGTTAGATGTGCAAAAAAAACGCTCTGGTCCTTAAGGCCAAAATGGGCTTGGTCCTAAATGGGTTAATATTGATGTTGGTGGGCGGATTCTTGCGTCACTGCGCTGAGGCCAGAGTTTACGTCAGGAAGGAACACAGCGCAGCACCAACAAGCACATAAACAATAGTAAAGCCACAAAACAAACAAAAAAAAAAGTCTCAGTACGTTACCCACCCCAAAATGTGCATGAAACTGTATTACTATGGATGTTTCTTTTTTTCTAAGGACAAATTTTCGTGCCTCATATGGGATATTTCTGTAGTCCGAAAAAATTCTCACACAATTATTTTGTGCCTTATTCTATTTTAACACATTGTTAATTAAAAAATGTAGTGGGTACGTCAGCATGTACGTGTCCTAAAATTAACAAGGTGTGCAGTGTGTATTTTCAACCTTAAAATTAATAATTATTAGGTATATAATTTTTTTTTCTAGAATTAACATTAACATTAATGTAGTAGCTTTGTTTCATGATGCAGAACAAGAACAGTTGTTATAGTGGGTGTTAATGTCCTTTTCTGCAGACGTATGCACTTTCTGTAAGCCAGGATGGACCTGGAATACATATGCGACTTTTAAATGGAGATGCAACTTTTTTTCTTCATAAATAGCGACTATCGCATTTGATAAATACATGACCACTGCAAAGTAAAAAAAACTTATTACTACGTGAGCAGATTTTAAAATCTAAAAGTCGCAGAATGTATAGAAATGTCACACGTGGGCAAGTACGTGCAACTTTTATTACACATAGTTCTTTTTTTACTACGGGAACATGATAAATCTCCTTCCATATGATTACACCAAAATCATTCTTCCTAATATTAAATCTCAAAAACCAAAAGAGGCCGAACATAAGTGTAGTTGGTAAAGTTTTCACAGCATATAAAATCTGTTAAATCTGTGAACAAAACTTGAGATGTTTGGAAATAGAAAGATGGTTCCTCAGTCTTGATTCGTAGGATTTAGAGTCTCCTGCTAGGGTGTTTGGAATGTTATGGAGAATTTTATAAAATCTGTACAATATAAAGGCTATTTTAGTATGTGTAGGAATGATCTTTGGAAGCCATGTCTCTTATATGAGTTTGTGCTTCTACCACTCACGGTCAGTATAAATCAATTCTACAAGGGTAATTTTTTAAACCACCATATGTTTTTTTAGCAATTAAGAACTCAAGGCACTAGAATGTCTGCTCATCACTACTTTGTGAGCCTCCCATGAGATAGCTGCGGAGGACAGTGGTCCCTTGTTATTGGTGAAAAAGGCTTATAGTTGCTAACATAAGGAGTTTCTGCTTACAGGTTGCTTGACCATGGATCAATAAATCCCTATTCTGAGAGTCCTATTAAGTTTTGTTTTGTCTGTGACAGGGTATCTAGGTTTAAGTTGAAGATGGCTCAAGTCCTGTCATGTTCCAGTGCTGTAGCCATTGGCCCACCCCTTACCATTATATAGTTTCTCAGTACTGTTGTCTAAGTCTTTAGCATGTCATTGCATGCCATGTAGGGCAGTGAATTAATGATCATGGATTGAAGCCAAGACACCTGGGGCAGATTTACTACAGACTGGCATTTTATGTGCTGGTGTTTAGCTGAAGCCTATTGAAGTAAACTGTCATGAATGTTTAAGATTGTAGACCTCTTAATGAATTTGTTTATACATAGTTAGTAGTAGTTAGTACGGTCGAAAAAAGACATATGTCCATCAAGTTCAACCAGGGAATTAAAGGGTAGGGGTGTAGACAGAGCGCCGGCACTATAGTGTATGTACAATGCTGAAGGTGCAGCGTGAGACTACAGTGACAGTCTTTGGACGGGTGGTACGGCGGAGTCGGGTGTGCGCTTATATTGAGAACGACATGCATAATATATCCAGAAAAGAAAAGTACATATCAAGCACTCACCTGGTATTGTGCCAAAGAAGGTGCTTTTATTCCATGCTGATGGGGTTACAGCGGTTCGGGTCGGGGAGAGGAAGAAAACTGAGCTCAGACGAGCTCCTGGAACGACGGTTCCATTTCGCGGGTTATAACCTGCGAAACTGAACTGTCATCTTCCAGCCAGAAAGTCACAATTGTTTGCACAAAACAGTGTTTCACACTTTTCTACACCAGAAAACTGCCATACAAGCCACAGTAAATTCCCCCCACAGTTTCTAGTATCATAGTGGTGCCCTTCCAAGGAGTTAGCCTTTAAACGAGTGAGGTGTATGTTTTATTGAACTTCCAACATTCAGTATGGCAGGCATCCTTAACCTTACTGACAAGTGTCTTGAAGTCATTTTTTGTAGAAAACGGCATCTTTCCAGTTCTTGGATGATCTCGGACTGTAGTCTGATTTTCGAAGTTTTTTCCAAATTGGAAGGAGAGGGTGAACCCAAGTGAAAGGGGTGCAACCTTTTGTTTGAGTGGAATGGGAGCTGTCTGATTATCCTCAGTCCCTGGCTCAACTGTACATAGGGTTTCCACCTGGCCGGTATTTTGGCGACTCTGCTGGTATATTTATATTAAAAAAGCAGTGCAATGCAATGGCCGATATTTATCCAACAAATCCTCCAACTCCCGTAATGTTGCACCATATACTATACTGGTGCCTCCCAACCAGGGCGCCTCCAGCTGTTGCAAAACTACAACACCCAGAATGCCTGGACAGCAGCTGGCTGTCCGGGCATGCTGGGTGTTGTAGTTTTGTAACAGCTGGAGGCACCCCTGGTTGGGAAACACTGACCTATACTACAATCACGGCCGTAAATGTTGGCACCCCTGAAATTTTTCAGGAAAATGAAGTATTTTTCACAGAAAAGGATTGCAGTAACACATGTTTTGCTATACACATGTTTATTCCCTTTGTGTGTATTGGAACAAAACTAAAAAAGGGAGGAAAAAAAAGCTAATTGGACATAATGTCAAACCAAACTCCAAAAATGGGCTTGACAAACTTATATGGGCATCCTTTCAAAATTGTGGAAAAATAAGATTGTTTCAAGCATGTGATGCTCCTTTAAGCTCACTTGGGGCAAGTAAAAGGTGTGGGCAATATAAAAATCACAACTGAAAGCAGATAAAAAGGAGAGAAGTTTACTTAGTCTTTGTGTGTGCCACACTAATCATGGACAACAGAAAGAGGAGAAGAGAACTCTGAGGACTTGAGATCCAAAATTGTGGAAAAATATCAACAATCTCAAGGTTACAAGTCCATCTCCAGAGATCTTGATTTGCCTTTGTCCACAGTGCGGAACATTATCAAGAAGTTTGCAACCCATGGCACAGTAGCTAATCTCCCTGGGCACGGACGGAAGAGAAAAATTGATGAAAGGTGTCAACGCAGGATAGTCTGGATAGTGGAGAAGCAGCCCCAAACAAGTTCCAAAGATATTCAAGCTGTCCTGCAGGCTCAGGGAGCATCAGTGTCAGCGCAAACTATCCGTCAACATTTAAATTAAATGAAACGCTATGGCAGGAGACCCAGGAGGACCCCACTGCTGACACAGAGACATAAAAAAGCAAGACTACATTTTGCCAAAATGAACTTAAATAAGACAAAATCCTTCTGGAAAAACGTCTTGTGGACAGATGAGACCAAGATAGAGCTTTTTGGTAAAGCCTACAAAGAAAAGAACACAGTACCTACAGTGAAATATGGTGGTAGTTCAATGATGTTTTGGGGTTGCTTTGCTGCCTCTGGCACTGAGTGCCTTGAACGTGTAAAAGGCATCATGAAATCTGAGGATAACCAACAGATTTTTGGGTTGCACTATACAGCACAGCGTCAAAAAGCTAGGTTTGCATCCGCGGTCTACCAGCAGGACAATGACCCCAAACATATGTCAAAAAGCACCCAGAAATGGATGGCATCAAAGTGCCATTGAACACGTATGGAGAGATCTTCAAATTTCTGTTGGGAAAAGGCACCCTTCCAAAAATAGAGACCTGGAGCAGTTTGCAAAGGAAGAGTGGTCCAACATTCCGGCTGAGAGATGGAAGAAGCTTATTGATGGTTATAGGAAGCCAATGATTTCAGTTATTTTTTAAAAAACGGTGTGCAACCAAATATTAAATTAAGGGTGGCAATAATTTTGTACAGCCCATTTTTGGAGTTTGGTGCGACATTATGTCCAATTTGCTTTTTTTCTTCCCTTTTTTGGTTAACTTCCAATACACACAAAGGGAATAAACATGTGTATAGCAAAACATGGATTACTGTAATCCTTTTCTGTGAGAAACGCTTCATTTTCTTGAAAAATTTCAGGGGTGCCAACATTTACGGACATGACTTTATATTCTACTATATAGTCCAACATGCTGGGAGTTGTAGTTTTCATTTGGGGCAGCTGCTGAGCCACAGGCTGTATCAGCACATGCTGGGAGTTGTACTAAGTAACTAACTGCAACTCTCAAATTTAATATAAAAAAGCGATCAAAAAGTCCCATCAAAACTAAAATGGTACAGTTAAAAACTACAGATCGGGTCACAAAAAATGAGCCTCATACATCCCCGTATAAGGAGAAATAAAAAAGTTATAGGGGTCAGAAGAGGACAAAATTAGCCCCGCATATGTGTATCCTGTGTTGTCACGCATATATAACTAGTTATGCAAATTAGCATGGCCAGTATTTTTCTTTTTTTTGGTAAAGTGTTTCGGGTTTTGGAGTGGTGTGAGGAGAAGAGGCCACTGAGCCTCATGTAAGTGTAGCTGTAACTATATCTATACCATATATCTCTAAACACATTTTATTTTATTTGTTTTCTAGTAAATAGTACATCATTAATTAAATCTACAAGTTATGTCAATGCTCTTGATTTCATTAATGATTCACTATTTATTGCTAAATATTTTTTAATTAGATTAAACCTGACATAAACAGACTCAGATTGTGGTAGAACCGGAAAAATCTTGAAATGATAATACACTATGGGGGAAATTTGTGAAAACCTGTCCAGAGGAAAAGTTGCTGAATTGCCCATAGCAACCAATCAGATCGCGTCTTTAATCTTTCCGAGGCCTTTTCAAAAAGCAATCTGATTGGTAGCTATGGGCAACTTAGCAACTTTTCCTCTGAACAGGTTTTGATAAATCTCCCCCTTTGTGTTCATTGGGTGGATACTCATTGAAAATTCCTATTGTCTATGGAGAGGCATACTTACTACAGTTAAATGTATGTATCTTACTGAGCAGGATGTCAAAGGATGGAGGCTAACTAAAAGAGGTTTACTTTCCCCATCACTGCACTGACAGCTGCCTTATGTCATGTGCATGGAGAGGGAGTCTCAATCTTTGTGTCTCCACAGCATCCATCACTCATGTAGTGTCTGATCAAGTACTAAGATGGGGAAGACAGACTTATGGAAAACTATGTGTATATAACTTAAAAAGCCAAATATTTGGAGCTCTTTAAGGCTGGGTTTACGCAACATAAATTTTTCAGCTCCTATTTTATTTTACGATCGGATATCCTGCACATTACCAGCAAAGTTTTTGAGGAAATCGGCACGTAAATTTAAATACAAGTCGAATTTTACACAGTGTGAACCCAGTCTAAGTCTTCGTCTAAATTTTCGATATATTGTTAGCAGAACCTTTATAATGACTGTTAGTTTAATAGCTTCCTTCTGTTTTGACATTATATTTTTTTTGTAGGTTTTTGTTACTTATTTTGATACCTTATTTTGTAGGTTTATGTTTTACTTATTTGCAGCTTTGAAACTGTTTTCAGATAATATGAGGATAATAATGCATGAAAGACAAAACACTACTGCCTTTTTATTATGTTTGTGTTTTTACTTTTTCTTTTTGTTTTACTTTGTAGGGAGTGATTTCTCTGGGAGTCCATACAGCCATCCACAGTATTCATCATATAATGATTCATGGAGATTTCCTAATCCTGGCTTACTAGGTATGTACATTAAAGTTTATATTTTAGAAAGTGTTGACATTACACAGATTTGTAAAAAAAAAAAAGGCTTTACTGGAATCAAGAGATACCAGATTTACAGCTCAGGAGTTGTAGGCACATATCCTCCTGCACCTTATGTACACTCATCTCCACTATTCCTACAGTGCCATCTGTTTCATTCCAGCTCAGCTTCAACCATGCATTTTTTTTTTTACTGTAACCAGGTTATGTGACAAGCACAAAATGTGGCATTTTTCAGATGCCATTTTTGTACTGCCATTCTTATGATTGATAGTAATGTACATTGCAACAAATGTATCAAGATGTCGCTCACTGTCAAGTGAACTTGTCATATCTAAGTATATTCTTAACTAGGCTTCCGGAGAAACAAGACCTCTAGTGTGCTCCGGATTTAAGTCACAGTGCGCAAAAATTTGCAAACACTTTTACACTTCTAAAAAAAAAGTTGCATTATGTAAATGATACTTTCAGGTCAAAGAGGAGCACTCAAAATGTTGCAAATGTTTGAGCAGTGAAGTAGTTGCACAAAATTTTGCCACAAATGTATGAAAAACCATTCATAATGCCTTGACAAATTCCCTAAACTGATAATCTGGCTGACTGCCAGCAACATGTAGCACATAATTGGTTTAACTAGGTGAACTGCTCAGAGTTGGTAGTTGTCAGTTCACATTACATATAGTTTCTGTAGTGTTTTCTTACTCAAAGTGTATTTAAAAAAAAATATGACTCTCTCTCTCTCGGCATACACAAAAAAATCTACACTGTTCTCTAATAATAATAGTCTATACTGTACTATATAAATGCTTCTTTAAGGGCCTTTTACACATTGGCCAAATGGGCTGATTACTGACCTGTAAAAAAAAAAACAATGAAAAAGCAAATGCTTGCTCATTGGCTGATCACTGGAATAACTCATCTCCTTGTATGAAGAGGGTATATGCTGCTGACAATGATGTAATTAAGGGTTTGAGTGATTGTTCATGGGGCCCTGCACTGACAATAACTTATCCACATACAGGTCAGATCTACTGGATCAGCACTCATATCATGCTGATGTTTAGCCATGTAAAAGGAGCATTAGACATAGCCCATGAAGTAGAGAGATGGCTCTGTTGACACTCCTTGACCTCTGTTGTCTTTTCTCAACCTGTTCTTCCTTTTACAAGGATGATCCAAGTTTATATACTGTATGAAAGCATTACAAGTTTATATTCTGTATGTAGAAATTGTATGCAGCAATATTCCAGTAAAAATATTTCTTAGATTGATAGTTAAATTTTTTTTTAAATAGATGAAGACAAAGTACTCCTCAGAGGAGACAGAATAGTGCTACATAAATAGTTGTTCTGCACACTGTTCCACACGTCCACAGCAGTGTTGTCAGATATTTATTATGCATTTTGCAGCAACACTTAAGAACCATAGAAACATAGAATATGTCAGCAGATAAGGACGATTCTGTCCATTTAGTCTGCCCAATATCCCAAATATTATTTACAGTATCTGGCCCTATCTGAAATGAAGGATAGCCTTATACCTATCCCATGTATGCTTAAACTCCTTCACTGTATTTGTAGCTAACACTTCTACAGGAAGGCTATTCCATGCATCCACTACTCTATCAGTAAAGTAATACTTACTCATATTACTTTGCCCCTCTAATATAAAACTATGTCCTCGTGGTAGTTTTTCTCTTATATCTCCTCCTTTACCATGTTGATTCCCTTTATGTATATAACAGTTTCTATCATATCCCCTTTGTCTTGTCTCTCTTCTACTGAGCCTCCATCCGGTCATCATAGGGGCGGGGTCTCGTGAATGCTCCATTATGGGAGAGTCTTTTCTTCTCCATTTGTACTGAGCGCAGCTTATATATGTTTGGGGTAATGTCCCGCTGACGCTCAGGTTTGACTTTGCTGTCTTGCAGTGGTAGATATGTCCGGTATCTCTCCTAAGGATCCCCGATAGAGGGGTGAAATGCGTTGAGAGGTGGTTTCTTGACAAATAGCAATTTATTATTGGATAGTGCATTTGATTTTCTTTGTGGCTCCACACATTTTTTGTACATATTTATTCAGTACTATATAGCATATTTGAATGATAAGAATTTATATTATGCTCATTGATGGAGATATGCGGTTTTTATCTTAAGTATCACAATTTGATATTGGATTATATACACTAGGGGCTTTTTCTAAATATTTTTAATAGTTGAGAAAAAAAGTAATTTTTTTATAAAAAGGGTGCTTCAATGAAGAGATTTTTCTGCACTTCTTTAAGTTATGTTTATACATATTATGTTTTTTCTTCTGTGATTTCAGTTCTTTAACCTTTCCTGTAAGTTTTATTCTGCTGTTCATGTACTAATTTTGTAGCCCTTCTCTGAATTCAAATGTATACGTACGTGTCAAACGTATCTATATCCATCTGGAGATACAGTCTCCAGTACTGTGCACAATACTCCAATTGAGGTCTCACTAGAGTTCTGTACAACGGCATAAGCACTTTCCTCTTTGTACTGCTAATACCTCTCCCTATATAACCAAGCATTCTGTTAGATGCTCAACTACATTGTCTGCCTACCTTTAAAGGGGTACTCTGTTGGAAAACTATTTTGTATCAAATGAACTGATGCCAGAAAGTTAAACAGGTTTGTAAATAACTTCTTTAAAAAAATCTTGATCCTTCATATACTTATCAGCTGCTGTATGTTCTAGAAAAGTTGTATAGTTCTTTCCAGTCCAACCACAGTGCTCTCTGCTGCCACCTCTGTCCGTGTCAGGAATTTTCCAGAGTAGGAGCAAATCCCCATAGCAAATATCTCCTGCTCCGGACATTTCCTGACTTGGACAGAGCTGTCAGCAGAGAACACTGTGATCAGACTGGAAAGAAATACTCAACTTCCTCTGGAGCATACGGCAGCTGATAAGTATTTGAAGGAACAAGATTTTTTTTAATAGAAGTAATTTAGAAATCTGTTAAACTTTCTGGCATCTGCTCATTTGAAAAAAATTGTACCCCCTTTAAGTCTTCTAAAATAAGGACCCCTAAATCCCTTTCCTCGGATACTGAGGTTAGGACTGTATAACATATTCTATATTGTACCCTTGGATTTTTACACGCAATGTGCATTATCTTTCTACTTATCCACATTAAATGTCAGTTGCCAGAGTTCTGACTACTTTTCTACTATTTTTGTCTAAATCCTTTGCCATTTGGCGTATCCCTGCAGGAACATCAACTCTGTTATAAATCATAAGCAAAAAAGACCAATACCTTACAATCGAGACCTTCTGCAATATCACTAATAAAGATTTAAACAAAATGTGTCTAAGAACAGATCCCTCTCCCTGAGGTTCCCCACTGGTAACAAGTCCTTGTTCAGAATATACTCCATTGACTACATACCTCTGTTGTCTGTTACTCATCCACCACCTAATACATTCAACAATATGGGAGTCCAAGCTCAAAGATTGCAGTAAGGACTCTGAAGTAAACCCATTTTGTTTCTCATCTTGCAATTCATAGGATTTTAGATGCTGCACAATCCTATCTTTTTGTATAGTTTTCATTAATTTCCCCCCTTTTGATGTCAGACTTACAGGCCTATAATCGCCCAGTTCCTCCCTACTACTTTTTTGTGAATGGGCACAGTGATTGGTTAGCACACTGTGAAACTCTTTTAATAGCTTTGTGTGTATCCCATCTGGCCCTCCTCTGTAAACACACATGTATCAAATATCTTCCTCCCTAACTGAGGTCCTTTTCCCACATTTTCTTCTGTAAAAACTGAATAGCAGTATTCATTGAGTATTCAGTATTCAGCTAGTCCTTTATCCTCTTCTACATACATTCCTTTTGTAACACTCATGTTTCAGAAGACAGGAACCCCGGTGGTTTTCACCAGAGCCCGCCGCAAAGCGGGATGGACTTGCTGTGGCAGGCAGCACCCAGGTCGCTACCCCTGGCATGGCTCAACCACACAGGCGGCTGAGAAGATGTGAGACACAGTAGGCATAAGGCAGCTTGTAGTCTGGATAGCAGAAGATCAGGGCAAGCGGCACGGTTGTGTAGTCAGGACGTAGCAGGAGGTCAATAGGCAGGTGGCAGAGAAGCAAGGTCGGGTCACAAAGCGAAGGATCAGATACACGGCAAGGCAGAAATAGGAATGCTTTCTCTCAGGCTCAAGGCAACAAAGATCCAGCAGGGCAGTGAGGAGGGTGGAGGAATATATAAATGAGCCACAGGTGAATCACACTAATGAGCACACTGGCCCTTTAAATCTTAAAGCTCCGGCGCACGTGCCCTAGGGGACGGGGACAAGCGCGCTGGAGCAGAGAGGCAGAGGCTGGGGCAGGAGAAGCAACAGGTGAGTGATGGACTGGGGCCGCAATGCGAGTCCCAGCTCCGCTGGCAGCAGCAGGTAAAGGGACCATGCGTTCACGGCCAGCGTGTGCGGCCAGAGTGCATACTGTAACACCTTTCTTTGTTTTTAATGCAATTATTCCTTGTCCTTTTTCATTTATATATCTGAAAAAGGCCTCATTCTTTTTGATTTGTATATCTGAAAAATGCTTTGATCATATTTTTCATTCACTGAGCGAGGTTCTCTTCTGCCTTTGCTTTAAAAGCTCTTCTAACTTGTTTGGCTTCTTTCTGCCTAATTTTAAAGATTTGCCTATCTACGTGGCTCTGTTTTTTATTTTTTATTTTAAATAGTTACTTAATGCGAGCTTTTTGTTTTATTTTATTTTGGCCACTTCTGCCGAGTACTACAGTGGTCTCTTCCTTTTTTGCTTTTTGCTGACAAGCCTAATGCAATTATCTGTTGCCTGCATTACTGCAATTTTTAGGTAGTCCCATTTCTCATGGACTCTATTTAACTCCTTAAGGACCCATAACGTACCGGTACATCAGGAGTCCGCTCACGATCTATAATGCGGGGCCACGGCGTGGCCCCGCGTCATAGCAGGTCGTGCCCGGCCTCTAACAACGGCCGGGACCCGTGGCTAATAGCGTGCTGCATTGATCGCGGTGCCACGCGCTATTAACCCTATAGACGCGGCGTTCAAAGTTGAACGCCACGTCTAAAGTGAGAGTGAAAGCATGCCGGTTAGCTCAGGGAGCTATTCGGGATAGCCGCGGCGAAATCGCAGCATCCCGAACAGCTTACAGGACAGCTGGAGGATCCCTACCTGCCTCCTCGCTGTCCGATCGCCGAATGACTGCCCAGTGCCTGAGATCCAGGCATGAGCAGTCAAGCGGCAGAATCATCGATCACTGGTTTCCTATGAGAAACCAGTGATCAATGTAATAGATCAGTGTGTGCAGTGTTATAGGTCCCTATGGGAGCTATAACACTGCAAATAAAAGTGGGAAAAAAAAGTGAATAAAGATAATTTAACCCCTTCCCTATTAAAAGTTTGAATCACCCCCCTTTTCCCATAAAAAAAAAAACACAGTGTAAATAAAAATAAAAATAAACATATATGGTATCGCCGTGTGCGGAAATGTCCGAATTATAAAAATATATATCGTTAATTAAACTGCACGGTCAATGGCATACACGCAAAAAAAATCCAAAGTCCAAAATAGTGCATTTTTGGTCACTTTTTATATCATGAAAAAATGAATAAAAAGCGATCAATAAGTCCTATAAATTCAAAAATGGTACCGCTAAAAACTTCAGATCACGGCACAAAAAATGAGCCCTGATACCGCCCCATATGCGGAAAAATAAAAAGTTATAGGGGTCAGAAGATGACAATTTAAAACATATTAATTTTCCTGCATGTAGTTATGATTTTTTCCAGAAGTACGACAAAATCAAACCTATATAAGTAGGATATCATTTTAATCGTATGGACCTACAGAATAAAGGTAAGGTGTCATTTTTACCGAAAAATGTACTACGTAGAAACGGAAGCCCCCAAAAGTTACAAAACAGCGTTTTTTTTTTTCAATTTTGTCTCACAATGATTTTTTTTCCATTTCGCTGTAGATTTTTGGGCAAAATGACTGATGTCATTACAAAGTAGAATTGGTGGCGCAAAAAATAAGCCATCATATGGAATTTTAGGTGCAAAATTGATTGATTGAGTTATGATTTTTTAAAGGCAAGGAGGAAAAAACGAAAATGCAAAAACGGAAAAACCCTCGGTCCTTAAGGGGTTAAACTGTTCCAGTCTGACATGGAATTATTTTTCAATAATCTAATTTTAGAAAATTAAATTTTTCCTATATAGAAAATTTTTGTTTTTGTGTAGTGTAACTCTGTTGCTATATTAAACCAGTAGTGCGCCACTGTTGTTATATTAAACCACACTGACTGCTAATCACTAGATCCTAATCTTTCACCTACTGTAGTGGCCGACAAAAAGGTAATAGCTTTTTACAAGTGTTCTAAAAATTATGCATTTTGCGAGTAGCAACAGGTTTTGTGCCTGTACGGTGAACTTTTTTAAAGTTTTGACCGTAAAAACAGATTAGGCATCCTAGAAAATGTACAAAAGTGACATAAAACCCTCTATGCATGGCTTTTTCACAATAGGTGTAAAACAAAAAAGCTGGCACACTGAACTTCTAACAAACATATTTTGCACTGATAGAACAGATACAAAATGGTCTCTGCATTGCTGCTTTACTACAATGATTATATTTGTGGTTCTGTGGTCCTACTCCTATCTATGTTGGTCATGGCTTAGTGTCCCTCACAGCAATCTTCACCTAATATTTGCTATCTCTAAAATGTTTTTTATAGTGACTTTGACATCTCCCTTATGCTGCCTCCTGTTTGGCTGGGAGAGCGGTTTAAGAAGGGCATTATGGGATTCCCTGAGGTCATTTGATCCTTCCATTTGAGGTTAATTTAGCAAGGTCTGCACAACCAAACAACCCAAAGTTTGAGTTCTAGCCGAACCTAACATTTAGCAAAGTTCTGAGTTCTGAGTAATAACAATAGTCGCAGGTAAAGATTTTTATATATAAAAGAAGACAAGTTAAAGGAGAACTCCAGTATATAAAAATTGTCCTCCATACAGTCGGCAGTAAAAAAATAAATAGATACATACCTTCCTTCGCTCCCTTGGTGCCTCCGGTAACCCACTCCGGTCTCCGCCGCGATCCTCTTCCTGGTTGCCGGTGGTCGGCAAGTCATGCAACTCCGGCCGCAGCAACGTCCTGACTCGGCCGGCGATAGGCTGAGCGGCAGTGTGATGTTTTCAGCCCCGGCACCAGCTGAGTTCAGTATGACCCGCTGACCACTGGCAACCAGGAAGAGTATCGCGTCGGAGACTGGAGTGGGTTACCGGAGGCATCGGGGGAGCGAAGGAAGGTATGTATCTATTTATTTTTTTACCGCCGGCAGTATGGAGGACAATTTTTCTATTTTGGAGTTCTCCTTTAAGTTGACAGCTCTATATGATAAATTATGGTATAAAGAAATCTTTCTTTCTTTAGATACAGTGGGAGGAAATAATTATATTTGATGCACCACATTTTTGTGCAAACTTTGTGGCGCACGGCAGGTACATACTATTGACTATTAATGTACACTGGATGACACTTTTCAACATGCTCAGAGGATTAGTTCCAAAAAATGGAGCACAATGAGAGGAAATGTATACTTTCCCAATGATGTTACCGATGAAATAAGTTTATTTCTGTTGCAATATTTGCACCAGAGGTGTGAATTACTGTGCATTTTGTTTCCGGATAAGGATTTACCACCCAATGTGTGCCAAAATAGTAAATAATTCAAAGCAATACACCTTGCATACACCTTATATATCAGAAACTGGCAATAATAGTAACTTCCCAAGTATCTATCTATCTATTCGGAACTTTACTATTATATAAATAAATATATATATATATATATATATATATATATATATTGTTAGGATCATTTATATTAGAGTTGATAGAATCAATGAATACAAAACATTATTATTATTTTCCCAAGCACTTTTTTTTATCAACCTTTGTTGACTTTCAGTAATATAAATAATTGATTCATAAGACGCATAATTCTATATTAAAATATATCTCGTTAGTTATGACTTGCCCAATAAGAATAAGGCTGGATCTCATGAGCAGTACAATAACCCATGCATCTATACAGAGCAGATGGCAAATGTACGATTTTAAATGCCACCTGGAAACATGGTTGATTAATAAATACCCCCTGAGTTTAATTTCCTCATTATGTCTAAATTTAAATATGTCTCTATGTATTTAAAGAGCTTTGCAGATGACAATTTTTTAAGAAACATTAAACTGCTCATTTTTCTTTTATATTATAATATCTAAAATTTATTGTGCAAGTTACATTATATATATTTCGATTTAGCTTCATGTAACATATCTGTGAAAAGCTCTTTACAGTAATGAAAAACCTATGTGTATGGGTTCAGATAGACTCCTTGAAGTGAAATGCTTATGTTATTAATGAAAGACTGAATTTAGAGTGAACCTTCACCTCTTCTCATAGTTATTGCGACACAAGCGTTTATTGTTGAGACATCTTCAACACTTATCAAAGTAAAATACGCTTAACACCTTTAACACAGCTGTCAAAAATTAGTCCACTTTGACTTTGCATAAAATAATTAGGATTTTTTTCTGCATAATTTGCACAAATGAGATAAGTAAAAATTCCAATTAATTGTCATTACTCTGCTACATTATTATTATTGCCTAGGAGGTTTCAAGATTTATTGGAAGACAGAAATTATGTGACCTAATTTGGGTAAATCAAGTTTATTTTCTTTTTCTTTTCTTTTTTTTTTCAGAAAGAGACTATCATGTATATTTTTAAATACAGTAAATAATAATAATATATCATCAACACAAGATACCATATATCATCTTATGTTGTTAAATTATACTGATATATTAGGACCTAGTGTTATTTTTCAGGTAATGCTAATATTGCAATATGATTGCAATTTTTTCCTGACCTGCCGATTTTTCACTTGACTTGTGAAAGCATTTTTTGTAAGACAAGTTATACTTTTTATTACAACATTTCATTTACGGTATAATGTTTTACAAAATCAGAAAAAAAATTTGTTGTGGGGTGAAAAAAATGTGATTGCACCATATAATAAAACTGAGATTTTTTTTTCAATCTGTGGGTCGCCATGTTCTGACCATTATATTATTTTGTTTATTTTTCTCCCTTCAAAACTGTGGGAGGTCTTATTTATCATGCCCCCATCTGTAGTTTTTATTGGTACCATTTGTAAAGTACCATGTAATTTGATGGATAGTGTCCATTTGGTATTGTTGGTGGGCATTGGTATTGTACATTTGGTATTGTTAGGGGGAATTTGGTATTGTTTTTGCTCACATCGTTCACCATGCAGGATCAGTAACATTATATTTTAATAGTTTTGACAATTATACAGCAATAGTATATATTTTAATTATTGGGAAGTTACATTTTTATTTTTTTTTAAATGGGAAAATTGAATGGTTAGAATTTTTAGTATGGAGGATTTTTTGTAACTTTTCTTGTACACTTTTTACTTTCCCTTGGGGACTTGTATATCATCCAATGCAATCCTTTTGCACTAAATTGTTACATCAGCACTCTGCTAATACAGCCTGCCTATGACAACTTATCAGACATTGGGGACACCCAATGACATACATTTATGTTGCTATAGACATGCCATGATTACTATTGATTGCAGAATCTTTGTAGTTAAATGGCCAACAATAGAGAAATCCCTGTTGCAGCTGGCACCCGCCATGTATGGAACTGGCTCAGCTTCTGATCCTGCACAATACATGCACACTTGACTTATGATATAATTTTACATTATGGGTCAGAAAAAGGGTTAATTATATACTATGACTAGGAAAGACAGTATACAATAAGACATAAAAACATGTGTTGGCTATGAAAGTTGTCCTTTTTCCCCATCAAAATGTAATTGGTTACTTCAAAAATCGCAAACTTTTTCTTCTTTTCATAAATGTGACTTTATTATATACATAACATTTAAATGTTATTCAAATGTTATGCCTGTTGACTAAAAATGTCCGGGTGGTCCGTAATTATCTTGGCAAGGACGTTTCTGAATGTTCTTGCACAGACCATATCAGCGATAGCTATGCTCTGTAGAGAGAAAGCACTAAAGGTTCTGTATATTACTGGCTCTGTCGGGTACAGAGTAACTTCAATGAGCTTCTGGGTCAGGGGGCTGTATTTCCCCTAAAACTTAGGCTTATATATCAGCCCCAGGTACAGGAAAATCAGCAATAAAAAAAATGCATTATAGTGTTAGAGAGCCCCCAAAGGTCTTTTATGACTTCATGGGGAGCACATGTAAATATAAAATAACAAAACAGGAAAACCAAACAACAGCTTCTGGTGCCATGCCCTTAACACATCCTCTGTATCTTCACACTGAGGAATTCAAGCTGAAAATTTTCCCTCCAGAATGCAGTCTTTTAATTTCACGCGGAAATCGCCCAGAATTTGTACGGAAATTCACTCGGAATTTCTGCGCCGTAGGGTAAAGGGTGTGGGAGGGCCAAATCGGACTGACTATTTCAAGATTTTGCTTGTAATTCCGCATGAATTTCATGAGAAAATGATTTTGGGTGGAAATTTTTTTTTTACCATTGACTTCAATGGACTTCTGCTCGTGTGAACAGTGCAGAGTAAAATTCATTGACGTCAATGACAAAAACAGATGTTTATTATTTCTAAGCGGAGAATTCAAGAGGAATTACTCGAGTAAATTCCTCTTGAATTACTCAGTGTAAACGAACCCTAACAGAAAGGGGGACACAATCATTCCCATTGAAGATTCCCATTAGTTACATGAACAAATTCAATTTTATTATGTTTACCACTTCATGATTCCAAAACCAGAGGACACAGAGGCCGTCAGTAAACATAATAATGGATAAGAGCTTTGTATTTTATTATAAAACATTTAAGTTAAACTGCAGCTAGGAACTACTTCATCTGTAAAATATCCCTATATAGAATGGTATGAAATCCTTCAAGTGCTACTGATGTAACTAAGCTTTAACTTACTGAAGTGTTGAAAAGCTTTGATTTAAGGCAACGTTCTTGCAGGAAGTCTGCAGCCTCCATGTAAATTGGTAGTGGTCTGGGAAGAAGCACAGTCGTGAACTGAGGGATATTTTTAAGGCTGGTTAACACACATGCTGAACCTAGATAATGGCAAGTGTTGGCTAATGAAGAAAAATGATTCAATTTCATGCTGCTTTGTTCTAAGAACCTCTTTACCGTTCCTCTCATTACTTCCCAACTTGATGTTCAACATAGAAGATTTCATTTGATAAAATGTTGCTGTCCTTTGCAGTGAATGTAACTTGTGCATGATGTGCCATTGAAATGTTACAGATCTGCACCTTTATAAGTTAGCGGTAGACCATAATATTTGTAAAAAATAATACTTACAGTATGTTGTACATATATTCTTTGTATTAAACAAAACTTATTTTACATGTTACAATAACACCATGGAGCATATACACAAAATGTTGGGGTAGTCTTACTGTTTCTACACATGCTCAGTAATTTTTTTTGGTTATTTGGGGATATAACTGTGGGCTGAGGGTCAGGGGGCACCAACAAAGTACTCTGCTTTACCCAGGGTAAATACAATATATACAGGGTTAGGGAAGTGAACTGAATCTTTTTCCCTGGGTGAAGGAAATACTATCTACAGTTCATTTTTTAAACATGTTTTTATTGATTTCAAAAGTATAAATACAAAACAAAGTAGTGCAATTTCAAAGCAGTATGTGGGCTACAGCTGTTGAAAAATATGAATAAGAGACAACAATCTAAAAAGAAATATTGAGCAACGTGTAACTAACAATTGCTACCTATGGCATTGAGAGTAAAACATCCCACTTTCACCTTACAAGAATAACTAAACTAGCTATCTAGCTACTTATATTATGAAAGGCACACATAAACACTTTTAAACCTTTTATCTTATCTCAAACATTTATATTAACCTCTTAAGTACACAGCCCATTTTGGCACTGAGGACACCGACAATTTTCATTTTTGCGTTTTTGGTTTTTCCTCCTCCCTTTTTAAAAACCACAACTCTTTTATTTTTCCATCCAAAGACCCATATGAGGTTACGTTTTTTGTGCAACCAATTGTACTTTGTAATTACACCTTTCATTTTGCCATAAAATGTACTAAATAATATATATATATATATATATATATATATATATATATATATATATATTTGTGCTTGGGGCTTCACCCTGGTGCTTGTGGTTACAAATGTTACACACATACCTAAATGGAAACATTAACTTTTCAAAAGCAGTCAGCTCTGTGCCCATAACCGTTTCCGAGGGCACGCCTTTAGTGGGCACACCCTGCAATGAATAAATAAAATTAAATAAATAAATTAAATAAAAAGGGAGGGTTGGGAGGAATCTGCAAAATGTCTCGTTTGCCCAGCCAGTAAGTGCAGGGGGCGTTATATACGCATGCCCCTCCACACACACAACTCCTTTATGCCCAGCATAGTAATGGAGGGGCGGAAATGCTCCAGCCCCTTGCACAAATTCAGCCTGATAGGCTTAACACTTGTGCTCGGGGCTTCACACTCGTGCTCATGGTTACAAACGTTACATACATACCTATATGGAAACATTAACTTAACAAAAGTGGCCAGATCTGTGCCCATAACCGGGTCCGAGCGCACGCCTTTAGTGGGCAAAAATGAATCTGGTAGGGTAAACAGAATTCATAATAATCAATACCACACCCTAATTACACTGACCATCACAATACCCTAATTTAGACCCTACCTTAAGAGACAGAATAGAATCTGCCAACTAGTTGTCAAGGTAGGCGGTACCCAGAAGTGAGGAGTTATGGCAAATACGCCTACTCTGAAAGAAACGAGCTGCCACTGAATCAGGACCAGACTGACATACTAGCTAACCATACTCACCTGTGATATCATGGCAAGAGGGAAATTGATAAATGCCTGTCAGGTGTAACATAGAGCTATCCAAGTCCCTGCTATTGAGAAGCAAAAAATCGACTGTTAGCAAAATGACACACAAGTAACCAGACTACATGACAGACCTTGTTGACAATTTCCATATCGCCTGTAAAGAAAACTAGACTTGAGAAAGCAACTCACCTGAAGACTACCCAGACTGTACTGTAGGCCACACCCTAAATTACCAACTAACTGGTCTCGGGAATGATGGCCCGCTGCGGGTGACCGATCCCTTCACAAACATCGTGCCTGTAAACGTAACAGGTCTTTGCATAACCATCATGCCTGTAGACATGACAGGTCTTGCGTAATCATCGTGCCTGTAGACGTGATAGGTCTTTGCATAACTGTCGTGTCTAAAGACCTAACCATCGATCTATATAGCAACCACCTGTGTCATGACGTTATTGTTCTGAAGGTATGTCAGCAGCGATAACTACGCAATGCATTCCCTGCAGATGTGGCAAGTATGAAAAGTATAAAACCGCCTATGTGTCGTTTTGTCATTTTTCTGAAGATGTGTCAGTAACAACAGCTACGTAGTATATCCTCCTGCAGACGTGGCAGGTATGAAGGGTAAACAACCACCTAAGTATCGTAACGTTATTACTCTGAAAGTCGTGTCAGCAACAATGACCTATTTGGTGCCTCCTCCTGCAGACGTGGCAGGTATAACGGGTAAACAACCACCTATTTATCGCAATGTTATTGCTCTGAAAAATGTGTCAGTAACAATAACCTGTGTGGTGCCTACCCCTGCAGACATGGCAGGCATATCGGGTAAACCACCACCTATGTGTTGCAATGTTATTGCTCTGAAAGATGTGTCAGTAACAATAACCTATGTGTTGCCTCTCCCCTGCAGATGTGGCAGGCATAACAGGTAAACAACCACCTATGAGTCATAATGTTATTGCCCTGAAAGGCATGTCAGTAACAATAACCTATGTGGTGCCTCCCCCTGCAGACATGGCAGGCATACAGGGTAAACAACCACCTATGTGTTGTAATGTTATTGCTCTTGAAAGACGTGTCAGTAACAATAACCTGTGTGGTGTAGCCCCCTGCATACGTTGCAGGCTTGACAGGTAACAAGAACATATGTGCCGGGATGTCATTGCTCTGTGTCCATCACAATAACCTGTGCGGTGCATCCCTGCAGACATGGCAGGCATAATGTGTGTACTCTATGATACCTAAAACATGGTAAAACGTATGGAAATGTATGCTAAGCATAGTTGCTGGACATCTGCCCAATATTTGAAGCTGTAATGTATAGAGGATAAACTAGAACATACACCCCAAATACTAACATGAATAATTACTATGAATAAGGCACCATAGTACATGCTTTGAACATGCACAGATCACTTCCTACAAGCACTAGCACAGACAAACTACAAACGTATATGCAGAATAAGCTATAGCATAAACCCCGCAAACCAACCTTATGATCAGACCACATGCACAGGCTACTACCAAACAGTAAGCAACAAATAATTTTATCCGGCAGACTACATAGAAATCATTTGCCCAACCTTATGTACCGCCATAGTGCTTTACCATAAACACAGCCTGAGTGCTATGAATGCATGCGGACTATGTGCTACGACCATGTGCCCAGAACAAGGATGCTATGACCCTATGTACATAAAGCTAACTGTATGCATGTAACCGATACCAAATAGTATGCACCAACAAGCTGAAATCCGGCACATGCACAGACTACTACTATAGTGTATGTACTGAATATGCTAAAACTAAAATGCTGAATAACTACTAACTTTTAAACCTGCTAACTGTTTGTATGGAAACCACTACCATAGTCTGCACAGTCCATGGCTATAACATATACTGACTAAAACAAAACCTATGCACGGATTATTCCATATGCAAATGTACTGAAATACTACAATCTGATGTATTGAGTAAATACTACAATGTATTAAAGGCTATGAACATAAGCACCAAATAATCTCTATCAAGGTATGCTATGTCGGCATGGACGCAATGAAACATAACATTTAAGCTACGCACAAAGTAAAAGGTTATGAAACAAGTGCATGAATAAACTACGACAGTATGCATAATATCAATGCTAGAATTAGTGCATGTACAGTATAAATGGATAGAGGGATATATATATCTACCCATCTATACATATACATATATACACACACACACACACAATATAAAAGCTAAGAGCATCTGTACAGTAAATTGCTACTCACGGGAAATGCTATATATAAACAGGAAATATTGTATATACATCATATGTACAAAACTACGAGCATATATTCAGTAAATTGGAAGATACAGAGATGGGAGCTCTACAAAAAATACTTAAACGAGGACCCAGGACGAGGATACTGCGTTGCACACACCCGTTGTGCCTATAGATACTAATAATTAACAATAAACGGAGCAGTCCTACTAGCCTATGGGAAAAAAGGTTATAGAAATCAGAAGAATTGAAATAATAGGAGAGAAAATTAGGTTTGTGTCAAATATTGGACATTTATTTAAAATAACAATGATACTCAATCTTCTTACCCTCACCATTGAAAAAGGGGATGTGGCTCCCCGAAATGCGTCTGTTCATAGACTGTTTCGCTGCACAGCAGCTACCCCAGCAGAGCCTGACACTCAGCTACCCCAGCAGAGTCCGAGACTTGCATTACTAACTGTTACGCCGAGCGCTCCGGGTCCCCGTTCCTCCCCGGAGCGCTCGCCTCATCCCCGTTGCTGCAGCGCCCCGGTCAGATCCACTGACCGGGTGCGCTGCGGTCCCGCCTCCTGCCGGGGTGCGATTCGCGATGCGGGTGGCGCCCGCTCGCGATGCGCACCCCGGTCCCCGTACCTGACTCGCTCTCCGTCGGTCCTGTCCCGGCGCGCGCGGCCCCGCTCCCTAGGGCGCGCGCGCGCCGGGTCTCTGCAATTTAAAGGGCCAGTGCACCAATGTTGGTGCCTGGCCCAATCTTCCAATTACCTATTAGTGTGATCACCTGTGCACTTCCCTATATTACCTCACTTCCCCTGCACTCCCGGGCCGGATCTTGTTGCCTTAGTGCCTAGTGAAAGCGTTCCCTTGTCTGTTCCTAGTCCGTGTTCCTGACCTCCTGCCGTTGCCCCTGACTACGATCCTTGCCGCCTGCCCCCGACCTTCTGCTACGTCCGACCTTGCTACTGCCTACTCCCTTGTACCTCGCCTATCTTCAGCATCTTCAGCAGCCAGAGAGGTGAGCCGTTGCTAGTGGATACGACCTGGTCACTACCGCCGCAGCAAGACCATCCCGCTTTGCGGCGGGCTCTGGTGAAAACCTGTAGTGGCTTAGAACCGGTCCACTAGCGCGGTCCTCGCCATCCCTCTCTGGCACAGAGGATCCACTACCTGCCAGCCGGCATCGTGACAGTAGATCCGGCCATGGATCCCGCTGAAGTTCCTCTGCCAGTTGTCGCTGACCTCCCTACGCTGGTCGCCCAGCAAGCTCGTCAGATCGCCCAGCAGTCGCAACAGATAGCGCAACGAGATCAACAGCTGGCATACTTGACCTCCGAGGCACTGCGTATTCAGTCACAGATACAGCAGCTGCAGCCGCAGATACAGCAACAGCTACAGCTGCAACTACCTTCTCCGCCGCCGGCTCCTGCAACTCCTCCGCAGCAACCGGCCGTTCCTAACCCCTGCTTGTCCCTGCCGGACAAATTTGGCGGAAAGATCGCCCAACGAGATCAACAGCTGGCATACTTGATCTCCGAGACACAGCGTCTTCACTCACAGTTACAGCAGCTGCTGCCGCAGATACAGCAACTTCAGTCACAGCAGCTGCTGCCGCAGATACAGCAACTTCAGTCACAGCTACAGCTGCAACAACCATCTCCTCCGCCGGCTCCTGCAACTCCTCCGCAGCAACCGGCCGTTCCTAACCCCTGCTTGTCCCTGCCGGACAAGTTTGATGGGGACCGCAATGATTCTGCCACAGCCACAGTCCAGTCCTTCTTCGCTGAGGTCCGTGGTGTCTTCGAGGAGCCTGCCCGAGCTTCTTCTGCCGAGATTGCCCTGCTGAACCTGGAACAGGGTGTTTCTTCCATTGGCGAGTACGCCATTCAGTTCCGTGCTCTTGCTTACGAGTTGTCCTGGAATAGTGAGGTTCTCTGCGCGACCTTTAAAAAAGGCCTATCCAGCAACATTAAAAATGTTCTGGCCGCACGAGAGACTCCTGCTGACCTACATGAACTCATTCATCTTGCCACTCGCATTGACATGCGTTCTTCCGGATGGCGTCTGGAGCTCCGCCTGGATATGGACTTTGTTCGCACGAGGCGTTTTTTCTCCCCGGCTCCTCTCTCCTCTGGTCCTCTGCAATCCGTTCCTGTGCTTCCCGCCGCGGAGGCTATGCAAGTTGACCGGTCTCGCTTGACACCTCAAGAGAGGACACGACGCCGCATGGAGAATCTTTGCCTGTACTATGCCAGTACCGAACACTTCCTGAAGGATTGTCCTATCCGTCCTCCCCGCCTGGAAAGACGTACGCTGACTCCGCACAAAGGTGACACAGTTCTTGATGTCAACTCTGCTTCTCCACGCCTTACTGTGTCTGTGCGGATATCTGCCTCTACCTTCTCCTTCTCTACTATGGTCCCCTTGGATTCCGGATCTGCAGGAAAATTTTTTTTGGCCTCTCTTATCAACAGGTTCTACGTCCCTGTGACCAGTCTCGCCAGACCCCTCTACATCTATTGTATTAACAATAAAAGATTGGACTGTCTCATGCGTTTCCGCACAGAACCCCTCCTAATGTGCATCGGACCTCTTCACGGAAAAATTGACTTTTTTTTCCTCAGGTTCTTTGGCCCCAAGAAGAGGGGGAGACCCAAGGGGGGGGGTACTGTTACGCCGAGCGCTCCGGGTCCCCGTTCCTCCCCGGAGCGCTCGCCTCATCCCCGTTGCTGCAGCGCCCCGGTCAGATCCACTGACCGGGTGCGCTGCGGTCCCGCCTCCTGCCGGGGTGCGATTCGCGATGCGGGTGGCGCCCGCTCGCGATGCGCACCCCGGTCCCCGTACCTGACTCGCTCTCCGTCGGTCCTGTCCCGGCGCGCGCGGCCCCGCTCCCTAGGGCGCGCGCGCGCCGGGTCTCTGCAATTTAAAGGGCCAGTGCACCAATGTTGGTGCCTGGCCCAATCTTCCAATTACCTATTAGTGTGATCACCTGTGCACTTCCCTATATTACCTCACTTCCCCTGCACTCCCGGGCCGGATCTTGTTGCCTTAGTGCCTAGTGAAAGCGTTCCCTTGTCTGTTCCTAGTCCGTGTTCCTGACCTCCTGCCGTTGCCCCTGACTACGATCCTTGCCGCCTGCCCCCGACCTTCTGCTACGTCCGACCTTGCTACTGCCTACTCCCTTGTACCTCGCCTATCTTCAGCATCTTCAGCAGCCAGAGAGGTGAGCCGTTGCTAGTGGATACGACCTGGTCACTACCGCCGCAGCAAGACCATCCCGCTTTGCGGCGGGCTCTGGTGAAAACCTGTAGTGGCTTAGAACCGGTCCACTAGCGCGGTCCTCGCCATCCCTCTCTGGCACAGAGGATCCACTACCTGCCAGCCGGCATCGTGACACTAACTAGCCGCAGCTAGCACCGGCATTCAGCCTTGGACCTCTGTCCTTCTTGCTTATCCTCCCCGTGCTGCCGGGGTATAGAAGGCAGAGCCCAGGAGGACTTCAAACGCAGATACGCGCAGAACACTGAGCATTTGAAGAGCCGGTAAGAGGCACATAGGCCTATCCTTTATCACCTTCTTTAACTTGTCCCCATGCCGCCGGGGTATAGAAGGAGTAACTTCTTGATACTGTGTGAAATTTGAAGCTTCAGCGCTACCACACGCATCTGCCTATTCTACAGACAGCCCTGCGCAGACAGGGAGAGTGGACTCAGCACTGGGAGTCTCCAGCGCTGTCAAGCGCTGCAACTACGGCCAACACTGTGGATTTAATCTTTCAGCACTAAATACCCTCACTGAGACTACAATTTACACCAATCATCACCTATAACAAATAGGACATTTGCAATTTCCAGACTGTCCCACTGTGCTTACTATAGCACAGACCCTGTGTCCCAGCCACCTCATTAGTGCAATTTTAGCTAGCAATTGTGTTTTTATGTATTTTACATTTGATATACCATTTCTATTATATTGTGTGTTGTCCAAAGCAAGGCCCTGCCAAGGACATCACCATTAAGTCATCAAGAGTATCATTGTTATTTTAAATAAATGTCCAATATTTGACACAAACCTCTTTTTGTCTCCTATTATTTCAATTCTTCTGATTTCTATATATTCAGTAAACATGACACAAGCATATGTACAGTATAAATGTTACAAGTGTATGTACAAAATAAATGGCACAGATGTATGTACAGTATAACTATTAGCCTGTGTACCAAATTAGGCTACAAGCATATGTACAATATGAAAGCTATAAATGTATGTCCCGTATGAAATCTACAAGCGTATGTACATTATAAGGCTACGGGCATATGTATAGTATATATAGTATCATGCTATGAGCGTACGTGTCGTATGAAGCTACGAGCGAATGAAAAGTTATGAGCAAAAGAACAGTATAAATCTACGAGCGTATGTAAAGTAAAAGCTATGAGTATGTACAGTAAACTATGAGTGTATGTACAGTAAAAAATTATGAGCATGTGTTCTGGATACCTGACACGAGTGAATGTACAGTGTAACAACTACTAGCAAATGTACAGTACAAATGGTAGAAGCGGACATACAGTAACTGATGTATGAACAGTACAAATAATATAAGCGTATGCACATTATAACAACTACTGGTGTATGTACAGTACAAATGGTTCAAGCATATCTACAGTAGAACAATTACTTATGTGTGTGCAGTACAAAAAGGTACAAGTGTATATGCAGTATAACAACTACTGCTGTACGTACAGTATAAATGATACAAGCGTATGTACAGTGTTACAACTACTGGTGTATATACAGTACAAATGGTACAAGCATATCTACAGTATAACAATTACTTATGTGTGTGCAGTACAAAAAGGTACAAGCGTATATGCAGTATAAAAACTACTGCTGTATGTACAGTATAAATGGTACAAGCGTATATACCATATAACTGATGCATGTACAGTATAAATGTTACAAGCGTATATATCGTATAACTGATGCATGTACTGTATAAATGTTACAAGCGTATATGCCGGATAACTGCTGCATGTACGGTATAAATGTTACAAGCATATATACAGTATAACTACTGATGTATGTACAGAATAAATGGAAAAGCGTATGTAGGGTATAACAACTGCTGATGTATATACAGTATAAATGGTACCAGCGCATGTACAGAATAACCACTACTAGCGTATGTACAGTATGAAGCTACCAGTGTATGTACATTAAAACCATGAGAGCAGGCAAAGTATGAATGCAACTAGCATCTGTACCATGAAATACTATGAGTGTTTTTTTTCTGTTGTTATGAGAAAACTATTGGTGTATGTGCACGTATAACTATGATGAAGTGCATGCGTGGCACAGTGACACTAATGAGTAAAACTTATGAAAGGTGCAACTGTGTAGTGGTGTCAGAGCTCCCTACATAATATGCATGAAACTGATGTGACATACAAAGTAGCGACATGTGCATGTTGGAGAAGACACACCAAAGTATGAAAGATGTGGGAAGTGTATGTACTGTATCTCGATATGCAAGCATGTAAATGAGAGTGTTCCACCTGGTAAGTGGCCAGGTAACTGGGAACAAGTACAATTCTAAATCTATAATGGTTTTGGCTAAACTAAGCAACAACACCTTAACATGTCTCTCTCTTAGTTACTACAGACAAGCAATGCTAAAGGAGACATCTGCTTTGCGCTATGTCCACTCTGCTATACCCTCCCAGCCATTCTATACGATTTGTTCATCCCTTGTACAGGTCCACCCCAGATGGCCCATGTGGTTGTTGACAGTGGCGGTCAGCCCCAAGTCACCCGTCTATCTCCCTGCTATAAGCTCCCCCCGCAGTTATCAGCGGAGGCTCTAACTTCCTGGTCACACACAGAGCAGGGGACAGCTATGGGCACATTACACTGAACCCACAGCAAGACAACAAGCAAAACATGACAGCCGAGAACCGGTACAGGCAGTAACATGGGAGCCACAGGGTCACTCCCCTGTGATGGCGGAAACAGCATATTGCACATATGGGCCCAGCCAGATTTTGCAACAGCTCCCCTCCCTCCGTCCTTTGAACTTCCAGAGACGCCAGACTGTACACCATGTGCTGAGAGGAAAACGTAAGTGCCGGTACCCGTAAACACGAGACGCGACTGTGTTCACGTGATACCGCACAGAGAAGCACTACATTCCGGCCGCAGCCATATGCTAGCTTACCCACCAAATCGTAGCTACCACACCAATCCTCATCCTGCAACAAAATTCCCACAGGTGCTCTAATCAGAGGAACGAGCTAAACCACTGGTACCCCTGAGTGTCGGGAAATTTGCCTTCTGGGCCATCCTCACATCCGCTAAAAGTCACATACGCCCCGCCAGTAAGTGCAGGGGGCATTATATACCCATGCCCCCCACAAACACAACTCCTTTACTCCCCACCTAGTAATGCAGGGGTGGAAATACTCCCGCCCCTTGCACAAATGCAACCTGATAGGCTGAACACATATATATTTGTGAGGGTAAATTGAAAGAAAAAAACATATTGGGGAGATTTATCAAAACAGAGGAAAAGGGGCTGTGTTGCCAATAGCAACCAATCAAATTGCTTCTTTCATTTTTGAAAATGCCTGTGAAAAATGAATGAAGCGATCTGATTGGTTTATATGGGTAACTCAGCAGCTTTTCCTCTGGACATAAATCTCCCCGTTATCTTTATTCTGTAGGTCAATGCAATTAAAACAATTTATATTGTTTTTCTATTTTTGTACTACTTGAAAAAAGGCAAAATTAGTATGCTTTATTGTCATCTTCTGACCCCTATAACTTTTCTATTTTTCTGTACACATCGCTGTATGAAGGCTCATTTTTTGTGCCCTGATCTGTACTTTTTATTGGTATCAAATTTTTTTTGATGAGACTTTTTGCTCATTTTTTATTCTTTTTTTTTCCTGATGATGTGACCAAAAACCAGCATCGCTGCTGCCCGTCATTGGAGGTTATAGTAGACAACACTCACTGCTATGAAGGAAGCACAGGTCCTGTGCTTACTTCATAGTCATTCAATGCTCCAGGTCCCAAACACTCCGCATCGTCCAGGGGTTAAGATGAGGGGTGGTAATTAGTGTGGCTATGAAAATTGGATTACATTGAATATACATTATAGTCTGAGTATTAACCAATATCTCTTCATTGATTAAAAAAAAAAAAAAAAACTCACATGGACAAGATATTTTACACTGTAGTTGAATATTAAATTGTTAGTCTTTCTGTTTTCATACCCCAATAATGAACATTACTGTTACGCCGAGCGCTCCGGGTCCCCGCTCCTCCCCGGAGCGCTCGCTACACTTCCCTCACTGCAGCGCCCCGGTCGGTTCCACGGACCCGGGGCGCTGCGTTACTACCTCCGGCCGGGATGCGATTCGCGATGCGGGTAGCGCCCGCTCGCGATGCGCACCCCGGCTCCCGTACCTTACTCGCTCCCCGTCAGTTCTGTCCCGGCGCGCGCGGCCCCGCTCCCTAGGGCGCGCGCGCGCCGGGTCTTTGCGATTTAAAGGGCCACTGCACCGCTGATTGGTGCAGTGGTTCCAATTAGTGTTTACACCTGTGCACTTCCCTATATCACCTCACTTCCCCTTCACTCCCTCGCCGGATCTTGTTGCCCTAGTGCCAGTGAAAGCGTTCCTTGTGTGTTCCTTGCCTGTGATTCCAGACCTTCTGCCGTTGCCCCTGACTACGATCCTTGCTGCCTGCCCCGACCTTCTGCTACGTCCGACCTTGCTTCTGTCTACTCCCTTGTACCGCGCCTATCTTCAGCAGCCAGAGAGGTTGAGCCGTTGCTAGGGGATACGACCTGGTCACTACCGCCGCAGCAAGACCATCCCGCTTTGCGGCGGGCTCTGGTGAAAACCAGTAGTGACTTAGAACCGATCCTCTAGCACGGTCCACGCCAATCCCTCTCTGGCACAGAGGATCCACTACCTGCCAGCCGGCATCGTGACAGTAGATCCGGCCATGGATCCCGCTGAAGTTCCTCTGCCAGTTGTCGCTGACCTCACCACGGTGGTCGCCCAGCAGTCACAACAGATTGCGCAACAAGGCCAACAGCTGTCTCAACTGACTGTTATGCTACAACAGTTACTACCACAGCTCCAGCAATCATCTCCTCCGCCAGCTCCTGTACCTCCTCCGCAGCGAGTGGCCGCTTCTGGAATACGACTATCCTTGCCGGATAAATTTGATGGGGACTCTAAGTTTTGCCGTGGCTTTCTTTCCCAATGTTCATTACACTTGGAGATGATGTCGGACCAGTTCCCCACTGAAAGGTCTAAGGTGGCTTTCGTAGTCAGCCTGCTGTCTGGAAAAGCCCTGGCTTGGGCCACACCGCTCTGGGACCGCAATGACCCCGTCACTGCCTCTGTACACTCCTTCTTCTCGGAAATTCGAAGTGTCTTTGAGGAACCTGCCCGAGCCTCTTCTGCTGAGACTGCCCTGTTGAACCTGGTCCAGGGTAATTCTTCCGTTGGCGAGTATGCCGTACAGTTCCGTACCCTTGCTTCAGAATTATCCTGGAATAATGAGGCACTCTGCGCGACCTTTAAAAAAGGCCTATCCAGCAACATTAAAGATGTTCTGGCCGCACGAGAAATCCCTGCTAACCTACATGAACTCATCCATCTTGCCACTCGCATTGACATGCGTTTTTCCGAACGGCGTCAGGAGCTCCGCCAGGATATGGACTCTGTTCGCACGAGGCGTTTCTTCTCCCCGGCTCCTCTCTCCTCTGGTCCCCTGCAATCTGTTCCTGTGCCTCCCGCCGTGGAGGCTATGCAGGTCGACCGGTCTCGCCTGACACCCCAAGAGAGGACACGACGCCGCATGGAGAATCTCTGCCTGTACTGTGCTAGTACCGAACACTTCCTGAAGGATTGTCCTATCCGTCCTCCCCGCCTGGAAAGACGTCCGCTGACTCCGCACAAAGGTGAGACAGTCCTTGATGTCTACTCTGCTTCTCCACGTCTTACTGTGCCTGTGCGGATGTCTGCCTCTGCCTTCTCCTTCTCTGCTGTGGCCTTCCTGGACTCTGGATCTGCAGGAAATTTCATCTTAGCCTCTCTCGTCAACAGGTTCAACATCCCGGTGACCAGTCTCGCCAGACCCCTCTACATCAATTGTGTAAACAATGAAAGATTGGACTGTACTATACGTTTCCGCACGGAGCCCCTTCTAATGTGCATCGGATCTCATCACGAGAGGATTGAACTGTTGGTCCTCCCCAATTGCACTTCTGAAATCCTTCTTGGACTTCCCTGGCTTCAACTCCATTCCCCAATCCTGGATTGGTCCACTGGGGAGATCAAGAGTTGGGGGCCCTCTTGTTCCAAGGACTGCTTAAAACCGGTTCCCAGTAAACCTTGCCGTGTCCCTGTGCTTCCTCATGTAACCGGTCTCCCTAAGGCCTATATGGACTTTGCGGACGTTTTTTGCAAAAAACAAGCTGAGACTCTACCTCCTCACAGGCCTTATGATTGTCCCATTGACCTCCTCCCGGGCACTACTCCACCCCGGGGCAGAATCTATCCTCTGTCCGTCCCAGAGACTCTTGCCATGTCTGAATACGTCCAAGAAAATTTAAAAAAGGGCTTTATCCGTAAATCCTCCTCTCCTGCCGGAGCCGGATTTTTCTTTGTGTCCAAAAAAGATGGCTCTCTACGTCCTTGCATTGACTACCGCGGTCTTAATAAAATCACGGTTAAGAACCGCTACCCCCTACCCCTCATCTCTGAACTCTTTGATCGTCTCCAAGGTGCCCATATTTTTACCAAACTGGACTTAAGAGGTGCTTATAATCTCATCCGCATCAGAGAGGGGGATGAATGGAAAACGGCATTTAACACCAGAGATGGACACTTTGAGTATCTGGTCATGCCCTTTGGTCTATGCAACGCCCCTGCCGTCTTCCAAGACTTTGTTAATGAAATTTTTCGTGATCTACTATACTCCTGTGTTGTTGTATATCTGGACGATATCCTGATTTTTTCTGCCAATCTTGAAGAACACCGCCAGCATGTCCGTATGGTTCTTCAGAGACTTCGTGATAATCAACTCTATGCCAAAATAGAGAAATGTCTGTTTGAATGCCAATCTCTTCCTTTTCTAGGATACTTGGTCTCTGGCCAGGGACTACAAATGGACCCAGATAAACTCTCTGCCGTCTTAGATTGGCCACGCCCCTCCGGACTCCGTGCCATCCAACGTTTTTTGGGGTTCGCCAATTATTACAGGCAATTTATTCCACATTTTTCTACCATTGTGGCTCCTATTGTGGCTTTAACAAAAAAAAATGCCGATCCCAAGTCTTGGCCTCCTCAAGCGGAAGACGCCTTTAAACGACTCAAGTCTGCCTTTTCTTCGGCTCCCGTGCTCTCCAGACCTGACCCATCTAAACCCTTCCTATTGGAGGTTGATGCCTCCTCAGTGGGAGCTGGAGCTGTCCTTCTACAAAAAAACTCTTCCGGGCATGCTGTTACTTGTGGTTTTTTTTCCAGGACCTTCTCTCCGGCGGAGAGGAACTACTCCATCGGGGATCGAGAGCTTCTAGCCATTAAATTAGCACTTGAGGAATGGAGGCATCTGCTGGAGGGATCAAGATTTCCAGTTATTATTTACACCGATCACAAGAACCTCTCCTACCTCCAGTCTGCCCAACGGCTGAATCCTCGTCAGGCCAGGTGGTCTCTGTTCTTTGCCCGATTTAATTTTGAAATTCACTTTCGGCCTGCTGATAAAAACATTAGGGCCGATGCTCTCTCTCGTTCCTCAGATGCCTCTGAAATTGAACTCTCTCCTCAACACATCATTCCTCCTGACTGCCTGATTTCCACTTCTCCAGCCTCCATCAGGCAAACTCCTCCAGGAAAGACCTTTGTTTCTCCACGCCAACGCCTTGGGATCCTCAAATGGGGTCACTCCTCCCATCTCGCAGGTCATGCGGGCATCAAGAAATCTGTGCAACTCATCTCTCGCTTCTATTGGTGGCCGACTCTAGAGACTGATGTGGTGGACTTTGTGCGAGCCTGCACTATCTGTGCCCGGGATAAGACTCCTCGCCAGAAGCCCGCTGGTTTTCTTCATCCTCTACCTGTCCCCGAACAACCTTGGTCTCTGATTGGTATGGATTTTATTACTGACTTACCCCCATCCCATGGCAACACTGTTATTTGGGTGGTCGTTGATCGATTCTCCAAAATGGCACATTTCATCCCTCTTCCTGGTCTTCCTTCAGCGCCTCAGTTGGCTAAACAATTTTTTGTACACATTTTTCGTCTTCACGGGTTGCCTACACAGATCGTCTCGGATAGAGGCGTCCAATTTGTGTCTAAATTCTGGAGGGCTCTCTGTAAACAACTTGTTACGCCGAGCGCTCCGGGTCCCCGCTCCTCCCCGGAGCGCTCGCTACACTTCCCTCACTGCAGCGCCCCGGTCGGTTCCACGGACCCGGGGCGCTGCGTTACTACCTCCGGCCGGGATGCGATTCGCGATGCGGGTAGCGCCCGCTCGCGATGCGCACCCCGGCTCCCGTACCTTACTCGCTCCCCGTCAGTTCTGTCCCGGCGCGCGCGGCCCCGCTCCCTAGGGCGCGCGCGCGCCGGGTCTTTGCGATTTAAAGGGCCACTGCACCGCTGATTGGTGCAGTGGTTCCAATTAGTGTTTACACCTGTGCACTTCCCTATATCACCTCACTTCCCCTTCACTCCCTCGCCGGATCTTGTTGCCCTAGTGCCAGTGAAAGCGTTCCTTGTGTGTTCCTTGCCTGTGATTCCAGACCTTCTGCCGTTGCCCCTGACTACGATCCTTGCTGCCTGCCCCGACCTTCTGCTACGTCCGACCTTGCTTCTGTCTACTCCCTTGTACCGCGCCTATCTTCAGCAGCCAGAGAGGTTGAGCCGTTGCTAGGGGATACGACCTGGTCACTACCGCCGCAGCAAGACCATCCCGCTTTGCGGCGGGCTCTGGTGAAAACCAGTAGTGACTTAGAACCGATCCTCTAGCACGGTCCACGCCAATCCCTCTCTGGCACAGAGGATCCACTACCTGCCAGCCGGCATCGTGACAGTAGATCCGGCCATGGATCCCGCTGAAGTTCCTCTGCCAGTTGTCGCTGACCTCACCACGGTGGTCGCCCAGCAGTCACAACAGATTGCGCAACAAGGCCAACAGCTGTCTCAACTGACTGTTATGGTACAACAGTTACTACCACAGCTCCAGCAATCATCTCCTCCGCCAGCTCCTGTACCTCCTCCGCAGCGAGTGGCCGCTTCTGGAATACGACTATCCTTGCCGGATAAATTTGATGGGGACTCTAAGTTTTGCCGTGGCTTTCTTTCCCAATGTTCATTACACTTGGAGATGATGTCGGACCAGTTCCCCACTGAAAGGTCTAAGGTGGCTTTCGTAGTCAGCCTGCTGTCTGGAAAAGCCCTGGCTTGGGCCACACCGCTCTGGGACCGCAATGACCCCGTCACTGCCTCTGTACACTCCTTCTTCTCGGAAATTCGAAGTGTCTTTGAGGAACCTGCCCGAGCCTCTTCTGCTGAGACTGCCCTGTTGAACCTGGTCCAGGGTAATTCTTCCGTTGGCGAGTATGCCGTACAGTTCCGTACCCTTGCTTCAGAATTATCCTGGAATAATGAGGCACTCTGCGCGACCTTTAAAAAAGGCCTATCCAGCAACATTAAAGATGTTCTGGCCGCACGAGAAATCCCTGCTAACCTACATGAACTCATCCATCTTGCCACTCGCATTGACATGCGTTTTTCCGAACGGCGTCAGGAGCTCCGCCAGGATATGGACTCTGTTCGCACGAGGCGTTTCTTCTCCCCGGCTCCTCTCTCCTCTGGTCCCCTGCAATCTGTTCCTGTGCCTCCCGCCGTGGAGGCTATGCAGGTCGACCGGTCTCGCCTGACACCCCAAGAGAGGACACGACGCCGCATGGAGAATCTCTGCCTGTACTGTGCTAGTACCGAACACTTCCTGAAGGATTGTCCTATCCGTCCTCCCCGCCTGGAAAGACGTCCGCTGACTCCGCACAAAGGTGAGACAGTCCTTGATGTCTACTCTGCTTCTCCACGTCTTACTGTGCCTGTGCGGATGTCTGCCTCTGCCTTCTCCTTCTCTGCTGTGGCCTTCTTGGACTCTGGATCTGCAGGAAATTTCATCTTAGCCTCCCTCGTCAACAGGTTCAACATCCCGGTGACCAGTCTCGCCAGACCCCTCTACATCAATTGTGTAACAATGAAAGATTGGACTGTACTATACGTTTCCGCACGGAGCCCCTTCTAATGTGCATCGGATCTCATCACGAGAGGATTGAACTGTTGGTTCTCCCCAATTGCACTTCTGAAATCCTTCTTGGACTTCCCTGGCTTCAACTCCATTCCCCAATCCTGGATTGGTCCACTGGGGAGATCAAGAGTTGGGGGCCCTCTTGTTCCAAGGACTGCTTAAAACCGGTTCCCAGTAAACCTTGCCGTGTCCCTGTGCTTCCTCATGTAACCGGTCTCCCTAAGGCCTATATGGACTTTGCGGACGTTTTTTGCAAAAAACAAGCTGAGACTCTACCTCCTCACAGGCCTTATGATTGTCCCATTGACCTCCTCCCGGGCACTACTCCACCCCGGGGCAGAATCTATCCTCTGTCCGTCCCAGAGACTCTTGCCATGTCTGAATACGTCCAAGAAAATTTAAAAAAGGGCTTTATCCGTAAATCCTCCTCTCCTGCCGGAGCCGGATTTTTCTTTGTGTCCAAAAAAGATGGCTCTCTACGTCCTTGCATTGACTACCGCGGTCTTAATAAAATCACGGTTAAGAACCGCTACCCCCTACCCCTCATCTCTGAACTCTTTGATCGTCTCCAAGGTGCCCATATTTTTACCAAACTGGACTTAAGAGGTGCTTATAATCTCATCCGCATCAGAGAGGGGGATGAATGGAAAACGGCATTTAACACCAGAGATGGACACTTTGAGTATCTGGTCATGCCCTTTGGTCTATGCAACGCCCCTGCCGTCTTCCAAGACTTTGTTAATGAAATTTTTCGTGATCTACTATACTCCTGTGTTGTTGTATATCTGGACGATATCCTGATTTTTTCTGCCAATCTTGAAGAACACCGCCAGCATGTCCGTATGGTTCTTCAGAGACTTCGTGATAATCAACTCTATGCCAAAATAGAGAAATGTCTGTTTGAATGCCAATCTCTTCCTTTTCTAGGATACTTGGTCTCTGGCCAGGGACTACAAATGGACCCAGATAAACTCTCTGCCGTCTTAGATTGGCCACGCCCCTCCGGACTCCGTGCCATCCAACGTTTTTTGGGGTTCGCCAATTATTACAGGCAATTTATTCCACATTTTTCTACCATTGTGGCTCCTATTGTGGCTTTAACAAAAAAAAATGCCGATCCCAAGTCTTGGCCTCCTCAAGCGGAAGACGCCTTTAAACGACTCAAGTCTGCCTTTTCTTCGGCTCCCGTGCTCTCCAGACCTGACCCATCTAAACCCTTCCTATTGGAGGTTGATGCCTCCTCAGTGGGAGCTGGAGCTGTCCTTCTACAAAAAAACTCTTCCGGGCATGCTGTTACTTGTGGTTTTTTTTCCAGGACCTTCTCTCCGGCGGAGAGGAACTACTCCATCGGGGATCGAGAGCTTCTAGCCATTAAATTAGCACTTGAGGAATGGAGGCATCTGCTGGAGGGATCAAGATTTCCAGTTATTATTTACACCGATCACAAGAACCTCTCCTACCTCCAGTCTGCCCAACGGCTGAATCCTCGTCAGGCCAGGTGGTCTCTGTTCTTTGCCCGATTTAATTTTGAAATTCACTTTCGGCCTGCTGATAAAAACATTAGGGCCGATGCTCTCTCTCGTTCCTCAGATGCCTCTGAAATTGAACTCTCTCCTCAACACATCATTCCTCCTGACTGCCTGATTTCCACTTCTCCAGCCTCCATCAGGCAAACTCCTCCAGGAAAGACCTTTGTTTCTCCACGCCAACGCCTTGGGATCCTCAAATGGGGTCACTCCTCCCATCTCGCAGGTCATGCGGGCATCAAGAAATCTGTGCAACTCATCTCTCGCTTCTATTGGTGGCCGACTCTAGAGACTGATGTGGTGGACTTTGTGCGAGCCTGCACTATCTGTGCCCGGGATAAGACTCCTCGCCAGAAGCCCGCTGGTTTTCTTCATCCTCTACCTGTCCCCGAACAACCTTGGTCTCTGATTGGTATGGATTTTATTACTGACTTACCCCCATCCCATGGCAACACTGTTATTTGGGTGGTCGTTGATCGATTCTCCAAAATGGCACATTTCATCCCTCTTCCTGGTCTTCCTTCAGCGCCTCAGTTGGCTAAACAATTTTTTGTACACATTTTTCGTCTTCACGGGTTGCCTACACAGATCGTCTCGGATAGAGGCGTCCAATTTGTGTCTAAATTCTGGAGGGCTCTCTGTAAACAACTCAAGATTAAATTAAATTTTTCTTCTGCATACCATCCTCAATCCAATGGACAAGTAGAGAGAATTAACCAGATCTTGGGTGACTATTTACGACATTTTGTTTCCTCCCGCCAGGATGACTGGGCAGATCTTCTACCTTGGGCCGAATTCTCGTATAATTTCAGAATCTCTGAATCTTCCTCCAAATCTCCGTTTTTCGTGGTGTACGGCCGTCACCCTCTTCCCCCCCTCCCTACCCCCTTGCCCTCTGGTCTGCCCGCTGTGGATGAAATTTCTCGTGATCTTTCCACCATATGGAAAGAGACCCAAAATTCTCTCTTACAGGCTTCTTCTCGCATGAAGAGATTCGCAGATAAGAAAAGAAGAGCTCCTCCCATTTTTTCCCCTGGAGACAAGGTATGGCTCTCCGCTAAATATGTCCGTTTCCGTGTCCCGAGCTATAAGTTGGGACCACGCTATCTTGGTCCTTTTAAAGTTTTGTGTCAAATTAATCCTGTCTCTTACAAACTTCTTCTTCCTCCTTCTCTTCGTATCCCGAATGCCTTTCACGTCTCTCTTCTTAAACCTCTCATCCTCAACCGTTTTTCTCCTAAATCTGTTCCTCCCACTCCTGTTTCCGGCTCCTCGGACATCTTCTCTGTCAAAGAGATTTTGGCCTCTAAAAAGGTCAGGGGAAGAACTTTTTTTTTAGTGGATTGGGAGGGTTGTGGTCCAGAAGAGAGGTCCTGGGAACCTGAGGACAATATCCTGGACAAAAGTCTGATCCTCAGGTTCTCAGGCCCCAAGAAGAGGGGGAGACCCAAGGGGGGGGGTACTGTTACGCCGAGCGCTCCGGGTCCCCGCTCCTCCCCGGAGCGCTCGCTACACTTCCCTCACTGCAGCGCCCCGGTCGGTTCCACGGACCCGGGGCGCTGCGTTACTACCTCCGGCCGGGATGCGATTCGCGATGCGGGTAGCGCCCGCTCGCGATGCGCACCCCGGCTCCCGTACCTTACTCGCTCCCCGTCAGTTCTGTCCCGGCGCGCGCGGCCCCGCTCCCTAGGGCGCGCGCGCGCCGGGTCTTTGCGATTTAAAGGGCCACTGCACCGCTGATTGGTGCAGTGGTTCCAATTAGTGTTTACACCTGTGCACTTCCCTATATCACCTCACTTCCCCTTCACTCCCTCGCCGGATCTTGTTGCCCTAGTGCCAGTGAAAGCGTTCCTTGTGTGTTCCTTGCCTGTGATTCCAGACCTTCTGCCGTTGCCCCTGACTACGATCCTTGCTGCCTGCCCCGACCTTCTGCTACGTCCGACCTTGCTTCTGTCTACTCCCTTGTACCGCGCCTATCTTCAGCAGCCAGAGAGGTTGAGCCGTTGCTAGGGGATACGACCTGGTCACTACCGCCGCAGCAAGACCATCCCGCTTTGCGGCGGGCTCTGGTGAAAACCAGTAGTGACTTAGAACCGATCCTCTAGCACGGTCCACGCCAATCCCTCTCTGGCACAGAGGATCCACTACCTGCCAGCCGGCATCGTGACACAACTCAAGATTAAATTAAATTTTTCTTCTGCATACCATCCTCAATCCAATGGACAAGTAGAGAGAATTAACCAGATCTTGGGTGACTATTTACGACATTTTGTTTCCTCCCGCCAGGATGACTGGGCAGATCTTCTACCTTGGGCCGAATTCTCGTATAATTTCAGAATCTCTGAATCTTCCTCCAAATCTCCGTTTTTCGTGGTGTACGGCCGTCACCCTCTTCCCCCCCTCCCTACCCCCTTGCCCTCTGGTCTGCCCGCTGTGGATGAAATTTCTCGTGATCTTTCCACCATATGGAAAGAGACCCAAAATTCTCTCTTACAGGCTTCTTCTCGCATGAAGAGATTCGCAGATAAGAAAAGAAGAGCTCCTCCCATTTTTTCCCCTGGAGACAAGGTATGGCTCTCCGCTAAATATGTCCGTTTCCGTGTCCCGAGCTATAAGTTGGGACCACGCTATCTTGGTCCTTTTAAAGTTTTGTGTCAAATTAATCCTGTCTCTTACAAACTTCTTCTTCCTCCTTCTCTTCGTATCCCTAATGCCTTTCACGTCTCTCTTCTTAAACCTCTCATCCTCAACCGTTTTTCTCCTAAATCTGTTCCTCCCACTCCTGTTTCCGGCTCCTCGGACATCTTCTCTGTCAAAGAGATTTTGGCCTCTAAAAAGGTCAGGGGAAGAACTTTTTTTTTAGTGGATTGGGAGGGTTGTGGTCCAGAAGAGAGGTCCTGGGAACCTGAGGACAATATCCTGGACAAAAGTCTGATCCTCAGGTTCTCAGGCCCCAAGAAGAGGGGGAGACCCAAGGGGGGGGGTACTGTTACGCCGAGCGCTCCGGGTCCCCGCTCCTCCCCGGAGCGCTCGCTACACTTCCCTCACTGCAGCGCCCCGGTCGGTTCCACGGACCCGGGGCGCTGCGTTACTACCTCCGGCCGGGATGCGATTCGCGATGCGGGTAGCGCCCGCTCGCGATGCGCACCCCGGCTCCCGTACCTTACTCGCTCCCCGTCAGTTCTGTCCCGGCGCGCGCGGCCCCGCTCCCTAGGGCGCGCGCGCGCCGGGTCTTTGCGATTTAAAGGGCCACTGCACCGCTGATTGGTGCAGTGGTTCCAATTAGTGTTTACACCTGTGCACTTCCCTATATCACCTCACTTCCCCTTCACTCCCTCGCCGGATCTTGTTGCCCTAGTGCCAGTGAAAGCGTTCCTTGTGTGTTCCTTGCCTGTGATTCCAGACCTTCTGCCGTTGCCCCTGACTACGATCCTTGCTGCCTGCCCCGACCTTCTGCTACGTCCGACCTTGCTTCTGTCTACTCCCTTGTACCGCGCCTATCTTCAGCAGCCAGAGAGGTTGAGCCGTTGCTAGGGGATACGACCTGGTCACTACCGCCGCAGCAAGACCATCCCGCTTTGCGGCGGGCTCTGGTGAAAACCAGTAGTGACTTAGAACCGATCCTCTAGCACGGTCCACGCCAATCCCTCTCTGGCACAGAGGATCCACTACCTGCCAGCCGGCATCGTGACAATTACGTTTCACTTACAACCCATTTAATGTTTTACTCTCCATATGTCAATAACCTATTTTCATGTTAGTCATTTTGCTATGTAGATGATTTACAACAGAGAGTCAATAAAGTTAATAGCTGAATGTTTAACCTTTTATTCAATTGGACTTTTCTAATGGAATTTTGAAAAAAGAATATGGCTTTGACCTCGACATCCCTTTGCCCTGAATAAGTATATCCAAAATCAAATATGCCTCAGCGGGTGTGATGCCCTAATAAACCATGCCAAAAGACTTATTGATTAGTATTAGCGATATACATTATGGGAAGAATGCAATGTATCAGTCATGGTCTTTATCTTAAATAACAAAATATGTAACTATTTACTGGAATCTGACCATCTTTTTAGGACAGTTAATCATGTGAAGCAGGGTACATTAATTCAAAGGATTTTTTTTAGCACTTAGGTAAATTCTGAGGAAATGATGAACCTAAAAATATCATATTCAAATCTAAGATATTATTTAGAAATTCGACAGTATTAAAACTAAGGCGCTAAAAGTAAACAGTTATCCTTTTCCCTTCCTTGCAGTGTCATTAGTATGGGATGGCAGCAAGCAGGGCTAGACAAAGTATTTTGTATGCAGTGACTAAATAATACCATCATACTGATATAAAGTAAAAACTACTATGTACAGATTATTATCCCAAATAATGCAATATAAGGCACAAATATTTGTGCCACACAATCACCACTAACATTTCTACCACATAGAGACTGGATAATACTAACATACGCATACTAAATAAAAAATAATATACAAGGACTAATATCCTCTCATATAGTGCCCACACAGTAGTGATTCCAGATCTACATAGTATCTGCAGATTGTATAAATAGGTCCCCAATGGGTAGGTACTGCCAGACTCCCAGTACCTTTCCAATACTTAGTGGAAAAATCATACATTGCCACTCAGTTTAGATTTTTAGGGGCAAAAGAGTATATATATATATATATATATATATATATATATATATATGTCAAAAAGCGGTTGCAGCACACAAGATAAGTGAAAAAAATAGTGGTAGCTTTATTCCATTATAAATACAGATGCAACGTTTCAGCTGCCAATGCAGCCTTTATCAAGCATCTTGATAAAGGCTGCATTGGCAGCTGAAACGTTGCATCTGTATTTATAATGGATTAAAGCTACCACTATTTTTTTCACTTATCTTGTGTGCTGCAACCGCTTTTTGCCTTCTACATTGGGGACCAGTGACCGGGGTCCATTTTGGCTGCTTGCACCAGAAAAAAACTTTTTACAAGGTGTGCTGCCCTCCGCTATATTTTCTTTTATATATATACATATATATATATATATATATATATATATATATTGTTAAAGAGATTGGAGTTTAGTTTTTTCTTGATTTGAAGTTCCAAACATAGAGTTAAAAGGGTTTCACCGCTAACAGCATTTATCACCCATCCCCTGGTATTTAGTTTTTGTGCCCAAAAGACAGCAATGAAGTAGTGGTCACACAGGTGCATTATTGTTTCACAAGGGCATTTAGGAAATTTTGTTCCCTTGATTGATGGTCGATTTACTTAATTTTATATGACAAAAATTTTCAAATTATGGGCTGCACTACCTTTTTAGGTGGTTTCCACTTGCTAACATCTAGTCCACTTGCTAACATCTAGTGACTGCCGGATAATCAAAGTAAATGTCTAGCATGAAAACATTACGCACTTTTACTTACCCGCTATCTTTATCTTTCAGGTTCTCCATACTATTACAGCGCAGCAAGAGGAGCAGCGCCCCCTACTGCTGCCACTGCCTACGATCGTCACTGACAGAATGCAATGGGAACATAAGCACTTACAACACCATTTGTAGGAATTGTATCATATTAATTATATTACTATAATATCTCAAGATGAGAAGAAGGAGTATACCAGGAGAGACACACAACAACCCAATAATTTATTTTCCATCCTTTTCATAGGAATTGATTTTAACTTGTTTATATTGTTCTGTACTTCACTGAGCTTGCTGAAATGTGCAGCCTAATGAATATTGGAATGATATGCTGATTTGGCTACACTGGGACAGATGAAAACAATTAACCAATTAACTTGCTCGTATTGTTCATTTTAACACGAGACTTCACGTTATTGGCCTAGAGGCCTAATCTCATATACTGCACCATTGTAAATAACATGCTCATTTGTGTAATTTATGAGAGTGGCTTAGCATATACTGCAACACAATACACATTTGTAACTTCAAGTGCTTGTTTTATAAAATGCTGCACTGATTCACAGAATTCAGTAAGCTTTAATCCAACATTAAACCAGGTTACTATCCATTATGGCTTCATATGAGGCTGACATCCATTCCCAATATATGTATGAGGTTCATTCCATCATGTGTTAAGAATTGGAAGCATGATACACTGCACAGTGCAGTAAATGGTCACCATATTAAAAGTTTTATGCCATGGAAGAAGCGTTAATCTGTTATAATTTACATTCCTCGGTGAGGAAATCTGTACACATTTATTATATCCGATTGTTGTATGTGTGCAAAGTAATATTTAAAGGGGATCATTAATAGACTATAAAATGTTCATTTACAAGTATGGAGCCGAACCACAGAATTAATTCAATATATATGATATTCACCTCTAACATAATCAATCACCAATGGTAGACAAGCGAAGCTATACAAAATAGTTCAAAAATGCATTGACTGCTGAGGGTGTTGTCATAAGCCACTTCTGTCTCTATACCTTCTTAGAAAGCATATTTCTAGTGAGGTAATTATATGGGATGCAGTTATACATTGGCCCTGAAGCCAGAGGAGGACCTAAATTTCTTTCTCTGCCATATGAGGAGACAGTACTATGAAGCTGGAGGGCCCTATTGCAGATTTTACTTTGGAGCCCAGTAGCTTTAGGTTCCCACTCTGCTCCTTTGTAGTCATGGTTTTGATGCAGATAGAAAAGCATAATTCACAACAAAGCCTGAACCTTTAAGTTTCATTGACAGTGTCACTCAACATGGAAAGTTACTGAATCACTGGGACATTGTTAGTGGACAATATCATTAAAGGGAGTCTACCAGCAGTTTTGACTAAATTAAACCACTAGTATTGCTGAATAGAAGATGTTATTGTAAAATGAACACTACCTTTAATATCATTGTCTGGGAAGTTTTGTATTCAACATGCAAATTAGCTCTGTGGTGCACTTAGGGTGTGATGGTATCTCTAGGTACACTGCTATGTCCACACAGATATAGTGGTGCTCCTACAGTTACAGTCTTCTAAGAGCTATAATTCTTTTCCATCTGCAGAGCCATTGGGCTGCTCTGGCAATAGATCAGCTCTCTGCGAGGGCATTGCAGGAGGCAGATCCATCCCCTGAACTGCTTAAATGCTGCTGTCAGTTTTGACTGCGGCATCTAAAAAGTTAAAATAGCCAGCATGGAGCAATTTCCTGAAAACAACTGGGTATAGAGCGGGCTTGAGTTCCAAGCCTGCTCCATACACTGATGATGGCCACAGGTTGACTATACCTGTTCTGCGTGGTCAAGAGGTTAACAATTTTTTTCCCCTTGCCTATTCCCATCATTTGAATATACAGTGAAATCTCCCTTAGTGGACACCTCCCAATAGGGGACACCTCCCAATAGCGGACATATTTTAATTACCCGGCAGAGTCCCATAAGACTTAATGTATTTGCACCCTCCGAGTAGGGGACATTCTCAATAACAGACACGGGCACACCTAATAGGGGACAAAACATTCCCAATTAGGGGACAAAACCCCTCCCAATAGGAGACAAAACACTTCCATTAGGGGGACAAAACACCCCCAATAGAGGACAACCAGGCTTATGTGCCAGCTCTACCTTGTACACAGGGCCGCCATCAGGGGGTACAATAAGGGGCCCAGGCCCCCACTCCACCCCCTGCAGAACCCCCAGCACAGAAGCAGAAGACCGATGTGTAAATGTGGTCTCCGGTTTCTGTATGTCCGCTGGCCTCATCATTCACCCCCTCCTTCCCTGATTTCCCCCCCATGCCACTTTATTCCCCTGTGCCAAATCACCCCCCCCTTTATTACCCTATGTGCCACATCATTTCCTCTTGATCTCCCCCCTGTGCTATTTAATTCCCCCTTTATAGACCTCTTTGCAAATTCATCACCCTCCTTTACCACCCCTGTGCCATTTTATTCTCCCTTTATCCCCTGTGCCACTTCATAAAGAGGGGGTGATGAATTTACACAGAGGGTAATGAAGGGGGAATGAAATGGCACAGGGAGGGGGTGGGGGTTCAAGGGGAAATTATGTGGCACAGGGGGTAAGGGGAGGATAATTTGGCAGAATGCACGGGGAATAAGATGGCCCAGGGTATAAAAGGGGGGATGAAAAGGTTCACTGGGGGGAGATAAGGGGAGATTAAACGACACTGGGAGATTCTACTGTAATATTGCTTTTCATCATGTTTTATAGGTAATTACACTCTGATGTGAGAACAGTACAGTATTCCATCATTTAGGATGAATTTTGAGCCTTTTTCCCAATAAGGGACATCTCTCAATGGCGGAAACTGTTTTATTCTCTGTGAGATTCTACTGTATATATATATATATATATATATATATATATATATATATATTCTTTGCTGGTATAATGGAAAAGACATCTCATTGTGCAGGAATCCGGTGGCATCTCTGCAGTACAGATACTTTGTTTCACTTTAACCATATTGTAAAATCACCGCCTGCACTTCCATTGTGTATGGTGCCTAGTTTTATAATGAATTTGCAAATAGACACAAAACACAGCACAATGCATCTATTTAGGTAACATATGAGGTCAAATCCCGCAGCTCCTATCTGTTTATATGTAGAGGGAAAAGCAGCATGGAATGGGTTTAAAAGGATTATTTATTTTTATGGAGCTGCTTCCCATAAAGAGTGTGGGTGAAGACCCAAGGGATATTTGAACAGGAGAAAGCTCTATTACACTGAAACATGCAAACATGGTCTCAAATGCAGAGGATTGATTGTTTTATTAAATTGTTTCTAGGAAACCAGCTACTGTATTTACCTGCTCTGTAATGACTTTCTAATAAATTTATATAAAATACAAATATTACAACATTTCATTTTAGAACATAGTAGACGCCCATGAAATTCAGCTGCCCATGGAAGAAATGTTCATGTACATTATTCAGATGTGCCCAGTTATGCTGCAACATATTACTAACAAGTCCCCAGTGAAGCAGGAAGCATTCCCTTACCCCATTTATTTGTTAGTGTATTTTAGTCTAGTTCCTATAGCTTTAAATACACATAGATGAACAAAAGCAAATTGTTGCCTTATTGTTTCAATGGGTCACGGTAAAGCATCCAGAGTTCAAACATGTGACGAGGGTAAGCAACGTTGGATTTGTGCTTGCTTTCCTCACTATTCAAAGAATTAGGCTGAGTTCACATGGTGGAAAATGTGCAGACATTATGCCACATTTGCTTGTTCCGCCAGTGCTAGGACAGCTCGGACATGTGTCGTCTTCATAGATGGCAATGCATTTCCGAGCAGAATCCATAGAAACAATAAACTTGCTGTGGAAATTCAGCACTGTGCAGCAGAATCCCATTGAAATTAATGGGACTCTCTTGCAGCAAATTTTTTCAGCAGAATTTTTCCAGCTGATTCCGCTTGTAAATTCTTCCGTGTTCACATGGCCTATAGAACTCTTTAAAAAATGGGATCATGGTGATCTTAATACTATGGTTCTCAACACCAGCTCTGACGATATTGCTATGTGAACACTTGTATTCCTTGTAAGCCTCAAGCACACAGACATCTTACAACTCTGTATTGTACAAAGCCGCAATAGGACATATATGTGAATGAGGACTTACTGCACCTCAGTTCGCTTTTGGACAGAATCTGATAGAAACAAATAGTGACAAGTTATTGCTTTATACATACAGAATCCATATTAGCACGACCAAGCCTCATATGATGGCACCTGTGCATAGCCTCCTACACATGGCCCTACAAAGTCACTGTGGGTCTCCAAAATTTTTACATGCCGTAGATGGGATTTTCTGATCTTCTGTACAATGTCTAAAAATTATAATTCCAGAAATTACCCAAAGAAAATGACTAGCTAATGGTCAGCCATGCAGTGGGAATCATTCTTGTGCACCAGTTATATAAATGTACTGCAATATTCCCCATGAAGTATATTAACAGGGTCTAACAAATCTAAAATTTATGAATTAGAAAAGCACAATTCTGATCAATTCTAATTAAAAGGGTTTAGTTATTAAAAATATTATTTTTAATAAATGATGTTTCTTGGATGCAAAGACAAGCTTTTGTATCTTTTAAGTATTTAAAGGAAATCTGTCATCAGAATCACCCGCACTAAACCTGTTACACAGGCTTGTAGTGCGGGTGATCTTGATTAAAACGCTCCTTACCTGGTTAAAAATGGTTCAGCGGTTCTTAAGATATCCATATTTTTTGTTTTCTGTTATTCCCTGGCTTGGGACTCAGTGGGAGGTGTTATCATCTCGGACTCGGCCACACATCATTCTAGCTGGGCGGAGCTGCCGCCCGGCTCATGAATATTCATGAAGTTATCCTCACAAATATATCTATATATACCCTGCTTGTTCCTTCAGTTTGTGAATAAAAACACCCTCCGTCCCTCCCTTCCTCCCACCCCCGGCTTTTCACTCATGCAGCCCGTCTTCTTACTTGTATAGGGCCGCAGCTCGAGTGAAGCCGGGGAGGGGGGAGAACGCCGCTTCCGGGTGTACGGAACGCGGCGCATGCGCGGCCCTCCCCACCAGACCAAGAAAAAGGAGTTAGACCACAAGGATAAGTTCATGAATATTCATGAGCCGGGCGGCAGCTCCGCCCAGCTAGAATGACGTGTGGCCGAGTCCGAGATGATAACACCTCCCACCGAGTCCCAAGCCAGGGAATAACAGAAAAATAAAAATAAAGATATCTTAAGAACTGCTGAACCATTTTTAACCACGTAAAGAGCGTTTTAATCAGGATCACCCGCACTACAAGCCTGTGTAACAGGTTTAGTGCAGGTGATTCTGATGACAGATTTCCTTTAACGATTCCATTTTAATTAATTAAAAAAAATTTCCCCATAATGGCATTTTTAAAATCCTTTTAACATTGGACGGGCCATGGTGCCTTGTACAGGGTAATGGAACAGAGAGCGGTAGATTTTGCAATTGATATGATAGGTTGGTATCATAGATTCTTAACATTTGACATAACAAGTGAGTGACATCACAATATACTAATTGTGACATACCTTCCAGAAATAAAGGCATTTTTGAAATCATCTTGCTTCTGTTTACAGTAAGAAATGTTTAGTAAGATTATACCAAAAAATATATATATAAAACGGTGATGTAATATATAGAGTGACTATTGTATAAGACTCAGTGCAAAGTAAAAAGCTATCCTCCAATCTAGTGCGTAATTTGCCTGGTCATTACTTCCTAAAATGTGAAAATCATACCTGCTAGCTAGGGGGAAATGTGTAATTGTTCCGTAAATGGTCCATTGTATATAGGGAATCATCACCACCGTTATGTGATCACAAAACAAAAAATGACTCTGTGCAATAGCCAATTTACTCAACATTTTCCCTTTGGCTCCTTGTCATCAATGCAAAGGCGATGTTAGTTGAATAGTCCATATTTACAATGTATTTGACATAATTATTCATTTGACAAAGGGCTTGTATCAGATTAATAAAGGGACTGTTTTTCCCCTGGTAACAGCGACACTCTTATCCTTAGGTTATGTTGGTATTGCAGCTTTGCTAGATAATTTTAAGTGGAACTCGGCTGCAATGCTAACCTCAAGCTAGTAACATGAGAGGCGCTGTTTCTGGACAAAAGCAGTCATGTTTTTCTAATCCTGTATGACCCCTATAATATCCAGCCTCAAAATGACATTATCGTAACCTGGTTTTCACTTTCTAGTGGCCTTGTACATTCTAAAAATACTTTAAAAAAAAACAACATGAAATACATTTCCATAAGTACCATTTTTGTCCTGTTAAAATTCGGAATGCAATATATTTATTTTTTCCTAATTAGATGCTATTCTTTAAACTAGGGATCCCCAATAACAAGTGAAACACATAATATGTCTGCCAAAGTTCATCATGGCTGCATACATGAAGCTTACTTGTGGCTAAGAAATGACTAAATAAAACATATGCCTTGGAATTTTTAAAATTTTATTAATCCCTACAAAAATACAGAATTCTGCTTTAAATGTGGATGTTTTGTATTTTTTCTTTTATTGTAGGAAAGATATTTTACTTAAATTTTGGTGTTTTATTTCATAGTGCTGTGCGTTGCTTTGTGTGTATATTTGAATGTAATTACAGCAGTGCCAATTTGCCAAAGATGTTTCACTCTTTCTGTTTATTTTTATCTTATGGATTGGGATGGCCAGTAATTTTGTTAATCAGGTTTTTTTTGTCTGTAAATTTGTGAATTTATTTAAGTTAAATGATTGACTGCAAATTTTTTAGATTAGTTGAAAAAAAAAAACATGCAATAAGATTGGCGTAGATTCTATATCTGTGTGTCTTTCCATTGGAGTGACTGTTACTTGTGAACAACTGAATTTATGTAATCTTTATGTGAGATAATTATTTGTAAATATTTACCATAATTTTATTGGTTCGGAAAATAAAAGTAATTTTTTTAAGTTCACACATGCCTACTTTTCTTTTTTAGTAAGAGAGACTTGTTTGGTAACTTCAAAAAAATATCTATGCTTAGATTTTTTAGGGGTTTTATTATGCTTATGAGTTATAGGAATTAAATCATATTAATCAGGAATATGTTTTAATACATATGTTCAATATTAGTAATCAGTAGAAATATTAAATCAAATAATTATATTTTCTTATTTATTTTTATTAAAATTTATTATCAGAAATAAGCTACTAGCAGGCTGTAGCCTGTTTTCTTTCACCTGTTAGATTTCATTATAATTTACATTTCTACTTTTATAATGTACTTTTTTCCACTATAAAACATAAAATATAAAAAAGTGCAATACTTAACCCTTCTTGGCATGGTTGTATTGTCAATTTGAGGAGGTCTATCTCAAGTGCTGAGTAGTCAAATTAACATTCTAAAAAAGTGTCTGCAGAAGTATTTTTTTCTGCCTTGTACTTGTGGACTGGAGTTCTTACCTCTGGCACCACAAAATCAAATATGGTGTGCCTAGAAGCTATTGCACTACATTTTATGAATAAAGTGTGGGGTCTGAAGTGGGGTCTGAATTTCTGAAGGGATCAAAGATCTGAATTAACTTAATTGATTCTCAATTATTTTAGGTTTTTGGTTGTGGGTCTGAACTGGTGTCTTAACTGGGTGTCACGGTGCCGGCTGGCAGGTGGTGGATCCTCTGTGCCAGAGAGGGATTGGCGTGGACCGTGCTAGAGGATCGGTTCTAAGTCACTACTGGTTTTCACCAGAGCCCGCCGCAAAGCGGGATGGTCTTGCTGCGGCGGTAGTGACCAGGTCGTATCCCCTAGCAACGGCTCAACCTCTCTGGCTGCTGAAGATAGGCGCGGTACAAGGGAGTAGACAGAAGCAAGGTCGGACGTAGCAGAAGGTCGGGGCAGGCAGCAAGGATCGTAGTCAGGGGCAACGGCAGAAGGTCTGGAATCACAGGCAAGGAACACACAAGGAACGCTTTCACTGGCACTAGGGCAACAGTTCCGGCGAGGGAGTGAAGGGGAAGTGAGGTGATATAGGGAAGTGCACAGGTGTAACCACTAATTGGAACCACTGCACCAATCAGCGGTGCAGTGGCCCTTTAAATCGCAAAGACCCGGCGCGCGCGCGCCCTAGGGAGCGGGGCCGCGCGCGCCGGGACAGAACTGACGGGGAGCGAGTCAGGTACGGGAGCCGGGGTGCGCATCGCGAGCGGGCGCTACCCGCATCGCGAATCGCATCCCGGCCGGAGGTGGTAACGCAGCGCCCCGGGTCCGTGGAACCGACCGGGGTGCTGCAGTGAGGGAAGTGTAGCGAGCGCTCCGGGGAGGAGCGGGGACCCGGAGCGCTCGGCGTAACAGTACCCCCCCCCTTGGGTCTCCCCCTCTTCTTGGGGCCTGAGAACCTGAGGATCAGACTTTTGTCCAGGATATTGTCCTCAGGTTCCCAGGACCTCTCTTCTGGACCACAACCCTCCCAATCCACTAAAAAAAAAGTTTTTCCTCTGACCTTTTTTGAGGCTAAGATCTCTTTGACAGAGAAGATGTCCGAGGAGCCGGAGACAGGAGTGGGAGGAACAGATTTAGGAGAAAAACGGTTGAGGATGAGAGGTTTAAGAAGAGAGACGTGAAAGGCATTAGGGATACGAAGAGAAGGAGGAAGAAGAAGTTTGTAAGAGACAGGATTAATTTGACACAAAACTTTAAAAGGACCAAGATAGCGTGGTCCCAACTTATAGCTCGGGACACGGAAACGGACATATTTAGCGGAGAGCCATACCTTGTCTCCAGGGGAAAAAATGGGAGGAGCTCTTCTTTTCTTATCTGCGAATCTCTTCATGCGAGAAGAAGCCTGTAAGAGAGAATTTTGGGTCTCTTTCCATATGGTGGAAAGATCACGAGAAATTTCATCCACAGCGGGCAGACCAGAGGGCAAGGGGGTAGGGAGGGGGGGAAGAGGGTGACGGCCGTACACCACGAAAAACGGAGATTTGGAGGAAGATTCAGAGATTCTGAAATTATACGAGAATTCGGCCCAAGGTAGAAGATCTGCCCAGTCATCCTGGCGGGAGGAAACAAAATGTCGTAAATAGTCACCCAAGATCTGGTTAATTCTCTCTACTTGTCCATTGGATTGAGGATGGTATGCAGAAGAAAAATTTAATTTAATCTTGAGTTGTTTACAGAGAGCCCTCCAGAATTTAGACACAAATTGGACGCCTCTATCCGAGACGATCTGTGTAGGCAACCCGTGAAGACGAAAAATGTGTACAAAAAATTGTTTAGCCAACTGAGGCGCTGAAGGAAGACCAGGAAGAGGGATGAAATGTGCCATTTTGGAGAATCGATCAACGACCACCCAAATAACAGTGTTGCCATGGGATGGGGGTAAGTCAGTAATAAAATCCATACCAATCAGAGACCAAGGTTGTTCGGGGACAGGTAGAGGATGAAGAAAACCAGCGGGCTTCTGGCGAGGAGTCTTATCCCGGGCACAGATAGTGCAGGCTCGCACAAAGTCCACCACATCAGTCTCTAGAGTCGGCCACCAATAGAAGCGAGAGATGAGTTGCACAGATTTCTTAATGCCCGCATGACCTGCGAGATGGGAGGAGTGACCCCATTTGAGGATCCCAAGGCGTTGGCGTGGAGAAACAAAGGTCTTTCCTGGAGGAGTTTGCCTGATGGAGGCTGGAGAAGTGGAAATCAGGCAGTCAGGAGGAATGATGTGTTGAGGAGAGAGTTCAATTTCAGAGGCATCTGAGGAACGAGAGAGAGCATCGGCCCTAATGTTCTTATCAGCAGGCCGAAAGTGAATTTCAAAATTAAATCGGGCAAAGAACAGAGACCACCTGGCCTGACGAGGATTCAGCCGTTGGGCAGACTGGAGGTAGGAGAGGTTCTTGTGATCGGTGTAAATAATAACTGGAAATCTTGATCCCTCCAGCAGATGCCTCCATTCCTCAAGTGCTAATTTAATGGCTAGAAGCTCTCGATCCCCGATGGAGTAGTTCTTCTCCGCCGGAGAGAAGGTCCTGGAAAAAAAACCACAAGTAACAGCATGCCCGGAAGAGTTTTTTTGTAGAAGGACAGCTCCAGCTCCCACTGAGGAGGCATCAACCTCCAATAGGAAGGGTTTAGATGGGTCAGGTCTGGAGAGCACGGGAGCCGAAGAAAAGGCAGACTTGAGTCGTTTAAAGGCGTCTTCCGCTTGAGGAGGCCAAGACTTGGGATCGGCATTTTTTTTTGTTAAAGCCACAATAGGAGCCACAATGGTAGAAAAATGTGGAATAAATTGCCTGTAATAATTGGCGAACCCCAAAAAACGTTGGATGGCACGGAGTCCGGAGGGGCGTGGCCAATCTAAGACGGCAGAGAGTTTATCTGGGTCCATTTGTAGTCCCTGGCCAGAGACCAAGTATCCTAGAAAAGGAAGAGATTGGCATTCAAACAGACATTTCTCTATTTTGGCATAGAGTTGATTATCACGAAGTCTCTGAAGAACCATACGGACATGCTGGCGGTGTTCTTCAAGATTGGCAGAAAAAATCAGGATATCGTCCAGATATACAACAACACAGGAGTATAGGAGATCACGAAAAATTTCATTAACAAAGTCTTGGAAGACGGCAGGGGCGTTGCATAGACCAAAGGGCATGACCAGATACTCAAAGTGTCCATCTCTGGTGTTAAATGCCGTTTTCCATTCATCCCCCTCTCTGATGCGGATGAGATTATAAGCACCTCTTAAGTCCAGTTTGGTAAAAATATGGGCACCTTGGAGACGATCAAAGAGTTCAGAGATGAGGGGTAGGGGGTAGCGGTTCTTAACCGTGATTTTATTAAGACCGCGGTAGTCAATGCAAGGACGTAGAGAGCCATCTTTTTTGGACACAAAGAAAAATCCGGCTCCGGCAGGAGAGGAGGATTTACGGATAAAGCCCTTTTTTAAATTTTCTTGGACGTATTCAGACATGGCAAGAGTCTCTGGGACGGACAGAGGATAGATTCTGCCCCGGGGTGGAGTAGTGCCCGGGAGGAGGTCAATGGGACAATCATAAGGCCTGTGAGGAGGTAGAGTCTCAGCTTGTTTTTTGCAAAAAACGTCCGCAAAGTCCATATAGGCCTTAGGGAGACCGGTTACATGAGGAAGCACAGGGACACGGCAAGGTTTACTGGGAACCGGTTTTAAGCAGTCCTTGGAACAAGAGGGCCCCCAACTCTTGATCTCCCCAGTGGACCAATCCAGGATTGGGGAATGGAGTTGAAGCCAGGGAAGTCCAAGAAGGATTTCAGAAGTGCAATTGGGGAGGACCAACAGTTCAATCCTCTCATGATGAGATCCGATGCACATTAGAAGGGGCTCCGTGCGGAAACGTATAGTACAGTCCAATCTTTCATTGTTTACACAATTGATGTAGAGGGGTCTGGCGAGACTGGTCACCGGGATGTTGAACCTGTTGACGAGAGAGGCCAAGATAAAATTTCCTGCAGATCCAGAGTCCAAGAAGGCCACAGCAGAGAAGGAGAAGGCAGAGGCAGACATCCGCACAGGCACAGTAAGACGTGGAGAAGCAGAGTAGACATCAAGGACTGTCTCACCTTTGTGCGGAGTCAGCGGACGTCTTTCCAGGCGGGGAGGACGGATAGGACAATCCCTCAGGAAGTGTTCGGTACTAGCACAGTACAGGCAGAGATTCTCCATGCGGCGTCGTGTCCTCTCTTGGGGTGTCAGGCGAGACCGGTCGACCTGCATAGCCTCCACGGCGGGAGGCACAGGAACAGGTTGCAGGGGACCAGAGGAGAGAGGAGCCGGGGAGAAGAAACGCCTCGTGCGAACAGAGTCCATATCCTGGCGGAGCTCCTGACGCCGTTCGGAAAAACGCATGTCAATGCGAGTGGCAAGATGGATGAGTTCATGTAGGTTAGCAGGGATTTCTCGTGCGGCCAGAACATCTTTAATGTTGCTGGATAGGCCTTTTTTAAAGGTCGCGCAGAGTGCCTCATTATTCCAGGATAATTCTGAAGCAAGGGTACGGAACTGTACGGCATACTCGCCAACGGAAGAATTACCCTGGACCAGGTTCAACAGGGCAGTCTCAGCAGAAGAGGCTCGGGCAGGTTCCTCAAAGACACTTCGAATTTCCGAGAAGAAGGAGTGTACAGAGGCAGTGACGGGGTCATTGCGGTCCCAGAGCGGTGTGGCCCAAGCCAGGGCTTTTCCAGACAGCAGGCTGACTACGAAAGCCACTTTAGACCTTTCGGTGGGGAACTGGTCCGACATCATCTCCAAGTGTAATGAACATTGGGAAAGAAAGCCACGGCAAAACTTTGAGTCCCCATCAAATTTATCCGGCAAGGATAGTCGTATTCCAGAAGCGGCCACTCGCTGCGGAGGAGGTACAGGAGCTGGCGGAGGAGATGATTGCTGGAGCTGTGGTAGTAACTGTTGTAGCATAACAGTCAGTTGAGACAGCTGTTGGCCTTGTTGCGCAATCTGTTGTGACTGCTGGGCGACCACCGTGGTGAGGTCAGCGACAACTGGCAGAGGAACTTCAGCGGGATCCATGGCCGGATCTACTGTCACGGTGCCGGCTGGCAGGTGGTGGATCCTCTGTGCCAGAGAGGGATTGGCGTGGACCGTGCTAGAGGATCGGTTCTAAGTCACTACTGGTTTTCACCAGAGCCCGCCGCAAAGCGGGATGGTCTTGCTGCGGCGGTAGTGACCAGGTCGTATCCCCTAGCAACGGCTCAACCTCTCTGGCTGCTGAAGATAGGCGCGGTACAAGGGAGTAGACAGAAGCAAGGTCGGACGTAGCAGAAGGTCGGGGCAGGCAGCAAGGATCGTAGTCAGGGGCAACGGCAGAAGGTCTGGAATCACAGGCAAGGAACACACAAGGAACGCTTTCACTGGCACTAGGGCAACAGTTCCGGCGAGGGAGTGAAGGGGAAGTGAGGTGATATAGGGAAGTGCACAGGTGTAACCACTAATTGGAACCACTGCACCAATCAGCGGTGCAGAGGCCCTTTAAATCGCAAAGACCCGGCGCGCGCGCGCCCTAGGGAGCGGGGCCGCGCGCGCCGGGACAGAACTGACGGGGAGCGAGTCAGGTACGGGAGCCGGGGTGCGCATCGCGAGCGGGCGCTACCCGCATCGCGAATCGCATCCCGGCCGGAGGTGGTAACGCAGCGCCCCGGGTCCGTGGAACCGACCGGGGTGCTGCAGTGAGGGAAGTGTAGCGAGCGCTCCGGGGAGGAGCGGGGACCCGGAGCGCTCGGCGTAACACTGGGGTTTGAGGGAGCCTATGGACGTACAGTAAGTGGATGTTATTAAAAAGCACTAGTACGTATATCTTGGTCAACATATAAAGCAATACTAAATGGACATATATATTATATATTACTACAACATTGACTCAACTAAACTATTAGTGCATGCCCTCAGCTTAGTGTTGAGTGGCATAGGCCATATTCGAATTCGCGATATTTCGCGAATATATGGACGAATATTCATCATATATTCGCTAAATTCACATATTCGTAATATTAGCGTTTATTTTCGCATAAGCGAAAATTCGCATATGCGAAAATTTGCATAAGTGGAAATTCGCATATGAGTATATTAGCATATGCGAAAATTTGCATAAGCGGAAATTCAGGATGATCACTCTGATGTGTACTGTAAAAAAAAAAAAAAAAAAATGAATATTCGTAATTGCGAATATATAGTGCTATATTCACGAATATTCGTGAATATGCGATATTCGCGAATAAAATTTGCATTGCGAATATTCACGAGCAACACTACTCAGCATCTTCCACTTGGACTGTGGCAACATCCTCCTCTGTGGCCTTCCATCAAACTACACAAATCTCTGACTCAATCTCCCATACAGCTCCTTGCGTAATCTCCCATCCTCTCAAGACCTCCGCCTATGCTCTCCCCTTGTCCATTCTCAAACAACTACTACCCAGACCCATCATGCTCTCACCCACCATCAATCAACCAGAAGATCCATCTCTTCAAGAAAGCCTATGACCTACAATAACCCTACTGCTACTGCACTGGGAACAGCTACTTTCCTAACTTCTCTTAGATGACTAGCTGTCTCTCTCATCTGCTGTTACCCTCCTCTCCCCTTATAGACTGTAATCCCTTATGGGCAGGGCCCTCTCTCCCTCTATATCTGAAATTCACTCTGTATAACATTCATTATACATGGGTTTGTGTCATGTGTTTTAACTCTTATCAAATGTACAGCACCCTGAAAGCTGAACTAATTTATGCAGGCTAAAGTCAGCAACTGCTGAGCCGAGAAGTTTGTGACGAATCGAATCACTGTAACTTTGCTCATCTCCACTCACTGTGCTTGTCAAAGAAAGGTCACAGCTTAGGTATGCATTAACCTAATTGTTAAGGCGGTATTGTGCACCCTTTTGGTGATGATATATCAGGAAGGAATACTGGATGTAAAAACTTCGCCATCATGTACACCAACTTGAAGATGCTACTGATACTCCTTTTTCTTGCAGGGGTTGGCAGAGGTAGTGAAGCAGGGAGTGTAGATTGGACCCTGGTCCGGCAGATGTTTGCTGCTGGAAAGCTGTAAAAGCTTTCCAGCATCCTCCTTCTCAAAAGGTGAAACAATTTCCCCTATTCTGGCTTGATACCAAGGGTCTAACAGTGGGGCTATCCCGTACTCATATCTTTAACTCCTTGGGGACCGAAGGCATATGCATACGCCCTCGCGTCCCGTCACTTAAGGACAGAGGGCGTATCCATACGCCCTCCGTATTTCCAATCACCACAGCTCGCCGGGCGGTGATCGGACTGGGATGACTGCTGATATCTATCAGCAGGCATCCCCTGTCAATGCCTAGGGGGGTTCCGAGACCCCCCACCCATGTCAGCGATCGCGGCAAATCGCCGGTCAATTCAGACCGGCGATTTGCCGCGATCCAGGCCAATTGGGTCACTGGTGACCCGATCGCCTGGAAAATAAGAATGATCGGAGCTGTCAGAGACAGCTCTGACCATCCTAAAGGATAGGAGCGAGGTGGCAGTGTTGCCACCTCCTCCTATTCCCTGCCATTGGTTGATCAGGCTGACGACCAATGGCAGGAGGGGGGCGGGGGGGGGGGGGTTTAGAGTTAATTTCCCCCGCTCTGCCCACCAATCAAAGTCGTGGCAGAGCGGAGGGGAACACGGTCGGTGGGGGGGAAGCATGGCCAGCTTACCCAGACCGGCGAAGGCGGCGGAGGCAGCATCCTGGAGCAGCGGCGGCAGCAGGAGGAGTGCGGAAGGAAAGGGCGGTGTGGAGAAGGCTGCAGTGAAGATCGCGGTAAGTGACCTTCACTGTGGCCTTCCAAAAGCTGCAAAACTTTCAGCATGCACTGACTGTCTGGGCATGCTGGGACTTGTAGTTTTGCAATATCTGAAGTGGCACAATTTGGAGACCACTATACGGTGGTCTCCAAACTGTAGCCCTCCAGATGTTGCAAAAGTACAATTCCCAGCATGGCCAGACAGTCAGGGATGCTGGGCATGTAGTTCTGCAATATCTGGCCCTTCATATGTTCCAGAACTACAACTCCCAGCATGCCTGGACAGTCTGGGCATGCTTGGAGTTGTAGTTTTGCAACATCTGGAGGGCTACAGTTTGGAGACCACTACTTAGCGGTCTCCAAACTGTTCTTCCCCAGTTGTTGCATAACTACAACTCATAGCATGCACAGAATGTCCAGATATTGCAGAACTACACGCCCAGCATCCCTGACTGTCTGGCCATGCTGGGAATTGTAGTTTTGCAATAGCTGTAGGCACACTGGTTGGGAAACACTGAGCTAGAGTCTGTTTCCTAACTCAGTGATTCTACCCTGTGTGCCTCCAGCTGTTGTCAAACTACAACTCCCAGAATGCACTGACAGACCGTACATGCTGGGAGTTGTAGTTTTGCAACAGCTGGAGGCACACGGGTTGGAATCACTGAGCTAGAGTCTGTTTTTTAACTCAGTGGTTCCCAACCAGTGTGCCTACAGCTGTTGTAAAACTATAACTCCCAGCATGTACAGTCTCTCAGTGCATTCTGGGAGTTGTCATTTTGCCACAGATGAAGGTTTGGGGTGCCCCCCCATGTGAATGTACAGGGTACATTCACACAGGTGGGTTTACAGCGGGTTTCCTTCTACAAGTTTGAGCTTCGGTAAATTCTCCGCCGCAGCTCAAACTCCCAGCGGAAAACTTACTATGAACCCCTGCCTGTGTGAATGTACCCTAAAAACACTACATTACACTACACTAACAAATAATAAAAAGTAAAACACTACATATACTCCCCCTTACACGCCCCCCCCCCCCCAATAAAAATGAAAAACGTCTCATACGTCCTAAACGGAGCCTCAAGCTGTTGCAAAACCACAACTCACAGCATTGCCGGACAGCCATAGACTGTCCTGGCAGACTGGGAGTCTTGCAACAGCTGGAGGCACCCTGTTTGGGAAACACTGCTGTAGGGTTTTGGTGGAGACAAGCCCCATCCTTGTATTGGGGTCCGCCGCCAATTGTAAATTCCTCATTTAGGCCTCAAATGCGTATGGCGCTCTCTTAGAGACCTGTCGTATTTCAAGGCAACAGTTTAGGGCCACATATGGGGTATTTCCGTACTCGGGAGAAATTGTGTTACAAATTTTGGGGGGATTTTTCTCCTTTTACCCCTTATGAAAAGGTAAAGTTTGGGGCTACACCAGCATGTTAGTGTAAAAAAATTAAAATTTTTACACTAACATGCTGGTGTTGCCCCATACTTTTCATTTTCACAAGAGGTAAAAGAAGAAAAAGACCCCCCAAATTTCTAACGCAATTTCTTCTGAGTACGGAAATACCCCATATGTGTACGTAAAATGTTCTGCAGACGTACTACATGGCTCAGGAGTGAGAGAGCGCCATGTACATTTGAGGCCTAAATTGGTGATTTGCACATTGGTGGCTGATCGTTACAGCGGATCTGACATGAACACAAAAAAAAATATACACCCACATGTGACCCCATTTTGTGAACTACACCCCTCACGGAACGTAACAAGGGGTATAATGAACCTTAACAACCCTCAGGTCTTTGACAAATTTTCGTTAAAGTTGGACAGGAAAATTAAAAATTTGTTTTTTTTCCCCTGAAATGCTCATTTTAACAAGGGGTAATAGGAAAAAAGCCCCCCAAAATTTGTAACCACATTTTTTCTGAGTATATAAATACCCCTTATGTGGATGTAAAGTGCTCTGCGGGCGAACTACAATGCTCAGAGCAGAAGGCGTGCCATTGGGCTTTTTGAAAGAGAATTAGGCTGGAATTGAAGGTCATGTGTGTTTACAAAGCCCCCATGGTGGCAGAAAAGTGGACACCCTCCAGATGTGACCCCATTTTGGAAACTACACCCCTCAAGTAATGTAATAAGGGGTGCAGTGGGCATTTACACCCCACAGGTGTTTGACAGATTTTTAGAACAGTCGTCCGTAAAAATGAAAAATGAAACTTTTCATTTGCACAGCCCACTGTTCCAAAGATCTGTCAAATGCCAGTGGGTTGTAAATGCTCACTGCATCCCTTATTAAATTCTGAAGGGTGTGGTTTCCAAAATAGTATGCCAAGTGTTTTGTTTTGTTTTTTCTTACTGTTTTGGCATCATAGGGCTTTCTAAATGCCACATGCCCCCAAAAACCATTTCAGCAAAATTCGCTCTCCAAAAGCCCAATGTCGCTCCTTCCCTTCTGAGCCCTCTAGTGCACCACCAGAGCACTTTACATCCACATATGAGGTATTTCCTTACTCGAGAGAAATGGGATTACACATTTTGTGGGGCGTTTTCTTCTATTACTCCTATTACTGAAAAGTTTGGGGTAACATCAGCATTTTAGTGTTAAAAATCAAATTATTAATTTTCACGTCCCACTTTAACGGAAGTTATTCAATCACCTATGGGGTGTTAAGGCTCACTATACCCCTTGTTACTTTCCTTGAGGGGTGTAGTTTCCAAAAGAGTAGGCCATGTGGTTTTTTGTGCTGTTCTGGCACCATAGGGGCTTCCTAAATGCGACATGCCCCCCAAAAACCATTTCAGCAAAATTTGCTTTCCAAAAGCCAAATTTGACTCCTTCTCTTCTGAGCATTGTAGTTCACCCGCAGAGCATTTTATGCCCTAACATGGCGTATTTCCATACTCAGAAAGATGGGGTTACAAATTTTGGGGGTCATTTTCAAAAATGAGTGAATCACCCCTCATAGGTTGTTTATTGCCAATTTTGCCCTGAACACTCTCAGGAACATTTTTTCTTTTGAGTATTGACCGCTTGCTGCAATACTCTGACATCATCTCATTGTTCCTAGTAGTACCTCCATTCATTCAGGTGCCAAAACACCATGTGCTTCTTATTGCTTCTGCAAATGTCGGCGCCAATGCCAGGCTCATACCAGCTGAGAGTCTGAAATTTTAAACGTTTTTTAAACCAAATTTTTTCTAATTTACTCTGAGCGAGATCTGGTCTTCACTTGGTCTTCACTTCTTTGTACAGTTGCCCAATGCATTACATGTTCGCTCAGCCAATCACTAGCCACAGAGGTGTCTCGTCTCATACTGTGTCTGGCGGAACAGCAGTCTCACATCCAGGCCCCAGAACAAGGAAGTGAATGTAACAGAAACCAGGGGCAGCAATACCAGAGGATACAGGGAGACCGAGGGAGGTTAATATAGTTTTTTTTTTGTTTAAAAGGAAATGGTCACCCGTTAACCTACACAAAATCCTGGTGAACAGGAGACCGAGGTGGGGTCTCTGACTAATATACATACCTGCAGTCTGGCTCCCAGTCCCTCTGAAGATCCTCTTCGGTCTTCTCTGATTTGCGCAATGGAGGTAGGCCCACCAGCTGGATTTGAATTTTCATGGTCACTGGTCACATGAGCGCTTGTGCCTTCAGCGACCATGAATATTAATGATGGCCCCAAATAAAGTGCTCCTATTTACTAACTTAGAATTTCTTCAAAAATGTATAAGTGGGTTTTCTAAACAAAACCATTTAATATATTCACAATGGGGGAGATTTATCAAAGCTTGTTCCCATAGCAACGAATCAGCTTGCTTCTTTCATTTTTAACAAGGCCTCTGCAAAATGAAAGAAGCAATCTGATTGGTTGTTATGGGTATCTGGTCAACTGTAACAAAGCTGGATGTGTATCCTCTAACCTGTGTGGCTGATGACTCGGACCGTATCGGGGAGCGCAGTCTAAGGTGCCGCTGGTCTTCACCGGAGCCTGCCGCAAGGAAGGATGGGCTTGCTGCTTGTGACAGTCAGGTCGCTACCCCCGACACGGCTCGACCACACAGGTAGCTGGGCAAAGCGAGGTACAGGAGGAGAAGGCAGTAGCATAGTCAACGTAGCAGAAGGTCAAGGCAGGTGGAAAGGTGCAGAGTCAAATAACGTAGCGGAAGGTCTGGATACACGGGCAAGGCAAACAGGCTATAGGGAACGCTTAATCTCAGGCTAGGGGCACTGAGGATCCGGCAGGGAAGTGTGGGAGGTACAGGGACTTTAAAAGATAGTGTCAGGTGCAAACGCAAACAGTAATTATGGGCGTACTGGCCCTCTAAATCCCAGAGCTCCGGCGCGCGCGCGCCCTAGGAGACGGGAATGTGATGCGAATCCCAGCCCCGCCGACAGCCGGGGACAAGTGAACACTGGGCTCGTAGCCGGTGCAGGCAGCTGGAGCGCAGGACGTAATAGCAACTTTTCCTTTGGACACCTTTTGATAAATCTCCCCCAATATCTTTTTTTTTTATAAGTATACATGTTTTGTAATTACCATGAGCACTGTTAGACAATTTATTTAACACTAATACCCAAAAGTTGTTTTCTTCAAGGTCATGAAACGAATGGGAATTATCAACGCCAATAGTGACTTATCTTTTTAAATACTAAAGTAAATCATTTTGATATTCCCTTGTGAATATTCAGGCTTTTTGGGCAAGCAACAAGTACATACATTAGCATAGTTCTCTTCATATGCAGGAAGGAAACGACATAATTTCAGGAGTCATTTACAGAAGAGTCTTAACGTGCATTCTGACACAAGGGAGAGTTCCTAAATGCCAAATTTTCATTAACTTGCTTATCATACTCAGCACAATAAAGAATTGTATGATTTGGACTTATAAAATTATGTTTGTGATGAACAATAAAAGCTGATGAGCTGGCATCCTTACAAAGGTCTTAAAGAAAACTAGTCAAGCAGAAAATCAAACTGAAGGCAACAAATTTAAGAGTTATTTTACTTGCTTCATTAAAGCTGGTTGTGTTTAAGATCTTTATTATAAATTTTATCACTATAGTGTAAACTGCATGCAGTTATATACAATGTCATGAGTACTATTTTAGTGGAAACTCAAAATGTGTTTAAAACTCTCAAAAATGTATGCTGTATTGGATGCTGTATTGACTGCAGAACACTTTATATTCATTTGCAGCCACATTAATAGTTTGGCCTAAATACAGTTTCAAATCTCGTGCAGGGAACAAAAGTGCATTGGTTTTCTGTTTCCAAATCTCAGGACTCCCAAAGCACAATAAAGAAAGTCTAACAGACAGCTGAACCATATTATTACCACAACAAATCTATTCTAAAATAAACAAAATGCCTAGAGTGGCATACTTTTACCTCCATTTCATCCCTTGTCTTGTGTCTACTTACCAGAAACAAAACATAAAATGAAGGGTGGGAAACCTGGTGATAGTTACAGCTAATCCTCAGTAATGTACGCTACTCAAAAAAATAAAATAAAGGGAACACTTAAACAACACAATGTAACTCCAAGTAAATCACACTTCTGTGAAATCACACTGTCCACTCAGGAAGCAACACTGATTGATCAATTTCACATGCTGTTGTGCAAATAAAACAGACAACAGGTGGAAAGTATAGGCAATAGCAAGACACCCCCAATAAAGGAGTGGTTCTGCAGGTTTTCACCACAGATCCCTTCTCAGTTCCTATGCTTCCTGGCTGATGTTTTGGTCACTTTTGAATGCTGGCGGTGCTTTCACTCTAGTGGTAGCATGAGACGGAGTTTACAACCCACACAAGTGGCTCAGGTAGTGCAGCTCATCCAAGTGATCTCACTCCGAGATCAGAATTACTAAAAGAAAAGACACAAGTACAGGACCAAAGGCTTGTCCGGTGTATAGGAACTTTTGACCAGAACAACCAACAAGTAATGGGGATATTGAAAACATATTGGCCAATACTGTTAGCCGATTCAGATTTAAAAGAGGTACTTACCCCGTATCCTAGTGTCACATATCGTCGGGGACACAACATTAGGGAGCAATTGGTAAGAAGCCACTATGCAGAAAAAAGAGAGACCACATGGTTAGAACATAGATCCAAGGGATCCTATCCATGTGGGTCATGCACATTTTGCAGATTTCTACGGGCGTAAATTTGAGATCAGAGAGTTCATTAATTGCCAAACAGAAGGGGTCATATACCTGGCTGAGTGTAGTTGCCCCAAGATTTACGTGGGCAAAACTAGTCAACAGCTCTGGCGAAGGATATCACAGCATATGAGTACAATAAGAACAGGAAAAGATACCCCACTAGCTAGGCATATGAGGGATATACATCAAGGAGACGTGACAGAATTAAAATTCTGTGGTATTCAAAAACCCAAGTTAGGCCCAAGAGGGGGCAATATCGACAAATTGCTACTTAAAATAGAAGCAATGTGGATACACAGATTGAAAGCATTGAGCCCTCAGGGTATTAACGAGGGTTTTACTTTTACAGCATTTTTGTGACCAGCCATTAATTGAAAAAAGTTTAAAAAAATATATTAGTCATAACCAATATGGTCAGATAATGAGACTTACCTTAAATCTTATGAAACGACTACCTACAATAACCATTAATAAGGCAAGCCTAAAATCAGTTTCCATCCATATTTATGGATATATGAGAAATTAAAATAATAAAAATAATAAAAATAAAAATTATATATTGAAAAAGAATACTTACCATAATTACTGGAACAAGACGTGGTGGACATGGGTGTGGTATATTCACTGGTTGAGAGATGGCCCTCGGTGGTGAGGAGTCACAGCGACAACGGGCTAAAAGATGAAGAGTAAAAAAGTTTAAGATACGAAGAATGGGCATTACTAATATTAAACTAATTAACACCCAGCAGGGTGGATAATGTGATAGAAGCAGTAGTAGGAACCTTCTATATTAAAATACCAGAGGGACAATTATGTAGCGCCATATAGGCAAAAAATCATAATATCTATCCATTTTTTTTTAAACTCCTTTATGGTAGTAAAACTACTAACTTCACAAGTAAATATTGAATGTACTGAATAAAATATATTAAAGATTTAGTAAGATCACAATAAAGATGTACCCCTAAATACAGATGTGATGCATTATACAATATACCAAGAGAGGTCTTTTGTATATATATGAATCAAATAGATTATATCTTAGAAATAAATCATAATCGACATCATATAATAATCAGGATTCCAAAAAGTACAAGTAATTATAAGGTCCTCTCTTTGAGACACATACAATGTGTATATAATGTAAGGGGTAACCTACTATTTGCCAATACCTGTAAGGAAGAACACCAAATAGGTAGAATGTCCCAAAAAAACAAGTTCCTGCGCATATTAAACTCGCGCAGATTACGTAGGTACCGATGCACGCATGCGCACCGAGACCTAACACCGGCAATCGGAACTAAGTATCAGCGCAGACGAGATCGCGCAGGTCCGTAGTCTCGGGATATCTTCCACGGCGCAGATGAGAGTGCGCATGTGATGAAAATGTCTCTTAACCAATCTGAGGAGCTAAGCGGATATCCACACATGATTGGCGGATGCTTTTTCAGCTCTTTGAAAGGCTATCAGAGGTGCCAATCATAGCCTATGTCCAATCATGATGCGAATAGCGATAGAGGCATCTTGTGATAGGCTGCCAGAATATCAAATGAACATCAGGGGAGTCTATAAATATAACTTAGAGGACGCCCGCGCTCATATGCCCGCTACCTCTTGATAAAGCTGCAGAGGCAGCGAAACATGTCGAGGGGGGCAGAGTAGGGACTCAATTTTAATATAAAGCAAAGCAGTAGCTCAGAATCTGCTCAGCGTGCACTGCAGGCACGCCGGGCATTTCCACTTTAGCAGAGTCAGATTAGGCTAGAGAATACTGGCCTTGATATACAGTAGCTAGATATCAGTCCAAACACTGAGCTGCTGCTCTGCCAATTTTTAACCCATGTGAGTTTTCATTATATGTTCATGCACAATTACTTTATTAAAGCTTGTGGGTTCACCATAAAGAGAATATATATGGGAAATTAGGGATTTTTGGATTCCTATTAATAGGGATCTATAGGTTGATAAATTAATTTTACCCTCCATATATTGGTCCGATTAGTGAAGAGCTCATCCAAGATAGCACATCAATGCGAGCTGTGGCAAGAAGGTTTTCTGTGTCTGTCAGTGTAGTGTCCAGAGCATGGAGGCTCTACCAGGAAACAGGCCAGTACATCAGGAGATGTGTAGGAGGCCGTAGGAGGGCAACAACCCAGCAGCAGGACCGCTACCTCCACCTTTGTGCAAGGAGGAGCAGGAGGAGCACTGCCAGAGCCCTGCAAGATTACCTCCAGCAGGCCATAAATGTGCATGTGTGGTAGCGGGGTGTGATGAGGGCAGATATTGTTACCCTAGGGGCCGATGGCATTAACCCCTTTTATTCGGGACGCCAGGATGTGGTTTAGCCTAAAACCACCCAAAGGTATACCGCTGGATCCTGGGCTAGGACCTGGGGCAATAAAGACTCAGACGCCAAGTTACGGACAACTGTAGCTTTACTGAGGGTAGACAGTTGGTAAAGTCTATACAGTTCAGCCAGGGCCGAAGGAGGTGACCAGTGATGCAGAGACCTTAAGGGCTTGCTGGGACTTGTAGTAGGACTGGACAATTAAAATGCAGACCACTCTGACTTGACAGATGACAGGGACTGACTTGACTTGACTCATAAAGCTGTGACTTTAGCTTACTTGAATTGATGGTGGCTGCAGTACTTGACTTTGAGGCCATCAACACTCTGAACACACACACTAGGTTTGTCTGCACTGGACTTCAGCAGGAAGCAAGAGCTCTAAGCTCCAAGAGAGAGAAGCTAGCTCCACCCAGGGCTTATATGAGGGAGACTAGCAGGGAGCCTGTAGGTCACTCTTGGGATTACTGGTACCTCCTGGGTAACAATCACATGACATAACTCTTAAAGATACTACACATTTTATAATACAATCCACTGCAGAACATATGTACAGGGGGGGAACAGGTGCACTGGGGACACTGAAGGAGGCTGCCTGACAGGGCAGCAAAGGTACGGGGCAACACCTCCTGTACTGGGCCACCACAAACTCCCCCTCTTAAATACAGTCGTCCTTTACATCCAGTCCTGGAGGGCGGAGGACTGAAGTGACTACTGTGGCCTAGTGACAGTTCCAGGGGAATTATACAAAATGTCCTTCACCGGTCTGGTTATAGAACAAGGTAGAAACGAGTCCATGTAGCAATGTAAATGTCCATTCATGCTCCTTGGTTTGGTAAACATGTGGGATTATGAGCTTTGTATATGCTCTAGGAACACATTTTAGACCATAATACACACAAGTTTGCAGATTGGGCTGCCGGAGACTATCTACCAATGCTTTGGTTGCTGGGGCCCCTTCAGTTCTTAAAACTTCTCCCCAGATCTTAACAAGTAGTGTGATACTATATAACCATTTTACCTCTGCATAATGTACTCTGCCTAGTCACGTGTCTTACTTTTAGTTCCAGGGTGACCCGCTGGCCAGTAGAGCACCCTGTACCCCAGGTCAGAAAAATGTTAGACATTTGTGGACTGAGGCTATGTTACAGTCCTAACTTAAGTGTTTACGTGTGAACTGATGAACATATGAATGTGTGGTATATAACCTTGTACACTATATTGTGAGTTAATCTTTGTACCTTGTGGGAATTTGTCCTTGTGTTGACCTTTGGGACCTGCGCAACACCACTTCTGGAGAGTCTGGAATGCCTTTGCCCTAGGGAGCTCATGGAACCTCTGGAACGGCAGCTGGCTCTTCTTCAGCGAACTCAGGAGCTGGTATTAGTCCAGGACTAGTTGGACTCGGAGTTGCTGGCAGCAGTGGTGGAGAGACTGGTGACAGGGTCAGCACCCCAGAGATGGGGGTATAAGCTGGAGTCAACGGTGACAAGACTGGGACTGGTGTGGGTTGGACCGGCCCCGGGGTTGGTGAGACACAGAAGATCACAGGCTGACTAGGAGAAAACATAGGAAATGGATCCCTTTGCTTGGGACGTACTCTCTTGCAGGTCTGACGGCTGGAGGAGATGATGCTGGGAGCACTGACAGATCTTCTTTTAGACACAACTTGATCTGGTTTTGGTGAACAACTTGCAGCTCATACCCATGCTTTTGTACTTCGTACACATCAGAATCTGGATAGGGTATGGCCGTCACGGTGTACGGTTCTGTCTCCCAGATAGAGTCTAACTTATGGGTTCTTCGAAACTTCTGCAGCCACACTTTGTTGCCCAGTTGAAGTGCTTGGCAGAGGCATGACGATTATAGTGCTGTCGTTGTCTTTGCTGAGCCTCGTCCATCTTCTTGATGACAATTTCTTTAGCTTCTTGGATTCTTCTCTGGTGGTCAAAGACAAACTCCAGGGAGGCTTGTGGAGAGTTGTTGAACGGGGCCTGCAGCCCAAATGTTCGGTCTTTAGACAGATGTCCATGTTGCCCCATCATCAAGTAGAAAGGGGTGCACCCCGTAGAACAGTGGACTGTGTTATTATAGATCTCCAATAGTCCAGGCAGCAGTCGGGGCCACTCTTCTTGTCTTGACACGGAGGCTGCTCGCAACATGTGGATAAAGTCTTGATTGATGTGCTCACAGAGATGATAAGCAGTAGTCTGGAGTTTCTTGCAGGCATGTCATTGACACAGCTCTTGGAAGAGTTGGGCTTCGAAGGCCATTCCACTGTCCTTTAGGACATACTCCGGATACCCAAGGGTTTGCACCCAATTGGAGTAGAACATCTGGGCAGCTGTCTTGGCTGTGAGATCTTTTACGGGGACAAGGACATCCCATTTAGAGTAGTGATTCACCATGGTGAGAGCATAGGTGTACCTGGACCGGGTAGGAGACAACTTGACATGGTCTAATGCGACCAACTGGTTAGGCCTTTAACTCTGGATGGAATGGAGGGGTGCTCTTGTGTCCTTGCGCACGTTCTTGGTGATGTTACAGACAGAACATTCACTGCACCATTTCTCAATGTCGCTCCGCATTCTGATCCAATAGAATCTTCACCTGACAGTAGCTTCGGTCTTGTGGTCTACAAAGTGTCCCGACTGATGATGGTATGCGTTGAGGACCATCGCTGCATCTCTTCGGGGAACCAGAAACTGATTAAGTCAATCACCAGAGACTGGATCCAAAGAATTTCAGTACAACAATCCTTTGTGCCCAAACAGTCGCTTCCTCTGTCGCCACAGACATTTCAGCTCGTAGTCACACTGCCCCATAGAAGGGTTGATACCTTTTTTAGCCAGAAGGTAGTCCAACAGATCCCCCATGACTCAACTTTCCTCCTGAAGAGTCTTCCAGGTGCATAGGTCTTCTTTAACCTTTTCGGACCTTGGTTCACCATCCATGACGGTGGTCACAACATTCTGGTTCATGAACCTATGGTTGAATGGGGGCATCTCCACAGCTTCCCACACGTCTTCGATAGGGGGTTCTTCACCGGGGGGTCATCCTAGACAGTACATCGCCATTGATATTCAACTTGCCACTTCTGGACTTGATGGTGAAACTGTAATTGGCTAATCCTGTAGCCCAACTCTGCTCGATGGCACCCAACTTGGCAGTGTTCAGGTGGGCCAACGGGTTATTAATCGTATAGACAGTAAATGGTGTGGCAGCCAAATAGTCTTTTAACTTTTTGGTCACGGCCCACATAAGGTTGAGAAGTTCCAACTTGAATGTAGTTGGAACTGTAATTCACATCGTTCTTCTCTGCTCCTTGTAGGTTACAACTGGCATAGGCAATTACTCGCTCTTGCCCTTCCTGGACTTGGGACAAGACAGCATTTAGACCTGCAAAACTGGCATCAGTATACAGCCGGAATGGCTGACTGTAGTCCGGATACGCCAAGATGGGTGGTTCTGTCAGCAGACTTTTGAGAGCTCGAAACGCTGTCTCTTGCTCTTCGGCCCATTCAACAGGTAGTCTTCCATTGTAGTTCACCTTCGCCGTACCCCGTAAAAGAGCTATGAGGGGTTCGGCAATCTGGGTGAGGTGGGGAATGAAACGGCGGTAGTAGCCGGCAAACCCAGAAAGCTCCCGACATCTTTCACCGTGGGCGGGTTGGCCAGTTCTTGACAACTTCCACCTTTTCATGATTAGGGTGGACTCCCTCTGCGCTGAAAACATGACCAGAGTAGTGTACCTGAGGTTCGAGCAAGTGACACTTTAATGGTTTGATCTTCAGCCCATGCTTAAAGGGGTACTCCTGTGGAAAACTTTTATTTTTTAAATCAACTGGTGCCAGAAAGTTAAACAGATTTGTAAATTACTTCTATTAAAAAATCTTACAGAAGCAATGCTTTCCTTTTTGGATTTCTCTGATGTCATGACCACAGTGCTTTCTGCTGACCTCTGCTGTCCATTTTTGGAACTGTTCAGAGCAGGGGAAAATCCCCATAGCAAACATATGCTGCTCTGGACAATTCCTAAAATGGACAGCAGAGGTCAGCAGAGAGTACTGTGGTCGTGACATCAGAGAAATCCAAAAAGAAAAGCATTTCCTCTGTAGTATACAGCCCTTAAAATGTATTGGAAGGATTAAGATTTTTTAATAGAAGTAATTTACAAATCTGTTTAACTTTCTGGCACCAGTTGATTTAAAAAAAAAAAAAAGTTTTCCACGGCAGTACCCCTTTACTCTGGTGGAATCTTTTTTTTTTTTTATCAACTGGTGCCAGAAAGTTAAACCGATTTATAAATTACTTCTATTAAAAAATCTTAATCCTTCCAGTACTCATTAGCTGCTAAATACTATAGAGGAAATTATTTTCTTTTTGGAACACAGAGCTCTTTGCTGACATCACGAACACAGTGCTCTATTTCTACTGGAATCTCTGTCCATTTTAAGAACTGTCCAGAGTTGGAGAAAATCCCCATAGCAAACATATGCTGCTCTGGTCAGTTCCTAAAATGGACAGAGATGTCAGCACAGAGCACTGTGCTCGTGCTTCAGCAGAGAGCACTGTGTTCTAAAAAGAAAGTAATTTCCTCTGTAGTATTCAGCAGCTAGTAAGTACTGGAAGGATTAAGATTTTTTAATAGAAGTAATTTACAAATCTGTTTAACTTTCTGGCACCAGTTGATTTAAAACAAAAAGAGTTTTCCACTGGAGTACCCCTTTAAGTCCAGGGTGAAGAAGTAAGCAGCCGACCCGAGGGTGGTGATCGACTCCTCAATCCTTGACAATGGATAAGTGTCCTTATGTGTGACATTGTTCAATATCCTGTAATCAACATAGAAGCCGATGGTTCCGTCCTTTTTCTTGACTAGGACAAGTGGCGCCACCCAAGGGCTCTGACTTTCCTTGATTACATCTGCCTCTTTCATGTCGGCCAGCATCTTCTTTACAGTCTAATACATGCCGGGTGGTGCTGAATCAATGAAGTCTGCCCGAAGTCTGTAGGGTGCTTGCTGAAAGCCTCATGGTACCTCTTGGTAACATTGATGATTCCATTGACTTGGTCCCTTGGGGTAGTGTTGTCTCCAAACTGGAGTTGCGCCAACCAGGGCTCTGGAGGGCTCACACTGGATCCTTCGGCCACTTGAGCTGCACGCTTTTGGGCCACCAGACATTCAGTTACAATGTCTTTCAACTCTAGGAGGTACAGCTGGACTACAGGAGTGTATTTGGATGACATTAGCAGAATCAGACAGGTTTACTAACCGCAGCGGGACTCTCCTGTTGGTGACAGTTAGAGATGAGCAAATTTAAAAAAAATTTGATTTGGACGATTCGCCAAACTTTCCCAAAAAATTTGGTTCGGTCAGAATTTATTTGCAGCGAATTGCTATTTAAAACAGCTATTTCTGTTAAAAACAGCGATTACAGAGAGGTTCAATAGGGGTGTAGAACTCTTTGCTTTGTCCTAACACGTATAGGGAGTGTACTGTGTTAGTGAAATAATACTGTTGCTCAGTATGACATGCAGAACATCTGGATGTGGCAGATTTTTTATGTAATTTTTATTTAATTTAACCTCTTCAGGACGCCGGGCGTATGCATGCGCCCTGCATCCCGAGTCCTTAAGGACGTGGGGCGTATGTATACGCCCGTGGGAATTACGGTCCCCGCCGCTAGCCGGTTGGGGACTGGAACGGGATGCCTGCTGTAATCATACAGCAGGCATCCCAGCACATCGCTGAGGGGGGTCCTGAGACCCCCCCATGTCGGCGATCGCAGAAAATTGCATGTCAATTCAGACATGCGATTTTCTGCTATTCCGGGCTGATCGGGTCTCTGGTGACCCGATCACCCGGAAAATATGGATGATCGGAGCTGTCAGTGACAGCCCCGATCATCCTGAGGGCTAGGAGCGAGGTTGCAGTGCTCTCAATCTCTGACCATGCACCTGCTCTCAATCTCTGACCATGCACCTGTCTTCCTCTTACTTCTCACCCCTGCCTCTTCTGTCAAAGCCACCCGTTGGCGTCTGAATGAGCACATTCTGGAAAACCCGCAGGCAAGGGCTGATGTTGAGTCGCATTTGGCTTCTTTTTTTGAGACCAATGTCGACTCCGGTCTGTCTGTCCCTCTAGTTTGGAAGTACCATAAGGCTTAAATCAGGGGTATTTTTATATCCTGGGGTACTAAATTGAAAGGGGCTTGCCAGAAAGAAATAAACTCACTACTAGGACAAATTGCCTTGCTGGAAAGGGTCCACAAAACATCAAGGAGCTCAGATACTCAGAAAGAGTTGGTCTCTCTTAGGGAGTGACTTCTACAACACTTAAACTATAAGTCCACCAAGGCTTAATTACATTTTAGACACCGTCTTTATGCCCATGGAGACAAGGGAGGGAAGCTTATGTCCTCCCTGCTCAAAAAAGCAAAGGCGAAGCAACATATTCATGAAATCAAGAGAGCGGATGGTTCCCTCTGCTCCACGACACCTGACATTCCTGTAGCCTTCCAACAATTTTATTCTAACCTGTATAACCTCAGCGATGATTCTTCAGGATTGACCGGTGATACGAGAGCATCACTGATAGGTACATTTTTAGAGGACCTTTCACTCCCCCGAGTAGATGAGAGCATGGCAGCCACCCTCCTTGAGCCTATTTCACCGGAGGAGGTGGGGAGAGCTTTGTCCTCATTTCCCCCGGGGAAGAGCCCGGGCCTTCTCGTATTATAAGAAGTTTCGGACTATACTATTGCCCCACCTGACTAGCTGGTGCTCCTCTCTCTTAACTGGTGCTCTGTTGCCCACACAATCCCTTGAAGCGCATATCACTTTAATAGCGAAGGAGGGCAAGGACCCGACTGATTGTGGGAGCTTTCGCCCAATATGGCTCTTAAATCTCAACCTCAAACTAAAGGCTAAACTCCTCTACTTAAGGATCAGAAAACTACTACCCCATCTAATAGGGGAAGAACAGGTCGGCTTCATCCCAGGGAGAGAGGGCTGCACGAATACAGAAAAGCTTTTACTTACCATTTCACATGCGCAATCTTCCAGACTGTAGTTGGCCCTTCTCAGAGTTGACGCCGAGAAAGCCTTTGACAGAGTTAATTGGCAATTCATGATGGCAGTCCTAAGACGCTTTCATTTCCCCGAGCCCTTCATAAATGCCGTTATGACGCTGTATTCGACCCCCCTCTGCCTCCCTCCTGGTGAACGATTCAATATCCCCCTACTTTCGCATATCGAACGGCATCAGGCAGGGATGCCCCCTTTCCCCCACACTGTTCATCTTGGTAATGGAGACGCTTCTCCAGAAGACACGTCAACTCTCTTCCATTAGGGGCTTCCACACCCCCCACGGGGAACTAAAGGTTCTAGCTTTCGCAGATGACTTATTGTTTCTACTTTCGGATCCCTTAGGTAGCTTGCCCCCACTGATGCAGCTCTTTGCTGAGTTCGGGACTGTCTCCAACTTTAAGATAAACGTAACAAAATCTGAATTGCTCAATGTCCCCTTGTCCCCTGAGAGCGCTACTAGTCTGCGTATGCAATCTCAATTCAAATGGGCAACCACACACATCAAATATCTAGGGGTGAACATACCTACCAACATGGGAGCCTTGTATAAATTAAACTATGAACCGTTACTGACGGACATCGTGAACATATTGCTCAAATATGACCTTCCCCTAATCTCATGGATAGGTAAACAAAATGTAATCCACTGTTATGTCTTGCCTAAAATCACCAATAAACTTACTATGTTACCAGTGGCGCTACTCGAGACATTTTTCCTCTCCATCAAGTCTATCTTTTCCAAATACCTTTGGAGACAGAAGAAGCCTCACATGTCACACAGCTTACTCATACGCCCAAAACAGGAGGGTGGCCTAGGGTTACCAGACATCCGCAGACTGTACAAAGAAATTCAGCTCAAGCGTTGGGTCCATTTCTCCCGCTTGACATACCCTTTGAAAGTAGCAGAATGGGCGCAGATGGTTTACAAAGGTGATTTGCTGGGCGACCTCTGGATGCCCGTCTCCTCCCATTGCAAATACAGACAGAATGACGGTTGGCTCTTGTACAGAGGTATCTTCTCCTCCTGGTCTTCTCTTTCCCCTCTACTCTCCCCTCCTGTTTCCCCTCTGCTCCCTTCACATTTGCTACCTGTGGTTGTGGAGATGTCTTCGCCTACGTACTCACCTATGTGGGAAAAGATTTTGCGGATTCCTCTGATGCAGTTCCTCCCTGATGGTGGGATTCCGTCCAATGACCAACTTCGCGCCCTGATGCCTGAGGTAACCACATCTTTCCTACACTTTCAACATGTCAGGGATTGCTGCAGAGCCTTTGCTAAAAAGTTTCTTCCGCTCCGAACCTTAAGCTGTTTACTGCTAGACGATTGTGTAGACAGGCCCAGCCTGCATCGAAACCGGGCTACCTTTCCTCTTGGGAGAGGGAACTTAACCGTCCCCTCACTGATACAGAGATATCCTGCATACTTACTAACTCGCATGGTCTGTCTAGGTGTGTGCGACTGCAAGAAAACCACTTCAAAATCTTGACTCGCTGGTACAAGGTACCTGAATTCCTACACGCACATGGTCTCTCTGAATCGAACCTTTGTTGGAGATGCAATGCGCACATTGGCTCACATGCACACATTTGGTGGCAATGCCCTCAGATTGTGCTCTTTTGGAACGAAGTGGAAACTGTGCTCTCCACGCTTTTAGACACAACCATACAACTCTCTCCTGAGGGGGTCCTATTGGGATGCCCATCTATCTCGTATGTTCCCTTTTTTGACCTGTTAGTGACCCACCTCCTGGCTGGGGCTAAGAGCCTAATACCAATCAACTGGCTTCGGCCAATCCCTCCCTCCAGACAAGACTGGCTCACCAAGGTTGCCCAGATATGCAGATTCGAGGAAATGTCCAGTAGAATTAATAGAACCCATGACTCCTTCCTCAAGATCTGGCAACCCTGGTTAGATTTGGACCTGGCTACCCTTGGAAGTGGATCCCCACCTTGACTCTTTTTACCTCCACCTGTAGCCTCTTCTGGACTTGTTGAACGCCGACCCACTTTGTCTCTTCTATTTTTCTTTCTTCTTTTCGCTCTCTTTTTCCTTCCTTACTTCCTTCTCCCCTTCACGCTCATCCTTCCACTCGTACCCCTCTTATTCTCTCCTTCCTCACCCCCCCCTTGATGTTCCTCCTCTCCCTATCGTTCCATGTTCTCTCCCCTGCTCCACCTATATCCCCTCTCTTCCCCCGTCCCTATATTTCTACTTCTTTATTGCAATATTTCTCTACTCTTTTCCTCTCCTCCTTAGGTGCACCTCTCCCCCCCCCCTCCCCCCTTCACATGCCTTCATCTCATACCATGTTAAGCTCCAAATCTAGTTTTATCACCACTACTTCATTCTATCCCCACACTGAGTGTAGTGCTGCACTCCCCCAGTACTCCTCCTCAGTTCGGAAAACTTTTTCATTCCCAGTTAGCAACATTGTGTCAGATTGTATATATATGCACCTCCCCTTCAGTGTCAGATTATGATATCGTATGTATATGCTACTTCTTATTTTTGTTGCTTGTGCTTGTTACTGAAAATTATGGGCAATGCATTCTACCCCACCTGCGAGTGGGATGGACTGTCAGTTCTAAGTTTTTGTATCAATATATGCTCAATAAAAATTATAGTTGAAAAAAAAAATTCTTAAAGATACAACACATTTTATAATATAATACACTACAGAACATATGTACAGAGGGGAAAACAGGTGCAAGGGGCCCTGGGTACACTGAAGGAGTCTGCCTGACAGGTCAGCAAGGGTATGGGGCAACATATCCCGTACTGGGCTACCACTCATGTGTCCACTCAAATGGTCAAAAACAGACTCCATGAGGGTGGTATGAGGGTCCGACGTCCACAGGTGGGGGTTGTGCTTACAGCCCAACACCGTGCAGGACCTTTGTTATTTGCCAGAGAACACCAAGATTGGCAAATTCCCCACTGGCGCCCTGTGCTCTTCACAGATGAAAGCAGGTTCACACTGAGCACATGTGACAGATGTGACAGAGTCCGGAGACACTGTGGATAACGTTCTGCTGCCTGCAACATCCTGCAGCATAACCGGTTTGGCGGTGGGTCAGTAATGGTGTGGAGTGGCTCACAGCCCTCCATGTGCTTGCCAGAGTTAACCTGACTGCCATTAGGTACTGAGATGAGATCCTCAGACCCCTTGTGAGACCATATGCTGGTGCAGTTGGCCCTGGGTTCCTCCTAATGCAAGACAATGCTAGACCTCATGTGGCTGGAGTGTGTCAGCAGTTCCTGCAAGAGGAAGGCATTGATGCTATGGACTGGCCCAACCCCAGACCTGAATCTGATTGAGCACGTCTGGGACATCATGTCTTGTTCCATCCACCAACGCCACGTTGCACCACAGACTGTCCAGGAGTTGGTGGATGATTTAGTCCATTTCTGGGAGGATACACCAAGGATTCAGTGTATCTAACCCCTGCCCTCCCCCACCCCCCAGTCAAAGGATCTGACTGACCTGAGACAAAGCATATCCTCAAATATGCTGGAATACATCTCCACCACTTAGACATCTGCCATATCTCTAATGGAAATCACTTTGCACATTTGTAGTGTGTAGATAAAACTTGGATAAATAGAGTGTAGTTTTATGTAAATAAATTTGTGTTATGTTATGAATACCAAGGTTATAATTTTGCATCATCCTCTTTGAATCCCCCTTTATTGCTCATTAAAACCCCAGCTCCACACTTCCCTTTCCAATTTGCTTAAGCTTTTCCATGGCTTTGCCAACATCTCCAGCTTAACCATTACCAATAACAAATCCCTATTCCTCAATACGTTTTGCCCCAATGAGACTGAATCTGCTGCAAAATCCTCATACGTTACGGTGGCTGCTAATTTTGATGGTGACTTAGATTCAGATTTGCCACAGACATGCTGCAGATAGCACCCCTTGCATTGTAAACACATACAGATTGGGGGCAGAAGACAAAATCCTTGGTGAAAAAATGTGACCATTCCCTAACAGCAATTTAATGAACAAACCTCACATTTTCCTAAAGATTGGGTTGTATGAGAATGTACTTCTTACATTACATTGCAGTGTAATTTTAAGTGCATTGAATTTTCTGTCCCTTTTTTAAAGACAACTGCATAGAAGGCATTAGAAATTGTGATCTATTTAGTATACAAGTATGCAGCAAAGAGCAAGATTAAATATCAATATTCAAACATTGTCATACTTCCTTTCACCTCTGATCAAAATTCAAGCTCTTACATGACTTAATCCTTCAAGCAAGGATACTAAATGTATTTAGCTTAACACCTTTTTAAGTTAGCTAATCAAATGGATTCTTTTAGTCAATGAAGTGAGAACTGCAATCCCCAAAGAGCAAGAAATTTCCATGATCTCATAGTTTATTAATTCTTGCTACTAGCAAAAGCACATCGTCTCATTCCAAATGGAGTTTGACTCATACAAAGTAAGATTAAGTTTTTGGGATGTTCTACTTTTAGAGATTTGGGGAAATGAGAATCATACAAACAAGGACCAAGATTTACCAATATACCTGAGGACAGAAAGTGTCTGGTTTTCCCATGACTAGCAATCACAACTTAGATTTCAATTACCAGAGCTTATTGGTTGTTATGGGAAAACAAAACAAATTTTGTCAATCTTATAATCTAAACATTTTAGAAAATGAATACAGTCTCTGGGGCAGAAACAGATCGGGCACCGTATCTGTAATAGCCGGCCAAATGCTGACAATGGATGGTGCTAAGCTTGGATCTTGTAATGGAGAGGGCTGTGTGAGTGTAACATGCCTCGGTACTCTAAAAATCCAAATTATGCAGATATGGTACAGATATCTTCGGTGCAAGGAACAGAAATAAGATGGAGCACTTGCCAGGTAAATAGATATCCAAACAGGTTCTTCTTTATTCCATGAATATGGTAAAAACTTACAAACAGCCACAGAGCAGGGAGACAAAGACAAACAAGCAGTGTGGATTGGCAACGACCGTTTCCCACCTGTGCAAGGTGCTTCTTCCGGCCTCCACTAGTGTCATCACATACAGGGTGTGTTTTAAAACCAGGTATGGGGGAGGGACCAAAACCCAATACAAACAAAACAAGCCCACAAAGAAAACATATACAGTGTTAAAATAGTTACAAAAATGAGCCTACTTCAATTCTATCATTTAGACCTAGAGGTCCCATTGCATTGCATCTAAGTATCCAGCGAATCTCACTCTGCAGTAAAGAAGTGTCTCTATCCCCACCTTCTGCCGGCACTGGAACATGTTCAATGCCCGCAAATTTAAAAACATTTATGTCACCATGATGGTGTGGTGGCCCAGTACAGGAGTTATACCCCTGTACCCTGTCTGCCCTGTCAGGCAGCCTCCCTGCAGTGTCCCCTTGGCTCCCGACAACAGTCTCCTTGTGTATATTTATTTTCTGCCAATGTTTATACTGTAAAATGTATATAAGAGTGTTATTGCTTTAAGAAATGTTAACATGTGATCACCAGTTGTCATGGGAGTTTAACCCCGTGAGATATCAGTGACCATGTGACCTAAGGGTGACCTATGGGACCCCTCCTGGGTCTCCCCTAAATAATCCCTGGGAGGAGCTAGTTCTCTCTTTTTTTGCTCTTGATTTCCAGTTAAGTCTTTGCTGAGGTCCAGTGCAGTCAAGTCCGACAGTGTGTCTGAAGTCCATAGGAGGCCTCAAATCCTCCTGCAGCCACAAGCCTTCAAGTCTACAAGTAAGCTACAGTCACAGCTTAGTCAGTCTCAAGTCAAGTCAAGTCAGTCACAGTCATCTATTGTCAAGTCAGAGTGGCCTGCACTAAAATTGTCCAAATCTCTTGCAAGTCCCAGCAAGCCCTTAAGGTCTCTGAAGTCACTGGTCAACTCCATGGGCCCTGGCTGAACTGTATTAACTGTTCCATCTGTCACTCAGTAAAGCTACTGTTGTCTGTAACTTGGCGTCATAGTCATTATTGCCCCCATGCCTAGCCCAGGATCCAGCGGTATACCTTCGGGTGGTATTGAGCATAAAACACACCCTCTACCACAATGGCATTCACGTATATGTAAAATTAACTGAGGGGCACCTTTTCCTGACCTGATGGAATAGAGATGTCCGCTTACCATGTGTGACTGGGGGGTTAAACTTTGAAGGGTTACCACCTGTGAATGGGGGGACGTAAAATGGTATCTAGTAAATCTAAATCTACATCAGTATCTAAAGAGGCTACTGTATGTACACATTCCAAATCTGTAGTAGAAAATTCATGTGAGGCACTAAAACCTAATGTGCTAACATTGCAAGGGACCTCGCCTTCGAGACGAACCCTGTTGTCACTGTAATAATTTTTATTATGAAAATACTTGTGCAGATACATTTTTCTCAGGGCTTTGAATAGATCAATTATGAAATGTTCGGTATTAAAGTTCTCATTTAGAGATGAGCGAAGTTACAGTAATTCAATTCTACACGAACCTCGCGGCTCGGCGGTTGCTGACTTTAGCCTGCATAAATAAGCTTTCAGGTGCTCCGGTGGGCTGGAAAAGGTGGATAAAGTCCTAGGACTCTTTGAGACCTTTCATCACATGCAAAACTAAGTATGTAATTTATTGCCTGTTCTGTCCTTGCAATATGTTCTACATTGGCAAGACGAAGAGTCAATTAAACACAAGAATACGCGAAGATCTCTATTCCATCAGGTCAGGAAAAGGTGCCCTTCGGTTAATTTCCCATATACGTGAATGCCATCATGGCGACATAAATGTTTTAAAATTTGCGGGCATTGAACATGTTCCAGTACCGTCAGAAGGGGGGGAGAGAGACACTTCTTTACTACAGAGTGAGGCTCGTTGAATACTTAGATGCAATGCAAAGGGACCGCTAGGTCTAAACAATAGAATTGAATTAGGCTAATTTTTGTAATTATAGGCAGAGCGGCCCTGTATCCTCCTTATATCACAGGCAGGAGCACAGTGAAAGGCAACACCAGAAGAGAGATTAGGCATGCTTTTCACAATAGCTGTTGCTCAGAGCTCAGCCATTCCCTCTACCCTCTCTCATAAAATTATATCTGCACAGATCACAGAGAATGTCTAGAAAACTCTCCCATTCATGTAAATAGGGTCTTCTCTAGACCAGTATTTCAATATACTTATTTATTTGGCTTTTTTTTTTGGCATTTTTATATATTGTGTACACAGACAACTACTTACATAGACTTACATAGAGCACATGTGTGTTAAAAAATATGGACACTATTTTGTTGATGCATTTTTACAAATGAAACATGCCTGAAAAAACACTGTGTCAACATAGCCTGGAAACAAAATTTCCGTATAAAGAATACAAAATGTACAGGCATGCTGTAAACAAATGAGAATTTGTCTACGCAGGGACAAGGCATCAAATTACATACATGCCAAAGAGAATGCTATGGCATTAAAGATAGTAATCAAGCAGAAGGGACCCCCCTTCCTTCCCATAGTGACATCCCTCATCCACTAGTATGGCTACAAGAACATGCAAACCAGATGTAAAGCCACCCTGTAGAGGCTGTAGTTGGTAAAAGAGCATGGCCCTTGACAAAATGGGCACGCTCAACCTCCAATGGTCATAGAAGCAATCTGCTATCATAGCCCAGTAGGAAGCAGAATGTGTACAGGCCTAGACACTATGATAGAGATTAATATGGGAGGCTTGACATTTAGAATAGTGTGTTATCCTATGCGGGAAGTAAGGGGAGGTAAGAATGTGGAAACCATACAGGGCAGCATAAGCCACCGTTGTGGAACTCCATCCAGCCTGAGAGGGTAGTACCAGACATGTTTTACACTTTTTTATGCTGATTTTTTTTGTGTGGATCTGCAAAGCCCCTATGACTTGTCATTTCTTGTTCTGGATTATAGAGTTTTTTCTATTGAAATCAATGCGATATGTATTCCATGTAAAAATCTTCATGGAATCCACATTGCACAGGGGGGAGGGGGTTATCAATTTATTTTGTGTGGGGAACATAACTTATGCAGGGCTTCCTATCTATTATGTGCTATTTATAATGTTGATATGTTGATATCTTGTCATATGATAGGGGGCCATTGGGATCTCCTCACGATGCAGGGGCCAAATGTGAGGGCTACCTCGGCACCTCTATAGGTATGCCACTCTGATAAATGTGCACCATTGCTTTCCCAAGGTTTTTCATTAGAATCTCATACAACATTACAGGAATTTGTATCATCCAGTCAAGGTTTACTTTCTTTGCTGAGGTCATTATGTGGAAGTAACTTTAGTAGTTAGGTTGTTGCAATATGGACAGGACACCACCTGTTTGTAATTTAAAACACTATTCAATATGAAACGTTTTGTAACTTTTAGTTTCTTTCCTTACTGTATTACTATAAAAAAAAAACTCATCATTTACATTGTAACTCACTTTTTTCATCTTATTTTTAATATAAAATCTACTACTTTATTAAATGGAATTTGGTGTTTGAACTCTGCTCTATTCTGCTCAGTTGTGCATGAAAAGAAAGTGTTGGAGGTGTTTGATGTTATGTGAAAAATGTCACATTGCTTTCTCATATGCATTAATCTATTAGTAAAGATAAAATGATCTTTTATGGGTTTTTACATAAAGTGACTCCTTTGTGATGTGGGCTGTTCAACTTACTAATTCAAGGGTCTTTGCTTGCAATCTCATTACTTTCAACCAGTCGTATAAAGTAGTTGACTTCGTCTGACCTATTTTTGCACAAAAAGTATGATAGTCACTGCAGTGTTTCCATTTCTTTATATTTTAGACATAAAGATGAAACATTGAAGAAGAGAAAAAGAGTTGAAACACAGAAATATCCAGAGAAGAGCATTAGAATGTTACCATTATGTCCCCATTCTTTTTTTCAGGAACTTGAACTGTAAACTTAAGTCAAGGGTGTACTTTTTACTTTCTGTCTGTGCGGAAGAAGGGTATTGTATGGTTAAGACACTAAAAACAGTACTTAGAACATGTGAGCACATTCATTTGGCCACTTTTGACAACTACTTTACATTTTCCCTAATAAAGTACATAAGTTGAAAGGATAGGGGATTTACTGAGAAACCTTCTATAAGCCAGGGTGTCTCTTGTTCTTGTGAATGCAGTGCAGGAATGTTTTACATATATGATCATATTACTTTAATTGCTGCTGTTTAATGCTTCCATTTGCAATGCTTCAGGGAATTAAAGAATAAGAAGCAATATCCTAGGTAATAAGAAACATAGAATTTGCCAGAAGATAAGAGCCATTTGGCCTATCTAGTCTGCCCAATATTTTGAAAATGATCAATAGTCCCTGATCCTATATTATATGAAGGATAGCCTTACAGGGGTACTCCTCTAAATCCCTTTTCTCAGATACTGAGGTTATGACTGTATCACATATTCTATACTCCTTGGGTTTTTACACCCAAAATGCATGATATTGCACTTATTCACATTAAATTTCAGTTGCCAGAGTTCTGACCATTCCAAAGGATAGGGGATAAGATGTCTGATATCGGGGGTCCCGCTGCTGTGGCACCCTAGACATCTGAGGCACAGAGCCATGCCAGATGACTGGCAATTCGTGGTGGAGGCTCCGGACGTCTCAGTCACGCCCCGCTTGTGACATCACGGGCCATGCCCCCTCAATGCAAGTCTATGGGAGGGGGCAAGACGGCCATCAGCCCCCTCCCATAGACTTGCATTGAGGGTGTGTGGCCGTGAAGTCACAAGCCTCTGGGGCTGCAACCGATGCTCTAAATGAACGCTGGGTGCAGCAGGGAGATCGCAGGGGTCCCCTGCAGCGGGACCCCCCATGATCATACATCTATCCTTTGGATAGGGGATAAGATGTCTAGGGGCGGAGTACCCCTTTAATGTAAATAAAAATGTGGACACAATTTTGCAGATGCATTTTTACAAATGAAATACACCTGAAAATAAAAGCTATTTGAACATAGCCTATTAAAAGAGTACTAGTAAAGTTATGTTCACAAGGCGGAATGTCCACCCAGAAAATTTCTGGACGGACATTCTAAAGACAGCTAGGACCGTTTGGACATGCAGTGTCTGAGTGGATTCTGCAGAAAGACTTGATATGTCAAACGTAATTTCTGCGGCTGATGGAATTAGAATTCTGCGGCAGATAGAATCAGAATTTTCACTGTGTGCATGGTGCAGCAGAATCCCATTAAAAATAATAGGACTCCGCTGCAACAGAATTTCCGCACAGGGTTTTTCTGGCATTTTCTGGGAAAACTGCCAGTGCAGTTTTTGAAAAAATGACATAAGTGACTCCAGGAGGAAGAAGTCATTATTTTATAAGCTCAATTTTTATTTACCGTTGAATACACTTCTGACTTTGGCTAAAAAACTGAAGCAACAGTTTTCCAAAAAAAAAAAAAAAAAACCACAAAAAAACAAAAACTTGTGTGGAAACCTAGGCGGAATAAGGCTTAGTATTTACTTTGTTGTGAAATGAGAAATAACATAGACAACTCCTTGCTTACTCTATGCCACTTGTAACGGAAGGGGAAGGTGTATGTTCGGAGTCTATCTAATATTTGCAATATTTGTGATCGCCTGGTTTATATTTTCTATTTCAAGCCGTGGATTGTGTAGAATCTAAAGCATTTCAGTTAAAATAATGTGAATCTGAGGTTAATCAAAGCATTCATGTTGCAAACGATGGAAAATAGCAGGAGACAAAAAAAAAAAAAAAAAACATCTTTTAACAAGCAATCCATGTCAGATATTTTTCCTCCAGGATTCTCATGCTCAGTCCCATTTGTCTAGCAGTAATCTACATTTCAGATGATTACATGAGATGTTGAAGTGGTAGTGACAAGGATAAACGAAGCTTGTTATACTAATAGCTGCACTAATGCCCAAATACGTGAACTTCCACAGCCAGGCAGCATCCTTAGCTTGTGGTGCTGTCAGCTATGCTCCCTTTGGGCTTGTCCGCCAGCGGCTGCCACATGATGAATGGCCCTGTCGACTAAATTCATCCGGGGCCCAATTAAACAGGCTGAAATGAACTAGAGCTATCAACCAGGGAAAGAGAAATAAAAAATAAAAAAAATAATAAAATAAAAAAAAAATAAAACAGAGAAAAAATTATTACACACAAAGTCATAAGGCTCCAAGGCAGTGAAGTCATTCTGTCAGAAAATGGCCATTTAATGCTTTGCCGAGCTCACGACAGATATGTCATCGGAGAAAGCTTTAGAGGCATCCCAGGGTGGTTCATTTATTAATTATCAGCTTCATGTAGGGGATTGGAAAGGTTGTGCTCATCTCACAATTTTTTTCTATGAGCTCTCTCTGCTGCTGAGGCACTGTCAGTTTGCAGCCCACTCCTATCATAGACTGCACAGGATGCCTGTGAGAAAATTTCTCGTTTTGTCAAGGGAAATAGCTGGCAAAATTATTGTCTACTTTTCCTCTAGTATGATCTGAGACATTTTTCTGTTGGAAAATGAAACTTGCTAAAGTTATTGCTAGTAGAATATATACAGCAAGGCATCGCAATTTCAAATGGTATTGTTCTAAGTCTACGAGGAGGCTACGTTTTTTTAAAGAGCCCCTACACTAGATATGTATAATACACACGCACACCGATCAGCCGTAACATTAAAACCACCTACATAATATTGTGTAGGTGCCACCAAACAGCTCAGACCTGTTGAGACAAGGACTCTACAAGACCTCTGAAGGAGTCCTATGATGACCTCTTAAAGGGTTGTCCCATGATTATAAGCTATTTTCTATCCTTATGATGAGGTATAAATATCTGATTGCAGGGGGAGTCCAACTCCTGGGGCCCCCACACTCTTGAGAATGGAGTCCTCCTTCTCCTCTCAAAATGGAGCGTTGGGATGACCATATGCGTCACTGCTCCTTTAGGACTTGTAAGTTAATCAGACTTGGTTTTCCAGGTCATTCCACAGATGCTCAGTCAGATCTCAATTTGAAACATTTGGAGGCCAAGTCCTTACTTCTTGTTCATGTTCTTCAAATCAATCCTACATGATTTATTGCAGGGACTAGGGATGAGCTAATCGAATCTGACGAATCCGAATTCTTAACAAATTTCAGGAAAAGTTAGCATTGCAACGAATGTGGGCGGGCAGGGCACTAAATATGTAGCCGACATTAATAAAAATGTAGTGTGTGTGTTTTTCACTTTTTTCTTTATTTTTAATTTTTTTTAGGTAGTACTACTTCTCCCAGCATGGAACAAACTGTTCAATTATTGGCGTAGAAGTGCCTGTACTAATTGACAGTTCACCTCGCATCCATTGCAATCCTTTTGTTTAATTTATAGATGCGTCCGGCCGCTCTGCTATGGTCCCCTGCACTGCCGTATATATACACCTATTCATATTTCCCTTAGAGAGCTGTGATTGGCCAGATGGTTCCAGCTAATCACAACTCTCTGTGGAAAATATGAATAGGTGTATATATACGTCAGTGCAGGGGACCATAGAAGGGCGGCCGGCCGCATCTATAAATTATACAGAAGGATCGCAACGGATGAGGAGGATCATAGCGAGTGTCAGGAGGGACATCTGCTGTGATCTGTCCTTAACTGCAGGTACTACTACTCCCAACATGGAGCACACTCTGCTCCATACTGGGAGCTGTAGTACCTGCATTAATAGATCGCAACAGGTGTCAGAAGTTACACTCGCTGCGATCTGTCTATTAATGCAGGTACTACAGCTCCCAGCGTGGAGCAGAGTGTGCTCCATGTTGGGAGCTGTAGCACCTGCAGTTAAGGACAGAGCTCCCAGCGTGGAGCAGAGTGTGCTCCATGTTGGGAGCTGTAGCACCTGCAGTTAAGGACAGAACACAGCGAGTGTCACTCCTGACACCCAATGCGATCATCCTATCTGTTGCAGAGATGCGGAGCAGCTTTCTCCTGCACTCACATCTCTGCACTATACTCTAGCCGGCTAGTGATATGAATAGAACATCACTCATTCATATTTCCCGCTGAGAGCTGTGATTGGCTGCAACCATCCGGCCAATCCCCACTCTAGGTGGAAAATATGAATGAGTGATGTTCTAGTCAAATCACTGGCCGGCCGGAGTACAGAGCAGAGATGTGAGCGCTGTATAGAGCCGCTCCGCATCTCTGCTATGTTATGGCCAATCGCATCGGGTGTCAGGAGTGACACCCGGGGTGATGTGTCTATTAGTACAGGTACTACTACTACCATCATGGAAAACATTTTAATAATAGAGAAACAAAAGTGAAACACACACACACTTTATTAAAAATTTATTTTTTCCCATCCCTACGGCATCCTTTTTTATTTATTGATATATATATATTTTTTGGTACCCAACTATTTTTTTTTTAAATGCCAAAGGGGCCAAAAATGCAATTTCCACTGAAATGCAAAAACGCCAGAAAAATTTTTATTTCAAATTGCACAGAATCCACTGCACAGCAAGAAATACTCTGCATATTCTACAACAAGCAGACACACAGGACTGCCTAGCGGCAGTGAACTTTGGAGGTGGCCCGTTTGTCACAGTCAAGTTGTCTCCAAACCCTACTAGTGCCCGAGAAGCCCGGTCTGTCTGTTCATAGGAGAATACACAGCGTATTTCCGGCTGTGCAGCGGATTTCACGTGAAATATGCTGCGTATATGCTATGTGTAACCCTACCCTTACCAGGCAAATTTTTTCCTAACCATTCAAGGAGAATATATTTCACCTGTGTGATGATTGAGAAGTTTCCTGCAAGGGAAGTCTATGTTAGATCTCCCTAGAGCATCTCAATGAAAATTTGATCTGAGCATTGACATGATCATTATTAATTTTTTCTCACTTCTGGCCAAAATTTGAAAGGGGTATTTTGGCATTAGTTAAACAGAAATAAAAATACTACAGAAACAAATAGCATTACTTACCTGTCTGCTCAAGTTCTTAATTCATGAATGTAATCCTCAGACACAAATGTAATCCTCAGACTATTGTTCTGCAGTGAGACAATCTGCTGCTCTTGCTATGGTAATGTCCCAATTAAGATATATACATAAAGTGAGTCCACCCCTCATATTTTTGTAAATATTTTTCAAAAGTGGCACTCCTTTTGTAAAAGGGGTACTCTGCCGAGAAACATGTTATCACCTATCCAAAGGATAGGGGATAAGATGTCTGATGCCTGACAGGGGTGCTGCACCGGAGATCACGGGGGTCCTGATGCTGGTGCTGCACCCCTAACCCTATCCTTTGGATAGAGGAGAAGATTTTTTCCAGCAGATAACCCTTTTAATGTTGTGTCCCCTCCCAATAACTTAATACACAGCCATTAATGTTTAAACCTTGGCAATAAAAGTTAGTACACCCCTAAGTGGAAATTTCCAAATTGGGCAAAATAGCCATTTTCCCTCCCGGTCTCATGTGACTTATTAGTGTTACAAGGTCTCAGTGTTATTGCTCCCACACTCTCAAATACTGGTCACTGGTCAACATGAGCAAGACAGGTTCCACTCAGAACAGGCCTCGCCATGGTCGACCAAAGAATGTGAGAACACAGCATCATATCCAGAGGTTGTCTTTGAGATATAGATATATGAGTGTTGCCAGCATTGCTGTAGAAGTTGAAGGGGAGGGGAGTCAGGCTGTCAATTCTTAGACCAGGTGCCTCATAGTGATCTGCATGGTTGTCATCCCAGAAGGAAGTTTCTTCTAAAGATAAAGCACAAGGAAGGCCAAAGTAGGCTAAAGACAAACAGACTTAGCATATTTTAAACTCTGCTACAATGTAAAGTAGTGAGTGCACAGACTGTATAACAGTGTTTAAAGGGTTACTCTGCCAAAAAAAACATCTTGTCCCCTATCTAAAGGATAGGGGATAAGATGTAGGATGGCGGGGCACAACGGTCATCCATACACGTAGTGAACTCTGCTGCGTGCCAGATGACTGACAACTATAGCCCCTCCCCCTCCATTTATGTCCATAGACATGAATGGAGGGGGTGTGGTGGGACATCACTAACACGGAAGCTCCAAGCTTCTGTGTTCCGACCACTGCCGCTGCCGACCCTGAGATTACAGGAGTCCCCAGCATTGCTGTAGAAGTTGAAGGGTTGGGGAGTCAGGCTGTCAGTTCTCAGTTCATATGCTGCATAGTGATCTACATGGCTGTCATCCCAGAAGGAAGCTTCTTATAAAGATAAAGTACAAGAAAGCCCATAGTTTGCTGAAGACACACAGTCTTAGGGTATGGATTACAGGGACCATGTCCTGTGGTCCGATGAGACTAAAATTAATTTATTTGGTTCAAATCATTGTCAAACGTGTGAATAAGAAAAAAAAAAGACAAGTGTGTCTTGCCTACAGTCAAGCTTGGTGGTGGAAGTGTCATAGTTTCGGCCTTCATAAGTGCTGCTGGCTAGTGTTGAGCGGCATAGGCCATATTCGAATTCGCGAATATATGGACGAATATTCGTCATATATTCGCGAATATTCGCATATTCGTTATATTCTCGTTTTATTTTCGCATATGCGAAACTTCGCGTATGCGAAAATCAACATATGTGAATATTAGCATACACAAAATTAACATACGCGAAAATTCGCATACGCGAAAATTCGCATATGCTAATTTTCACATATGCGAATTTTCGCACGCCAGTCTCACACAGTAGTAATACAGCGTTCTTTACACCACACAAGCTGGAAGCAGAGAGGGATGATCACTGTGATGTGTACTGTGGAAAAAAAAACAAACAAAAAAAAAAACGAATATTCGTAATTACGAATATATAGCGCTATATTCGCGAAATTCGCAAATTCGCGAATTTGCGATATTCGCGAATAATATTCGAATTGCGAATATTCGTGAGCAACACTACTGCTGGCATGGGGAGCTACCATTCATTGAGAGAACCATGAATGACAACAGACTGTGACATACTGAAGAAGAGCATGATTCCCTCTTTTCAGAGACCAGGCCGCAGGACAGTATTCCAACATGATAACAACCCCAAACACATCTCCAAGACCACCACTGCCTTGTTAAATAAGCTGAGGGTAAAGGTGATGGACTGGCCAAGCATATATCCAGACCTAAACCCTGAGCACCTGTTGGGCATCTTCAAATGAAAGGTAGAGGAGCCCAAGGTCTCTATCATCCAACAGCTTCAGGATGTCGTCATGGAGGAGTAGAAGAGGACTCCAGTGGCTATGTAGCTCTAGTGAACACCATGGAGGCTTAAAGGTCTACTCCGCTGCTAGACAGGTTATCCCCTATCCAAAGGATAGGGGATAACATGTCTGATCGCAGGGGATCCGGCTGCTGGGATCCCCACGATTTCCAAGCTGGCACTGCGGCGTTAAGGTTTATCGAAGCCTGGGGCTTCCATGATCGTGACATCACACTATGCCCCCTCCATTCATGTCTATGGGAGGGGGCGTGACGGCTAGTGCGCAGCCATCACGCCTCCTCCCATAGACATGAATAGAGGGGGCGTAGCTGCTGTGATCTCCAGTCATCCAACATGGAATGGAGTTCCCTCCTTGCGACGGATGACTGGGGTGCTGCGACGGAGATCATGGTGATCCTCAGCACCCGGGCCCTGGCAATCAGACATGTTATTCCCTATCCTTTGGTGGCGACATGATTATGACGAGACATATTCCATACCCCACAAGGGAAGAGCATAACTTATCCTCCTCCTTTCATTGGTGCAAAGTCAAGGGCTGCCATGCTGTACTACATCTGCCCTAGCTTGGGTGACAAAAGACACAAGAGGAGAAGTTGCTGCCTTGTCTGCAACCAGAAGTTTCACACTGGCTCTCTACTAGTAATTTGACATTGGGTAAAGTGGTTACGTTTGTAAAAGCTCTGTGTCTAGGTGGTATGACACACTCTTCCTGTATGGTACACGTGCTAAATCTTGTTTTCAAATGTTAAGTTTGCGTTTGGTTTAGCTGTTCTTATGCTTTTAAACATGCCCTCCTTTTGATGAAGCAGGTGATGTTATGCTGCTAATATTCCTTCTGGACCAAATGCCCACTGGGATGATTGAGGAAGGAGGGAGGAAGGAAGGAAGGTTCCCATCTGGTCAGCAGCAGTATGGATGTTCTTCTTGGGGAGGAGTTGGATGAGGAGGATGAGGGAGCCTAAGGAGGAGGGTTTAACCACTTAAGGACCCAGCCATTTTATACCTTAGGACCCGGCCATTTTTTGAACATCTGACCACTGTCACTTTAAACATTAATAACTCTGGAATGCTTTTAGTTATCATTCTGATTCCGAGATTGTTTTTTTGTGACATATTCTACTTTAACATAGTGGTAAAAAAAAATTGTAACTTGCATCCTTTCTTGGTGAAAAATGTGAAAATTTTATGAAAAATTTGAAAATTTTGCATTTTTCTAACTTTGAAGCTCTCTGTTTGTAAGGAAAATGGATATTCAAAATATTTTAATTTTTTTTTCACATATACAATATGTCTACTTTATGTTTGCATCATAAAATTGACAAGTTTTTACTTTTGGAAGACACCAGAGGGCTTCAAAGTTCAGCAGCAATTTTGAAAATTTTTCACAAAATTTCCAAACTCACTATTTTTCAGGGACCAGTTCAGGTTTGAAGTGGATTTGAAGGGTCTTCATATTAGAAATACCCCATAAATGACCCCATTATAAAAACTGCACCCCCCAAAGTATACAAAATGATATTCGGTCAGCCTTTTAACCCTTTAGGTGTTTCACAGGAATAGCAGGAAAGTGAAGGAGAAAATTCACAATCTTCATTTTTTACGCATGTTCTTGTAGACCCAATTTTTGAATTTTTACGAGGGGTAAAAGGAGAAAATGTATACTTATATTTGTAGCCCAATTTCTTTCGAGTAAGCACATACCTCATATGTCTATGTAAAGTGTTCGGTGGGCGCAGTAGAGGTTCCAGAACCGAAGGAGTGACAAGGGGATTTTGGAGAGTACGTTTTTCTGAAATGGTTTTTGGGGGGCATGTTGCATTTAGGAAGCCCCTATGGTGCCAGAACAGCAAATAAAAAATGCATGCCATACCATTTTGGAAGCAAGACACCTTGAGGAACGTAACAAGGAATTAAGTGAGCCTTAATACCCCACATGTGTTTCAAGACTTTTGCATTTGTAAAAAAATAAAATAAAATTTCACTAAAATGTGTGATTCCCCCCAAATTTCACATTTTTGCAAGGGTTAATAGCAGAAAATACCCCCCAAAATTTGTAACCCCATCTCTTCTGAGTATGGAGGTACCCCATAAGTTGACCTGAAGTGCACTACGGGCGAACTACAATGCTCAGAAGAGAAGGAGTCATATTTGGCTTTTTGAGAGCAAATTTTGCTCGGGGGCATGTCCCATATAGGAAGCCCCTATGGTGCCAGGACAGCAAAAAATACCCACATGGCATACCATTTTGGAAACTAGACCCCTTGAGGAATGTAACAAGGAATAAAGTGAGCCTTAATACCCCACACGGGTTTCACGACTTTTGCATACGTAAAAAAATGAATAAATTCATTAAAATGGGTGTTTCCCCCAAAATTTCAAATTTTTGCAAGGGTTAATAGCAAAAATTCCCCCCAAAATTTGAAACCCCATCTCTTCTGAGTATGGAGGTACCCCATAAGTTGACCTGAAGTGCACTACGAGCGAACTACAATGCTCAGAAGAGAAGGAGTCATATTTGGCTTTTGGAGAGCAAATTTTGCTCGGGGGGCATGTCGCATTTAGGAAGCCCCTATGGTGCCAGGACAGCAAAATAACCCCCACATATCATTCCATTTTGGAAACTAGACCCCTTGAGGAACGTAACAAGGGGTACAGTGAGCATTTACCCCCCACTGGTGTCTGTCAGATCTTTGGAATAGTGGTCTGTACAACATTTTTAATTTGCACAGCCCACTGTTCCAAAGATCTGTCAGACACCTGTGGGGTGTAAATTCTCACTGCACCCCTCATTACATTCCATGAGGGGTGTAGTTTCCGAAATGGGGTCACATGTGGGGTTTAGTTTTTTTTACGTTTGTCAGCCACCCCTGTGCAAATCACCTCAAATGTACATGGTGCACTCTGCCTTCTGGGCCTTGTTGTGCGCCCCCAGAGCACTTTGCGCCCACATATGTGGTATCTCCGTAGTCAGGAGAAATTGCATTACAAATTTTGGGGGGCGTTTTTCCCTTTTACCTCTTGTCAAAATGAAAAGTATAGGGCAACACCAGCATGTTAGTGTAAAAAATTTATTTTTTAACACTAACATGCTGGTGTAGACCCCAACTTCACATTTTCATAAGGGGGGAAAGGAGAAAAAGCCCCCCAAAATTTGTTAGGCAATTTCTCCCGAGTACGGCGATACCCCATATGTGACCCTAAACTGTTGCCTTGAAATACGACAGGGCTCCAAAGTGAGAGTGCCATGCGCATTTGAGGCCTAAATTAGGGATTTGCATATGGGTGGACATAGGGGTATTCTACGCCAGTGATTCCCAAACAGGGTGCCTCCAGCTGTTGCAAAACTCCCAGCATGCTTGGACAGTCAACGGCTTTCCGGCAATACTGGGAGTTGTTGTTTTGCAACAGCTGGAGGCTCCATTTTGGAAACAGTGGTGTACCAGACGTTTTTCATTTTTATTGGGGAGGGGAGGGGGGCTGTGTAGGGGTATGTGTATATGTAGTGTTTTTTACTTTTTATCTTATTTTGTGTTAGTGTAGTGTAGTGTTTTTAGGGTACAGTCACATGGGCGGGGGGTTACAGCGAGTTTGAGCTGCTGCGCAAAATTTGCTGCATCGCAAACTTGCAGCCTGATACTCACTGTAAGCCCCCTGCCCATGTGAATGTATCCTGTACATTCACAGGGGGGGGACCTCCAGCTGTTGCAAAACTACAACTCCCAGCATGCACAGTCTATCAGTGCATGCTGGTAGTTATAGTTTTGCAACAGCTGGAGGCACATGGGTTGGGAAACACTGAGTTAGGAAACAGACAATGTTTCCCAACCAGTGTGCCTCCAGTTGTTGCAAAACCACAACTCTCAGCATTCTCAAGCATGCTGGGAGTAGTAGTTCGGCAACATCTTTAGAGCCAGATGTTGCCGAACTACAACTCCCAGCATGCTTGGAGTTGTAGTTTTGCAACATCTGGAGGACTACAGTTTGCAGACCACTAATACAGTGGTTCCCAATCTGTGCCCTTCCAGATGTTGCAAAACTACAACTCCCAGTATGCCCTTACTGTCCAGGCATGCTGTGAGTTGTAGTTCTGCAACATCTGAAGGGCCAGATGTTACAGAACTACAACTCCCAGCATGCCTGGACAGTAAGGGCATGCTGAGGATGTGTAGTTTTGCAACATCTGGAAGGGCACAGTGGTCTCCAAACTGTGGACCTCCAGAAGTTGCAAAACTGCAACTCCCAGCATGCCCAGACGCAAAGGGCTGTCTGGGCATGCTGGGAGTTGTAGTTTACAGGGTCCCATTACAGCAATGCATGTCGCTTTACGGCGACGTGCATTGCTGTAAAGGGCCCGACCGCGGCTGAAGATCCACTCACCTGTCGCCGCCGCCGCCGCCTCCGTCGCCGGGTCTTCAGGGACGAGGTAAGTACCGGGGCCGGTCCCCAGCTCTCCCCCGTCCCCCGCCGCATCCTCCGGTCTTCCTCCCGTCCCCCCCGACTTTCAGGGGCCGGGCAGGACGGGAGGAAGTAACCGCCCCCCCCCCTTGCGATTGGTCGGTTAACTAACCGAAGAATCGCAGGGGATCGGAGGAGGTGGCAGGCTTTTTTTTTTTTTTACATTTGTATTTTTTTTCCTATTTACACTGTACACTATATCACTCCTGACTTCCCCCCAGTGCATTTTATATTAGCAACTAATTGGCAGCTGTCGTGAAGGGCCAGAAATGGTCACTACTTCCTCTCTGGTGGGTCACTGATGTCTTGCTGCTCTTTAGCATACTTGTCTGTGCGAGGTTCACACGTCTGCTACCCTGCCACTGCGCAGATTTTAAAGGGCCCAGCGGCTTGGTGAGTGATTGCAAAATATGTACTTTCCACCAGTGACTCTACCAGCAGAATAGCGAGTACAGCTCTGGAGTATAATTCAGAATATAACTCAGGATCAGTACAGGATAAGTAAAATTTGGATCTGAGTTCTAATTATTTGTAACAGATGGAAAAAATAATGTAAATGCTAGTGAATTCAAGAACTAATATTATTAATCCAACGCTAGATGTTTGTCTTCACCTTTTGAATAGTTTACTGAATTTTGAAACAACCACATTGATGGAAAAGGATGGCATTCAGCTCCATTTAGTTCACATTCCAGTTTCTTTATTCATGAAGATGAGCCATTCTTTTTGTAACTCCAGTTTGAAAAACATAAGTGAATCGGTAATACGCTACTGTGGCAATTATTCTGATTATCATAAATACAGAAGTTTGCATTTATGTCCCCTTGACATCATGGTTCGTTATATTCTTCATGAAGTGCATCAATAGCTGGAAACAGTGTCTATGTGGTACACTTGGTTATCTACAATGTCAAGATGGGAAACGGCTGAAAAGTAGTTTCTACAATAAAGCTTTAAAATGTTATTGCTTCATGTTTTCTGTTAGATATGAAAGTCAAAAAGAGAATACTACTAATAAAAATCACATGGTTTTCTGAATTATTTCTACCTCCTATTCATGAAAAACAGCAAAAACAAGTATTCACAAAGTAAAGTAGGGTATGTGGGATGGAGGAGGGCAGTGTACATGTTACTCACAGTAATAAAAAGATAATAAAAACCATTGCCCCATAGCCTAATGAGGTTGTGGGCAGAACTGGCCAAACAATCCACTATATTATCAGTCAAAACTACTGTCATTCTCTACAAAAAAGGACTAGAAAAACAGTCACTGTTAGCATAGTCTCTCAATTCTGGACAGTGGTAGACTGACAACTCAGGCTATAAAGGATTACGGGACCCCATGAGTTGTCAGTCTACCCCTGTCCAGGATTGAAAGATAAACCACACCCATATAGATGCCCCTCCCATATACAATAAATAAATCTTTTAATACAGTTTCTATACAGTATATTTTACAGTTAAAATGGCATGTTATCTTTATTTGGGGGGTCAGTATGATGTGGTGAGGGTGTGATGAGGGCAGATGTTACTACCCTAGGGGTAGATGGCATTAACCCCTTGTATTTGTGATGCCAGGGCGTGGTTAACCTCTACACCACCTGAGGTATGGCCGCTGTATCCTGGGCTAGGCACGGGGTAAATAAGACTCCGATGCCAAGTTATGAAACAACGGCAGCTTTACTGAGGCAGACAGATGGAATAATCTTTACAGCTCAGTTAGGCCCAAGGAGGTGACCAGTGACTTCAGAGACTTGTGGGCTCGCTGGAGTAGTAGACTTGGACAGAATGCTGCAGACCCACGATTATTTTAGACAGACTTGACTGACTTGACTAGGACTGACTAGACTTCACCCCTTGTGTAGCTTACCAGGCTTTGACGTTCACCTGTGGGGCACCTGGTTGGTGGAAGCATGGCTGCCTGGTTAGGCATTGGATCTCTTCAGGACATCAGACACTCTCAGGTATTGACTGTTCCTCAGCAAGGTCGAAACTCCTCTAAACTGACCAGCTCCTCCCTTGGTTTATATGGGGGAGACTTTGGAGGGGTCATATCGGTCACCACACAAGTCACCTGGTCACTAACACCTTCCCTGGTTACATAGGCTTAGCAACAATATTTAAAGACACATATGCCTTAAAAGATTAACCAACACATTTTATAAGAACACTGCAATGGAGTCCGCCAGACAGGACAGCAAAGGTACAGGGGTTCAACTCCTGTACTGGGCTACCACAAACTCCCCCTCTTAACAACAGACGTCCTCGGTGCCCAGTCCTGGAGGGCGGATGATATCAAGTGACCACTGAAGGCCTTGAGATGACAACAAAAACAGTTCCTAGGCATTTTAACCAATGTCCTTCACAGGGCTGATGAAACTGGGGAAGAGTCCATGTGGCATTGTGTATGATGTCCATACATGCTCAGTCTTTTGGGGTATTTAACCAGGACAAATTGAACCAAATGATGGTGTGGTGTTTTGGTCTTGTAACTGCTTGATGGTAAAAAATTGGTTTGGATCAGGCTGCCTGATGCCTGTGCTAATGGGGCCCTTTGGCTTAAGCTACTTCTCCCCATAACATTGGACTAGCAGTTATACATTTTTCTGACAACACATGAAAATATTACATATGTACACAATAGCTCTGCCACTTTATGTGCTGCTTATGCCTTTCAGGAGAACTCTCTGGCCACAAGAGAACCCTGTGCATAGTGGACAGAAAACAATAGACTTTAGAGATTTGATGACTGAAGTAGACTGAATATATGACTATTTAGCTACAGTCCTGACTAAACATGTGACTATTTTAGGTACACAAAATATGCTATGTACATCAGAGACTAGTTATACTGACTTTCTGTGCAAAAATGAGATACTCTATTGCGACTAAACAATAGTATTGACTGATAACTTTTATACATAGGCATTTAACTCTCTATACCTAGCATGTATGGTAATGAGGTGAATGGGTATGCTTCTCCTGACAGGGTCAGGACACCTCCTATACAACTGCCATGAATAAAAGAACATTAGGCACTATAGACATTTTGTGTAAACATTCTATGTACACTTTATTACAAGGTGACCCACATAATACATTTTCACAACAAGAATTATGATTGCATTCACTAATGTAAGACATTAAACAATATGTTACTCTTTAAGTAGTTTGAGTACCACTCCACAGTTCTGGTACATAAGTGTCTGTTGTAAAAGATCACGGTTGTAAGACGGGCAAAATAATCCCTTATAAGAGTTAGCCTGGAAACTTTCCATCCCAGCCTCGCCTGTCAGACTGCTTCCTAGGCTGGGGCATGAAACGTGAGCCCCTCACTTGGGCTCCCTCCAAGGGGTTAACAGCAGTTTTCCACGCCACCCTGGAGACATTAGAATTAGAGATTGGGGGACTGACAGTGACCACCATCTGCACAGAGGCGGCTTGCGCTACTGGGGGACAAAGTGTTGGTGCCTGTTGTGCCGGCCAAACCTCCTCCTCAGCAGGAGTAGGCCGAGGCATTTTAGTTGGTGCCCAATGAGCAGGCCAAACCTTCTCAACACCAGGAGTAGGCCTGGGCACATCTGAAGACTTCTTGCTTGTTCCTGGTTGGTATGTGGGAGCCATGATGGGCCCTCAGACAGGAACTCTTCTTCTTGACAGGTACCTTTGACTATGGGAGCAGCAAGCCAAAGGTGTCCGCATTCCAATCTTCTGATGAGAAATAAATGAAAGGCATCTGTGTCTGGTTCTTTGGACAGGTTGCCGCTGCCACTCTCCTTTCACACTGCAGGTTGGAGTATACTCTACTATCTCTCCGCTCTCCAGAGAATGTAGTGGTGGTAGGAGATAGTCTCTCTTTACCGCCCTTCGATTCACAAGAATGGAACCACGATGGCAGCAGTCCATTAGGGTGCCATACTCCCTTACTTTGTCGAATTTGATGACAGTAGCTCTCCGCCTCTCTAAGGGTGGCTCTCCTTATCTGGGGTCTTCCAACATCCTGATGTACAGGGTTTCAAGGCCTTTAGTGTCTTGTTGTTGTGCTTGGCGCACTTCATAAGGCATTTGCTTAAAGGGGTACTCCGGTGGTCAACGTGTTTTTTCCGTTTTTGACTTACCCTATTTGTTTTTTTTCACTTCTATTCTTGTTGTTTAGCCTACTCTATTTCCATTCCTTGTTGTCTTTTTATTCCCCACTTTGTTTTCCTATCTTTGCTTCTATTTCCTGTTTCTTGCAGTGCTGAAAACTACAAATCCCAGCATGCCACATGCCTTGCTGGTTTGGGGCAGCTCCTTTTTTTTTTGTTTGTTTGTTCCGCCCTTTACTCATCCTACTATTTTCCCGGGTCGGCCCCCTTATACACAGCACACTAATATAATCAGCCTTGGTTGGGATACACTGGCATACACACAGAAAAGGGACTACAACTCCCAGCATGTGTCATTCAGGAGTCTTCAGTCTGTGGTATAACATCAGCATGCTGCCTCTGTAGTCTCCTGGGGGTTGTAGTTCACCACACCTCTGTAGGGCATACACTAGTGTTTCCCAACCAGGGTGCCTCCAGGTGTTGCAAAACTACAACTCCCAGCATGCCCTGACAGCCTTTGGGCATGCTAGGAGTTGTAGTTTTGCAACAGCTGGAGGCACACTGGTTGGGAAACACTGGTGTAACATGATGTGTATGCTGAATAGGCTAGAACAGTGTTTCCCAACCAGTGTACCTCCAGCTGTTGCAAATCTACAACTCCCAGCATGCCCAAAGTCTGTCAGGGCATGCTGGGAGATGTAGTTTTCTAACAGCTGGAGGCACACTGGTTTGTAAACCCTAGCATACACACACACAAAAGGGACTACAGCTCCCAGAATGTGTCATTCAGGAGTCCCCCTCCCCCTTCACATATAGGGGGAGATTTATCAAAACCTGTGCAGAGGAAAACTTGCCCAGTTGCCCATAGCAACCAATCAGCTTGCTGCTTTCATTTTTATGAAGGCCTGTAAAAAGTGAAAGAAGCAATCTGATTGGTTGCTATGGGCAACTGGGCAAGTTTTCCTCTGCACAGGTTTTGATAAATCTCCCCCATAGAGATCATTCCCAGTATGAGATTTATTCCCCTGCAGTCCATACATCCCCAGCCCATGCACCTTCTCATCCTCCCCTTCAGATAACACTTATCTTCTCTGTGAGGTCCTTGTCCTATGCAGACCTGCATCCTTAGAATACAGAGCAGGGGGGAGGGGAGGGGAGGTGCTGTGTACTCAGCTGGATGAGATGAGGGGTTGTGGCTTATTCCTCTCATGCAGACAGAGAGAAAAAAAAAAAGCTGTGACATCTTGTCCACAACAGACTCAGAACTGTGGACAACAGTAAAAGAAAACCCTCTGAACTACAGAACTTCCTGCCCAACAAACAGGTAAGAAAAACACACACATGCTGCCAAAACATATAACACATGTATATTGCAAAAAAACTTACAAAGAAGATGCCATATAGTCAAAAAAATTAACCACCGTAGTACCCCTTTAAGGCCATACTCTCTCTTCCTCTGTGTTCTCATCTCCTCCAATATGGCAGCCATCTGGGCCTCTTGCTTAGCCCTCTCAGACTGGGCTGTCGGAACTGGGGGATGGGTCTTCCCTTGCAGGGGTAGGAGGTGCTGTCTCATATACTGGATGAGTTGCGGTTCATTGCCAAATAGCCACCGAGGCAGTGGTGGTGATTGGGGGCGTGTTGTGGACTTCTGGACCTGGGGGGGCAGGCTCTGGGCTAGGAGTAGATGGAAGGGTAGAGAAAGTGGCCTCACCCCGGGTACTCACATTCGATTCCTCAGTGTGGATCTCCGCCCAGGATCCCAATGTCCGGTGATGTGGGGACGATGCAGGCGTTCCGCCCACCGGAGTCGCTGACCACTCTCCGTTGTCATTGGGCAGCGGGACTTTTAGGCAGGAGTTTTGGGCCCAAATGGAAAGCTTCTGCAGCCGGTCCGCCAGCTATTGAAACATCTGAGCCGCGGCCACTGCGACTTTTTGGTCTCTCGGCGCCATCTTAGGACTCTCAGACCTCGTGCATGCTTGCTTCTCCACCATGTTGCTCTCTCTGCAGACTTCCGGCAAACTGAAGAGGCCCAGCGGCGCTGCTTCCTTTATAGTGGACTTCGGGTAAATGGCCCCCGGCCGGAATTACGTCAGCGGTGCATTGCTGATTTCCACTTCCACCTAGGACTCGGAATGGCAACCTGACTTCCAAGCCCAGGGGCGGGACGCTGACCAGTGCGGGACATTTTTGCGCTCTTCTCCTGCACTCTCAGCTCTCTCAGGTACAGCCAGCACTTTTTTATGCAGCATAAATTTCTTTTCGCATCAGCGTGCAAATTTTCTGCATTACTGGACACAGTTCAGACTGGGGGGGTTCTTTTTGCATAAGGCGCACACCCGTGTCCTGTTCGTAGGATGCCAAAAGATGTGGTGAGGGTTTGATGAGGGCAGATGTTATTACCCTAGGGGCAGATGGTATTAACCCCTTGTATTTGTGATGCCTGGGCGTGGTTAACCGCTGCACCCCCCGAGGTATGTGCCGCTGAATCCTGAGCTAAGCACGGGGCAAACAATGACCCCGACACCAAGTTAGGGAACAATGGCAGCTTTACTAAAGCAGACAGATGGAATAGTCTTTAATAGTCTTTACAGTTAGGCCCAAGGAGGTGACTAGTGACTATAGAGACTTGCGGGCTCACTGGGACTTGTACTAGACTTGGACAGAATGCTGCAGACCCATGCTGAATTTAGACAGCCTTGACTGACTTCACTAGGACTGACTAGACTTCACCCCTTGTGTAGCTTACCAAGCTTTGATGTTCCCCGGTGGGGCACTTGGTTGGTGGAAGCATGGCTGCATGGTTAGGCCTTGGGTCTCTTCAGGACACCAGACACTCTCAGGTCTTCAGATGAGTAGTATCAGGATCAAGCAAGGTGCTGGAACTCTTCAAAGGTAAAAGGATGTATTACCCATAATTCAACGCATTTTGCGGAAGACCGCTTCATCAGCTTATGCCTTCCACGAAATGCGTTGCATGATGGGTAATAAATCCTTTTACCATTGAAGAGTTCCAGCACCTTGCTTGATCCTGATACTACTCATTGGAGGTGTTCGTTGGTTTGTTGTCTATTGCATTATGAGCGGCTGCAGGTTCTCATCTGTCTTTATTTCCACACGCTTTTACCATTGTTGTACTTGGCTGGTACAACCACCGTTGGTAAGCACTATTCTATCTGCTCTTCACTTTTATTTACATACATGTTATCACACTAAGGAGCACTTTCCTTAATTTTTAGTTACTCTCAGGTCTTGACTGTTCCTCAGCAAGGTCTAAATTCCTCTGAACTGACTAGCTCCTCCCTTGGTTTATATGGGGGAGACTTTGGATGGGTCCTATAGGTCACCACACAAGGCACCTGGTCACTAACACCTTCCCTGGTTATATAGGCTTAGCAACAATATTTAAAGACACATATGCCACAAAAGATTAACCAAAACATAACATAAGAAAATATTGCATATTTAACACTTGACAGTCCATAAGAGGGATGTGGACCCAGGGGACACTGCAATAGAGTCCGCCAGACAGGACAGCAAGGGCACAGGAGTGCAACTCCTGTATTGGGACACCACAATGATTACTTTAAAAAAAATGTACAACTTTTTGTAAGAAAAGTAATATGCATACATTTTTTTCTTTTCTGACCCCTATCACACTTTATTTTTTTGTAAATAGGGATGTATGTGGCTCATTCTTTGAGCTGATATTTGTAGTTTTTATTGGTACTATTTTAGTTTTCAAGGGACTTACCGTATTTATCGGCGTATAACACGCACTTTTTAGGCTAAAATCTTTAGCCTAAAGTCTGTGTGCGTGTTATACGCTGATACACCCCCAGGAAAGGCAGGGGGAGAGAGGCCGTCGCTGCCCGCTTCTCTCCCCCTGCCTTTCCATGGGTCTAGAGCGCTGCTGTCGGCCCTTTTCACCCCCTGGTTATCGGCGCCGACAGCCAGGGGGAGAGAAGGGGCAGCGGCACCCATTGCCGGCGCCGCTGCCCCGTTGCCTCCCCCCATCCCCGGTGGCATAATTACCTGAGTCGGGTCCGCGCTGCTCCAGGCCTCCGTCGTGCGTCCCCGGCGTCGTTGTTATGCGCTGCTGTCACGATTCGGCTCACAGGTAGTGGATCCTCTGTGTCAGCGAGGGATTGGCGTGGACCGTGCTAGTGGACCGGTTCTAAGAGGCTACTGGTTTTCGCCAGAGCCCGCCGCAAAGCGGGATGGTCTTGCTGCGGCAGTAGCAACCAGGTCGTATCCACTAGCAACGGCTCAACCTCGCTGACTGCTGAGAAGGCGTGGGACAGAAGGACTAGGCAGAGGCAAGGTCAGACGTAGCAGAAGGTCGGGGGCAGGCGGCAAGGTTCGTAGTCAGGATGGATAGCAGAAGTTCAGGTACACAGGCTTTGGACACACTAAACGCTTTCACTGGCACAAGGCAACAAGATCCGGCAAGGGAGTGCAAGGAAGGAGATCAGATATAGCCAGGGAGCAGATGGAAGCCAATTAAGCTAATTGGGCCAGGCACCAATCATTGGTGCACTGGCCCTTTAAGTCTCAGAGAGCTGGCGCGCGCGCGCCCTAGAGAGCGGAGCCGCGCGCGCCAGCACAAGACAGCAGGGGACCGGGACGGGTAAGTGACCTGGGATGCGATTCGCGAGCGGGCGCGTCCCGCTGTGCGAATCGCATCCCCGACGGCCATGACAGTGCAGCGCTCCCGGTCAGCGGGACTGACCGGGGCGCTGCAGGGAGAAAGACGCCGTGAGCGCTCCGGGGAGGAGCGGGGACCCGGAGCGCTAGGCGTAACAGTACCCCCCCCCTTAGGTCTCCCCTTTTTTTTGTCCGGTAACTGCCTCCCCTGGGATGAGGACACCGGGAAAGAATGGAGGGTTTCCTCAACGGCAGGCAGTACAGCAGGAGTTGGAATGGGGAGGGAGGGCAGAAGGTGAAGCTTGGCACGGGGCAGGGTGACACAAGGACGGGAGCCATGAGGAGGCACAGAGGCTTGCCTGACGGGGCTGGGAGGGGGGGAGAGGCACTTCCTATGGCAGGCAGAGTCCCAGTTCTTGATCTCACCGGTGGTCCAATCAAGGGTGGGAGAATGAAGCCGGAGCCATGGCAGACCGAGGAGGACCTCAGAGGTACAGTTGGGGAGAACGAAGAGCTCAATCCTTTCGTGGTGGGGTCCAATACACATCAGGAGGGGTTCTGTGCGGTAACGCACGGTGCAATCCAGTCTGACTCCATTGACCGCGGAAATGTAGAGCGGCTTGACGAGACGGGTCACCGGGATGCTGAATTTATTCACAAACGACTCCAAAATAAAATTACCAGAGGCACCAGAGTCCAAGCAGGCCACGGCTGAGAGGGAGGAGTTGGCTGAAGGAGAAATCCGCACGGGCACCGTGAGACGTGGAGAAGCAGACTTAGAACCAAGAGACGCCACACCCACGTGAGCTGGTTGCGTGCGTGCGTTTCCCAGACGTGGAGGACGGATAGGGCAATCCACCAAGAAATGCTCGGTACTGGCACAGTAAAGACAGAGATTTTCTTCCCTACGGCGATTCCTCTCTTCCTGGGTCAGGCGAGACCTATCCACTTGCATGGCCTCCTCGGCGGGAGGCCCAGGCGTAGATTGCAACGGATACTGTGGGAGAGGTGCCCAGAGATCTAAGTCTTTTTCCTGGCGGAGCTCTTGGTGTCGCTCAGAAAAACGCATGTCAATGCGGGTAGCCAAATGGATGAGTTCTTGCAGGTTGGCAGGAATCTCTCGTGCGGCCAGCACATCCTTGATGCGACTGGATAGGCCTTTTTTAAAGGTCGCGCAGAGAGCCTTGTTATTCCATGATAACTCGGAAGCAAGAGTACGAAATTGGATGGCGTACTCGCCCACTGAAGAATTACCCTGGACCAGGTTCAACAGGGCAGTCTCGGCAGAAGAAGCTCGGGCTGGCTCCTCGAAGACACTCCGGACTTCAGCGAAAAAGGACTGGACTGAGGCTGTGGCAGGATCATTGCGGTCCCAGAGCGGTGTGGCCCAAGACAAGGCCTTTCCTGAAAGAAGGCTTACTACAAACGCCACCTTAGACCGTTCTGTAGGAAACTGGTCCGACATCATCTCCAAGTGCAGGGAACATTGTGAAAGAAAGCCACGGCAAAACTTAGAGTCCCCATCAAATTTGTCCGGCAGGGACAAGCGGAGGCGAGGAGTGGCCACTCGCTGCGGAAGAGGTGCAGGAGCTGGCGGAGGAGATGGTTGCTGCTGTAGCAGAGGCAGAAGTTGCGACTGAAGTTGCTGTAACATGGCGGTCAACTGCGACAGCTGCTGTCCTTGCTGGGCAATCTGCTGCGATTGCTGAGCGACCACCGTGGGAAGGTCAGCGAGACTTGGCAGCGGCACCTCAGCGGGATCCATGGCCGGATCTACTGTCACGATTCGGCTCACAGGTAGTGGATCCTCTGTGTCAGCGAGGGATTGGCGTGGACCGTGCTAGTGGACCGGTTCTAAGAGGCTACTGGTTTTCGCCAGAGCCCGCCGCAAAGCGGGATGGTCTTGCTGCGGCAGTAGCAACCAGGTCGTATCCACTAGCAACGGCTCAACCTCGCTGACTGCTGAGAAGGCGTGGGACAGAAGGACTAGGCAGAGGCAAGGTCAGACGTAGCAGAAGGTCGGGGGCAGGCGGCAAGGTTCGTAGTCAGGATGGATAGCAGAAGTTCAGGTACACAGGCTTTGGACACACTAAACGCTTTCACTGGCACAAGGCAACAAGATCCGGCAAGGGAGTGCAAGGAAGGAGATCAGATATAGCCAGGGAGCAGATGGAAGCCAATTAAGCTAATTGGGCCAGGCACCAATCATTGGTGCACTGGCCCTTTAAGTCTCAGAGAGCTGGCGCGCGCGCGCCCTAGAGAGTGGAGCCGCGCGCGCCAGCACAAGACAGCAGGGGACCGGGACGGGTAAGTGACCTGGGATGCGATTCGCGAGCGGGCGCGTCCCGCTGTGCGAATCGCATCCCCGACGGCCATGACAGTGCAGCGCTCCCGGTCAGCGGGACTGACCGGGGCGCTGCAGGGAGAAAGACGCCGTGAGCGCTCCGGGGAGGAGCGGGGACCCGGAGCGCTAGGCGTAACAGCTGCATAGCAACGACGCTGGGGACGCACGACGGAGGCCTGGAGCAGTGCGGACCTGACTCAGGTAATTATGCCACCGGGGATGGGGGGAGGCAACGGGGCAGCGGCGCCGGCAATGGGTGCCGCTGCCCCTTCTCTCCCCCTGGCTGTCAGCGCCGCTTCTCTCTCCCTGGCTATCGGCGCCGGCACCGATAGTCAGGGGGACAGAACGGGCAGCGGCGCCGATAACCAGGGGGTGAAAAGGGCCAACAGCAGCTCTCTAGACCCCAGGAAAGGCAGGGGGAGAGAAGCGGGCAGCGACGGCCTCTCTCCCCCTGCCTTTCCTGGGGGTATATCGGGGTATACACGCGCACACACGCACCCTCATTTTACCATGGATATTTGGGTAAAAAACTTTTTTTACCCAAATATCCTTGGTAAAATGAGGGTGCGTGTTATACCCCGATAAATACGGTATTGATTGTTTTTTATTGTTTTATGGTACTTTTTTTTTTTTTACATTTGTATTTTTTTTTCCTATTTACACTGTACACTATATCACTCCTGACTTCGCCCCAGTGCATTTTATATTAGCAACTAATTGGCAGCTGTCGTGAAGGGCCAGAAATGGTCCGTTGTGTTCACTACTTCCTCTCTGGTGGGTCACTGATGTCTTGCTGCTCTTTAACATACTTGTCTGTGCGAGGTTCACACGTCTGCTACCCTGCCACTGCGCAGATTTTAAAGGGCCCAGCGGCTTGGTGAGTGATTGCAAAGTATGTACATTCCACCAGTGACTCCACCAGCAGAATAGCGAGTACAGCTCTGGAGTATAATTCAGAATATAACTCAGGATCAGTACAGGATAAGTAAAGTAATCTATGTACACAGTGAACTCACCAGTAGAATAGTAAGTACAGCCAGGCATGCCATCAGAAATGTTGGGGCCCCTTACACAGCTTAAGGCTTGGGCCCCCCTCCCATGGCCCACGGCAAAGTCTACCCCCCATTGCCCGCCCACTATCTTACCCCTTTAGTTCAAAGAGGAAAGAAGGAGGAAATACTATAAATATTACCAGCATACTGTTACTGGCCAAATCCTGTATACTGGGATCAATATTAGTAATAATACCAGTATACAAGTAGGAATATTATTACCATACATATTATCATCATATTGTTCATAGTAGTGACCCTGGCTCTGCAGTCCCTGTAATTACAGTGCAGTTACATCTACTGACTCACAGAAGGCATTTTCTTGGAGTAGCTCTCTTCTCTTTCCTTCTCTGTCTTGCTCAGAGCATCATGAAGTCTTCTTCCAACCATGACTTGTGTTCACAGAATCTGCTAGACAACAAACAAATTAGGCCCTGCACTTTTTTTTTAGCACATTTTCCACATGTTCCCTACCCTAAGGGCCCAAAAAATCCCCCCCTCCCCCCCACGGGTACCCTGAATAGTATAAGGAAGTAAAGTGTGTGAAGGGAAAGGGTTGGGGGATAGGATGGAGGGTAGGTTATTTAAGGTAGAACCCCACAAGTAGGTCGATAATGACCCTAGTAGGTAATTCCCCCAGTAATGCTCCCAGGTAGGTAATATTCCAGTAGTCAGGCAGTAGGTAATGCCGCCAGATAGGTTGAAGTTAATGCCTCCAGCAGGTATGTAATAGGTAATTCCCCCAGTAGGTAGTAAGTTATTCCCACAGGTAGGTAATGCCCCCTCAGTAAATAATGCTCCCAGTAAATCGTGCCCCCCAGGTATGTAATGTACTAGTAAGAAGTACCATCAATAGATAGTGCCCCAGTAGTTAGTTCCCCCAGAAAATAGTGCCCCCAGGTAGGTCATGCCTCCAATTGGTAGTTCCACTAGGTAGGTAATGCCGCCAGTAGATAGTAGCCTGTAGTACCAGCCCCTGTGCTAAATGTAAAGGGCCAGCAGCCCGTTCTGGTGTCTATGTGAGTAGGGGCACAGGGAGAGCGATGTTAGGTGGGAGACTTGCGATAAGGGGCTGTGATAAATTTAATAATATGTGATAAATTGATAAATAGATGAGAGATATATGTATATATGAGATAGATAGATAGATAATACCAAACTATTATATGGACCTAGTTTGGTATCAACTAAAGTGCTGGCTGACTTATTCTTTGTCTGTATTGCACATACGGGGGAGTGGCTACCTCCATGTTGGCCTTGCACCCCACCCACCTCTAACAGGTGTGTATATAAGGTGTCTTGGATGTTCCAACCCCCCAGAGTAATAGGGGGGTTGATTGCTCAAGCCTGTAGCTCAGACTTGGAGCAATCAAACGCCGATCGGATGCGACGGAGCCCGACTGAGCTGTCGGGAAGCTTCTACTTTCATTTTCGACGTGTGATCAACTTTGATCACCACGTCTGAAGGGATAATAGCGCGTGGCACAACGATCTGTGCCGCGCGCTAATAGCCCAGGGTCCCGGCTATCAATAGCAGCCGGGACCGACCCGGTTTGATGCGGGATCACGGCGTGACCCCGTTTTAAACACCGGGACCGGGCGCAGGGCGTGCATCCTTAAGAGGTTAAATGACATATAAAAATTAAATAAACAGACAAATATTTAAGTGCCATCTATTACAGGCTGTATTGATGGTTTGATTCACCACCTTCCATAATAATTGAGACTGTGCCAGTATGCTTTGTTAAATGTCTATTTAAAGTCTACCAGGCGCTCCCATGTTCTAGAAATAAGCAGCATTTTTTCACATCATTTTCCACTACTTAATAGTTTTCAGAAACCAACATGATCTATTGTTGGAAAACAGCTTGGCACATGAACACATTGACAGTTTGACAGATTGGTGGTGGTGAATTGGAAAATCACCAGTAGAACATTGTTCACTCTTCTGAAGTTCATTACGTTTATTTGTTTTTTTTAAAGTGTAAAACTTGCTTGTCTTGGACAAATTCTTTCAAATACATTTCCCATTAAAGTAATAGACATGAAGCTGCTTCAATGGAAGTACAATATTCTACAGGCATTAATATTGTGTAGTCTGATAACAGTTACATTTTGAATGACATAAAACTACATTTGCTTTTTAATGTTAAGATAACAGGAATACATTTATTGGGGATTTTATTGCTTTGAATGAAGAAGCACAGACTAGTTAGTTGGTATATACTTAGCTATCAAAAAGGTTGTATAGATTTTTGAATTGCTGTCTTTTTCTAGAGGCAACCTGATTGATGTAAAACAATAAATAGTTAACCTCTTAAGGACTCAGGGCGTACCTGTACGCCCTGAGTCCGCTCCTTTTCTATAACATGGGGCCACGGCGTGGCCCCGCATCATAGTGGGTTAGGCCCGGTCTCTAACAACAGGCGGGACCCGTGGCTAATAGAGCACGGCACTGATTGCGGTGCTGCACACTATTAACCCTTTAGATGCGACGTTCAAAGTTGATCGCCACGTCTAAAGTGAAAGTAAACTACCCCGGCTAGTTCAGTGGGCTGTTCGGGACCGCCGTGGCAAAATCGCGGCATCCTGAATAGCTGGAGCACATTAGAAGGGTCCCTACCTTCCTCCTGTGTGTCCGATCACCAAATGACTGCTCCGTGACTGAGAACTAGGCATGAGCAGTCAAGTGGCAGAATCATTGATCAATGGTATCCTATTGGATAACAATGATCAATGTAAAAGACCCAGTGTGTGCAGTGTTATAGCCCCATATATAACTTTGCAAAAAAAAAGTGAAAAAAAGTTAATAACGATTATTTAACCCCTTCCCTAATAAAAGCTTTAATCACCCCCCTATTCCCATTTATAAAAAAAATATTGTAAAGAAAAATAAAAATAAACATATGTGGTAACGCTGCGTGCGGAAATGTCCGAATTATAAAATAATTTTTAATGTTAAGATGACAGGAATACATTTATTGGGGATTTTATTGCTTTGAATGAGGAATCACAGACTTGTTTGTTGATATAGCTATCAAAAAGGTTGCATAGATTTTTGGATGCCTATCTTTTTCTAAATGCAACCTGATTGATGTAAAACAATAAATAGTTAAACAGCTTCTTTGGTATAGTGAATTCTGAATTAACAGAATTGAATCCCTCATTCAGGACCATAATTGTTTATGTGGGGCAGAGAATGCTTACAAACAGAGATGCGTGAACGTCGGGCAGGGAAGAGTGCAATTTGAGTCTCACCCGCAATACTGTCGCTGCCTACTTGAAGATCTGCCCTATGTGACAGACCCCCAACTGGGTGACGTTCCTTGTATTAAGTAAGTGCCGGGCATAACATCGACAAATAAACCACAAAACACAGTCAAATAAGTAAGGAAACAAAGTCTAGACAAAAAGTCAATAAGTCAAAAAAAGACAATAAGGCAAAAAGTAAAAAACAGACCAAACAGTACAATATGGATGAACAAAAGACAAACAAACTCAGACTCAGGTCAGGCAAAGGTCTTTTTGTACTTCCAAGGATATGTTCACATGATTGAATTTTTGCGGAGTCTGCAAGGAAATGCATTGCCGTCAATGAGATGGTGCATTTCGAAGCAGTGGCCAGTCATTGGCTAAGCAGGAACTTGATGTATGTTTGTATGTCAAGATGAGACCAGGAAGTGGTAACTGGAGAGCACAGGGCAGTTGCAGAAATGCAGTGGCCTTCACTGGGCTGGCCACTAAATAAAAATAAAAAATAACCCACCAGATAATCCCTTTAGCTAAATTTACTTAAGTTAAGTGTATAAACTTAAGACTTAATTAATGACATTATTTGGTATTGGTATAAGCTGTTTACTTGTTAGAGGAATTTAAGCATAGGAATTATATTAAAATTCACTTTGTTATTATTATAATGAGCTATGTCACCGTGCCAAGGGGTCCCCAGCCAATTAGATAGTGTGAAACATTTAGTGGATACAAGATTATCTGCAGCACTTAGAGAAAAGCTATGTTTGTTATTAAGCATCTTTAGATTTGACAATTTATAATCCACATCTGAACAAGGCCACCAGAGATTTCCAAACTTACATGTTTCTGAAAGGTAATTAAATGTTAGTCCCAATGTTTATTTAAAAATAAGTGGGGGCCCATTGCAGGCAAAAGGGGTCAAGATCTAAATGTTATTGATGAAAATAGGGATTATAATTATTCAAAATAATGTTACATGTAGCTAGGTGATAGAGATGGGAGTTCCAACAGACCAATAGTTGCTACACTGCAGTTCAAGATCCACATGTGGCTTGCAACTCTCTTTTGATTGACACCTGAGTTTCCAGTCCGAATTGTTTATTAGAAGAGTCCTGTATTCCTGTAATACAACACAATTGCCCTTAAAGGAGAAATGCAGCAGAAATCTTTTAAAGCGGTGGAAAATATTTTTTTTTAAATCAACTGTTGCCAGAAAGTTAAACAGATTTGTAAATCACTTCTATTAAAAAATCTTAATTCTTCCAGTAATTATCAGCTGCTGTATAATACCGAGAAAGTTCTTTTCTTTTTGAATTTCCTTTCTGTCTGACCACAGTGCTCTCTGCAGACACCTCTGTCCATGTCAGGAACTGTCCAGAGCAGGTGCAAATCCCCATAGCAAACCTGTCCTGCTCTGGACAGTTCCTGAGACAGACAGAGGTGTCAGCAGAGAGCACCGTGGTCAGACAGAAAAGAAAAAAATAAATAAATGTAAAAAAAAGAACATCCTCTGTATTATACAGCATCTGATAAATACTGGATGGATTAAGATTTTTAAGTAGAAATAATTTACAAATCTGTTTAACTTTCTGCACCAGTTGATTTAAAAAAAAAAAAAGTTTACACCGGAGTACCCCTTTAAGTTGCCCTGTGCCCGGGCTGCAAAAACTAAAATAAAAAACTTTAACTCACCTTCCTACGTTCCCCCGTTGCTCCGGTATCGGCGTCCTGTTCCTGTGGCGGTGCTCGGCTCCATGCTTCTTAGGCTCGGAACGTCACACTGCGGTCAGTGTATTGTCGGCCCTGCCATCTCCCTGCTGCCTGGGCTCCTTACATGACAGGGCCGGCGATACACTGACTGCCATGTGATGTTCCAAGCCTAAGAAGCACAGAGTCGATCAGCAGCTGCGGAACGGAACGCCGATACCAGAGAAACGGGGGGAACATAGAAAGGTGAGTTAAAGTTTTTTTGTTTGTTTTTTGCAGCCTGGGCACAGGGGAACTTAAAATATGTCTGTCACGATGCCGGCTGGCAGGAGGTGGATCCTCTGTGCCAGAGAGGGATTGGCGTGGACCGTGCTAGTGGACCGGTTTTAAGTCACTACTGGTATTCACCAGAGCCCGCCGCAAAGCGGGATGGTCTTGCTGCGGCGGTAGTGACCAGGTCGTATCCACTAGCAACGGCTCAACCTCTCTGACTGCTGAAGATAGGCGCGGTACAAGGGAGTAGACAGAAGCAAGGTCGGACGTAGCAGAAGGTCGGGGCAGGCAGCAAGGATCGTAGTCAGGGGCAACGGCAGGAGGTCTGGAACACAGGCTAGGAACACACAAGGGAACGCTTTCACTAGGCACAAGGGCAACAAGATCCGGCGAGGGAGTGCAGGGGAAGTGAGGTATATATAGGGAGTGCACAGGTGAACACACTAATTAGAACCACTGCGCCAATCAGCGGCGCAGTGGCCCTTTAAATCGCAGAGACCCGGCGCGCGCGCGCCCTAGGAAGCGGGGCCGCGCGCGCCGGGACAGGACCGACGGAGAGCGAGTCAGGTACGGGAGCCGGGGTGCGCATCGCGAGCGGGCGCCACCCGCATCGCGAATCGCATCCCGGCTGGAGGCGGTATCGCAGCGCACCTGGTCAGTGGATCTGACCGGGGCGCTGCAGTAGCGAGAGTGTAGCGAGCGCTCCGGGGAGGAGCGGGGACCCGGAGCGCTCGGCGTAACAGTACCCCCCCCCTTGGGTCTCCCCCTCTTCTTTGAGCCTGAGAACCTGAGGACCAGACTTTTATCTAGGATATTGTCCTCAGGTTCCCAGGATCTCTCTTCAGGACCACAGCCCTCCCAGTCAACCAGAAAAAAGGTTTTCCCTCTGACCTTTTTGGAGGCCAGTATCTCCTTTACAGGAAAGATGTCCGAAGAACCGGAGACAGGAGTGGGAGAAATAAGTTTAGGAGAGAAACGGTTGAGGATGAGTGGTTTAAGAAGAGAGACATGAAAGGCATTAGGAATACGAAGAGAAGGAGGAAGAAGAAGTTTGTAAGAGACAGGATTAATCTGGCACAAAACTTTGAAAGGACCAAGATAGCGTGGTCCCAATTTGTAGCTGGGAACACGGAAGCGGACATATTTAGCGGAGAGCCATACCTTGTCTCCGGGAGAAAAAATGGGGGGAGCTCTTCTTTTCTTATCAGCAAACTTCTTCATGCGTGATGAAGCCTGTAAGAGAGAATTTTGGGTCTCTTTCCATATGGTGGAAAGATCACGAGTTATTTCATCCACAGCGGGCAAACCAGAGGGCAAGGGAGTAGGGAGGGGGGGAAGAGGGTGACGGCCGTACACCACGAAAAATGGGGATTTGGAAGAAGATTCAGAGACTCTGAAGTTATACGAGAATTCGGCCCATGGTAGAAGATCTGCCCAGTCATCCTGGCGGGAGGAAACAAAATGCCGTAAATAATCACCCAGGACCTGGTTAATTCTTTCTACTTGCCCATTGGATTGAGGATGATAAGCAGAAGAAAAGTTTAATTTAATCTTGAGTTGTTTACAGAGAGCCCTCCAGAATTTTGACACGAATTGGACGCCTCTATCCGAGACGATCTGCGTGGGCAACCCGTGAAGACGAAAAATGTGTACAAAAAATTGTTTTGCCAACTGAGGCGCTGAAGGAAGACCAGGAAGAGGAATAAAATGTGCCATCTTGGAAAATCGATCAACGACCACCCAAACAACAGTGTTGCCACGGGATGGGGGTAAGTCTGTAATAAAGTCCATACCAATCAGAGACCAAGGCTGTTCGGGGACAGGCAGAGGGTGAAGGAGACCAGCAGGCTTCTGGCGAGGAGTCTTGTCCCGGGCACAGACAGTGCAGGCCCGCACAAAATCAACAACATCCGTCTCCAGAGTCGGCCACCAATAGAAACGAGAGATGAGTTGCACGGATTTCTTGATGCCCGCATGGCCTGCGAGATGGGAGGAGTGACCCCATTTGAGGATTCCGAGGCGTTGGCGTGGAGAGACGAAGGTCTTCCCTGGAGGAGTTTGCCTGATGGAGGCTGGAGAAGTGGAGATCAGGCAGTCAGGAGGAATGATGTGTTGCGGAGAGAGCTCTACTTCCGAGGCATCCGAGGAACGAGAGAGAGCATCGGCCCTGATGTTCTTATCGGCAGGGCGAAAGTGAATTTCAAAATTAAACCGGGCAAAGAACAGAGACCACCTGGCCTGGCGAGGATTCAGCCGTTGGGCAGACTGGAGATAGGAGAGATTCTTGTGATCGGTGTAAATAATAACTGGAAATTTTGATCCCTCCAGCAGATGCCGTCATTCCTCAAGTGCTAATTTAATGGCCAGTAGCTCTCGATCCCCGATGGAGTAGTTCCTCTCCGCCGGAGAGAAGGTCCTAGAAAAAAAAACACAGGTAACAGCATGCCCGGAAGAATTTTTTTGTAGAAGAACCGCTCCAGCTCCTACTGAGGAGGCATCAACCTCCAATAGGAAGGGTTTAGATGGGTCAGGTCTGGAGAGCACGGGAGCAGAAGAAAAGGCCGACTTGAGCCGTTTAAAGGCGTCTTCCGCTTGAGGAGGCCAGGACTTAGGATTGGCATTCTTCTTGGTTAAATCCCCATCAAATTTATCCGGCAAGGATAGTCGTAGGCCTGAAGCGGCCACTCGCTGCGGAGGAGGTGCAGGAGCTGGCGGAGGAGATGATTGCTGAAGCTGTGGTAGTAGCTGCTGTAGCATCACGGTCAGTTGAGACAGCTGGTGGCCTTGTTGCGCTATCTGTTGTGACTGCTGGGCGACCACCGTGGTGAGGTCAGCGACAACTGGCAGAGGTACTTCAGCGGGATCCATGGCCGGATCTACTGTCACGATGCCGGCTGGCAGGAGGTGGATCCTCTGTGCCAGAGAGGGATTGGCGTGGACCGTGCTAGTGGACCGGTTCTAAGTCACTACTGGTATTCACCAGAGCCCGCCGCAAAGCGGGATGGTCTTGCTGCGGCGGTAGTGACCAGGTCGTATCCACTAGCAACGGCTCAACCTCTCTGACTGCTGAAGATAGGCGCGGTACAAGGGAGTAGACAGAAGCAAGGTCGGACATAGCAGAAGGTCGGGGCAGGCAGCAAGGATCGTAGTCAGGGGCAACGGCAGGAGGTCTGGAACACAGGCTAGGAACACACAAGGGAAAGCTTTCACTAGGCACAAGGGCAACAAGATCCGGCGAGGGAGTGCAGGGGAAGTGAGGTATATATAGGGAGTGCACAGGTGAACACACTAATTAGAACCACTGCGCCAATCAGCGGCGCAGTGGCCCTTTAAATTGCAGAGACCCGGCGCGCGCGCGCCCTAGGGAGCGGGGCCGCGCGCGCCGGGACAGGACCGACGGAGAGCGAGTCAGGTACGGGAGCCGGGGTGCGCATCGCGAGCGGGCGCCACCCGCATCGCGAATCGCATCCCGGCTGGAGGCGGTATCGCAGCGCACCTGGTCAGTGGATCTGACCGGGGCGCTGCAGTAGCGAGAGTGTAGCGAGCGCTCCGGGGAGGAGCGGGGACCCGGAGCGCTCGGCGTAACAATGTCTGCTGCATTTCTCCTTTAATTAAAAGCTGCTGTGTCCCGGTAGCACCTCCTAGCTCCTATAGTCTAAGGTTGTCGTGTGAGGAAATTCTTGCCATATAACTGAAATGTTTATGTGGAAATAATGAGTCTCATGAGTCTCACATGTATAGCTTGCCATTTTGTCTGTCACTCTGCTATCTACATTAAGGATGCATAAAACTATGGTCATATGACCTTTCCTCATACGAGTTCTCTCTCGAGTTCTCCTCTCTCTCCATATGGCTGGAAACAAAACACTTCAGTCTAGTCTAGTTCAAGCCAGAGAGTACCCACAGCCTGTTGCTAAGCCATGTGAGGAGAGAATGTCTTGTCTAGTTTAGTATCCCTGTTACCAGCTAAGCCTGCTGTAAATCAAGTTAACTTTACCATGGCCATGAGTCAGTTCCAGTTGCAAAAGTCTAACCTGAGGCAGCTCTGGGTCGGTCATGGTCATCATGGTACCATGTGCTATGAAAGAGATCAACTCAGACCTGTGTCCAGTCAACACATACAGGGAATTCATCTCAATTATCTGTTGAGAAAGGACTCTTCTTCAAACACTTTTTTCAAACTCTCTGTGGGCTTCTTGCTGGAGTTAGTGCTGCGTGGCTTACACCTCCCAACTCACTCAGATGTACATCAGGGCAAAGTAATGTGGGAAGGTGGAGGAGCCAAATATAGTATTATAGTACTGTATGTTGTGTGTATACATGAGGAGGATGAGTATTATTGCCAGTTATGGTTTTGTTTTCTCTAGTAGATACAAGATTAGCAGTGGAAAATGTTTCCTTGGTAGATTGTAAGCAGGGCAGTTGGCAATGTGAGCACGGCTTCTCTGAATTGAGTGATTTAAAACAGAGGGAAAAAAATGAAGCTGCAAAAATGCCATATCAGCTATAACTAGCAAAATTCTTGAAAGTGTTTATAGTAAGAACTCTAGGGCAGAAAAGGTATTAATGTGTACAATTCTGTTATCCAGGGCAGTAGAGGGGTTAATATATGTATCACTGCTGGTCTGGGGCAGATAAGTGGTTATTACCAGCATCTATGGTGGGTAAGGTCTGTGAAGAGGTTAAATTTTCATACATACAGTCAACTTCTTGTTTTATTTGTACATTGTTCAGACTGTACAGCCATACAATTCTCTCCATGACAAGGCAGAGTATATGAGCACTCTGTCTGATCTCTTACATAGAGATGGTATTACAGGGTGGGCCATTTATATGGATACACCTTAATGAAATGGGAATGGTTGGTGATATTAACTTCCTGTTTGGGAATTGGGAATTTCACAAGAAAAACATTGATGTGCTTGGTTTTAACGTAACTTTATTCTTTCATGAGTTATGTACAAGTTTCTGACCACTTATGAAATGTGTTCAATGTGCTGCCCATTGTGTTGCATTGTCAATGCAACCCTCTTCTCCCACTCTTCACACACTGATAGCAACACCGCAGGAGAAATGCTAGCACAGGTTTCCAGTATCCGTAGTTTCAGGTGCTGCATATCTCGTATCTTCACAGAATAGACAATTGCCTTCAGATGACCCCAAAGATAAAAGTCTAAGGGGGTCAGATCGGGAGACCTTGGGGGCCATTCAACTGGCCCACGATGACCAAACCACTTTCCAGGAAACTGTTCATCTAGGAATGCTCGGACCTGACACCCATAATGTGGTGGTGCACCATCTTGCTGGAAAAACTCAGGGAACGTGCCAGCTTCAGTGCATAAAGAGGGAAACACATCATCATGTAGCAATTTCGCATATCCAGTGGCCTTGAGGTTTCCATTGATGAAGAATGGCCCCACTATCTTTGTACCCCATATACCACACCATACCATCAATTTTTGTGTTCCAACAGTCTTGGAGGGATCTATCCAATGTGGGTTAGTGTCAGACCAATAGCGGTGGTTTTGTTTGTTAACTTCACCATTCACATAAAAGTTTGCCTCATCACTGAACAAAATCTTCTGCGTAAACTGAGGGTCCTGTTCCAATTTTTGTTTTGCCCATTCTGCAGCACCTGAAACTACGGATACTGGAAGCCTGTGCTAGCATTTCTCCTGCGGTGTTGCTATCAGTGTGTGAAGAGTGGGAGAAGAGGGTTGAATTGACAATCCAACACAATGGGCAGCACATTAAACACATTTTATAAGTGGTCAGAAACTTGTAAATAACTCATGAAAGAATAAAATTACGTTAAAACCAAGTACATCATTGTTTTTCTTGAGACATTTCCAATAAGTATGATGTGTCACATGACCCTCTTCCTATTGAAAAAAAAAAAAAGTTGGCTTCAAAATGGCCAACTTCAAAATGACCGCCATGGTCACCACCCATCTTGAAAAGTTTCCCCCCTCACATATACTAATGTGCCACAAACAGGAAGTTAATATCACCAACCATTCCCATTTTATTAAGTTGTATCCATATAAATGGCCCACCCTGTGGTGTTTTTTATTAGGTCTCAGTAACCAGAACACTAAACTTTCTTGAGATTGCATACAAAGTTTTGTTTTGCAAGTGTAGCCCAGAATATAAAGTCAGGGTGCAGACATCCATGACTGCATATGCCTTAAACTCAAATATTATTAAGGTCATAAATACCGTCCAGTAAAAAGACAAAGCATAACCAGGGGCTATAGGTAATGGGTACTGTAATTTTGGAAACAGTTAAAGCTTGTTAAAGTTGAATAGCTGTTTTCCATTATCTTAATATACTAGAGATCCTGTAGTTTTCAGCCAATGCACAAGTGATGTAGAGCACCCAGGAGTGGTAACACAGTAGTAGAAAAAACAAAGGACCCAATGGGCAAGTGTTTATGCTACGGGACAAGTGGCATAAACACAAATGGTTAAAATAAGGAAAAACTACCCCTACAGTTCACAGTACAGAGGGTTCACATGGTGTGCAACAATTTTGTTGAAACATACTGAGAACTCTGTATAACTAAATTACTGTTGAAATTAATGCTAGCCCCAGTTTCATTATTAGGTTACAGCCGCTTAACTTCTTAATCTTTTCTAAAGGCAGTCACGGGCCTCTACTGATAAAGAGCCATGAGATATTGGCAAACCATTCTTAGTGTGACTGGTCAAGATTGGTAAATGGGGCTCTTTGCAGTCTTTTTCTTTGACATAGTACATTTTTAGATCCCATGCAATGTTCCATTGTCTAAGCTATTGGCACATTTAAACAAATATCAATAATTCCATTTGCTTCTGAAACACTTTTTTGCTTTTGTCATAGGGCTTGACTGGTTAATGATTCCTGGCATTTTGCTCAGGTTGGATGGTATGGATTTTCCTTCTTTTTGTGTTAAGTTTTAGCTTTTTTCACTCTTTTCTGGTGTCTAATTTATACCATTCCCAAACCATGAACTATTATTGGCGTGTGGTTAACTAGTGATGTACATCTTGAGAGCCAAGCTAAGAAAGAAGAATGTTTATAAAGCTATATACTATATTTTAAATTTATTTCAAAAGGTACACATCAGCACACATGGGCACATCTAAGCTTTTAACATGTGAATATATGCTTATTGGCCCCTTTATTTGGTTCCCCTGGTTAGCACAAGGTTGGACCCCTTTTTGCCTTCAGAATTGCCTTTATTCTTCAAGTTATACTTTTGACAAGGTGCCAGAAAAATTACTCAGAGATGTTGTCCATATAGACATGATGGCATCCTGTAGTTGCTATACATATGTTGGCTTCACACCCATGATGCAAATCTCCCATTACACAACATCCCAAATGTTATCTATTTGATTGAAAACTGGTGACTGTGGAGGCCAATGGAGTACAGTGAACTCATTGTCATGTTCAACAAACCAGTTTGAGATGATGTGAGATTTGTGACATGGAGCTTATCCTACTGAAAGTAGCGATCAGAAGATAGGTATGCTGTGGTCATAAATAGATGGGTATGGCCCAACAATAATACTTAGGTAGGCTGTTGAATTTAAATGATGCTCACTTTGTGCTAAGGGGCCTAAAGTGTGGCAAGAAAATGTTTTTAGGATGCTTGGAAAATTTTTTGGGACGCTTGCGCTTGGAAAATACATATCGTCTTCTTCACTTGCAAAACTAAGAACCTGTTGCTACTACAAAAAAAATTTTCACGCACTGAGATAAAGTCACAGAGTCTTCCCATGTCACAGTGTGCATATTAACACTGGCAGGCATTTACCGACAATCAGGATACTTTATGCGCTTTATTTTGGTGTGAATAAGCCTAAAAAATGGGTTAGCTGTAATTGTTACCATGGGTTACCGCAAGTTGCCATAACTGAGCCTTAAAAACACTTAAAAAATACTTTGACACACTCCTAACAATGGGGAGGGTTTTATTTCATTGCTAGTTTGAGTCGAACTGACACTAACTGAACTTGCGATTTCAGAAAAGTTCGGCGAGTCCGGTGAACAGAAATTTTCAAAAGTTCGCTCAACACTACTTCTAACTGTCTAACAGCCAGACCTCTTTCATAGGCAGTACATTTTCGGAATTTGCCTCATCTGTGTCGTGCCCTTCTCCTCCCCAATCCCATCAGTTATCCATTGGGTAATTCATGTCCTCCAAACAACAGTATTCTCCCAGTCACCCTGTTGTAGTGCACCTCAATTCCTACCTAGCCAAATTTTTGTTGGCACATGCCCTTCCATACCATCTGGTGGACTCCACAGCCTTCAGGCAACTAATGGCATGTGCCCAGCCAAGGTTGTCATTATTTTGCTGAGAAATCTGTACCCTGCATGCCACGGTTGATATGTGGAATAGTACTTACAGTCAGGGACAATACATGGCCAGAAAAAAGTTTGGCACCATTGTTGTGGTCTCAGTGTTATTCCCAAGCCAGACCTGGGCTTCCTGGCTAAGGCAAAATTCAACACATTTTGCACCACTCTGCGGCCAGTCAGGCCTTCTGGCCAAAATTAAATTGACTTTTTGGCAAACCTGCTACTTCCAGCCAGGCCTGGGACACATAGCTGGGGCAAAATTCAACAAATTTATAGCAGTTGCTTTTGCAACCACCCTGTGGCCAGTCAGGGCTGCTGACCAAAAAGAAAATTACTTGTTTTGGAAACCTGCTACTTCCAGCCAGGACTGGGCCGACTGATGGGCCACAATTCAACAATTTTATAGCGGTTGTTATTGCAACCCCCCATGTGGCCAGCCAGAGCTGCTGGACAAATTAATATCGACTTTTTGGCAAACCTGCTACTTCCAGCCAGGCCTGGGTCTCTTGGTTGGGACAAAATCAAATTGATTCTGAAGGTTTCTCAACCTGCTGCTGTACGCAGGCTACTATAGATTCTTCCAGTAAGCCCCTTTGACATGTTCTGCTGGTAGTTTCATCCAGGTCTACGCATACACAACCCAAGCATGTCATGATCATCAGTCCAGACCATATAATTGAATTTTTCTTTTTATTTCAAAATTAAATTCCTCTTGGAGCAGACGCTGATGGCGATGATGGAAAAAGGTGGGATGGAAAAGACTTCAAATCTTAATAGCAGCAATACAGATGTTCTCCTTGTGGAGGAGGAGTTGGATGAGGAGGTAGTGGGACCTGAGGAGGAGGATTTGGAGATGGACTCCATGGAAGAGAGAGGGGATGAGGACCAACCATGACCAACCTTGGCAGTATGGGACAGAGGTGGAACAAGCTGGGCCCTCAGAAAAGCTGCCAAGGATGGCTAGGTGTATGCTTTACTGCTTGCACAATAACAAGCATATTGTGGGCTTGAAGGGAAGAGAAAAGTACTGGATAGCCATGCTCTTAGACCCTCGGTATAAACCCAAAATGGGGGAATTTTTAGCACCTTCTGAGAAGGAGGTTAAATTGGATTTTGTATAAGGTGAAACTACGCAGCTGCTTACCAGGGGTTCAGTCTCCGCTCTCCGCAAAGTCATCGCTCAACTACCTCTGCCAGCACTACCCCAGCAAGAGCAGGAGCATCAGCAGCAGCAGTGACATTGAACACATGATGGCGAAGTTTCTGCATCCTGTATGCTCCCCTGACATGAGCCATCAAAGGGATGTAAAATACAACCTTAACAACCAGGTTGATACCATGAGCCCAGAACCGATGGACTTCTGGCTCACCAGATTAGACCATTGGCCCAAGCTTGCCCAGTTTGCCATGAGTGTTCTGTCTTGTCCCCCCTCTAGTGTGGCTTCGGAGAGAGTGTTCAGCACAGTAGGTGGTGTGGTCACCCCGAAGCGAACAAGATTGTCTGCCAGCATCATGGAAAAACTGACTTTTACTAAATGAATCAGGCATGGATCAGTGAGGAATTTAAACCTCCTGTGCCAGATGCCACCAATTAGGCAGTGCTATCACCACGCCTGCTTGATGCTAGTGGCATCTGTCCACAATCTCATGCTGTATGCTAGTGATATCTGTCTGCCATCTCACGCTGTACGCTAGTGACATCTGTCTGCCATCTCAAGCTGTACGCTAGTGATATCTGTCCGCCATTTCATGCTGTTTGCTAGTAACATCAGTCAACCATCTTGTGCTGTACGCTAGTGACATCAGTCCACCATCTCATGCTGTACAATAGTAATATCAGTTAGCCACCAGACCCCAACCTTCCTGCCACTATGCCATCTCCTGCTGTACACTACAAACATCTATCTTCCATCTCATGCTGTATGCTGTTAACATCAGCCACTATCTGCTGTACACAGGATACTACAAGTAACACCAATCCACCATAACCTTACTTTCAGCCAGGCCTACACATACACAACCTATCATTCCCAGAAAAGGGATAATTTTTTCAGCTTTTCATCCAAGAGCTATTTCTTCTTTAGTCTTCGCTACTGTTACTACTCCCAAAAAAAGGGATCATTTTGCCATGCCAGGATAAAGCCACAGCATCTTCCTATGCCTCCGTGTGTGTATTAACACTTGCAGGCAGCTACCGACAACCAGGAATACTTTATGCAGCTTTACTTTTGGTGTGAATAAGCCTAAAAGATGGGTGAGCTGGAATCGCTATCATGGGTTACCTCATGTTGCCATAACTTAGCCTTAAAAACACATTAAAACTACTTGAATGCACTCATAACAATGTTAAACAAAGGTTTAGAGCTGTTAGGCATTGTTATAAAAGTGTTTAGGGGCTTTTTTCACTGTTGTTTCGAGTCAAACCGAGCCAAACTCGCAATTTCCAAAAGGTTCGGCGAGTCTGGGGAACCAAACTTTTCAAAAGTTCGCTCAACTCTACTAAGGAGTGTCACTGGCTGTGGTCTTCTGCTGCTGTACTCTGCATATCATGGTTGTAAGTAGTTATTTCAGTTACTAACATCAACAATTCATTTCCGTCCACACAACTGGCGCTCACTGGATATTTTTTCTTTTTGTACCATTCTTTATAAATTGTATAGATGGTTATGCTATATGCATACAGAAGTCACATTGACTTATAAAGAGGTTGTGCAATTCCTTTAAAAAATAATATTACAGCCTAATAGGGGGATAAAGTAACAAGATATGCTATACTCCCCTGCAGTATTGCTGCTAAGTTATCTTTTCCTCCTTTGTTTATTTCCCCGCATAACATGCTTTGCTTAATACACCTGACTAACTTGATTTTTAGGGGAACAGACAGCCAAGAACTGGCTTCAGATGTCAACAAGAGATCACTGAGGCCAGTGGTTGGCTGCAAAGTGTTTCGGCACATCATTGCTGTAGTTAATAAACACTGGCAGCAGGGAGGAGCAGAACAGCACCATTTCCTTATGGTATCATCATAACAAACTGTATCTTTTACGTAATGTGGACCATCCCTAATAATACAATAGTTGACTTTATGTATAACAATTTAAGGCTTTATAAATAATAGTGCATGCAGTCAAATCAATATTTCAGATTCTAAGATTTCTCTAAAATTCTCCATAGGAGTCTGTGGTGTTATACAGCCCATTCATCCCAACAGTTTGAAATCAAGCAACAACTTCCGTTTTATATACTTTGAGTATCACAAAAACAAAACACCTCCCCAGAGACATAAAGCCATGTCATATCTCTACAATTGCCTGTAGCCTTTCTTTGTAACGATATGAGAAATCACATTTCCAGTCTTTAGTCATATTGAAATGAGAGGTAAACTCTTCTATGGTAATACCTTTCTCTTGCTCATCCTGTGTTAAAAGGACATTACCATTGTTACTTTGTTCCACTCTAGACTCTGGTCACATACAGCGTTGTCCAGAACTACAGTATCTGATCGGTGAAACAATTCAATCATTTCAGTGCTGTACACCAGCACAATGCATTTTACACAAACCATCAATATTTGAAGTAAGTGTAGACGTTCAGCTTTAATTCAAAGGGGTTCACTAACCATTTATAAAGAGTTTATTATTTTTTTTTTTTTTTTTTTTTTACAAAGTCTATCCATTTTACAAAATGTATAAGGACAAACATATTTTTCTCATCCTTCTCTTGTAATTCCACCCACAAGGTGTTAACATCCTTCCAATCATTCACTGTTGCTGCTTTGACATTTTGGTTTTATACCCCTTCTAACATACAGAAATACTCTTCCCATGTTCCTGTTGGCCCACTCCTTGTAGTGTGTAAAACTGTGAATATTGACAGCAGAGTCATTGGAGGAGTCTAGCCCTGTCCCAGCAACATCAACTAAATCAATGGCCCTCATTTACTATTCTAAACCCAACTTCTTTTGTCGTTTTTTTTTTTGTCGCATCATTGTCTGTGCCATGTCGCAGACATGGTGTGCCAGTCTGCGACACAATGCGACATTTTTTCCCGACGGACCCGATGTGGATTCTCCCAAACCCGAAAAAGGGGCGTAACCCGACATTTCTGAGCTTTCCCACGTATTTATAAAGGTTTCCAACCCGAATTTGTTGAATTGTTGTGGATTTTTTCCCGACAACTCAGAGGAGTTGGAAACCAAAACCTACAAAACCCAGTGCGACAAACAGGATGCGACATAATAATAAATACCAGGGGAAAAAAGCAGTCGGGTAAGAAAGCAAGATAGACTTACAACCCGATTTTCTAAGTAAATGAGGGCCATTGTGTTCCTCCAGCTTTGTACTGGATAGTTTCCATGATCAGCTTAAAGTGTTTGGTACATGTTCCTAGTTCATTTTGGCTTATTTGCTCCTGCTTATGATGACTACAGAAACTCTTTGTAGATTCTTCCATCATTGCTTTTGCACTTTTCAATGATTGTTTTTGCACTTTTATAAATGGTGTTGATTGTTGATGTGCTGACAAAGAGGTTGCAGGATTTACTAGTGTTGCATCCAGAGACTACACTGCTTCAGGGCTTATGGATTCACTGCCTGGAGTTAGAGAAAATTGCTTAAAGGTGGAAAACATATATATATTTTTTAATCAACTGGTGGAAGAAAGTTAAACAGATTTGTAAATTACTTCTATTTAAAAATCTTAATCCTTCTAGTACTTATCAGTTGCTGAATACTACAGAGGAAGTTATTTTCCTTTGGAATTTCTTTTCTGTCTGACCATAGTGCTCTCTGCTGACACCTCCGTCCGCCTCCCCTGATGTGACACACATTCATCCACAAATTCACTCACTACACATCAGGAACAGCCGGCCGTGGCCACCATTTTGACAATGGCATATGGCAGTATTCAAATTCAGAACAGATTGCCGCTAGCCACCTGTCAGCTGTGAAAACTTTGTAATAGAACCGCCGTAGCCAGCGCTTTGAGAGCAGCTGCATGACGTGCCTGTGCGGCACATCTATACACACGCACGTCACATGGCTGTCTTACTGTACTGGCCACAGCGGCTCCATTACAAAGTTTTCACAGCTGACAGGCGGTCAGGGTGTGCAGCTTCTAATCCCTGCCCCTAACATTGCTCATAGCTGCATTCCAACTTGAGAGGGGGCCCATTGCTGCCAGAACCATTTCCTTTTTTTTAAATTTAGTCTGTGGGCCCTATAAAGCCAGCGCAGGGGGCATGGCCGCACTGATTTTATGGGAATACAGCAGAGAGGGATACTCCTCCTACTATCCTCTCCCCCCTCAGGCTCCTATGCGTGAAACCCTATTGGTGGAGCAGGCACGTGTTTCCTGCACTACCACAGCTTCTTGCGGTCCTGCTTGCGGTTCTGCAAACAAGAGGACTTCCCCTGCGCACCACTAATTCAACCCATAGGTAGGTGACTTTTCTAGGGGGAAAAAGGGAAGGGGGCCGGTTGCAGTATGGGAGGCTGTGAAAGGGTTTCCTAACCAGGGTGCCTCCTGCTGTTGCAAAATTACAACTCCCATCATGCCCTTGGCAATGTAGGCATGCTGAAAGTTGTAGTTTTGCAACAGCTGGATGCACACTGGTTGAGAAACTATCTATCCATCCAATTAGCTATCTATCTACTGTAGGAAGTGACTAATTTCAGTTATTTTTTCCAAAGGGTGTGCAAACAAATATTAACCCCTTAATGACCAAGCCCATTTTCACCTTAAGGACCAGGCCGATTTAATTTTAGCGTTTTCATTTTTTCCTCCTCGCCTTCTAAAATCCATAACTCTTTTATATTTCCATCTACAGACCCATATAAGGGCTTGTTTTTTGCGTGACCAATTGTACTTTGTAGTGAAACCTCTCATTTTACCATAAAATGTACGGCGAACCCCCCCAAAAAATTTTTAGGGAGGACATTTTTATGAAAACCAACATTTTGCACATTTTGGAGGGGTTCGTTTTCACACTGTACAATTTACGGTAAAAATGACATGTGTTCTTTATTCTGTGGGTCAATACGATTAAAATATTACCCATGGATAGATAGTTTTATATTTTTGTACCGCTTAAAAAAAAATCTAAAACTTTAAAATCGCCCTATTTTGACCATCTATAACTTTTTCATTTTTCCGTATATAGGGCGGTATGAGGGCTCATTTTTTGCGCTGTCACCTTTACGTTTTTGATACCACATTTGCATATACAAAACTTTTAGATCATTTTTTATATAAAAAAAAATTCCTAAAACGTGACGAAAAAGCAGAATTTTTGGACTTTTTTTTATTTTTTACTTTTACGCCATTCACCATACAGGATCATTAACATTATATTTTGATAGTTTGGACATTTACGCATGCAGCAATACCAAATATGTTTGTTAAAAAAAAAATTACGCTTTTTGGGGGTAAAATGGGAAAAACTGACAATTTTCATTTTTATTGGGGGAAGGGATTTTTCCCTTTTTTTTTACTTTTTATTTTTACATTTTTCAACTTTTTTTTAACACTTTTTATGTCCCCATAGGGGACTATCTATAGCAATCCTTTGATTGCTAATACTGTGCAGTGCTATGTATAGGACACAGCACTACTCAGGATTATCGGTGATCTTCTGCTCTGGTCTGCTCGATCTCAGACCAGAGCAGAAGACCCCGGAAGAAGGCTGGAGCCAGGTGAGGGGACCTCCGGCCGCCATGCTGGATGATCTGATTGCCGCGGCAGCGCTGTGGGCGATCCAATCATCCAATCAAAGTACCGCAATGCTGCAGATGCCGTGATCTGTATTGATCATGGCATCTGAGGGGTTAATGGCAGACATCCGCGCGATCGCGGATCGCTAGCAGCCGGAACCTGCCGTGTATGACGCGAGCACCGTTCCGATGCTCGTGGTCATACACAGGACGTAAATGTACGTCCTGGTGTGGGAAGTCCCGCCAAGCCAGGATGTACATTTACGTCCGTAGTCGTGAACGGGAGTTTGGTGTGACATTATGTCCAATTTGCTTTTTTTCCTCCTTTTTTGCTTAGTTCCAATACACACAAAAGGGAATAAACAAGTGTATAGCAAAACACAACTGCAATCCTTTTCTGTGAGAAATACTTCCTTTTTTATTTTTATTTCAGGGGTGCCAACATTTATGGTCATGACTGTATCTCTCTCTCTCATATCTATCTCATATCTACTGTATCTCATATCTATCTATCTATAGATCTCTCTTATATCCAGGGGCAGACTGACAGGTCGGGCACCAAGGCACTGCCCAAGAGCCCAAACCTTAATGGTCTATTCACACGCACAGTATTCTGCGCAGATTTGATGCGCAGATCTCAATGTAAACTGAATGACTGAACACTGCTTGAAATTCTGCGCATCAAATCTGCACAGAATACTGTACATGTGAATAGACCCTTAATCTACCTTCATCTTCTTAGAGGCTGGGCCAGACTAGAAAAGTGGTCCACCACCAGCCTCTGAACCCAAGTCTAGCACCCCCCGCCCATGCCCCTACTCAAATGTTGGGACAGTCTGTGGGCCCTTTAAAATCAGCACAGGGGCTGCTATCACTATCACTATCTACTGGAGACAATGTTTACTAGGGACAATGTCTACTGGGGGCAGTTTCTACTGGGGGCAATGGCTACTGGGGGGCACTACATATCTGGGGGCATTACTACCTACTGGGGACATTACCTACCTGGAACTAGGGATCGACTGATTATCGGTTTGGCCGATATTATCGGCCGATAATCGCGATTTTGGACATTATCTGTATCGGCAATTACCTTGCCAATAATGCCCCGCCCATCGCCGCCGCTACCCCCCCATTGCTTCCCCCCATCCCCGGTGTTATAATTACCTGTTCCCGGGGGTTCGCAAACCTTCTGGCTCCTGCACTGTTCCTGTGCGTTGCGTAATGACGAGTGACGTCCCCAACGCCACGTCATCATCAGTACGCACTGTGACAGCGCAGGACGCCGATGGAGCCAGAAGGATCGCGGACCCCCCAGGAACAGATGATTATAACACTGGGCATGGGGAGAGGCGATGGGGCAGCGGCGGTATGTTGGTAGAGGATGGGGAGAGGTGATGGGGCAGCGGCGGTATGTGGGCAGAGGATGGGGGAGGCGATGGGGGGAGGCGATGGGGCAGCGGCGGCTGTATGTGGGCAGAGGATAGGGAGGGGAGGCGATGCGGCGGCATGTGGCCAGAGGATGGGGGAAGGCAATGGGGCAGCAGCGGCGGTATGGGGTCAGAGGAAGGGGGTAGGCAATGGGGCAGCGGCGGCGGTATGTGGGCAGAGGATGGGGAGGAGGCGATGGGGCAACTGTGGTGGTTAGACTCAGGACAGGCAGGGGGAGAGAAGCCGACAGCAGCGGCGGTCTCTGGCACCGCAAAAGCCGCTGCAGTTCAATGATTTAAAGCGCCCTTTAAATCATTGATCTGCAACGGCTTCTGGGGGGGGGGGGGGTTGAAATAGCCGATAACTTATACCGAAATATCGGTATAAGTTATCGGCCTGAAAGTTGACAGATTATCGGTATCGGCCCTAAAAAATCGATATCGTTCGATCCCTACCTGGAACACTACCTACTGGAGGCACTACCTACTACCAACCTACCTGGAGACATTACCTACTACCTACTGGGGGCCATGACTTACAAGCTACCTACTGGGGGCATCACAGACCTACTTGGGGCTTCTATCTTATATGGGAAATTCCTTACCTACCTTCTTGGGGCACTACCTAATGTAGAAGGGGTAATTACTCACCCAACACCACCCAATCTCCCCACCCTTTCCCCCAACACACTTACCTACTCCCTCCTACTACACAGGGCACCAAGGTAGGCATTATCTTGGGCACTGAGGGTAGGGAACAGGTGGGGGATGTGCTGAAAAAAAATTGGAGCCTAATGTTTGTTGTCTGGCAGATTCTGCTGTGACGAGTCATGGTTGGAAGAAGACTTTATGGCTGTCTGAGCATAACAAAGAAGAAAAAGAAAGAGAACGACTCCAAGAAGACACCCCCTGTGAGTCAGTAAATGTTATTGCACTGTAATCACTTTTACGGTCTACGGTCCCTGTGTAGAGCTGGGGTTCCACTTTATGGGCTTTGTATGGTCTATGTTTAGTGATTTTTATACAGTCACCATGTGGTGATAATAGTAGTGGTCATCGTGTGACAGTACTTTTCTACCTTGTGTACTGGTATTATTGGTAATATTGGTCACAGTATACAGGATTTGATCAGTAACAGCATGATGGTTATATGTATGTGATAATATTGTCTTCTTCCTTACTCATTGAACTACAGGGCTCTTGTTTTTCATAGACAGTGGGGAAAATAACGGGTGGGCCCTGAGGTTGGACTCTGGGGAAGGCCAGGGGGAATGGGGCCCAAGCCTTGAACTGAATAAGAGGCCCCACAACTTCTGATGGCAGCCCTGATAGGGAGGAGCAGAACATAGAAGATAGTGCCACCTCAACAAGCCACCAGCCTCTTGTCCTAGGGTAGGTAAGGTAAAATGCCACTATAATTAGCCAAAGGGGGGCTGCTGCACTACAACTTCCTAAAGGGGGCTGTTGCACTACAACTACAGAAAGGGGGCTACCACTACAACTAGCTAAAGGGGGCTGCTGCATTACAACTACCTAAAGGGGGCTACTACAACTACCTAAAAGGGCTGCTACAACTATCCAAAAGGGGACTGCTACTGCTATATATGGGTGGGCTGCAACTATATAGAGGGGGCTACACCTAAAGGGAGCAACTATCTACAGGGGACAGCTAACTATAGGGGCCTACTTACAGGTGGCACGTACCTATTCGGGCACCTGTGTAATGGGGAGAACTAGGTAAAGGGACCTGTCTACTTAATAGGGGGGAACATACCGACTCTTCTCTATATCACTTAGGGTGAGTTCACATATATCACGCGTCCGGCATAGTTTGCTAGAACGGATTCCATTTATTTGAATGGGAGAGTTCACAATCATCCAGCATCTCAATTTTGACACCGAATACTTGGACACCGTGGATTGCACCGGACAGGGGAACGCAGCTTTCAGAAACAATGGATGCCAGATGCCATTGTCATTAGTTATGGCATCAGTTGTGCCAGAATCTAGGCTGAGTTCACCCATGCCGAACATATGTGAACCCAGCCTCATCTACCCAGTCTACTGTGTGAGACACCAAGGGGGTTCTTATTACGGTCTGGGGCACTATAGGTGCTGGAAAAGTGCGTAGCCTAAAATGTTTGCCTGGCAGGTTCTGTGGAGATGGTTTGTGTCTGGAAGAAATCTTTATGATGGTCTGGACTGGATGGAGAAGAAAAAGGAGAGTAAATGATTCTGATTAGAGAAGACATCCCTAGCGAGTCACCTGATGTAACTGTATGTAATCACTGCAAAGACTGTGTAGAGCTGTTATCTACCACTATGAAGGAGATTTATCATTCTTTTCAAACGAATGGCTTATATGACAATTTTTTTTATTTACTTTTGCTTACATGCAACCTATTATTAAACAGTCACACAACCTTGATAAATAAATCACGCATAAGCGAAACCCGCTTACAAAAGCATTTTTTAAAGCAGAAAAGTTTTCCCTTATGTTAATAGCTGAAGTTCTTTAACTGCCCTTTATTACCAGTAGCGTTGCTAGAGAGTGATGGGGAGGGGGCGTACCACATCGGGTGACACCCTGACTGGCCAGCCTTGCACTAAATAGCTGCACTCCAACTATCCCGCAACAACCCATCCTCCCTCCTCAGAAATAAAAAAAATATTGAAAACATACTATGCCGCACCATGAATATACATACTCTGGAGGCTTTTTGTTTAATTTTGAGCCTGCATTTTGTTACGTTGGTGGGCAGAGTCTTGCGTTGCTGCGCTGAGGCCGGTGTTTACATCAGGAAGGAAGACAGAGCAGCACCAACAGGCACATAAACAATAGTGAAGCAACACAAATAAAATAAAAAAAAACAGCTTGGTACGTTACCCACCCCAAAATATGCACGAAGCTGTTTTACTATGGATGTTTCTTTTTTTGAGGAAAAATTTTAGTGCCACATATGGGTTATTTATGTAGTCCGAAAAAAATCTTACACAATTATTTTGTGCCTTATTCTATTTTAACACAATATTAATTTTAAAATTTAGTGGGTACGTCAGCATGTACGTGTCCGATAATTAACAAGGTGTTCAGTGTGTATTTTCAACCTTAAAATTAATAGTTATTAGTTATATAATTAATCTTTTCAATAATTAACATTAACATTAATGTAGTAGCTTTGTTTCATGATGTAGAACAAGAAGAGTTGTTATAGTGGGTGTTAATGTCCTTTTGTGCAGACGTCTGCACTTTCTGTAAGCCAGGATGGACCTGGAGGATATATGCGACTTTTAAATGGAGATACTACTTTTTTTCTTCATAAATAGCGACTATCGCAATTGATAAATACATGACCACTGCAAAGTAAATTACTACGTGAGCAGATTTCAGAAATGTGCTTTGGAATAAGCAAAAATTTACAGCATGTATAGAAAAGTCGCACGTGCGCAAGTACATGCGACTTTTTTTTACGTAAAAAAAAAAATCTACTAAGAAGCTTGATAAATCTCCTTCTATATGATTACAGTATGTGGGTATATTTTTTTTCCTTGTATATTTGTATCATTGGTAATATTTGTTCTAGTACTCTAAAATTGGTCAGTAACATTATGATTTTAATATGTATGGTGACAATATTCCCTTCTTGTATACTGTTATTATTGGTAATATTGGTCAGCATAAAGGATTTGTTCAGTAACAGTATGATGGTAATATATAGGGTGATAATATTTCTTGTATACTGGTATTATTGGTAATATTGGTCTCAGTATACCAGTATTATTTGGTAACTATATGATTTATTTAGAGATATCATGGGATATTGTCTTAGCTATCTTAATGTATGTGTGTATGTATATATATATATATATATATATATATATATATATATATATATTATGTTTTTCCCGTAATGTACCCTTTTATACCTGACTATAATTAACATTTGGCCCCTCCCTCTTGTGCCTTCACATGCGCCTTGTTACGCCGAGCGCTCCGGGTCCCTGCTCCTCCCCGGAGCGCTCACGGCGTCTCTCTCCCTGCAGCGCCCCGGTCAGCCGGGAGCGCTGCACTGACATGGCCGTCGGGGATGCGATTCGCACAGCGGGACGCACCCGCTCGCGAATCGCATCCCAAGTCACTTACCCGTCCCGGTCCCCTGCTGTCATGTGCTGGCACACGCGGCTCCGCTCTCTAGGGCGCGCGCGCGCCGGCTCTCTGAGACTTAAAGGGCCAGTGCACCAATGATTGGTGCCTGGCCCAATTAGCTTAATTGGCTTCCACCTGCTCCCTGGCTATATCTGCTCACTGCCCCTGCACTCCCTTGCCGGATCTTGTTGCCTTGTGCCAGTGAAAGCGTTTAGTGTTGTCCAAAGCCTGTGTTACCTGAACTCCTGCTATCCATCTTGACTACGAACCTTGCCGCCTGCCCCGACCTTCTGCTACGTCTGACCTTGCCTCTGCCTAGTCCTTCTGTCCCACGCCTTCTCAGCAGTCAGCGAGGTTGAGCCGTTGCTAGTGGATACGACCTGGTTGCTACTGCCGCAGCAAGACCATCCCGCTTTGCGGCGGGCTCTGGTGAACACCAGTAGCCTCTTAGAACCGGTCCACCAGCACGGTCCACGCCAATCCCTCGCTGACACAGAGGATCCACTACCTGTAAGCCGAATCGTGACAGTAGATCCGGCCATGGATCCCGCTGAGGTGCCGCTGCCAAGTCTCGCTGACCTTACCACGGTGGTCGCTCAGCAATCGCAGCAGATTGCCCAACAAGGACAGCAGCTGTCGCAGTTGACCGCCACGTTACAGCAACTTCTGCCTCTGCTACAGCAGCAACCATCTCCTCCGCCAGCTCCTGCACCTCCTCCGCAGCGAGTGGCCGCTCCTAGCCTCCGCTTGTCCCTGCCGGACAAATTTGATGGGGACTCTAGACTCTGCCGTGGATTTCTGTCTCAATGTTCCCTGCATATGGAGATGTTGTCGGACTTGTTTCCTACAGAACGGTCTAAGGTGGCGTTCGTAGTGAGCCTTCTTTCAGGAAAGGCCTTGTCTTGGGCCACACCGCTCTGGGACCGCAATGATCCTGCCACAGCCACAGTCCAGTCCTTCTTCGCTGAAGTCCGTAGTGTCTTCGAGGAACCAGCCCGAGCTTCTTCTGCCGAGACTGCCCTGCTGAACCTGGTCCAGGGTAATTCTTCAGTGGGCGAGTACGCCATCCAATTTCGTACTCTTGCTTCCGAATTATCATGGAATAACGAGGCTCTCTGCGCGACCTTTAAAAAAGGCCTATCCAGTAGCATCAAGGATGTGCTGGCCGCACAAGAGATTCCTGCCAACCTGCAAGAACTTATCCATTTGGCCACCGGCATTGACATGCGTTTTTCTGAGAGACATCAGGAGCTCCGCCAGGAAAAAGACTTAGATCTCTGGGCACCTCTCCCACAGCATCCTTTGCAGTCTACGCCTGGGCCTCCCGCCGAGGAGGCCATGCAAGTGGATAGGTCTCGCCTGACCCAGGAAGAGAGGAATCGCCGTAGGGAAGAAAATCTTTGTCTGTACTGTGCCAGTACCGAGCATTTCTTGGTGGATTGCCCTATTCGTCCTCCACGTCTGGGAAACGCACGCACGCACCCAGCTCACGTGGGTGTGGCGTCTCTTGGTTCAAAGTCTGCTTCTCCACGTCTCACGGTGCCCGTGCGGATTTCTCCTTCAGCCAACTCCTCCCTCTCAGCCGTGGCCTGCTTGGACTCTGGTGCCTCTGGGAATTTCATTTTGGAGTCTTTGGTGAATAAATTCTGCATCCCGGTGACCCGTCTCGTCAAGCCGCTCTACATTTCCGCGGTCAACGGAGTCAGATTGGATTGCACCGTGCGTTACCGCACAGAACCCCTCTTGATGTGTATTGTACCCCATCACGAAGTGATTGAGTTCTTCGTCCTTCCCAACTGTACCTCTGAGGTCCTCCTCGGTCTGCCATGGCTCCGGCTTCATTCTCCCACCCTTGACTGGACCACCGGGGAGATCAAGAACTGGGACTCTGCTTGCCATAGGAAGTGCCTCTCCCCCCCTCCCAGTCCCGTCAGGCAAGCCTCAGTGCCTCCTCATGGCCCCCGTCCTGGTGACACACTGCCCCGTGCCAGGCTTCGCCCTCTGCCCTCCCTCCCCATTCCCACTCCTGCTGTACTGCCTGCCTTTGAGGAAACCCTCCATTCACTCCCGGTGTCCTCGTCCCAGGTAAAGCAGTTGTCGGACAAAAAAAGGGGGAGACCTAAGGGGGGGGGGGTACTGTTACGCCGAGCGCTCCGGGTCCCTGCTCCTCCCCGGAGCGCTCACGGCGTCTCTCTCCCTGCAGCGCCCCGGTCGGTCCCGCTGACCGGGAGCGCTGCACTGACATGGCCGCCGGGGATGTGATTCGCGCACGGGACGCACCCGCTCGCGAATCGCATCCCAAGTCACTTACCCGTCCCGGTCCCCTGCTGTCATGTGCTGGCGCGCGCGGCTCCGCTCTCTAGGGTGCGCGCGCGCGCGCTCGCTCTCTGAGACTTAAAGGGCCAGTGCACCAATGATTGGTGCCTGGCCCAATTAGCTTAATTGGCTTCCACCTGCTCCCTGGCTATATCTGCTCACTGCCCCTGCACTCCCTTGCCGGATCTTGTTGCCTTGTGCCAGTGAAAGCGTTTAGTGTTGTCCAAAGCCTGTGTTACCTGAACTCCTGCTATCCATCTTGACTACGAACCTTGCCGCCTGCCCCGACCTTCTGCTACGTCTGACCTTGCCTCTGCCTAGTCCTTCTGTCCCACGCCTTCTCAGCAGTCAGCGAGGTTGAGCCGTTGCTAGTGGATACGACCTGGTTGCTACTGCCGCAGCAAGACCATCCCGCTTTGCGGCGGGCTCTGGTGAACACCAGTAGCCTCTTAGAACCGGTCCACCAGCACGGTCCACGCCAATCCCTCGCTGACACAGAGGATCCACTACCTGTAAGCCGAATCGTGACACGCCTTCACATAGCCACACCTTTTACTGAAATGGGCTGCTTAATCTAAAATGCCCAGGCCTATTTTTGGTCCCAGTCCGGCCCTGTCGAGAACTGTCCTGAGCAGGAGAAGTTTACTATGGGGATTTGGGGATGAAAAAAAATATATAAAAACACATTTGGTATCGCCACTTGCGTAATTGTCTGAACAATTTAATTATGATGAGTAAATGCAAAAAAATTATAATTCCAAACGCCAAAATTGCTGATTTTTTTTTTATCACATCACGTCTCAGAAAATATGTAATAAAAAGTGATCAACAAGTCACATATAAGCGAAAGTGGTACTGTTAAAAACTACAGCTCATGGTGAAAAACATAAACACTAACATAGCAGTTTAGGTGTAAAACTAAAAAAAAGTTTTACAGGTCAGAACATGGCATTGAACAAACCTTTTTTTTTAAAGTTTTCAATTTTTTTCATCATTAACCCCTTAAGGACTCAGCCCATTTTGGCCTTAAGAACTCAGACAATTAATTTTTTACGTTTTCATTTTTTCCTCCTCGCCTTCTAAAAATCATAACTCTTTTATATTTTCATCCACAGACTAGTATGAGGGCTTGTGTTTTGCACGACCAGTTGTCCTTTGTAATGACATAACTCATTATATCATAAAATGTATGGCGCAACCAAAAAACACTATTTTTGTGGGGAAATTAAAACAAAAAACGCAATTTTGCTAATTTTGGAAGGTTTTGTTTTCACGCCGTACAATTTATGGTAAAAATGACATGTGTTCTTTATTCTGAGGGTCAATACGATTAAAATGATACCCATTATTATATATTTTTATATTCTTGTTGCGCTTAAAAAAAATCACAAACTTTTAAACCAAATTAGTACGTTTATAATCCCTTTAATTTGATGACCTCTAACTTTTTTTTTCCGTATAAGTGGCGGTATGGGGGCTCTTTTTTTGCGCCATGATCTGTACTTTTTTTTTATTTCACATTTGCATATAAAAAACTTTTAATACATTTTTTATAATTTTTTTTTAATAAAATGTATAAAAAAAGTAGGAATTTTTGACTTTTTTTTTTTTTTCGTTCACGCCGTTCACTTTACGGGATCATTAACATTTTATTTTAATAGTTCGGACATTTACGCACGCGGCAATACCAAATATGTCTATAAAAAATGTTTTTTACGCTTTTGGGGGTAAAATAGGAAAAAACGGACGTTTTACTTTTTTATTGGGGGAGGGGATTTTTCACTTTTTTTTAACTTTAACTTTTACATTTTTTTACATTTTTTTTTACACTTGAATAGTCCCCATAGGGGACTATTCATAGCAATAAGATGATTGATAATACTGATCTGTTCTATGTATAGGACATAGAACAGATCAGTATTATCGGTCATCTCCTGCTCTGGTCTGCTCGATCACAGACCAGAGCAGGAGACGCCGGTAGCCGGATGGAGGAAGGAGAGGGGACCTCCGTCCGGCATTCTGAATGATCGGATCCCCGCAGCAGCGCTGCGGGCGATCCGATCGTTCATTTAAATCGCGAACTGCCGCAGATGCCGGGATCTGTATTGATCCCGGCACCTGAGGGGTTAATGGCGGACGCCCGCGAGATCGCGGGCGTCGGCCATTGCCGGCGGGTCCCTGGCTGCGATCAGCAGCCGGGATCAGCCGCGCATGACACGGGCATCGCTCCGATGCCCGCGGTTATGCACAGGACGTAAATGTACGTTCTGGTGCGTTAAGTACCACCTCACCAGGACGTACATTTACGTCCTGCGTCCTTAAGGGGTTATATGAAATAGGAATTTTTTTTTTATGTCATTGGAATCGTACTGACCCATAGAATAATGTTTGCATGTCAGATTTACCGCATTGTAAACTCCTAAAAAGAAACAATTGTCCCACAAAATTGTGCATTTTTTTCAATTTTGCCTTACATATATTTTTTTCTGGCTCCATAATACATTATATGATAAAATAAAGTTCACCAATGAGTACAACATGTCCCACAAAAAATAAGCCCTAATGCAACTTTGTCAGTGGACAAAATAATAAAGTTATGGCTGAGGAGGAGGGGAAAAAAATGTGAGCCAAAAAAAATTAATTGGGGGTCTACTTTATAACCCTAGCCACCTGTGACATAGGACATCTCCTTGTTGCCTGAATCCTTTGCACCAGCAAACATTTTGGCATCGGTTTCTCATGGGTAAGAGCCCAAGGATTGCTGCGTAGATCAATGCCGCAGCAGAAGCTCCAGGCCAGCCAAAGGCGCTTAGTTGCATCCTCCTATCATGTCAGGGAAAGTGCATGAATGTCCACATAAAACATGAACCTCCCACTACATTAGTATGCATGAAGATGAGCCTGCTCTCTATAATAAAAAAAAAAAAAATGCCAAGCTGCTTTTAATAAGAATGCTCTTCAGAAGAAAATGCTATATAACCAAGTTGTGTAGATTCCTCAGGAGGGAAAGAAGCTGAAAGGTAAACCCCAGATAAGGAAAATAATGCAGGGTCTTACTGCTATGACTACACTCCTGTAAGTAAATATCTACACAAGTAAAACAAGATCATCCAGGACAATGGCCAAGCCTGAAGGATGCTCTGTTAAACAACAGAATAAAGCCTCTGCTACCAAATAAAGGGTATTTTTGATTTCCTGATCGTCCTACGGCGGCACAAAGGGTTAAAGAATTTTCCTGTACCAGAAAACAGAAGAACATACAAAGCAATACATGCAGGATGCAAGTAAAATTATAACCAATTAGCTTAAGCACCTCCTTACTCCTGTACCACCCCCCGCTCGTATATAGTCCCACAGAGCCAGAGTACACGTGTATTTATTTTTCTTCTAGGAAGAAGAACAAGGATGCAAGGGCTCCATACCTGGGGCTGCTCAGGTCCCTGGAGTGAAGTTTAGCTGTATACCGGGGGCTTCCCTGGTCCCTCGGCTTCACCCCGACGCTGCGGTATCCAGGGGCTTCCTGGCATGGCAGCGTATCCTCCCTGGACATGGGTCGCGCGACTGGCAATCATCCACAGCTCCAGGACAGGTGAGCTCTCTGTGGTGGAGCGTACGGTACTCGTGGGAGTTTGGCGACGGCGCCTTCACTGGGTATACCAAAATGGCGCGGGGTGAGCCTAGTGTGCAGTCGCGGCTGGCGCCTGACGCACGGAGCATGCGCAAGATCCCGGAAGTGTTTAAAATGCCGGTCCTGCCGCTGGGAGCCTTAGCCTTAGCCTTTGGCAGCAGGTTTCTCAGCCGGCAGAGGTAATTTGCGGTGACTCCTTCTGTCCCTGTGTGTTTGGGAACCTGAGAGGCAAGATTTCTTATGTATACTTACCCCTTTTTTTCCAGATGTCTCGTCCTGGAGGGAAAAGGTCAAGAAAGACCAGACACCGCTCCTGTGTCAGATGTCAGGAGTTACTGGCAGATAATTGGGAGGCGGATATATGCAGTCTGTGCACCACACCTGCTCATACTTCCTCTACCCCTATGGAACCCAAAGCCTTTTTAGGCTGGCTGAAATGAGAGCTGTGTTCTACCCTTTCGGAAGTGAAGTCGGCTTTTAAGGGTGATGGGATTAAACAGAGTACCCATAGGGAAGTCTCTCCTGTCTCGTCTTCATCCTCCAGCTCCATCTCGGATTCTGATAGTGCCTGTAGTGACAGGAGAGAAGTCATGGAGATTACAGAAGACTTATATCTCCTAAATAAAGATAAGCTGCCAGATCTTTTGTCAGCAGTTAAGGAGGTCTTGGAATGTGATGACGACGTATCCTCCAAACTGCAAAAAGACCAGTTATATTATTTCCCTCCCTCGCGAGACAGGTTGCTTCCTTCTCACCCAATCTTAAAGGACTGGTTTTCTAAGGACTGGTCTAAGCCAGAGAAGAGAACGGATCCAGGGGCAAGGCTGAAGTCTGCCTATAGAATCTCCCCAGCGGCCTGTCAAGAGTGGGAAAATCCTCCCAAGGTGGATTTAGCGGCTGCGAGGCCTGCCAAGAAGGCTATCTTCCCTTCTGAGGAGTCATCTATGCTTTCTGACCCTATGGAAAGAAAAGCGGATATGCTAAATAAAAAATCATATACGGCGGCGGCTGCAGCAGCTAAGGTAGCATCAGCTTCCCTTCCAGTAGCGAGGGCTCTCAGAATCTGAGCTTTCCAGGGACATTGAGGATGGAGTGTCAAGAAAAGACCTGTTAAAAAGTCTTTCGGTAATGAAGTCGGCCTCAGAATTTCTCTGTGACGCTCCATTAGACGTGATGAAATTCTCATCAAGAGTCCTGGCCCTGTCCAATGCCTCCAGAAGGGCTCTATGGATTAAGAACTGGGGGGGGGGGGGGATATTTCCTCGAAAAATAGCTTTGTCTCTCTACCGTTCCATCCCTCTTCCTTGTTTGGACCCCAGCTAAAAGGGATTCTCAAAGCGCTCCATAAGGACAAGGGCGAAAGTTTTCCTTATCGCTGGACCAAGCCTGGGAAATATAGGCCGACAAGGTATAGAAGTCCCTTCAGGAAAAGAAGTAATTTTCGCCAGGATTCAAGGCGTCAATATAAGAAAAAGCAGGACTCCTCCTCCTTCAAGAAGAAGCCCTTTCTTGCCAAGGAGAAAGAACAATGACGCCGAGCTCGCGGTAGTCCCGGTAGGAGCGAGACTCCAAGCCTTTGCAGATATTTGGTCAAGAACGTGTACGGATGCTTGGGTCTCAGACTTGATAAGAACAGGTTACACCTTAGAGCTAAGGATCATTCCTCCAGACAGATTCATGATCAGCACAGCTTCCTCAGTAGTAGTGGATCTGATCCATTCCTTTCTTCAGAAGAATGCTCTGGAAGAAGTTCCAGACGAAGAAAAGAGAAAAGGTTTCTACTCCCCGGTTTTTGCCGTACCAAAATCGGAAGGAGAGTGGAGACTTGTCATCGATCTGTCTGTTCTCAACAGATTCTTTGTCAGAAAGAGATTCAAAATGGAGTCCATCAGGTCAGCTGTCCTAGATATCGCAGATGGGGATTTCATGGCGTCCTTGGATTTACAGGACGCGTACCTGCATGTTCCAGTCCGTCCAGCTCACAGGAGATTTCTACGTTTGGCCATAGAACATCATCACAATCCTACACTACGAGTTCACGTGCCTCCCTTTCGGCATAACCGCAGCGCCAAGGGTATTTACCAAGGTAGTGGTCGTGCTCGTAGCCCATCTGAGGCTGCAGGGAATCCATGTAACACCTTACCTGGATGACTGGTTGTTCAAGGCAAGCTCTAAACACCGGCTTATTCAACATCTCCAGATAGCCATGAAGGTACTGACGGATCACGGATTCTTAGTAAATCTCAGAAAATCCCGCTTGTCACCAGCAAAAAGAATTTCTTATCTAGGATTTCTCATAGACTCCGATCTGATAAAGCTCTTTCTGTCACAAGAAAGGCAGGACAATATAATTCAGAATCTTCATTTCTTCCTAGGGTTGGAGTCCTGCACAGTGCGCCTCGCTATGAAAGTTCTGGGTCTTCTAACATCAGCCATAGAGGCAGTGCCCTGGGCGAAGGCTCACATCAGGACCCTCCAAGCCCACATCCTGTCCCTCTGGAACAGAAACCAACTTCACCTGGATTCACCAATTCCTATTCCAGAGAGAGTCAAGAAGGACCTGAAGTGGTGGTTACAGCCAGCCAGATTCCTGCAGGGCAGGTCTCTCCGTTTGCCTCAGCCAGTAGTCCTCACCACGGATTCCTCAGGCTCCGGCTGGGGTGCCCATGTGGGGGATTCATGGGTTCAAGAAGCGTGGTCTGCGGAGATGAGGAGGATGTCCTCCAACTACAGGGAGCTGAAAGCTATCAGTCTGGCGCTGATTCATTTCAGGAATATGATCCACAACCAGCATGTTCAAGTCCTTTCAGACAATCTGCCGGCAATTTATTACCTCAACAAGCAGGGGGGTACGAGAAGCAAGTCTCTGCAGAAGTTATTTGCCAACATAATGATCTGAGCGGAGGAAAATATACAGTCAATCTCAGCGACTCACATAAAGGGATCAATGAACAGCACGGCAGACTGGCTCAGCAGGGGGAGGATCCTACCGGGGGAGTGGGACTCAACCCCAAAGTCTTCAGGGAGATCTCGGCCAAGTGGGGCCTTCCTCTTATAGATGTGTTTGCGACACAGGAGAACAAGAAGCTCCCAAAATTCTGCTCTCTCTCCAGAGTAGACCAACCCTGGGCGATAGACGGTCTATCAATATCTTGGATGAAGATGTTTGTCTACGCTTTTCCCCGTTACCTCTGATCCCCATGACGTTGAGGAAGATTGTGGACGACCAAGCCCGGGCTATAGTCGTTCTCCCGTTTTGGCCTCGACGGGCTTGGTTTCAAGTCGTGTGGGAAGCATCGAAAGGAGACTACTTCATGCTCCCAGTTTCCAAAGATCTCCTCCTCCAGGCGAGTCTTTTCCATCCAGACCCGGGCAGTCTGAGCTTGGCGGCTTGGAATGTGAACGCCAGACTTTGACCAGTCAAGGTTTCTCGGAATGGGTAGTGAACACATTCTTAGCATCCAGGAAGCCATCTACGCTAAGAGCCTACGGCAAAAATTGGCGTCTCTACTCCAACTGGTGTTCTAGAAATAATAGAGATCCGATGCTCACTCCCTCTTTGTTGTTGTTTTTACAGGAAGGGTTTGAGAAGGGACTCAAACCTAATACTCTGAAGGTGCAGGTAACGGCCATTAATGCCAATCTCAATGGTCTGTTTTCTAAATCTATGTTGGTTTCGAGATTCTTCAGAGCACTAAGAAGGTTACACCCTCCGTATCATCATCCCTTACCCTCTTGGGATCTGCCGCTGGTGTTAAGGAGACTTGGGGGGGAGCCTTTTGAGCCACTGGATTCGGCTCCCTTGAAGTGGTTATCTTTTAAGACTCTCTTTCTAGTAGCCATCACCTCAGCCAGGCGAATAGGGGAACTACAGGCTCTTTCCTGCAAAGAACCTTACCTCAGAATTCTACCCAACGCTGTCATTTTCAGGACGATGCCGGGGTTCCTTCCAAAAGTGCCTTCACCACAGAATCTCAATCAAGAGTTAGTACTACCGGTCCTGAGGGATGATGAAGATACAAGTCTCCATCTATTGGATGTAAGAAGGTCGGTCCTCACTTACCTGGAGAGAACAAGTGCCTTTAGATCCTCGGAAGCCTTTTTTGTTCTGTTCCAAGGATCCAAGAAGGGTCAAAAAGCAAGTAAATCCTCCCTTGCCAGATGGGTCAGGGATACTATCTGTCATTGTTATGAGCTAGATGGATCTACTTCTCCATTATCGCTGAGAGCCCACTCCACTCGCTCCACTGCAACATCCTGGGCGGAAAGGTATCACGTCCCTATGGAGCAAATTTGCAGAGCCGCAACATGGGCTTCACCATCCACCTTTGTAAAGCATTACCGATTAGACATCTCTGCCTCTGAGGGATCAGTCTTTGGCGCTAGCGTGATCCAGGCGGCAGGGGGGCATTATTCCCTCCCTGATTGATTCTTTGCACTGCTTTGCAAATCCCTTTGTGCCGCCGTAGGACGATCAGGAAGTGGGAAATTTGTTCCTACCTGAAATTTCCATTTCCTGGAGTCCGTAGGCGGCACAACTTTACCCTCCCATAAATAAACTCTTTACTGCTGCATACTATACACGTGTACTCTGGCTCTGTGGGGCTATATACGAGCGGGGGGTGGTACAGGAGTAAGGAGGTGCTTAAGCTAATTGGTTATAATTTTACTTGCATCCTGCATGTATTGCTTTGTATGTTCTTCTGTTTTCTGGTACAGGAAAATCCTTTAACCCTTTGTGCCGCCTACGGACTCCAGGAAATGGAAATTTCAGGTAGGAACAAATTTCCCACGTATTGCACAAACAAATATGCTAGAATTGCAACATTGCCAAGCTTTATTGAATATAATTGCATACATTAAAGGGGTACTCCTGTGGAAAAGTATTTTTTTTTTAAATAAACTGGTGCCAGAAAGTAAAACAGAAAGGAAAACAATTACTTCTATTAAAAAATCATAATCCTTCCAGTACTTAGCTGCTGTATGCTCCACAGGAAGCTCTTTTCTTTTTGAATTTCTTTTCAGTCTGACCATAGTGCTCTCTGCTGACACCTCTGTCCATGTCAGGAACTGTCCAGAGTAGGAGCAAATCCCCATAGCAAACCTATCCTGCTTTGGACAATTCCTTACATAGACAGAGGTATCAGCAGAGAGCACTGTGGTCAGACTGAAAAAACAACACAACTTCCTCTGTAGTATACAGCAGCTGATAAGGAAGGATTCTGATTCTGGAAGGATTAAGATTTTTTAATAGAAGTAATTTACAAATCTTGAACTGGGTAAGTTTTGCAGTTAAAATTTCTTCTTTATTGCAATATGGGAGTTGACCTGCTATGCTGCAATAAAGAAAACATTTTAACTGCAAAACTTACCCAGTGTTGTGGCTTCATTTATTCATTTGCAATTGTGGACTTTCTGCCTTTCTCTACTGAGCACGGGTATGTGGATATAGCCTCTTACTGCCAATACTGTCCAAAGCATATGTGAGTGGTGCCGGCTCGTACCTTCCTTCTAATTAATTTACAAATCTGTTTTACTTTCTGGCACCAGTTGATTAAAAAAAATGTATATATAGTTTTCCACCGGAGTACCCCTTTATCAGTGGCGTACCAAGGGGGGGGGGGGGGGCGGCCCTCCCTGGTTGCCACTCTCAAGGGGGGTGCCAGGGGCGGACTGACCCGCCGCCGCCGCAACTACTGAGGATCTGGGACACTCGTCCCAGATCCCCAGCAGACAGCGCTACATTCTCTTGTATGCGCGATACACGCACATACAGGAGAAGGCGTCCCCTCTGTGTGAGCCGCATCTGAAGCTCACACAGAGGAGACGTGACCTCCACCCCCACACAGCATGCAGTACAGGCGCCGGTGACGTCACTGTGGAGGGGAGAACACGCGGGCCCTGAAGCTGAGGAGATCGCTGCGTGGGATATCAGGTAAGCATCCTTTTTTTTATTTCATTAACCCTGCCTATACCTATGGGGAAGGGGGGATGCTCTGTATATACCTATGGGGAAGGGGGGTGCTCTGTATATACCTATTTGGAAGGGAGGGAGTGGGTGGGGGGTGCTCTGTATATACCCATGGGAAAGGGAGGGAGAGGGGATGCTCTGTATATACCTATGGGAAAGGGAGGGAGAGGGGGGTGCTCTGTATATACCTATGGGAAAGGGAGGGAGTGGGGGGGGTGCTCTGTATATACCTATGGGAAAGGGGGTGCTCTGTATATACCTATGGGAAAGGGAGGGAGAGGGGGGTTGTTCTGTATATACCTATGGGAAAGGGAGGGAGAGGGGGGTGCTCTGTATATACCTATGGGAAAGGGAGGGAGAGGGGGGTGCTCTGTATATACCTATGGGAAAGGGAGGGAGAGGGGGGTGCTCTGTATATACCTATGGGATGCTCTGTATATACCCATGGGAATGGGAGGGAGGGGGGTGCTCTGTATATAACTATGGGAAAGGGAGGGAGAGGGGGGATGCTCTGTATATACCTATGGGAGAGTGGGGGTGCTCTGTATATACCTATGGGAAAGGGAAGGAGGGGGGTTGCTCTGTATATACCTATGGGAAAGGGAGGGAGAGAGGGGGGTGCTCTGTATATACCTATGGGAAAGGGAAGGAGAGGGGGGTGCTCTGTATATACCTATGGGAAGGGGAGGGAGAGGGGGGTGCTCTGCATATACTTATGGGAAAGGGAGGGAGAGGGGGGTGCTCTGTATATACCTATGGGAAAGGGAGGGAGAGGGGGGGGTGCTCTGTATATACCTATGGGAAAGGGAGGGAAAGGGGGGGTGCTCTTCATATACCTATGGGAAAGGGAGGGAGAGGGGGGTGTAGCTCTGCATATACCTATGGGGAAGGGGGTGTAGCTCTGCATATACCTATGGGGAAGAGGGGGGGTGTAGCTCTGCATATACCTATGGGGAAGAGGGGGGTGTAACTCTGCATATACCTATGGTAAAGAGGGGGTTACCTGGCTACCTACCTACCTGCCCTTTTACTGTGCAGGACACCAAGGAGGGCATTATTACAGTTTGTGGGCCTATAGATGGAAAGATTGTGTAGAGGAGGGCACTGAATATATGCAGAGTCTGACATGTTTTTCCTGCAGATGTTAACCCCTTAAGGACTGAGCCCTTTTTCACCTTAAGGACTCGGCCATTTTTTGCAAATCTGACCACTGTCACTTTAAACATTAATAACTCTGGAATGCTTTTAGTTATCATTCTGATTCCGAGATTGTTTTTTCGTGACATATTCTACTTTAACGTAGTGGTAAAATTTTTTGGTAACTTGCATCCTTTCTTGGTGAAAAATCCCAAAATTTGATGAAAAATTTGAAAATTTTGCATTTTTCTAACTTTGAAGCTCTCTGCTTGTAAGGAAAATGGATATTACAAATCATTTTTTTTATTCACATATACAATATGTCTACTTTATATTTGCATCATAAAATTGATGAGTTTTTACTTTTGGAAGACACCAGAGGGCTTCAAAGTTCCGCAGCAATTTTCCAATTTTTCACAAAATTTTGAAACTCGCTTTTTTTCAGGGACCAGTTCAGGTTTGAAGTGGATTTGAAGGGTCTTCATATTAGAAATACCCCATAAATGACCCCATTATAAAAACTGCACCCCCGAAAGTATTCAAAATGACATTCAGTAAGCGTTTTAACCCTTTAGGGGTTTCACAGGAATAGCAGCAAAGTGAAGGAGAAAATCTTCATTTTTTACACTCGCATGTTCTTGTAGACCCAATTTTTGAATTTTTGCAAGGGGTAAAAAGGAGAAAATTTTTACTTGTATTTGAAACCCAATTTCTCTCGAGTAAGCACATACCTCATATGTCTATGTAAAGTGTTCGGCGGGCGCAGTAGAGGGCTCAGAAGGGAAGGAGCGTCAAATGGTTTTTGGGGGGCATGTCACCTTTAGGAAGCCCCTATGGTGCCAGAACAGCAAAAAACCCCACATGGCATACCATTTTGGAAACTAGACCCCTCGGGGAACGGAACAAGGGGTAATGTGAACCTTAATACCCCACAGGTGATTCACGACTTTTGCATATGTAAAAAAAAAAATTTTTTTACCTAAAATGCTTGGTTTCCCTAAAGTTTTACATTTTTAAAAAGGGTAATAGCAGAAAATACCCCCCCAAAATTTGAAGCCCAATTTCTCCCGATTCAGAAAACACCCCATATGGGGGTGAAAAGTGCTCTGCTGGCGCACTACAGGTCTCAGAAGCGAAGGAGTCACATTTGGCTTTTTTGAAGGAAATTTTGCTCTGGGGGCATGCCGCATTTAGGAAGCCCCTATGGTGCCAGGACAGCAAAAAAAAAACACATGGCATACCATTTTGGAAACTAGACCCCTCGGGGAACGTAACAAGGGGTAAAGTGAACCTTAATACCCTACATGTGTTTCACAACTTTTGCATATGTAAAAAAAAAGAAAAAAATTTACCTAAAATGCTTGGTTTCCCAAAAAATGTACATTTATACAAAGGGTTAAAGCAGAAAATACCCCCCAAAATTTGAAGCCCAATTTCTCCTGATTCAGAAAACACCCCATATGGGGGTGAAAAGTGCTCTGTTGGCGCACTACAGGTCTCAGAAGAGAAGGAGTCACATTTGGCTTTTTGAAAGCAAATTTTGCTCTTGGGGCATGCCGCATTTAGGAAGCCCCTATGGTGCCAGGACCGCAAAAAAAAAACCACATGGCATACCATTTTGGAAACTAGAGCCCTCGGGGAATGTAACAAGGGGTTAAGTGAACCTTAATACCCCACAGGCGTTTCACGACTATTGCATATGTAAAAAAAAATTTAAAAAATTTACCTAAAATGCTTCTTTTCCCAAAAACTTTACATTTTTAAAAAGGGTAAAAGCAGAAAATACCCCCAAAAATTTGAAGCCCAATTTCTCCTGAGTAGGGCGATACCCCATATGTGACCCTTAACTGTTGCCTTGAAATACGACAGGGCTCCAAAGTGAGAGCGCCATGCGCATTTGAGGCCTAAATTAGGGATTGCATAGGGGTGGACATAGGGGTATTCTACGCCAGTGATTCCCAAACAGGGTGCCTCCAGCTGTTGCAAAACTCCCAGCATGCGTGGACAGTCAACGGCTGTCCGACAATACTGGGAGTTGTTGTTTTGCAACAGCTGGAGGCTCCGTTTTGGAAACCGTGGCGTACCAGACGTTTTTCATTTTTATTGGGGAGGGGAGGGGGGCTGTGTAGGTGTATGTGTATATTTAGTGTTTTTTTACTTTTTATCTTATTTTTTGTGTTAGTGTAGTGTTTTTAGGGTACAGTCGCACGGGCGGGGGTTCACAGTAGTTTCTCGCTGGCAGTTTGAGCTGTTGCAGAAAATTTGCTGCAGCCCGATACTTACTGTAATCCTCCGCCCATGTGAGTGTACCCTGTACATTCACATTGGGGGCTGGAACATCCAGCTGTTGCAAAACTACAACTCCCAGCATGCGCTGACAGACTGTACATGCTGAGAGTTTTAATTTTGCAACAGCTGTAGGCACACTGGTTATGTATCACGGAGTTTGTGACCTTACTCAGTGTTTCAAAACCAGTGTGCCTCCAGCTGTTGCAAAACTACAACTCCCAGCATGTACGGTGCATGGTGTAAGGTGACTGCTGGGAGTTGTAGTTTGCAACAGCTGGAGGCACACCGGTCGTGAAACACTGAGTTAGGTAAAAAAAAACTCTAAGTTTCACAACCAGTGTGCCTTCAGCTGTTGCAAAACTACAACTCTCAGCAGTCACCAACAGCCAACGGGCATGCTGGGAGTTGTAGTTATGCAACCAGCAGATGCACCACTACAACTCCCAGCATGCACTTTAGCTGTTTGTGCAAGCTGGGAGTTGTAGTTATACAACAGCTGAAGGTACACTTTTCCATAGAAAAAATGTGCCTCCAGCTGTTGCAAAACCATAAGTCCCAGCATGCCCATAAGGGAATGCTGGGAATTGTGGTGGTCTGCCTCCTGCTGTTGCATAACTACAGCTCCCAGCATGCCCTTTTTGCATGCTGGGAGCTGTTGCTAAGCAACAGCAGGAGGCTGTAACTCACCTCCTGCTGCTGCTCCATCGCAGGCTGTCCCTCGCCACCGCCGTCGCTCCTGGGGCCCCGATCCAAACATGGACGCCGGGGATCGGGGTCCCCAGCACCCGGGGTCGTCTTCCCGCACCCGCTCACGCCCTCCGGAAGAGGGGCGGAGCGGGTGCAGGCGTGACACCCGCAGCAGGCGCCCTGATTGGTCGGCCGGTAATCCGGCCGACGAATCAGGGCGATCGTGAGGTGGCACCAGTGCCACCTCACCCCTGCAGGCTCTGGCTGTTCGGGGCCGTCAGAGACGGCCCCGAACAGCCAGTAATTCCGGGTCACCGGGTCACTGGAGACCCGATTGACCCGGAATCCCCGCAGATCGCTGGACTGAATTGTCCAGCGATCTGCGGCGATCGCCGACATGGGGGGGCATAATGACCCCCCTGGGCGATATGCCGGGATGCCTGCTGAACGATTTCAGCAGGCATCCGGCTCCGGCTAGCGGTGGGGACCGGAATTCCCACGGGCGTATGGATACGCCCTGCGTCCTTAAGGACTCGGAATGCAGGGCGTATCCATACGCCCTGCGTCCTTAAGAGGTTAAGAGATCCACATGGTGGTCTTATCCGGACGGAGAAGAAAAGGAAAGAGGACGCCGCTGATCAGAAAAGACGTAATTGTGAATCCCAAAATGTAACTGTAATTGCTTATATGGTATACGTATTCTGTGTACAGCTGATATCTACCGCCATATGGTCCTGTATATAATCACTTATATTGTATACAGATTCTTTATAGTATACTGGTCTGTGTATAGTGGTTTTATTCAGTACAGTATGGCGGTATTATTCAGTTATTGTGTGGTGGTATATATTTACTCCTTGTATACCAGTATTATTGGTCATTGAAATTTACCTACTTTAAAGTGTTTCTTACATACCGTATTTATCGGCATATAAGACGCACTTTTAAAACTTAAATTTAAGGCAAAAAGTCTGCCTGCGTGTTATACGCCGATAGATCTTCTGGTCACTGATTTAAAGCGGCCGCAGCAGCAGTGTTAACAGCACGGCAGCGGCCACTTTAAATCAGTGACCAGCGGCGTCTCCTCCCCGCTCTGTCACTTGTTTTCTCCCACGCTATCCACAGGTACTGGTGTGGTGGTTAGTGCAGGAGACGCTGATTAAAATGAGCCCTACCTTGTCCGGATCTGCCCTACCTTTTAATCAGCGTCTCCCGCACTATCCATCAGTACCTGTGTATAGTGCGGGAGAACCTCCCCCCTCCCTCATCATTCCCCCTTTTCCTGCTTTTTATAGTTTTGTTTATTTTCCTTACCTGGCTGCGCTTCGGCAGGTCAGGTAAGGAAACTGCTCTCCGAGCATGCTGGGAGTTGTTGTTTTGCAACATCTGGAGGTCCGCAGGTTGAAGACCTTTCCTTACTTGTCTGCGCTTCGGCTGTCTTGCGGGCTGCGGGGTCAGTGAAGCAGATGAGTGACATCCTCTGCCGGCTTCTCTGTGCGGCATCACTGACGTCACTTTTCATTTCCTGTAGTCGCCGCCAAAAAGTGACATCCCTGATGCCGCACAGAGAAGCTGGGAGAGGACTTAACATCTGCTTCACTGACCCCGCAGCCCGCAAAACAGCCGAAGCGCAGACAAGTAAGGAAAGGGGAAGAGTGGTCTTCAACCTGCGGACCTCCAGATGTTGCAAAACTACAACTCCCAGCATGCTCGAACAGCAGTTGGCTGTCCGGGCATGCTGGGAGTTATAGTTTTGCAACATCTGGAGGTCCGCAGGTTGAAGACCACTGGTTGCCATAGGAGGAACATGATGGGGGGATGATGAGATGGGGAAATGATGAGGGGGGGGAATGATGAGACGGGGAAATGATGAGGGGGGAATGATGGGGGGATGAGACAGGGGGAAATGATGAGGGGGGGATGATGAGACAGGGTGGGGGGAATGATGAGGGACATGATGAGACAGGGTGGGGGGATGATGAGACAGGGTGGGGGGATGATGAGCGGGGAATGATGAGGGACATGATGAGACAGGGTGGTGGGATGATGAGAGGGAATGAAGAGACAGGGTGGGGGGATGATGAGGGGGAATGATGGGGGACATGATGAGACAGGGTGGGGGGATGATGAGGGGGGAATGAGGGACATGATGAGACAGGGTGGGGGGATGATGAGACAGGGTGGAGGGATGATGAGGGGGAATGATGAGGGACATGATGAGACAGGGTGGGGGGATGATGAGACAGGGTGGGGGGATGATGAGGGGGGATGATGAGGGACATGATGAGACAGGGTGAGGGATGAGGAGACAGGGTGGGGGGGATGATGAGGGAGGGAATGATGGGGGACATGATGAGACAGGGTGGGGGATGATGAAACAGGGTGGGGGGATGATGAGGGGGGAATGATGGAGGACATGACGAGACAGAGTGGGGGATGATGAGACAGGGTGGGGGAATGATGAGGGGGGAATGATGGGGGAAATGATGGTGGGGGAGGCACTAAATGCTTAATGTCTGTATGGCTAGTGGTGATCTATGACAGGGGGAAATGATGAGACATGGGGGGGTGGCGATGAGAGGGGTAAATGTGGCACAGGGACTGATAAAAGGGAAGGAATGATGTGGCACTGGAGGGGACGGGACCAAACAGGTGCAGAAGAAAACATAGTTGGGGGGGATGATGTGGCATTTAGTCCAAGTAATTTATTTAACATTTTTTTTTTTACTTAAATTTCCCTGTTAAAATGGGGGTGCGTGTTATACGCCAGTGCGTGTTATACGCCGATAAATACGGTATATAAATTTAAATTTATTGTGTGTGGGATTTGGGTGGAATAGGAGCATGGCAGAAGATTGACGAGCTGAAGCCTAGCAGGGGTCCTTGCCTTTTTTTGGGTTCGGGGGCCCCGAGTGTTGTCAGTCCGCCCCTGGGGGAGGGGGTGTAATTAGGGGGGGGGGGTGCGTGTGTGTGTGTGTGTAGGGGGGGGGTGTCAAACAAAGGGTCCGCCCCGGGTGCCAAATGCTCTAGGTACGCCCCTGCCCTTTATGGATTTGTTCCAATTTCGATATGCTCACCATGACACTGATCTGAATAGAGCCTAAGAACTAAGATACTTAGCAGTGCAAGTTGGTTTGGTGAAAATATGGATAGTCTTTAAGAATCAAAATGCAAGTGCAATCAATGTGAAAATCATGCTGACTGTAATATCAATGAGGTTTTAGCTGTGAAACTGTGTGAACCCAACATTAAATAGGCACTGTCCCAGATACAAAAGCTTTTGATATGTTGTAAAGCATGTATAACCAATAGGTTTTGCAATTACTTTCATTATAACATTTTCTGTATTTAATACTGAAAAAGTCAGTCAAACAACTGCCCCCCTGTCTGCTTGGACACATACTAGTCCTGCTGTGTCCATGCGTCATCACCTATGTCATGGACACACTTCCTTGATTGACAGCTGTGAGCGTAGGGCTAACAGCTGGAGTAAAAATCCTCCCACTGTCAGCTTGTGTCCCGCTAATGTCAGTGAGGACAAGCTGGGAGTTGTAGTTGACGTGTCCCGGTACCGTATTGTATACGTTACCTTTATAGAGGTCCCCATAGTCAGAGTCCCTAGGACATCGGGGTCCCTCTTCTGTAATTATTCCCCTGTCACCCCTCATTTAGTTTATGACTGTATGGAAGTTCTTATCAATATAAGTATAAGTATAGATATATGTATATATTTAATTGCCTACCTGTTCGAGCATAGCAGGACCTGCAGGTCACGTGATCAGATTAGAACTCTATGGTTTTGCTACAGGACCTTTGGAGGTTCCCATGATGTGTTCACCCACCATGCACTGTAACGGTGAGTGACAGTTGTTATGGACCAATCCAAAACGGCCAGCCCCTGTCCATATAAAGGACCTGTGCCCTCTTAATCCCTCTCTTGGGTTGCTGACTCTGGAAGAGGTAGGACCACCACAGCTTACAAGACGATATACTAGGCCAAAGCCTTGCGGCCTAGGCCTCTAACATAGCGGATTAAGCAATTCCCCGCTACTCACCGCAAGATCACTGGACCTAAACGCACCCTTAAATCCAGCGGATCTATGCTATGCAATCAATAAGAAGCTAAATTGAGCTTATCTGATCCCAACCAACTGTCAATCGCTGCTCAGCTATATCTATAGAATCTCTGTTATCTGGACTGTTATTGCTGCATGTACAGAAATTCTTCAGTAAAAGTTCCTGCAAGTTTTCAGTTAACAGTGGTTGTGGACAATCCTTTATTTCTGCATCAACTATTGCTCTTGGGAAGGGTGGCAATAGGCCTCTCAAAATTTCCGTATTTAACCCACCACCCTGGCGTCATGAGTGACAAGGGTTAACAGCGCCCTTTATTATTCTGAACAGTAACACCCTAACTACCCTACACCCCCGAAAGGCTTTATCCCAATTCCGCCACCACATAGTTGATCATGCCCCTTTTCTGACCAACCATGCCCCATTTTCAGGTTTGTCAGGTTTGTAGGTTTATATTGGTGCAATGTACCAAAAATTCTGGCGCAGACAACATTTTTGCTGCACAACACGAGAAAAATAGGTCAAGTTTACAGTAGTAAATCAGGGCCACTATGATTTTATCAGTTTAGGTCATTTTGGCAGTCAGGTCTTGCAGAGTAAAATGCCTTGGGTGACAAGATGTGTATTATAAATGTATTATATTTGCTTCTATATAATTTTTTTTTTATTACATGCAAATGTTTTTCCTGTTTATGTGTGAGGTTGCATAAATTGACAGACAGATTAACTTTTCTCTGCAATTCACAGACAATAGAGCAATGTAAAATTTCATTTATTATAATTCATTACTGTACAAGGTAGTGCAGATACAAACATGCGCATTAAATGTAAATTGCTTATATCACACTTTATTTAATCCATATAAAAATCCTAAGAAAAAATTTTTCATCCAAAAAGACATACAAAGTGAAAAACACTAGAAAAAAAGCACAAAGTGTGAGTTGATGCATTTCCAACCACAGGGGTTCTTACTTCATATGGTCCGGACAAGATCATCCGGGCCTCTGCATTAAAAATTGCTTCAGGGTGTATCACACTTCCATGCGGTACTATATTTTCCCTTTTCATTTTAATTTTCCATAATTTCACCCCAATGTACCAAGTCCAGAGTACATTCCAAATTTTAACCCCATGAAACCACTAAATTGCCCCCAAAAAAATTTCTGCCAAAAAAAAATACAAAAATTATAAGATCTCTGGGGGTGTTTTTTTTTTTTTTTTAAATGGGTCATGGGTCACTGAGTCACTATCATCGGGGACTTTTTATGTTCCCTCAAATGCGCAGCGCTCTCTCTCCACTTGAGCGGGGTGCGCATTTGAGGCAACAGGTTAGGGACGGCCACACACATCACATTCCCAGAATAATGATTCAGAGCATAGGAATTGGGGTGGGCATATTCTTTTTGGCTATGCTCTGGGTCATCATTCTGGGAACATAATCTGTTTTATAATTTTATGTCCCACTCTACCCCATTTTAGTAACTTACCCCATGTAACGTTTATTAATTACCTCATGTAATGCCCCTTGAGGGGGTCCCACTGCTTAGTGCAATTTCGAAGCTCAAGGCCCCTGACTGCACTCCTGTTCTTCTATGACCGGTCCAGATATTAGGTATGTTCTTATTCCAAAGAAATGTATTTACCAATTTACATTTTTTTTGCTGTTCTGGCACTAAATGCGACATGCCCCCCCCCCCCATTTCAGCGAAATGTGCAAATGTGACTTCTCTTCTGAGCATTGTAGTGCGCCCGCAGTGCACTTGACGTCCACACATGGGGTATTACCATACTCAGAAGAGATGGGGTTACACATTATGGGGGGCATTTTCTCCTATTACCCCTTCTAAAAATCAAAAATTTGGGGACAAAACTGCATTTTAGTTAAAAATAATTTACACATCCAAAGTAGTCAAACACCTGTGGGTGGTAAGGCTCACTGTACCCCTTGTTACATTCCTTGAGGGGTGTAGTTTCCAAAATAGTATGCCATGTATTTATTTTTTTTTATGCTGTTCTGGCACCATAGGGGCTTCCTAAATGCGACATGCCCTAGAAAAACCATTTCAGCAAAATGTGCTTTCCAAAAGCCAAACGTGCCGACTCCTCTTCTTAGCATTGTAGTTCACTCGCAGAGCCCTTGACGTCCACACATGGGGTATTTCCATACTCAGAAGAGATGGCGTTACACATTTTGGGGGGCATTTTCTCCTATTACCCCTTCTAAAAATCTAAAATTTGGGGGAAAACCAGCATTTTAGTGAAAACATTTTTTTTTTTTATTTACACATCCAACTTTAACGAAAAGTCGTCAAACGCCTGTGGGGTGTTAAGGCTCACTGTACCCCTTGTTACATTACTTGAGGGGTGTAGTTTACAAAATAGTATGCCATGTGTTTTTTTTTTTTTTTGTACTGTTCTGGCACCATAGGGGCCTCCTAAATGCGACATGCCCTAGAAAAACCATTTCAGCAAAATGTGCTTTCCAAAAGCCAAATGTGACTCCTTCTCTTCTGAGCATTGTAGTGCGCCTGCAGTGCACTTGATGTCCACACATGGGGTATTACCATACTCAGAAGAGATGGGGTTACACATTTGGGGGGGCATTTTCTCCTATTACTCCTTGTAAAAATCTAAAATTTGGGGGAAAACTAGCATTTTAGTGAAAAAAAAATGTATTAACACATCCAACTTTGACATAAAGTCGTGAAACACCTCTTCGGTGTTAAGGCTCACTGTACCCCTTGTTACGTTCCTTGAGGGGTGTAGTTACCAAAATAGTATGCCATGTGTTTTTTTGCTGTTCTGGCACCATAGGGGCTTCTTAAATGTGGCATGCCCCCCAAAAACCTTTTTAGAAAACTCACTCTCCAAAATCCCATTGTCGCTCCTTTCCTTCTGAGCCCTCTACTGCGCCCGCCGAACACTTGACATATACATATGAGGTATTTCCTTACTCGAGAGAAATTGGGTTACACATTTTAGGAAGATTTCTCTCCTTTTACCCCTTGTAAAAAATCAAAAACTGGGTCTCCAAGAACATGCGAATGTAAAAAATGAAGATTTAGAATTTTCTCCTTCAATTTGCTACTATTCCTGTGAAACACCTAAAGGGTTAACACACGTACTGAATGTCATTTTGGATACTTTGAGGTGTGCAGTTTTTATAATTGGGTAATTTGTGGGGTATTTCTAATATGAAGGCCCTTCAAATCCACTTCAAAACTGAACTGGTCCCTGAAAAATTCAGATTTTGAAAATTTTGTGAAAAATTGGAAAATTGCTGCTGAACTTTGAAGCCCTCTGATGTCTTCCAAAAGTAAAAACATGTCAACTTTATGATGCAACCATAAAGTAGACATATTGTATATGTGAATCAATATATAATTTATTTGGAATATCCATTTTCCTTATAAGCAGAGAGCTTCAAAGTTTAAAAAAAAAGCAACATTCATTTTTTTCATCAAATTTTTGAATTTTTCACAAAGAAATTAAACAAGTATCAACAAAATTTTACCACTAACATAAAGTAGAATATGTCACAAAAAAACAATCTCGGAATCAGAATGAAAGGTAAAAGCATCCCAGAGTTATTAATACTTGAAGTGACAGTGGTCAGATGTTCAAAAAATGGCCGGGTCCTTAAGGTATATTTGGGCTGGGTCCTTAAGGGGTTAAGGACCAAGCCCATTTTAACCTTAAAGGGGTACTCCACTGGAAAACATTTTTTTCAAATCAACTTGTACCAGAAAGTTAAACAGATTTGTAAATTTAAAAATCTTAATCCTTCCAGTACTTATCAGCTGCTGTATTTTCCACAGGAAATTCATTTCTTTTTGAATTTCCTTTCTGCCTGACCACAGTGCTCTCAGCTGACACATCTGTCCATTTTAGGAACTGTCCAGAGAAGAAGCAAACCCCTATAGCCAACCTCTCCTACCCTGAACAGTTCCTAAAATGGAAAGAGGTGTCAGCAGAGAGCACAGTGGTCAGACAGAAAGGAAATTCAAAAAGAAATGAATTTCCTGTGGAAAATACAGCATCTGATAACTGGAAGGATTAAGATTTTTAAATAGAAGTAATTTACAAATCTGTTTAACTTTCTGGCACCAGTTGATTAAAAAAAAAATGTTTTCCACCGGAGTACCCCTTTAACCCCTTAAGGACGCAGGACGTAAATGTACGTCCTGGTGCGGTGGTACTTAACGCACCAGGACGTACATTTACGTCATGTGCATAACCGCGGGCATCGGAGCGATGCCCGTGTCATGCGCGGCTGATCCCGGCTGCTGATCGCAGCCAGGGACCCGCCGGCAATGGCCGACGCCCGCGATCTCGCGGGCGTCCGCCATTAACCCCTCAGGTGCCGGGATCAATACAGATCCCGGCATCTGCGGCAGTGCGCGATCCGATCATTCAGAACGCCGCACGGAGGTCCCCTCACCTTCCTCCGTTTTTTTGCATGAGAAATTGTACTTTGTAATGAAACCTCTCATTTTAACATAAAATGTACGGCGAACCCAAAAATATTTTTTTAGGGAGGAAATTTAAATGAAAACCAAAATTTGGCACATTTTGGAGGGTATTGTTTTCACACTATACACTTTACGGTAAAAATGACATGTGTTCTTTATTCTGTGGGTCAATTCGATTAAAAGGATACCCATGGCTAGATACTTTTATATTTTTGTACCGCTTAAAAAAAAATCTAAAACTTTTTGTACAAAATCAGTAATCTAAAATCGCCTATTTTGACAACCAATAACTTTTTTCATTTTTCCGTATATAGGGCGGTATGAGGGCAAATTTTTTTGCGCCGTCATCTGTACTTTTTATCGATACCACATTTGCATATATAAAACTTTTAGATAATTTTGTATACATTTTTTAAAATAAAATGTGACAAAAAAGCTGCATTTTTGGACTTTTTTTTTATTTTTTACGTTTACGCCATTCACCTACGGAATAATTAACATTATATTTTGATAGTATGGACATTTACGCATGCGGCAATACCAAATATGTTTATTTTAAAAAATTACGCTTTTTGGGGGTAAAATGGGAAAAACTGACAATTTTCATTTTTATTGGGGGAGGGGATTTTTCAACTCTTATTTTACACTTTTTATGTACCCATAGGGGACTATCTATAGCAATCCTTTGATTGCTAATACTGTTCAGTGCTATGTATAGGACACAGCACGGTTCAGTATTATCGGTCATCTTCTGCTCTGGTCTGCTCGATCTCAGACCAGAGCAGAAGACCCTGGGAGCCAGCCGGAGCTAGGTGAGGGGACCTCCGGCCGCCATGCTGGATGATCGGATCGCCGCAGCAGCGCTGCGGCGATCCGATCATCCATTCAAAGTGCCGCACTGCCGCAGATGCCGTGATCTGTATTGATCACGGCATCTGAGGGATTAATGGCGGACATCCGCGCAATCGCGGATGTCGGCCATTACCAGCGGGTCCCCGGCTGCTACTGGCAGCTGGAACCTGCCATGTATGACGCCAGCACCGTTCCGATGCTCGCGGTCATGCACAGGACGTAAATGTACGTCCTGGCGCGGGAAGTCCCGCCAAACCAGGGCGTACATTTACGTCCGTGGTCGTTAAGGGGTTAATGCTCTGAATTTTGTTACGTGGTATGGTATGCAAACTTGCATCACCATGCTCTGAAATTATTTATGCTGCTGATTCCAAAACACATGTAACATGCTTATATAAATTGTTAGATTGTAATTTTCCACATGGATTAAATAATAGAATGGATTGCATTCTACATTATTGTGATTAGTGTGTCCTATAACCAAATTTATGTTTTTAATAATCATTTTTTATGAACTATAATCTAGACAATATGCTAATTAGTGAGGATAAAGTATCCTTTTCTCAGAATCCTTAATATGAATTTAAGTTATTCAAGCTTTTATGAATAGTGCTGATCCAGTATTTTGTTCATAATCTATCTGTGAGAGGAGTGCTGTACAATACAAGCCCAGGTGAGCTGAAACTATTTTTGTATTTTACCCATATCACAGCTGTATAAGTGATGATAAGCATTCATAGGAATGCTATCCTATCTGTGAAAAAGCATGGTCCCTAGCTGCCTACTATAAACTGTGAAAGAACAGCAAAAACATAAAAAGTGCATTAATATGAATTAAGATGCAAAGCTACAAACATACACACACACAAGTTAGGTGCAGTACAGTTCCCCCACATTAGGTGCAGGACAGTTCCCCCACATTAGGTGCAGTACAGTTCCCCCACATAAGGTGCAGTACAGTTATCCCACATTCGGTGCAGTACAGTTCCCCCACATTAGGTGCAGTACAGTTCCCCCACATTAGGCGCCGTACAGTTACCCCACATTAGGTGCAGTATAGTTCTTTACATTAGGTGCAGTATAGCTCCCCACATTAGATGTAGTACAGTTCCCCACATTAGGTCCAGTATAGTTCCCCCACAGACATACAGCCTTCAGCCATATACAGTGTATGGCTGGAGGCTGTATGTCTGTGTACTGCCCCACTTCAGTGTTCCAGCCACCGCTCCTCCAGTCTTGGGTCATGATCTACTGCTATGGCCTATAGACCATAGCAGTAGGTCCCGGGACCGGAGGAGTGGTAGTCGGGCTGCCAGCTGGTGCTGGCGACTTACCATGACGGCCAGCGCGTATCCTCCTCCTCATCGATGCTCCACTCCTCCGTTCCGATGGGCGCACGCACGGGACGTCAGTGACGTCCCTGCAAGCGCTACCTCCCGGAAGCCCCTGCGTTTTTAAAGTTAACGCAAGGGCCACCGCAGAAAGGTAACCGAGACATCCTTGTGTCCCGAAAAGATCTTTTGGGACACAGGGATGTCCAGAATGTGACGGGGCCCCCTGTGGGCTGCTCAGTGGCGGCCGCGAATCCCCCCCCGGGCTTGATTAGGGTCGGCACACCCCCTGCGCACGCCTATGTTTGGACATACCAGTGAGGCTACCAAAAACTTGGATGGAGATGACAGCTTTGGATTCTGGCTACTTTGGTACTGTGGCTACACAGTTAACTGAATGGCCGAATAAGGAAGAGAGCTGCTATGGGAAGAGCTGATAATGTTATTCAGATTTATAAGCCACACTTACGGTGAGTGAAGTGGTCCAAAAAAAGAGGTTGCTTATAGATGTACATTGTATGTAAACAGCCACTAGATGGAACTGTTATATACAAACATAGAAATAAATCAATATTAACACAAGGCATAACATATTCAATGCATTTACACCTTACATTAATATTAGATAATAGAAACTGCTGAAGGCCTGATTGCAAACATGTATCACAATAGCTTTACCCATGAACATTTTTAGATTTTCAATGTGCCTTCATAATGTCCATACATATCACTATATTCCTTAACCTTCACTCATTTCTACATGTATATTTTTGCATACAGAATTTCTCAAAGGGAACGCTGGATTATTTAAGAATCATGAAAGATTTTTAAATTAAACCTTAACAGAAGATAACAGCAGCTTCTCTTTATTTTCACCATCTACTGAATACAATGGCAGGAGCAAGTTAATGAATGACAGAGCTTACCTGGTGTTCTTTTCTTAGCTAATAATATGACCAAAGCACAAAGTTTCAAATAAAGTTGTAAAATTGTAAAAAAAACTAATGATAATTTTAATGCTGAAATCACATTATGATGCAAAGACATATCTCAGCCCCCTTTAACACTGACGAACATGAAATGCGTTCTATGTTCTAAGAGTTTCTATACTTCGTCAAACAAATGTTATAACCTTTTGTGCCACTTTCCACACCAAATTATGCAATGCAAAATTTAATAATGCATGAATTCTAAAAGCAATCAAATTCTATAGAAATGGCTATGTTTCTCAATAATTCCAAATGTATTCAATTCTTTTTGCATATTATTAGTGTAAGTGTATTTTTCTTATTCTCACCAGGGGCTGTTTTTACTAAGTACTGCTACAAGAATGCAAGGTATATTGTTAAAAAATAGATTCACCTTTGAAGCAGGGATGTAGCTGTAAGGGGTACAAATAACATAGATAACACAAGAAGGAGACTAAAGCCTACTCTGCCATAAAGTAACAAATGATGGTCCCTGAGCTTAAAGGGGTATTTCTTTTATTTGCTACAGTGGCTGTAAAGTTAGTGTAGTTTATAATATACAGTACAGACCAAAAGTTTGGACACACCTTCTCATTCAAAGAGTTTTCTTTATTTTCATGACTATGAAAATTGTACATTCACACTGAAGGCATTAAAACACATGTGGAATTATAGACATAACAAAAAAGTGTGAAACAACTGAAAATATGTCATATTCTAGGTTCTTCAAAGTAGCCACCTTTTGCTTTGATTACTGCTTTGAACACTCTTGGCATTCTCTTGATGAGCTTCAAGAGGTAGTCACCTGAAATGGTCTTCCAACAGTCTTGAAGGAGTTCCCAGAGATGCTTAGCACTTGTTGGCCCTTTTGCTTTCATTGTGTTAAGGTCTGGTGACTGTGGAGGCCAGGTCATCTGGCGCAGCACCCCCATCACTCTCCTTCTTGGTCAAATAGTCCTTACCCAGCCTGGAGGTGTGTTTGGGGTCATTGTCCTGTTGAAAAATAAATGATGGTCCAAATTAACCCAAACCGGATGGATTAGCATGCCTCTGCAAGATGCTGTGGTAACCATGCTGGTTCAGTATGCCTTCAATTTTGAATAAATCCCCAACAGTGTCACCAGCAAAGCACCCCCACACCATCACACCTCCTCCTCCATGTTTCACGGTGGGAACCAGGCATGTAGAGTCCATCCGTTCACCTTTTCTGTGTCTCACAAAGACACGGTGGTTGGAACCAAAGATCTCAAATTTGGACTCATCAGACCAAAGCACAGATTTCCAATGGTCTAATGTCCATTCCTTGTGTTCTTTAGCCCAAACAAGTCTCTTCTGCTTGTTGTCTGTCCTTAGCAGTGGTTTCCAAGCAGATACTCTACCATCCAGGCCTGATTCATACAGTCTCCTCTTAACAGTTGTTCTAGAGATGTGTCTGCTGCTAGAACTCTGTGTGGCATTGACCTGGTCTCTAATCTGAGCTGCTGTTAACCTGTGATTTCTGAGGCTGGTGACTCGGATGAACTTATCCTCCGCAGCAGAGGTGACTTTTGGGCTTCCTTTCCTGAGGCGCTCCGCATGTGAGCCAGTTTCTTTGTAGCTCTTGATGGTTTTTGTGACGGCACTTTCCACCTAGAATATGACATATTTTCAGTTGTTTCACACTTTTTTGTTATGTCTAGAATTCCACATGTGTTACTTCATAGTTTTGATGCCTTCAGTGTGAATCTACAATTTTCATAGTCATGAAAATAAAGAAAACTCTTTGAATGAGAAGGTGTGCCCAAACTTTTGGTCTGTTCTGTAGGTCTTACAATTTTTCTGTGATTATTGCCCCAATATTTATTTTTAACAGCATACCAAATTACTAATGTCTCAGGATTTCCCAGGTTGCAGTGCGTCGAGACCTGACATCACTAGTCCTGACATCAAATGGAAAAAACAAATAGAGCTCTGGAGTAATAAATAAACCACTATTCAAACACAGTCCATGTCTGGTTTCTTAACTTTCTAAGGATGGGCACCAGTGTGACCACATCACAAGGAACAAGCTGTCTTCCTCCACTGAAATGTATAGAACGCAGTCCATCAAACAGCTCTAGGGATCTCTTGTATACAGTACATATTGCTATGGGATCTAATTTCACAGAATTTTTTTCTCCACTGTCCCCAACAATTTATCTGTCTTATATATTGTCTACACGTCGTATACATCTTTCATGTTCTTCTATAAGCCTGTATGCACAGTTATGAAAAAAGTATGTGCATGTTTTCCCACTGATGAAGAAATTATCAGTCTATAATTTTAAGAATGTAAAAACAAACACCAAAAAACACCTCACTGACTTTTAATCACTATAAATATATATATATATATATATATATATATATATATATATATAGTAAAGTAGAAGCAGTGGCACTCCAAGCTGGTGAAATAAAGTGATGTCTTTATTTACTCCAAAGTGAGCTACGTTTCGGCAGCCTCCCGCTGCCTTTGTCAAGCAACAAAATGGTGGAGAAGGAGGGTACTTATAGGTCACGCAGGACCGCCCTCATAATTAGAGTTGACATGTAAACAAATCAATGTGGTATGCAATAACAGCGATCAAAATCAAATAACAGTGCATGATACATGTGTACGTGGTGTGCATAGAAAAGGCGCACAGATAGTACAAAGAACAAATGATGTGACAATGAAATGCTGTGGCACAAGTGGGCGGGGGGCCGCGGTCACTCACCCGGCGAGGCAGCATGACGTGAAGGCAAAGACCAAGGCATTTCCGGCATGTACGGGAGCTTCATGCGGCGTGCGGAAGTGACGAGTATCAACAAACACCATGTGGGCTGCTCTGTGCACTGGATCCTGGAGACCGGGGCATCCTGTGCGGCGCATGCGCACACTTGGAAGGAGCGAGGACAGCGCCATCTTGGAAGTGGTATGTGTGGGCTCCGGTGTTTCATGGCAATCTCCTGGTGGGTGATTTCTGCACAAGGTAAAAACCTGAGCGTCGCGGGAACCGCAGCTCTCTAGTTGTCCTGTGGGGCAACTCCGGTGGCCACCATAGGCAGTCAACACAGAGTGCCTGTGTGCCACCCGTCACTGAAGAAGTGACAGCACCTGGTTGGAGTCACAAATGGGTGGGCTGCCCAAGGAGGGGGTGGTCTCAGGTCCAAGTGCTGGTGGTGTGTTGTGTGTGGACAAGGTGCCTGGTCTGCCTGGAGGGTTGACATGGGTGAGTGAGGGGCCTCGCCGTCCACTTCTGCAAAGAGAAAGAAAGAAAAGTTAAGGTGAATAAAAGAAGTTTATATACAGTAAAATAAAATAATATAAGAATCAAACCTATACTGAGAGGGAGGACAAAAGGAGATGAACAGAGCTAATTATGCATTGCAAATATCGTGAGTAACGGTGAACTCAACGTTAAGCCCTGCAGGTTTCAGTGAATTCAGCTCGTTGATCCACCAGAGCTCTCTACTTTAAGTTTAGCCGATCTGTTAACCCCACGTTTTGAAAGAGGTACATGGTCTAACAGGGTAAATTTCAAGTCTTTTTCAAGGTGTTTGTGTTCAGTAAAGTGCTTTGGCACTGGTAAGTCAAGTTTCCTCTTTCTGATGGTGTATCTGTGTTGGGTGATTCTTACTTTTGCTTCCAACGAAGTTTCCCCCACATACAGAAGGCGGCAAGGGCATTGTAGGACGTAGATGACATAGGGGGTGGTGCAGGTTAGATATTGTTTTATGTCATATGTTTTGCCTGTGGTTGGGTGTGTAAATTGGTTGCCTTTTAACATGTATGAACAGTTGACACAAGTTCTGCAGGGGAATGAGCATGGGTTGGCACCCCTGAAGTAACTTTGTGTGTTCTTTGAAAGGGCAATGTCTGCTTTGAAAAGTTTGTCCTGCAGATTGGGTGGACGTCTATAGGCCATGATAGGGGGATTGTGTTGTTCTGGGATGTTGTCTGTACCATTACGCAGGACATGCCAATGTTTCCTGAGAATGTTGGAAACTTTCTGTGACATTCCCGAGTAAGTAGAGACAAAGGCTAGTCGTTGTTGTGATTGTTTGTTCTTGGTTCTGAGAAGGCTCTCTCTAGTCATGGACTTGACTTTGTCTTTGCTTTCTAGCACTAATTGTTTAGGGTACCCTCTGTCGAGAAAGTTGTTGACCATAGAGTCAAGGGCTGTGTCAACCCGAGAGTCGGAGCTGACAATTCTCCTGGCTCTAATCATATGACTTATTGGTAGGGAGCGGACCATGCTCCGGGGGTGATGACTGTCATAGCGGAGCATGGAGTTGCTGTCGGTAGGTTTGGTGAAAATGTCGGAGTCAAGATGGTTTTGAACTATGGTGATTTGTGTGTTGAGGAAGTGGATGGTGGATTTGGATGATGTGATGGTGAATAAAAGTCCTGGATAGATTTGGTTGAGGAACAAGTGGAAGTCAATGAGTTGAGGGTCTGTGCCGATCCATACGAGAAAGACTCCACCACTTCAAAACATGTTCGAAGTGGGGAGATACATAGACCGCCTCCTCTTCCAGGTGTGTGACAAAGAGGTTCGCATATGTGGGCGCCACGTTGTTGCCCATGGCGGTACCAACGAGTTGGACATAGAAGGTGTCATTGAATGTAAAATAGTTTTTTGTGAGAACCAGTTGTAGTAGTGAGATGATGAGATCGAGTTGGTCACGGGAAAAATCGGGTTGGATGCATGTTTTAACTGCCTGCACACCTCCATCATGTGGGATGGAGGTGTACAGGCTGGTGACATCGAATGTGACAAGTGTGGAGTTGTCCGGAATGAATAGGTCATGGATTTTGTTGAGAAAATCGCCAGTATCTCTAATGTAAGAACGTGCATTGTAGACATAGGGTCTAAGCACTTTGTCTAAAAAATTGGAAATGTGACTGGTTAGTGATTCGCGGCCGGAGACAATCGGTCTGCCAGGGGGGTTTTGTAGTGTCTTGTGGATTTTAGGAAGAAGGTAGAGTACTGGGGTGATGGGGTATTGTACAATGAGAAATTGGAACTTTTCTTTCTTTCTCTTTGCAGAAGTGGACTCGAGGCCCCTCACTCACCCATGTCAACCCTCCAGGCAGACCAGGCACCTTGTCCACACACAACACACCACCAGCATTTGGACCTGAGACCACCCCCTCCTTGGGCAGCCCACCCATTTGTGACTCCAACCAGGTGCTGTCATTTCTCCAGTGACGGGTGGCACACAGGCACTCTGTGTTGACTGCCTATGGTGGCCACCGGAGTTGCCCCACAGGACAACTAGAGAGCTGCGGTTCCCGCGACACTCAGGTTTTTACCTTGTGCTGAAATCACCCACCAGGAGATTGCCGTGAAACACTGGAGCCCACACATACCACTTCCAAGATGGCGCTGTCCTCGCTCCTTCCAAGTGTGCGCATGCGCCGCACAGGACGCCCCGGTCTCCAGGATCCAGTGCACAGAACAGCCCACATGGTGTTTGTTGATACTCGTCACTTCCGCACGCCGCATGAAGCTCCCGTACATGCCGGAAATGCCTTGGTCTTTGCCTTCACGTCATGCTGCCTCGCCGGGTGAGTGACCGCGGCCCCCCGCCCACTTGTGCATCTAGATTGTAGAACTGCCACAGCATTTCATTGTCACATAATTTGTTCTTTGTACTATCTGTGCGCCTTTTCTATGCACACCACGTACACATGTATCATGCACTGTTATTTGATTTTGATCGCTGTTATTGCATGTTTACATGTCAACTCTAATTATGAGGGCAGTCCTGAGTGACCTATAAGTACCCTCCTTCTCCACCATTTTGTTGCTTGACAAAGGCAGCGGGAGGCTGCCGAAACTTAGCTCACTTTGGAGTAAATAAAGACATCACTTTATTTCACCAGCTTGGAGTGCCACTGCTCCTACTTTACTACATTATTTTTGATCTCTGACCCAGATCAACAACAGTCAGGCACCCGTTCAGGCACCCGTTCACCTTTATCGCAGGAGTGCTGCTTCCCTCCTCTACTATATATATATATATATATATATATATATATATATATATATATATCATAAAAAAATAAAAACGTTATAGGGGTCAAAAAAGGACAATTTTATGCATACCAATTTTAAAAAAAGTTTGCATTTAAAAAAAAAAAGTAGCACAGTAATAGAAAAACTATATAAATTGGGTATCATTTTTAATCCCATTGATTTACAAAATAAAGATAATGTATCATTTTTACCATAAACTGCACTGCGTAGAAACCCAACCCCCCAAAAGTTGCAAAATTGTGTTACTCACAAATAAAAAAAAATTGGGTTTTGCAGTACATTTTATGGTAAAATTAAAGGTGCCATTACAAATTACAATTGGCTATGTAAAAAACTAAGCCCTCATATGAGTATGTAGGTGTCAAAATAAAAGAGTAATGCCTCTTAAAAGGAGAGGAGGAAAAAAAAACGGAAAAAAAAACAAAAATGAAAAGTGTTCTCGAGGCCAAAATGGGCCATGTCCATAAGTTATGAATTGATTTGCATTGTACTCAGTGAAATTAGTATTTTAACGTCCGTGGCCGGCTCCCGTAGTGTGAGAGCGCGCTTTGTATCTGCGGGGCCCTGGTTGCTATTAGCAACCAGGACCTGCAGCTAATACTGGACATCCCGGATCGGGCTTTAGACCAGCATCTAAAACTAGAGAAATCAATGCTGGTTAGCTCAGCGGAGCTGTTTGGGACTGCCACGGTGAAATCAAGGCTGGAGCAATCGAGCACACATTACACTGATCAATGCTATGCTATGGCATAGCATTGTTCAGAGCATGCAACCAGAGGATTGCAAGTAATAATCCCCTATGGTACTAAAAATAGTAAACAAAAAAAAAAAAAGCAAATAAATGTGATTTAAACCTTTCCTAATTCAAAAAAGTTTGAATCACCCCTCCTTTTCCCGAAAAAAAAAACACATATGTAAACAAAAGTAAAAATAAACATATGTGGTATCAGTGCATGTGTAAATGTCCGAACTATAAAAACATAATGTTAATTAAACCGCACAATCAATGATGTACACACAAAAAAATTCCAAAGTCCTAAATTTTTGGTCACTTTGTATACCCTAAAATTTTTTATAAAAAGTGATCACAAAGTCCGATCAAAACAATCATGGTACCAATAAAAGTTTCAGATCACGGCGCAAGAAATGAGCCCTCATACCACCCTGTATACATGCACGGGTCCTATCTCTCATAGTGCAGCCTGGACACTGACGAGCACAGCACAGCTCCCTTCCTGTCAATCAGACGCGATGCAAGCGCTGTGCACGCTGCATGGCACACCTCAGCTACATTGAACACTGCCTGCAGTGTGCAAGCTTTGAATGAGTATTATGAAGGAAATACTGGGTGAAAACGAAAAATAAAAACTGCAGGGGGCAGGTAATGAAGAGGGCAACATACCAGCAGCAGAATATGAAGCAATGGAGATGGTTGCAGGTACTCTTTAATATGTTCAAGATCAAAGAACTGCCCAAGGATGTCAGGGGCAACATTGTAGATGTACACTAGGCTGAAATGGGCTACAAGGCCATCGCCAAGCAGCTTAGTTAGAGGTTTACAACAGTTTGTGTGCAAATTCTAAGAATGAGAATCTTTGACACATTGAAAATAGGACTAAATCTCTCACAGATTTTTAGAAATCTATCCTAGATAGAGATGTCGCGAATTGTTCGCCGGCGAATTTCGTATGTTCATGTTCGCATCGCCGGGCGAACATAGGTGAAGTTTGATCCGCCCCCTATACTTTAACATTGCAGTAAACTTTGACCCTGTAAGTCAGCAGACACATTACAGCCAATCAGCAGCAGTCCCTCCCTTCCAGACCCTCCTACCTCTTGCACGGACGCCATTTTAGCCTCATTCAGCATGCTGCAGGCTTAGGAAGTGGAGGGTTAGAGAAACTGCTCCTGCTGTATAGGGAAAGCGATAGCTAGGTTGCTGCTAGGTGGTGTATTCCGGGTCCAGTTTACTCCTAAAGCACTAGTGTAACATCTGCTTTAAGGACAGCACCCAAAAAAGCCCTTTTTAGGGCTGAAAGATATCAGTCCTGGTTGGGAGGGAACCGCTGGTTAAAACGGGTACTCCAGAATCAAACTTAAGTTCCTTCAAGCAACTATCTACTACAGTATTCAAAGGGCTGAAAGATATCAGTCCGTTAGTCTTGCAACAGCTTGAGGCACCCTGGTTGGGAGGGAACCGCTGGTTAAAAGGGGTACTCCAGAATCAAACTTAAGTTCCTTCAAGCAACTAACTACTACAGTATTCAAAGGGCTGAAAGATATCAGTCCGTGTGTTTTGCAACAGCTGGAGGCACCCTGGTTGGGGACCACTGCATAAAAGGGGAACTCCGCTGGCAAGTTTTTTTGCTCATTGTCACACTAGTGCAAATCACATTAGGTGTGACAGTTGTGCAAATAAAAAAAAAAAATTTTTTGGCTGTTAAATAAAATCAGCCGTCACTGTTAGTTCACGTCACAGTTGCCATTTTTCCTGCCAGCAGGGCAAATTGTGTTACCCTAGTGCAAATCACATTAGGTGTGACAGTTGTGCAAATAAAAAAAAAATTCCTTTTTTGGCTGTTAAATAAAATCAGTCGTCACTGTTAGTTCACGTCACAGTTGCCATTTTTCTTGCCTGCAGGGCAAATTGTGTCCCCCTAGTGCAAATCACATTAGGTGTGACAGTTGTGCAAATAAAAAAAAATACCTTTTTGGCTGGTAAATAAAATCAGTTGTCACTGTTAGTTCACGTCACAGTTGCCATTTTTCTTGCCTGCAGGGCAAATTGTGTCCCCCTAGTGCAAATCACATTAGGTGTGACAGTTGTGCAAATAAAAAAAAATACCTTTTTGGCTGGTAAATAAAATCAGTTGTCACTGTTAGTTCACGTCACAGTTGCCATTTTTCTTGCCTGCAGGGCAAATTGTGTCACCCTAGTGCAAATCACATTAGGTGTGACACTTGTGCAAATTTAACCAAAAAAATGACAGGCAGAGGAAGGCCACCCCGCAGGGGCCGTCGTGGTGCTGGGATTCCCTTTGGCCATCGAATGGTCAGTGTTCAGAGGCCACGTACCCTGAACCCCCAAAGTTCTGAGAACTTAGTTGACTGGCTATCACAAGACACCCAATCTACTACTAAAGCTTCCGCTCGGAACATTGACGCACCGTCCTTCTCCTCCTCCAGCTTAGCTTCGGGCACCTCTCATGCTACCACTTGCCCACCTGCCGCCACCACCAACACTAGCACCACAGCAGCTTTACTTGATCCGTCAGAGGAGTTATTTACACATCAGTTTGAAGACATGAGTGATGCACAACCATTATTGGCAGAGGATGTAGTTAACAGGGATATGTCTCAGTCAGGCAGCATTACACACATAGACGTACGGTGTGATGATGATGTTGTACCCGCTGCTGCTTCCTTTCTTGAGGTGTCAGATAGCGGTGAAGGTGTTGATGATGACGATGTGTCCGTGGATGCCACGTGGGTGCCCGCTAGAAGAGAAGAAGAGGGGGAAAGTTCAGATGGGGAGACAGAGAGGAGGAGGAGACGAGTTGAAAGCAGGGGGAGGTCATCGTAAGGAGCTAGTGGCACAGTCAGACAGCATGCATCGGCACCCGGGGTCAGCCAGACGGGACGTCAATCAACGCATGCTGTTGCAACCACCAGAATGCCGTCATCGCAGAGCTCAGCAGTCTGGCATTTTTTTTCTGTGTCTGCCTCTGACAACAGCGAGGCCATTTGCAACCTGTGCCAGAAGAAACTGAGTCGTGGGAAGTCCAACACCCACCTAGGCACAACTGCTTTGCAAAGGCACATGATGTCACATCACAAACACCTATGGGATCAACACGTCAGTTCAAGCAGCACACAAAGTCAAAGCCGCCATCCTCCTCCTGGTCCAGCATCTTCAGCCAGGTCAACCACTGCTGCCCTCCTTGCCCCCTCTCAACCATCCGCCTCTCCTTCTCGCCTTGAGCAGTTCCTGCTCATCTGCCCACGGTCAGGTGTCTGTCAAGGAGATGTTTGAGCACAAGAAGACAATGTCTGAAAGTCACCCCCTAGCCCGGCGTCTGACAGCTGGCTTGTCGGAACTGCTAGCCTGCCAGCTTTTACCATACTAGCTGGTGGAGTCTGAGGCCTTTAAAAAATTTGTAGCCATTGGGACACCGCAGTGGAAGGTACCCAGACAAAATTTTTTTGCACAAAAGGCAATCCCCAACCTTTACTCCATTGTGCAAAAGGAAATTATGGCATGTCTGGCACACAGTGTAGGGGCAAGGGTCCATCTGACCACTGATACCTGGTCTGCAAAGCATGGTCAGGGCAGGTATATCACCTACACTGCTCATTGGGTAAACCTGGTGACGGCTGCCAAGCATGGCATGCGTGGCTCTGCAGAGGAGTTGGTGACACCACCACGACTTGCAGGCAGGCCTGCTGCCACCTCCTCTACTCCTCCTACTCAATCCTCTTCCATAACATCCTCGGCCGAGTCCTCTTCCACTGCTGCGTCCTTCTCCACATCACCGGCACCCCCCCAGCTCCCCAGGGGCTATTCCACATCCCGGATACGGCATTGTCACGCTATCTTGGGGTTGACTTGCCTCAAAGCGGAGAGTCACACCGCACCAGCGCTCCTGTCGGCCCTGAACGCACAGGTGGACGAGTGGCTGACTCTGCACCAACTGGAGATCGGCAAGGTGGTTTGTGACAAGGGAGCAAATTTGTTGGCGGCATTGAGGTTGGGCAAGTTGACACATGTGCCGTGCATGGCACATGTGTGTAATCTGATTGTACAACGCTTTGTGCTCAAGTACCCAGGCTTATAGGATGTCCTGAATCAGTCCAGGAAGGTGTGTGGCCATTTCAGGCGTTCCTACACGGCCATGGCGCACTTGTCAGATATCCAGCGGCGAAACAACATGCCAGTGAGGCGTTTGATTTGCGACAGCCCGACACGTTGGAATTCAACATTCCTAATGTTCGACCGTCTGCTCCAACAAGAAAAAACCGGGGTGCTAGGATATCATCTGCGGAGCTGGGAATTTTCTTGCCACGTTACTTGAGGCTCATGCGCAATGCCTGTAGGCTCATGCATCCTTTTGAGGAGGTGACAAACCTGGTCAGTCGCACCGAAGGCCCCATCAGCGACATCATACCGTTTGTTTTCTTCCTGGAGCGTGCCCTGCGAAGAGTGCTGGATCAGGCAGTAGATGAGAGTGAAGAGGAAGAGTTGTGGACACCATCACCACCAGAAACAGCCTTATCAGCATCGCTTGCTGGACCTGCGGCAACGCTGGAAGAGGATTGTGAGGAAGAGGAGTCAGAGGAGGAATGTGGCTTTGAAGAGGAGGAGGAAGACCAACCACAGAAGGCATCCCAGGGTGCTCCTTGTCACCTATCTGGTTCCTGTGGTGTTGTACGTGGCTGGCGGGGGGAAGAAGATTATACCTTCCCTGACATCACTGAGGACGAGGAACGGGACATGAGTAGCTCGGCATCCGTCCTTGTGCAAATGGGGTCTTTCATGCTGTCGTGCCTGTTGAAGGCCCCTCGTATATAAAGGATGAATGAGAACGACCTGTACTGGGTGTCCACGCTACTAGACCCCCGGTATAAACATAAAGTGTCTGACATGTTACCGCATTACAGCAAGGCAGAAAGGATTCAGCAGGTCCAAAATAAATTAAGAAGTAAGCTGTACACAGCGTATAAGGGTCATGTCACAGCACAACAGAGATCTAACAGGGGAAGAGGTGAAAGTAATCCTCCTCCTCCTCCCACAAACATGCCGGCAAGGACAGGAAGCTGTACAGACATGCTGTTGATGGAGGACATGCAGAGCTTTTTAAGTCCTACGCATCGCCACAGCCCTTCGGGGTCCACCCTCAGAGAACGACTTGGCCGACAGGTAGTAGACTACCTGGCCTTAACCGCAGATATCGACACTCTGAGGAGCGATGAACCCCTTGACTACTGGGTGTGCTGGCTTGACCTGTGGCCTGAGCTATCCCAATTTGCGCTCGAACTTCTTGCCTGTCCCGCTTCAAGTGTCCTGTCAGAAAGGACCTTCAGTGCAGCAGGAGGTATTGTCACTGAGAAGAGGAGTCGCCTTGGTCAAAAAAGTCTGGATTACCTAACCTTTATTAAGATGAATGAGGGATGGATCCCGAAGGGACTGACACTGGGCGATACATTTGACTAAACAAGGCCTGATCAGATGAGCTGCCTTGGCCTAAAAATGGTCCACACGCTGCTGTATTTGAACTCTGAATGCCTGGTGACTTATCCGCCACCAACTAGGGTTCAAGCCGCAATTTTTTTGGGCACTTTCTGTCTGGCAAAACAAACAAATTTTCAGGCCGCTGCGACAATACCAAATTTTCCAGCCAGGTGTACATGCCTAATTTTTCTGGCCTCTGCTGCTGCACTTGTTATGGTGCTGCAATTTTTATGGTCGCTGCTACAGTTGCGACAATACCAAATTTTCTTGCCAGGTGTACATGCCTAATTTTTCTGGCCTCTGCTGCTGCACCTGTTATGGTGCTGCAATTTTTATGGCCTCTGCTACAGCTGCGACAATACCAAATATTCCAGCCAGGTGTACATGCCTAATCTTTCTGGCCTCTGCTACTGCACTTTTTCTGGTGCTGCAATGTTGCTGGCTGCTGCTACAGATGCGTCTGTGACAATACCCAATTTTTCATTCATGTGTGCATGCGTAATTTTTCTGGCCTCTGCTGCTGCAATTGTTATGGTGCTGCAATTTTTATGGCCGCTGCTACAGAAGCGGCTGCAACAATACCAAATTTTTCAGGCACGTGTACATTCCTAATTTTTCAAGTACTCTCTGCTGACATCTCTGTCCATTTTTGCAACCGTGGATATTAGATGTATACTAAGGGTAGCATGGTGGCTCAGAGGTTAGCACTGCTGCCTTGCAGCACTCGGGCCTTGTGTTCAAATCCCACTATGTGCTGCCTCAAGGGGGGCTCTAACTATGTGCTGCCTAACATGGGGGAATCTATGTGCTGCCTAAAGGGGGATCTAACTATGTGCTGCCTAAAGGGAGGCTCTAACTATGTGCTGCCTAATATGGGGGCATCTATGTGCTGTCTAAAGGGGGGAATCTAACTATGTGATGCCTAAAGGGGGCTCTATCTGCTGCCTAAAGGGGGCTTAAGAACGTTATTCCAAACCATTTAGGAATAATAGGTGATTTATGCCCTTGATGGATAAAAAACAGACTCTGCATCAACTATGTAATTTTCCATGGGAGTTTTGCCATGGATCCCACTCTGACACGCCACAGTCCAGGTGTTAGTCCCCTTGAAACAACTTTTAAATTACTATTGTGGCCAGAAAGAGTCCCTGTGGGTTTTAAAAATCGCCTGCCCATTGATGTCAATGGTGGTTCGCCCGGTTCGTGAACTTTTGCGGACATTCGCGTTTGTGGTTCGCGAACCGAAAATTTTATGCTCGCGACATCACTTATCCCAAAGTCTTAGGAATCTGATCCAGATATAACGGGGCATTAGGTGTCTGGACTTGAGTCCACATCAATTAAAACACAATAAAACTCTTAGGCTATGGTCAGACATCATAATGTCCACACAAAAAATCTCTGTGTGGACATTCTGCAGATTTCGGGTGCCAGCATGACTTGCCGGTGCTAGGACCGCACAGGAATGCACCATCTCATAGACGGCAATGCATTACATGCAGAGTCTGCCAAAAGAATGAATATATTTAATCTTTCTGTGGACACCGGAATTAGAATTTCTGCGCCAGAAACATCTGGCACGGAATTTCTGCTCTGTGCACAGTGCAGCAGAATTCCACTGAATTTATTGGGACTCTGCTGCTGCGGAATCTCTGTGCAGAACTGAAATGTAGAATTCTGCATGGAAATTCTGATGTGTAAACATAGCCTAACTCTCCTGTTGATCTGTGAACTGTGAAAGGATTTGTTTTCCAAACTTTTGTTCTTATGTGTTTTTTTTTAATGTCTTCTCTGATACTTTGTCATACCATGCCACAAGAAGAACCTTAACCTGTCCAGGACACAGGACACAGGGTGTACCTGTACGTCCTGAGTCCCGTTAACGGGGTTTAAACCATTCTCACAAGCAGAGAACAGTTTAAACCCGGTGGGTTGCTACGGGCTACCAGGACCCACGGCTAATGCTCGGCCGATTGGGCTGATGCCCGGCATTAAGATGCCAGATCAAAGTTGATCGCGGCGTCTAAAATGAAACTAAAACTATCCCGGCAGCTCAGCAGAGCTGATCGGGACTATCGTGACAAAATCACGATGTCCCGATCAGCTTACTGGACGATGAGAAGGTTCTCACCTGCCTCTTTGTTGTCCGTTTGACGATCTGCTGTTCCAAGCCTGCTCAGCAGGCTAGAGCAGCAGAGTGCCGAGAACACTGATCAATGCTATGCTAATCAAAAGACTGCATGTTAAAGCCCAGTGTGGGGGCTAAATAAAATTTGTAAAGTGTAAAAATAGAGGTTAATAAAAGTGAATTATCCCCTTACCTATTAAAAGTTTAAATCATCCCCCCCCCCTTTGCCCATTTTTTTAAATAAAATAATGTAATAAAAATAATCATGCGGTAATGCCGCATGGGTAAATGTCCGAACTATGAAAATATAAGGTTAGCTAAACCGCACAGTCGATGCACAGTTACGTACACGTAAAAATTGTGCATTTTTGGTCACTTCATGTACCATAAAAAAATTATAAAAAGCAATAAAAAAAAGTCCCATCAAAACAAAAATGGTACCGATAAAAACTACAGACCACGGTGTCAAAAATAAACCCCCAAGTAGAAAATAAAATTAAATGGACATAAATTTGGTATCCTTGTAACCATATAGACCTACAGAATAAAGATCAGGTGTAATTTTTACCGAAAATTGCACTGTGTAGAAAAGGAAGCCCCCAAAAGTTTAAAAAAAATTTAATTCAATTTCACCCTACAAATAAATATTTTTTTGGTTTTGCAGTAGATTTTGTTATTAAATTATTGATGTCATTACAAAGTACAATTGGTGGCGCAAAAAACATGCCATTATATGGGTCTGTAGGTGCAAAATTGAAAGCGGTATGATTTTTAGAAGGAGAGGATGAAAAGAAAGTGAAAAAAACTAAAATTGGCCTGGTCCTTAAGGTCAAAATGGGCTGTGTCCTTAAGGGGTTAAGCAGGTCTGAAAGCTTGCCATGTAACATCATTTGTTAACTTTTTTTCATTAAATGGTATCATAACTGCAAGACTGCAATTTTTTTCTCTCTCTGAGAGCAATAATATTTTTTTGACAGATTAACACTGTACCAAAACCCATGTCTTTACAGTCCACCACTAACACTCAATGATTAAGTAGAAATAGTGAAAGTCAGCTTCACTCATCCATGCGCACGGCAATCTCCATACAAATGTAGAAACAAGCACGTAGCAATCCAGTGCATAAAACTTCAGGCTTATTCTGTAAAACTTCTCAGAAACAAGTACAAATAGAACATACCATCCCAAAAAGACAAAATGTGGTGCCCAGTGGGGATGATGGTGGGGTGACCGAATAAAGGGTGTAATTTGTGACACCAGGGCAACGTTAACTTGAAGATTTTAAGAATGACTGAGTGAAGTGACTGTTTTCCCCTCAGAATTTTATGCTCACTGCTAGGCGTTGGCTTTCACCTGAGCGAGAGGGTGTCCTGAGATTGGCATGGCTGTAGATTTTAGATTTCTCCTCTTTAGGCTTCCTCCAACTTCTCCACACACTCCTTGACTCCACACTCCTCTGAACTGGTCTGCACTGAACTGCAGCTCTTCACTAACTGACCAGTTCATCCCCTCCCCCCCTACACTACATGAGGGCTAGGTTTGTGGGTACCCAATTGGGGTGTCAAGGTCCTCTGTTTCACTCTGCTACAATCCCTTAACCTCTTAAGGACGCAGGACGTACCTGTACGTCCTGCGCCCGCTTCCGTGCTATAGGGTCACACGCTGACCCCTGCTTCATAGCTGGTCGGTTCCAGCACTTAGCAGCGGCCGGGACCCGTGGCTAATACCATACATCACTGTGATGCCCGGTATTAATCCCTTAGACATGGTGTTCAAAGTTGTTTGCCGCATCTAAAATGTAAAAAAAAAAAATGGTTCGTGGCAGCTCAACGGAGCTGATCGGGATCACCGCGGTACCTTCCTTCTCGGCGTCCGATTGGCGTCCGATTGGCGATGCTGGAGCATCAGAGCACGATAACACTGATCAATGCTATGCTATGGCATAGCATTGATCAATGTTTGCAATCAGAAAATTGCATGTAATAGTCCCCTATGGGGGCTATACAATTGTAAAAAAAAAAAAGGTAAAAAAAAGTTATTAAATGTGATTTAACCCCTTTCCTAATAAAAGTTTGAATCACCCCCCTTTTCCCATAAAAAAAATGTAAACAAAAATTAACATAAACATATGTGGTATCGCCGTGTGCGAAAATATCCGAACTATAAAAATCTAATGTTAATTAAACCACGCGGTCAAGGGCGTACTCGTAAAAAAAATTCCAAAGTCCAAAATTGCGTATTTTTGGTCACTTTGTGTACCATAAAAAATTTATAAAAAGTGATCAAAAAGTCCCATAAAAAAATTATACCAACAAAAACTTCAGATCACAGTGCAAAACATGACCCCTAATACCGCCCTGTATGTAGAAAAATAAAAAAAAGTTATAGGGGCCAAAAGAGAACATTTTTAAACGTACTAATTTTTGTGCAAACAGTTATATTTTCACCAGAAGTAAAACAAAATCAAAACTATCATTTTAATTGTATGGACCTACAGAATCAGGATAAGGTGTCATTTTTACCAAAAAGTGCACTTCATAGAAACGAAAGCCACAAAAATTACAAAATGGCATTTTTTTTCCCCAATTTTGTCCCACAGATTTTTCTTTTGTTTCGTCATAGATTTTTTGGTAAAATGACTGATGTCTTTACAAAGTACAATTGGTGGCGCAAAAAACAAGCCATAATATGGGTCTGTAGGTGTTAAATTGAAAGGGTTATGATTTTTAAAAGGTGAGGAGGAAAAAAATGAAAGTGCAAAAACGGAAAATCCCTGAGTTCTTAACCTCTTAAGGACCCGTACCGGAACGTCATGAGTCCGCTCCCGTTCTATAACGCGGGGCCACCGCCAGGACCCGTGGCTAATAGCGCGCAGCACTGATCGCGGTGCGCTATTAACCCTTTAGAATGAAAGTGAAACCATGCCGGTTAGCTCAGGGAGCTGTTCGGGATCGCCGCGGTGAAATCGCGGCATCCCAAACAGCTGTAAGACACGAGGAGGGTCTCCTACCTTGCCTCCTGCTGTCCGATCGCCGAATGACTGCTCAGTGCCTGAGATCCAGGCATGAGCAGCCAAGCGGCAGAATCATCGATCAGTGGTTTCTTATGAGAAACCACTGATCAATGTAAAAGATCAGTGTGTGCAGTGTTATAGCCCCTATGGGAGCTATAACATTGCAAAAAAAAAGTGAATAAAGATCATTTAACACCTTCCCTAATAAAAGTTTGAATCACCCCCCTTTTCCCATAAAAAAAAACCCAGTGTAAATAAAAATAAACATATGTGGTATCACCACGTGCATAAATGTCCAAATTATAAAAATATATTGTTAATTAAACTGCACGGTCAATGGCGTACGCGCAAAAAAAATGCCAAAGTCCAAAGTAGTGCATTTTTTGGTCACTTTTTATATCATGAAAAAAATCAATAAGTCCTATCAATTAAAAAATGGTACCGCTAAAAACTTCAGATCACGGCGCAAAAAATGAGCCCTCATACCGCCTAAAATGCAGAAAAATAAAAAAGTTATAGGGGTCAGAAGATGACGTATACATTTTCCTGCATGTAGTTATGATTTTTTCCAGAAGTATGACAAAATCAAACCTACCGTATATACTCGAGTATAAGCCGAGTTTTTCAGCACGATTTTTCGTGCTGAAAACACCCCCCTCGGCTTATACTCGAGTGAACTCTCCACCCGCAGTGGTCTTCAACCTGCGGACCTCCAGAGGTTTCAAAACTACAACTCCCAGCAAGCCCGGGCAGCCATCGGCTGTCCGGGCTTGCTGGAGTTGTAGTTTTGAAACCTCTGGAGGTCCGCAGGTTGAAGACCACTGCGGCCTTCGACATCATCCAGCCCCCTCTCACCCCCTTTAGTTCTGTACAGTACTCGCCTCTGCTCGGCGCTGGTCCGATGCTGCAGGACTGTCCGGTGAGGAGGTCGTCCGGTGGGATAGTGGTTCCAGGCTGCTATCTTCACCGGGGAGGCCTCTTCTAAGTGCTTCGGGCCCGGCCCCAGAATAGTCACGTTGCCTTGACGACGACGCAGAGGTACGTTCATTACCAACGTACCTCTGCGTCATCGTCAAGGCAACGCATCTATTCTGGCCCGAAGCGCGGAGAAGAGGCGCCCCCGGTGAAGATAGCAGCCCTGAACCACTATCCCACCAGACGACCTCCCCACCGGACAGTCCTGCAGCACCGGACAAGCGCCGAGCGGAGACGAGTACTGTACAGAATTAAAGGGGGTGAGAGGGGGCTGGATGATGTCGAAGGCCGCAGTGGTCTTCAACCTGCGGACCTCCAGAGGTTTCAAAACTACAACTCCCAGCAAGCCCGGACAGCCGATGGCTGCCTGGGCTTGCTGGGAGTTGTAGTTTTGAAACCTCTGGAGGTCCACAGGTTGAAGACCACTGAGGGCGGATGATGACAAGAGGATGATGAAGGGGGGGGTGTGGGATGATGACAAGGGGATGATGAAGGTGGGTGGGGATGATGACAAGGGGATGATGACAAGGGGATGATGACAAGAGCATGATGAAGGGGGGTGGGGATGATGACAAGGGGATGATGAAGGGGGGGGTGGGATGATGACAAGGGGATGATGAAGGGGGGTGTGGGATGATGACAAGGGGATGATGAAGGGGGGTGGGGATGATGACAAGGGGATGATGAAGGGGGGTGGGGATGATGACAAGGGGATGATGACAAGAGCATGATGAAGGGGGGTGGGGATGATGACAAGGGGATGATGAAGGGGGGGTGGGATGATGACAAGGGGATGATGACAGGTGATGATGATGAGGGTCTGGATGATGACAGGGTGATAATGATGAGGATGTTAATGACGGGGGTCTGGATGATGACAGGGGGGGATGATGTATTTCCCACCCAAGGCTTATACTCGAGTCAATAACTTTTCCTGGGATTTTGGGGTGAAATTAGGGGCCTCGGCTTATACTCGGGTCGGCTTATACTCGAGTAAATACGGTACATAAGTAGGGTATCATTTTAATCGTATGGACCTACAGAATAAAGATAAGGTGTAATTTTTACCGAAAAATGTACTGTGTAGAAACGGAAGCCCCCAAAATTGACAACATTTTTTAAAAAATTTTGTCTCACAATGATTTTTTTTCCCGTTTTGCCGTAGATTGTTGGGTAAAATGATTACAAAGTAGAATTGGTGGCACAAAAAATAAGCCATCATATGGATTTTTAGGTGCAAAATTGAAAGAGTTATGATTTTTTAAAGGTAAAGAGGAAAAAACGAAAATGCAAAAACGGAAAAAACCCGGGTCCTTAAGGGGTTAAGGGGTTAAAGTAACAGTACATTATTTAATGATAACACAACACAGGAATACAACACATTATAATAAATTACACTATGGAGCAGTGGGCTGAACACAGAGACAGCAGAGATGCCCAAGGCAATCTTTAGTCCACAGGATAACATCCTGTGCTAGGATATCACAATAACATAGCATAAAACCACAATTTATTCTCCAAATACATTTAAAAATACAACCATACAATGAAATTTTTTAGGGGCTTTGCCAGCTTCTCAGTAAGTATTTTTATATTTCAGAGGTGAAATGAGTTTACTGCTATCAGGAGATTAAAATACATTTGGATATTCCCTCTGATAACTATAATTTCCCAAAACCTACTCCCTTTTAAATGCAATGCAAGAGTTCCACTTCCACTAGAGGTCTAATATCTGTCATTTATGACATCCTATCCTCACCAGATGACGCCTCTACCGTCCAACATGGATATATGGATAAATAGGACACATACCTGAACTGCCCACTATCCTTGCCTCAGTGACAAACTATATGGAAACGAGCCTCTAAATCTTCGTTTTGTGCATCCCTCAAAGAAAACCAGTTTAAAATTCTCACGCACTGGTACCACACGCCTGATAACTTACATCGTATTTTTCTTCACCTATCTCCTAATTGTTGGAGATGTGAAGCCGACATAGGCACCCTCCCTCACATCTTCTGGGATTGTCATTCGCTCAGACATTACTGGCTTGAGGTGCAATCCATTATAGTTAGGGTTTCGAAAGTTCATATCCCCCTTAACCCTACTGCCTATCTCCCGAATCTCCTTCCCTCTGACCTACCTAACACAATAGTCAGACTCCTTCTTCACATATTAACGGCGGCGAAGTTGCTTCATGCGCAGTGGTGGAAGCATAATGAAGCTCCGCCCACTCCAGCTCTAATCAACAAAATCAAGACAAAGAGACAGATAGAAAACCTCTCAGCTTTGATCGACAATAAACTCCCATAGTTCCATAAAGTGTGGAAACCATGGAAAGACTACATATCCCGGCGTATAAGACGACTTTTTAACCCCAAATTTTCATCTGAAGAGTCGGGGGTCGTCTTATACGCCGGGTATTGAGGTCCGGGATAGGAAAACTTCTGATTATCTGCCCAGGCCGGCTCCCGTGTGTGGCTGCAGGCGGGGGCCGGCCAGAGCAAGTAAAAACTAATACTGTATACTAAAAACCAGGGTGCCTCCAGCTGTTATGAAACTACAACTCCCAGCACGGCAAAGGCTGTCCGGGCATGCTGGGAGTTGTAGTTTTACAACAGCTGGAGGCCCCCTGGTTTTTAGTATACAGTATTAGTTTTTACTTGCTCTGGTCGCCCCCCGCCTGCAGCCACACACGGGAGCCGGCCCGGGCAGATAATCACAGGTATTCCTATGCCGGACATCCCTGTGTCCCGAAAAATGTTTTCGGGACATAAGGATGTCCGCCGGTCACTAACCATTCCCCGGCAGTGCGTGTCCTCCTGCGATCCTCCTTCAATCCTCCTGCGGTCCGGTCCTCCGTCTCTATGGTTGTACGCACGGGACGTCAGTGACGTCAAGTGCCTACAACCATAGAGGCAGAAGAGCGCAGGACCAGGAGGACCGCAGGAGGACGCGCCGACCGGGCCTGGTGAGTGACAGGCCGTGCTATCTTAAGTGATCCGGTCACCGCTCCCCGGTCCCGGCACCTACTGCTATGGTCCATAGGCCATAGCAGTAGATGGTGACCCGGGCCGGAGGAGCGGTGATCGGAACACTGTGGGGGCAGTACAGACATACAGCCTGCAGCCATACACTGTATATGGCTGGAAGCTGTATGTCTGTTGGGGGGAGCTGCCAATCTAATGTGGGGGGAGCTGCCTACTATTGTGGGGGAACTGCTGATCTAATGGGGGGGAGCTGCCTACAAATGTGGGGGGAGCTGCCTACAAATGTGGGGGAAGCTGCCTACAAATGTGGGGGAGCTGCCTACTATTGTGGGGGAAATGCTGACCTAATGTGGGGGAATTGCCTACAAATGTGGGGGGAGCTGCTTACTATTGTGGGGGAACTGCTGACCTAATGTGGGGGGAGCTGCCTACAAATGTGGGGGGAGCTGCCTACAAATGTGGGGGAGCTGCCTACTATTGTGGGGGGAACTGCTACTAATGTGGGGGAGCTGCCTACTAATGTGGGGTAACTGCTGACCTAATGTGGGGTAACTCCCGACCTATTGTGGGGGAGCTGCCTACTATTGTGGGGGAACTGCCAACCTAATGTGGGGGAACTGCCGACCTAATGTGGGGGAGCTGGCAATCTAATGTGGGGGAACTGGCAACCTTATGTGGGTGAACTGACAACCTAATGTGGGGGAACTGCCAACTTAATGTGGGGGGAACTATACTGCCTACCTAATGTGGGGGGAACTATACTGCCTACCTAATGTGGGGGGGAACTATACTGCCTACCTAATGTGGGGGAACATGATGCCTACCTAATGTGGGGGGAACTACAAAGTACCGCACATCGCGGTAGGAGGGGTAGTCTTATATGGCGAGTATATCCCAAACTCTATATTTTAACTGTAAAAGTTGGGGGTCATCTTATACGCCAAGTCGTCTTATACGCCGGCATATACGGTATGCTTTAACTCTTGAACCCACTGACTAAGGTAGATATCCTCATTATGTATAGCCGGCCATTCAAGTTTTCTCTCTCTCTTTTTTCTCTTTTTTTGCTTCCTTTCTCTTATCTTCCTCCTTTTTTCTCTTTTTCCCTTTCTTTTTTCTTTTATTAATCTACTCTTTTCAGACTGCAGATACATTAAAAGCTTTTCTATTATTATAGAAATAAATGTTCCTTTTGGTTGCAATTTATGCATATCTCAGGACCTGTACGTTAAAATGTATTTTTTGTTTCTGTCTCCTTTGAGCTTATAGCTTTATAGGTCTTTTTTTAGGTTGTATTGGACATTTCTTTCTTATTTACCTAATGTTATAATATGATGGGAATTGCTGTAACTATGTACTCATTGTGACTTATGTACATCTTTTGTTTTGTTCATGTTTCTCCACCTTGTGGAACTCTTGTTCTTATGAAGGAAAAAAAAAGTTGAAATAAATTGATAGATAAACAGTTTAAAAAGAAATTAGTTGACTGAGCACAAATGCTGGGTTTTCCTACATCTATTTAAATATATATATTACTTATTTCAAAGTACTATATTTAAAATTAGGATGCAATGGGATTTTTTTTTTAACACACCAACTTTGTTCTCTACCTATAATTAAAGGTTAATATTTGGTCTAATTGTCAGATTGATAGTAATTCAGAGAAAATTGAGCAAACGAATATGCATGGATACAAAAGCTTAGCTCTGCTTGGGTCTAAATGATTGGCAGGGATGAAATAAAGTGTCATTACCAACTTTATTTAGTCAAAATGGAGAAAGCCTTTGAAGGGGTTCTCCGCCCCCAGACATCTTATCCCCTATTCAAAGGATAGGGGATAAGATGTCTGATCGCGAGGGTCCTGCCACTGCCGTTACGTCACGAGCAGGGTATGACCGTGACATCATGAGCCCCTGCCCCCGCATTGTCAGCTATCCAGCACAGAGCAAAGTTTTCTCTGTGCACCGGATGTCTGGGGTGCCGCAGCCAAGATCGCGGGGTTCCCCAGCGGCGGGACCCCCGTGATCAGACATCTTATCCCCTATCCTTTGGATGGGGGATAAGATGTCTAGGGGCAGAATATCGCTTTAAAGAGTAATTTTGAGGTGCTGATGACACTCTTTTATGCCCCTCTAAGCAAGGATAGATAGATAGATAGATAGATAGACAGACAGCTAGGAGATAAATAGATAGTACATGGATACATAGATAGATAGATATGAGATAGATAGATAGATAATCCAAATTGAAGCGGCACCTCCTGCTCTGAATGGGTGCCAGCCCTTAGACCTCGGTGCTCCGGTCCGTTTTTCAATAGGATAAATGTAGGCAGCACACCAAGAATTGTGCTAAATCAAAGTGCTTTTATTCCAAGGAACAAGACAACGTTTCGGCGATCTCACACCGCCATTTTCAAGTGAAAATGGCGGTGTGAGATCGCCGAAACGTTGTCTTGTTCCTTGGAATAAAAGCACTTTAATTTAGCACAATTCTTGGTGTGCTGCCTACATTTATCCTATAGATAGATAGATAGATAGATAGATAGATAGATAGGAGATAGATTGATAGCACATAGATAGATAGATAGATAGATAGATCAACAGATAGTTTCTTTCAGGTGAGATTAATATTTCACTATTTTATTTATTCCATATATATAGTCTATGTAGAGATATTGTGGGAATTATCATCTTGCGTCCATTCTGTTATTTTCTCGTTTTCCTATTAAGAAGACTTTGTTATGCTTGAATATTTAATAGCTACTTCTGTCCAGTTGATCGGCATTTCCCATGACTCCCTAAGAATACCTGACAAGTGTAGACCTGCAATTTTAATAGACTTAGAATAGTTTTCTTCAAGAGAAGCCATAAAAACTCCCAAAGGAGAGATCATCAAGCAGAATGGTCCCCAGCGCAGGATTTATTAGCAGGCAGGATGGGGAGGTTGATTAGCCTCCATGGCTGAGCAGACATGCTGTCAGATGGGCCTCTTAATCCAATCAGTTACCTGTCGGAGGGGGGAGCTGTCTTAAGTCCCTTGTGGAAAAGGGAAGCCTCTCTTCAGTGAACAACGTCACACAATACTTTTGTGATGCCAACACAATCATAAGCTATGTGATGGCTGAAATGTACATTTAACTTTGTAATTGCTGAACAAAATATGTCACTGCCAAATAAGAAATGTAAAGGTCTGCATGAATGGGAATCCTAATTTAACTGCATGTTACATTTCTTTTCACAAACCAGATTTATTGAATTATTTGTCATTGTTTAGGATACATGTACATTAATTGTTTTGCAAATTAAAGGTACAAGAATAATGTGAATACATGATAATAGAGGATTGAAAAATATGGGAAGAGGGTTACATCAATAATTGTATTCTATAGGAAATATGATAAGGAAATACTGGGAGTCTTAGCACCAATTGTAAGTATACAAAAGTCATAATAGAAAGTAGACATGGATTTTTTTTTTAAATAAAATTTTGTATGCACTCGTTATACATGACTTGACCAACAGGTAATTGAAAAAAAAAAAGTGTAAGTTAAAAAGATAAGATTGGGATTGCGAGATTCCCATTTGTATAGGGCAATTAGGGAAGGCAGACCAACTAAGTAGTTAAAAAATGTACAGCAAAGGGATATAATCAACAAAAAATTGAAAAAGATAAAAATAAAGTTGGTAAACTAGCAAGAGAACAACTAAGGAATCGCACAGAAAAAAAGAGGAAAGATGAGAATCATGTCTTATATGTAGGTACATATGATAAAAGAAGTAATTTGGTTAAAAAAAACTATAAAAAAAATACTGGTACTTACTTAAAAATGACCCCAAATATGGGAAATGATTTTCTGATTAACCTATGTATGTACATAAGAAAGGAAAATCAATTGGGGATAGATTGATTAAAAGGGACATTTCTGTAAAAAACAAAGACAGGCAAACATTTTTGTCTGCCCGTAAACAAGGGACATTTCCTTGTTTATCGTGCACAAATTGCAATAACATCTTTAACCTCTTCAGGACCAGGACCATTTTGGCCTTAAAGGGGTACTCCGATGCTTACACATCTTATCCCCTATCCAAAGGATAGGGGATAAGATGCCTGATCGCGGGAGTCCCGCCGCTGGGGACCCCCTGGATCTTGCACAGCTGTCACGCCCCCTCCCATAGGCTTGCATTGAGGGGCGGAGCGTGACGTCACTCGGGGGCGGAGGCGTGACGTCACACGCCACCGGCTGTGTGGTTGCTGGTAATCAGACCCAGAGCGAACACACTCCGGGGACTGATTACAGTCGGGTTGCCACGTGCAAGATCCAGGGGGTCCCCAGCGGTGGGACTCCCGCGATCAGGCATCTTATCCCCTATCCTTTGGATAGGGGATAAGATGTGTAAGCACCGGAGTACCCCTTTAAGGACCGGACCAATTTTATTTTTGCATTTTTCCTTTTTTCTCCTCGCCTTCTAAAAATCATAACTCTCTTATATTTTCATCCACAGACCCAAATGAGGGCTTGTTTTTTGTGTCGCCAATTGTACTTTGTAACTACATCACTTATTTTACCATAAAATGTACGGCGCAACCAAACAAATATTATTTATGTGGGAAAGTTGAAAAGAAAACTGCAATTTAGCACATTTTGTAAGGTTTTGTTTTCACGCTGTACACTTTCCGGTAAAAATGACATGTTTTCTTTATTCTGTGGGTCAATACGATTAAAATTATATCCATGATATATGCTTTTCTAAAATTGCACCTCTTAAAAAAATTTTCTCATTTTTCCGTATATGGGGTGATATGAGGGCTCATTTTTTGCGCCATGATCTGTAGTTTTATCAGTACCACCATTGCGTAGGTTTAACTTTAAAAAAAAAATGTATAACATTTTTTGGGAATAAAATGTGACAAAAAAGCAGCAGTTATTTTTTTTTTACATTTTCGCAGTTCACGTATGGGATGATTAACAATATATTTTAATAGTTCAGACTTTTACGCATGCGATGATACCAAATATGTGTATTAATTATTTTTTTAACGCTTTTTGGGGGGTAAAATGGGAAAACGGACGTTTTACTTTTTTATTGGGGGAGGGGATTTTTCAAATTTTTTTACTTTTTTATTCTACATTTTTCACTTTTTTAACACTTTTTATGTTCCCATAGGGGACAATTCATAGCATTAATTTGATTGCTAATACTGTTCAGTGCTATGTATAGGACATAGTACTGATCAGTATTATTGGTGATCTTCTGCTCTGGTCTGCTCGATCTCAGGCCAAAGCAGAAGACTCCGGGAGACAGCTGGAGCCAGGTGAGGGGACCTCCGGCTGCCATGCTGAATGATCGGATCCCCGTGGCAGCGCTGCGGGCGATCCAATCATCCATTCAAAGTACCGCATTGATCTGTATTGATCACGCAAAGTACTGTATTGATCATGGCATCTGAGGGGTTAATAGCGGACATCCGCACGATGGCGGATATCCGCCATTACCGGCGGGTCCCTGGCTGCTGATAGCAGCCGGGACCTGCCGTGCATGATGATCGATAAGGAACGATCGATAAGGACGATCGATAAGGAACCCCAATATGGACGGGCAGGAATTGCATAAAATCTACAGCTAAGGCTATTGCTTGCAAATGTGTCTTCCTGCTAGTCCATGTAGATTGTTGCTATGCAACTCAATAAGATAACAAAAAGTCCTTGTTTGTGATGCTGTGTATGCTTGTTATGAGTGCATGTCTCTGATGTTCATGTGTGTGTAATGTGTTTGGTATTCATGCTTTGGTGGAAAATTAAGGAATGATTGAGCAGTCAAAGATGCAGAAGTGAAGGTATGGCATTATTAGAGAGGAGTCCCAGTGCACAATAGTTATGAATGAGAGGGTGTAGCAGTTATACCAGGACTTAGGCTGGCAGGGCGGATATTAAACATATCGGAACTTATGTTTGGCGGATATTAAACATATTGCATCTTATGTTTGGTAGGTATGAAGGGGATTACTTACTTATTGTAGTGTGAAAACATGGTTGTGGGTAATCAGGTATTTAAATAATATAACGAATCTGCTCACCGGGACAGTGGCTGGCGGGAGCTGTAGAGAGTACTGGTACATTGTCCGGTGGAGGCATCTACTGAGTTCCGAGACTTTGTCTGACGGGTAGCAGTAGCCATGGTAATACTTAACGCCTGGTGGGCAATAAGCTATATTACCATAAATAGTGCAAGGCATGGTGGGTAACATATTATCGTGGTAAAAATATTCAAACACACCTGGTGAATAAGTGAGTATTAGAGTAAGACATTCCATCGGTGAGTATTTACTTATTGTAGCAAGGAGTAGTTTCGAGGATAATTGAGAAATAGTAGGAACCTGATCAACTCCTGTATAACTTTAAGAGTGTCTGTGAAGGCAGACAAGCCCACTCAAGGAGAGGAGTGGGGAAAGACACTGCTGCACAAATTGTGAGCTTTAGGAAAATGTGCAAAAATGCCAAGGGAAGGATGTGTGGGTTTACAAAGATGGGAAACATATAGAGATGGTAATGAGAGCTGGATATACTTAAAAAGTATGTGAAAGAGAAAGCTGAGGCATGGATACATGTGGATGTGTGTGTGTAAAGGGATGAAAGGAAGGTATGATGGGAGTTGTAGCACCCTCAATAGCTATGTCTGAGTTAAAAGCTAAGTTGCTGAGTATGATGCCCAATTATCCTGATAACTCCTTCTTAGTGGTTTTGTATGTATTATGTTGTTGAGAAAGCTGATAAGTTAGTCCAAATTTAAAGATATATACAAGTGATAAGACAAGAAGAGGAAAAGCAGATTATTGTTAGCAGCTGAATAGGGTTGGGGAGGGGAAAAAAGGGGGGTGGTGTGGTTGAAAAACCAGACAAAAGAAAATGGAGACTAAAGGTTTTGATGGAAAAGCATGTGGAGAGTCAATAATGGACTATGGAATGTCTGAGGCAGTTGAAAGTGTGAAATATACTGATGATTGACGGACAAAAGTATACAACAGTGTTATATACAGTATTCATATACAGCAGTGTGATTCTTAAGAGCAATTTATGATTTGATTTAGTTATATTGTAGTCACCTGAACTGTTAAAATTATAATCAAAATAATTAGGTAATGAAATCAACACTGATGTACAGACATACATTTTGGTAGCCTGTTGATAGGATGTTGAACAAGAGATAATATTATATATCGAATGAAGAGAGCCTTTGTTTCAGGGTGTGGATTATAACTTCCAGATGTGTAATTAGTCCAATGAATGGAGATGAATTAATGGAGTTGTTTTTCCCAATGGTGGGGGAAAAGTGAAGAAGATGATTAGAAGTGCTTAGTGCTATAGAATGCACAGGGCGTGGTAGGTCTCTAGGAAAGCTGTGTGATACATGATTGTTACTATGATTTTGTGTATGTAGTTAAATGATTCATAGGATAGTCCTTATGATACAAAATACAGTATATTGTATATGTGTGATGTGTATTAATGAAATAGGAATACATGGAATATGACCGGTGAATATTTTCTTCGTGTTGTACTGGATCCTTTAGATTGGCAAAGAACAAAAGAAAATCCACGTGGTATTAATTGAACCTATTTGATGATATTTTATTAATTTCCTAATAAGTTTTGTTTTCACAGTTGCACAGGATGGATGCCAAAAATGAAGTGTATCAGGAAATGTGATTAATTGTCTGATTATATTATAGGAGTAACAAGAGAAGAAGTTTGGCCACAAAAAAAGAAAATAAGATTAAAAAAAAAGTGATCACTATTTAATTGATAAATAATACCTAAGCCTTTAAAGTCAGCTAATGAGTATTTGATTATAAATAATGCACATTGAAGGGGATTTTTCTAAATTTTGAAAGGGCTCTGTATATTTTTTTTGTTCTTTTACATTTTTGGTGAAATTATGGGCCCTGTGTGTTGTACATTGAGTATTTGTACATGTCGGCATTGTTACATGTGTATTGTATGTCTTCTTGTAAAGTGACACAGGAATCCATTCAGTTCCTAGACATTCAGGGATTATTGATGACAGATCCAAACTGAGGGAAAACAAAAACCCAGACTCAAAGGGGTGGTGACCAGTGACATAGATGAGTGGGAGGAGAAAGGGGGGGCCTTATAGGGAGATTGACAACTCCTTCTCCTGAAACACAAAGTCACATTAGACTTGAAGAAAACATATATTTACCCTTTGAAATTGAGTACCTGTATACACAATGTAATATAGCTATACACTCCACATTGCATTCATTTCAATAACATCAATTGTGAGTTGATATTGCAACATTATAATGATAAAATATTTGTAATATGAAGATGCTGAAAAAGAAGACTGTTCTTTGGTAGCTTTGCTACACTCAGATTTTGATTGATTGCCTAGAACTTATGAGGTTAAAAATTGAAGAGCCATGATAGGATATCAGAGAATCCATGGTTAATGCTGAGTTGTAAATGAAAGTTTTCTCCAAGTTGTAAAAAGATGTAATACACCAGACAAGATATATGGTGACCACAGACAGACTGACATTCTACTTCAATAAACCACTCTGTTGTTGATTCAGATAGTAGAGTTAAAGATATTCACTGAGATGTGTAAGATATCTGAAGGTAAGTACAGGTACACTTTTATTACCACCCACAAGTATGGGCCTATTGGAATAGAGGTTTTCTTGAATCCTTGGGCAAACCAATCAAATGTAAAATCTGCAGTTTGTAATTCAAGTGTTCAAAGTCCTAGAGCTGCCAGAGAAGGTGGCCATAAAGATCAGACCCACATGAAGGAAGCGACCTCCAGAAGCCAAGGGGACTGGATGGTGGAGAAGGCTGCCAAGGCTGCAGTGCTCATGTCCTCCCACAGTTATGGTATAGAATATACAGGTGGATAGGGAATGTGGATCTGTCTGGTTAGGTCTCTAACAATGCATGCTGAAAGAGACCAATAGAAGAAGAAAGGTGGTACAGGGCAAAGACAGCATCTGGAGAGTTGGTAAGAAACTGTGTGTGCCAACATTCTTGTACCCCATGGTAACATATATGGCCCCTTACACTAAGCAGAAGGGAGCCATGTGTGTAGTAATGTCGATGCATTGGGTGACCTCAGGATTCAACAATGAAAAAAGGAGGTTTGTGCAGACTTGCATTATTTGCATCTGTTATGGCCTAGGTAAAACAATAAAGGTACCTGACCAACACACTCCATAACCACCTTACCTGTTTCAGAGACTATGAGTAGATCTCATCTAACTGCCTAAGGTGGACCAATATAAGTATGTCCTTGTCTGACTGTAGTGATTCCCTAACCATAGATACAGTAAAGAATACAATTAAGAACCTTGTGCCTAGTTCAGATTCTGTGATTGTTACCCAGTTCCTTAAACCCATGAGTGTGTATCCAGAATCAAGTAAGGAAAGAGACGCATACGTATGATGATCCCGTACAGATGTATCTAACTTCTGTAGAGAGGAAGCTAGTAGAATATGCACTTGATTTTGTGAAAGACTGGGAAACCTTCGTATAATTGTGCAACTAATGGACTTGATGAACTGATAAAAGAAAGAAAACTCAGCAAAACATTTATAAACCTCATGAAATGATTGGACAAATAACTAATTGATCTAATGGCCTGATATCTATATATTCTGGTGAATCAGTGGGTGATCATTGGTGTCCTGTACAATAGCGAGGTGGAATAAGCATCTTAGTGGGTGATAATGTTATAAGGAAAAGGAATATGCGGTGTAAAAATATAAAAAGGGTAGGCCTAGCCAGTGGGATGAGTAAATGTTGGGCTCCTTTCACACAATGAGTATTCATCCATTATTAAATGTATAATAACAGATTAAATAATGGGTGCTAATGGCTGAATAAATATTAATCCGTTAAGACCCGTTATAACATCCCTCATGTATGGCCATAACACCTCTGCCTACAGACTCCCACAGCCGGGACTACTACTACTCCCATCATGAAACAGACTTCTTTCGATGATGGGCGTAGTAATTCCCTGGTTGCGGGAGTCTGCAGACAGCTGGGGAGGCCACATTAGTGTTTGTACTACTACCCCCATCATGGAACAGGGTCTGTTCCATGATGGGGGTTGTAGTACAGGGGCTGAGGGATTGATCGCACCGGGTATCACTTCTGAGACCCGATGCAATCAGAAGTTATTAAGCAGGGGAGCGGGCGGCATGGTCTGCAACCGTGATGTATTGTGTAACTTTCATTTTTAAATCCCTGAGCGGCCAGTACTGAGGAGCCAAACAGGGCTCCTGCCGGGGGATTTAAAAATGAACATTGTGAGTGGCGGAGGGCCATATCTATATTAAAAGTGCTTTGGGGGGCAAGATATATAGTGCTGCAGGGGGGGCAGACATATAGCCTTAAAATATGCCCCCTGCAGCGCATTAATAAAGATATGACCCCTGCCGGCGCATTAATAAATATATACCCCCTGCAGCGCATATATAATGTATCCCCTGTAGAGCATGTATAATGTACCCTCTGCAGCGCATGTATAATATACCCAGCGCAGCGCTTCTATCTATGTGAAAAGCATTCTTGCAGCAGCATCAGCAGTCGGCCGGCCCTTTTCAAAACTAGCGCTGTGGCGGCATATGTATATAGTGGTGCTGTTGGGGCAGATAACGCTATATGTCTGCCCCCCCCCCAGCGCATATATATACCCCTGCAGTGCTATTAATGAAAAGTATTTCTATTAGCAGCGCATAGTGCTTAGTTGATTGAATTCAGTTGGTTAAGAGTGTTGAAAATGGGTTTTGGGAATAATGTATAGTATCATTTATCTTATAGAAATAGTATATGTTTAATGCATATATCTACTCCATTGATTTGAAAAAAATAAATACGAGTTGTACATAAATAAACGGGTATACATTTTGTCAGTATATATAAACATAGACCTAGTAGACAGGTCCCTTCCTAAACATTAGTAATTGTTTTAGTTCTGACCTTATTAATGTACGTACATTCACTGAAACAGTTGGTATGATGTAGTGTCCATAAAACATGTCAAAAGATCGATACATGTAGCCAGGAAAGGTGAACCTTGAGGTCTAAAGTGAAATTATGATTAAAAGAGGGGAAATGATATGGTAATTTATATGTGTGTATATATATATATATATATATATATATATATATATATATATATATATGTGTGTGTGTGTGTGTGTGTGTGTGTGTGTATATAACGTGTAATCATAATTCACTTTTGTGTATTCCATATTGTGTCTTCCTTCCCTCCCCCATTCCTCTTTGTATGGTTTCTTTCAAATGCATTCTACTGAAGTCCTGATGTCTTTAGAACATGTGGCAGACTATGGCAGCTTTTGGTGGGAAGTGACTTTTAATGTATGCCTAAAGATATCCTCCCATTGGTTAAAATCAAACCTTGGAATGTATGGGTCTTTGTCCTGGTGCTATGTTACTATGAGAATAAGGCTTTGGCTCAGAGAGAGAAAGAGAGAGAGATATGAGCGTCCCTACCAAGATGTAGTTGTTTTTGCTTGGCTTTGTAGTTGTCTTTTTGCTTTGAATGAATGGCTTCCAGGTGATTGTATAACAGCTCACAGACAAATATGAGGATGCTAAGAATATTACCATAACATTAGTAAGGGTTATAAAATTAACATTAAAGAATTTTTCACCTGTTATTCGAACAACGTAATCTACCTATTAAAATGCTCTTGCGGTAAGGGCTATGTAGGGCAAACATCCAGAAATATTAAAACACGCATTACAGAACATTGCAGTCAGCAATAAGGAAAGCCCTACTAAAAAGTACACATGACATATCAGAACCTACATCCACTAAATATGGTGAAACCCCTGTTGCCCATCATTTTAAAGAACAAGGCCAACAAGTCTCTGAGCTGAGATGGCAGATTTTGGAACAGGTAACAGTTCAGACTAATGAAGATTCCAACCGCAAACGCTGGCTTCAGAGAGAAATATTTTGGATAACAGAGCTTGAAACGTTAATGCCGAGAGGCATGAATGAAAACTGTAATAATAATGTACTTTTGTAAGACCCAGTAAGCTGTTTTATCAATAACTTAAGTTATATGCGCAATTTAACATTTCCTCAGTCTTTTTAATTCATTGTAGCTGTGGTGCTCTTACTAAGGTTCTCATGTTCCCGTCAGTCAATGCAAATGAATAAAGGGTTTTTCCCCTGAAACGTTGTGCCATGACTGGGGAAGCTACAGCAAATGTCTAACTTCTTGCTGCTAGATTGCTGCTATACCTACGCCCTGCTAGACAACTTAATGTGAAAAATGAAACAAATGTGAATAAAAACAAGAAGAATATTTCTACATAAACCGTGAGTTATGTCATTAATATGAAGTCACCTTTGCGGTATAGCTTAGTTGGCGTGCAGCCTTGCCTAATTGCCCTATACATGTGTGTTACCAATAGTACATGGTGGAGTTTGGTGGAGCTCTGAAACTTACAGGCACAGATCCATTTCTTAAAGCCATAGGAACTCAATTGCACTTTGTATTTAGAAGATTCCCATTTGCTCATTAAATAAATGCACACAAAGCCTAGTTACTGGCTAATCTAAAGAAAACATTGGTTAATGTTAAAGAGGTTGTCCAGATAATTATTTCATAGTTAAAGAAGGTTTATCATGCACAAAAACCTATCCCCTATCCGCAGGCTATTTTCAGCTCTCCCATAGAGATATATAGAGGGAGCATGTCAGCCACCGCTTCATGCGGGGGTCGACACGCTCTGTTCCCAGGGAGAGCCTGGGCCCTGTACAGGAGATTGCGGGCCTCAGCTGTCAGACCCCCGTAATCTAAAACGTATCCCCTATCCTGCGGAGAGAGGATACGTTTTTGTACATGACAGTTATCCTTTAAAGGCGTTTAGGGTGCAAGGAGAAATTTTAAAACATGTATTTACCTGCTACTTATGCCTTATAGGGCCATTCTGGTGGTTCGAGTCCCTGCTGCTCAGCATTTTCTGCTCTCTGTACTAACACATAAGAAGTACTGAATCAGTTCATCACTAGCTAAGATGGGTCCTGCTGCGGTCAGTAATTGACTGAGTAGGAACTTCCTATGTGACAGAACAGAGAACAGGAAGAGGCAAGCAGCAGAAGAGCACATGTTTTCTTATTTACTTCTCATCTCCTGAGCACTTTTAACTATAACAAATATCAACTGAAACTGCACAGCATATAGCAGATTTACCAAACCAAACATGCCAAGTAGTTCATGTAGACCAGTTTCCAAGATGTAGCCTTAGGTGCTTCCTTGTGTCGTATAAGTGAAATCTCTTGGAGACATTCATTCCCATCATTGGATGATTAGCTGCTTCCCTGCTGTCTTCAGAATGAGGAGTAGGACACCAGCATCTAATTGACAGTTCAGACAAGCATCAATAAAGTGATGTCAGCCCAGCGCTTGCCTGAGCATGCCTCCACCCTTACCCCTTCAATTAAAGTCAATGGAGGAAGAGGGTGGACAGGGCCTGTAGCATGCATCATGACACAAGCACACTCAATCTGAACCAGGAACAGAAGACAGGGCTCTGCACAAGATTAAAACATTAAAATATATTCCTTTAAAGGGGTACTCCACTGGAAAACATTTCTTTAAATCAACTGATGACGACAGAAAATAAAACAGATTTATAAATTACTTCTATTAAAAAATCTTATTCCTTCTAGTACTTATTAGCTTCTGTAAGCTCCACAGGAAGTTCTTTTCTTTTTGAATTTCCTTTCTGTCTGACCACAGTGCTCTTTGCTGACACCTCTGTCCATGTCAGGAACTGTCCAGAGCAGGAGAGGTTTGCTATGGGGAGCTCCTACTCTGGACAGTTCCTAAAATGGACAGAGGTGTCAGGAGAGAGCACTGTGGTCAGACAGAAAGGAAATTCAAAAAGAAAATAACTTCTTGTGGCGCATACAGAAGCTTATAAATACTAGAAGGATTAAGATTTTTTAATAGAAGTAATTTAAAAATCTGTTTAACTTTCTGGCACCAGTTGATTAAAAAAAAAAGTTTTCCAGTGGAGTACCCATTTAAGCATCAATGGCCAGAGACCATGGACTGATTGATATGCTGGGCTAATGCTTATCTAAATGACTTTATTTAACCTTCCTTTAGTTAAGTGATAAATGAGTGACATTTGCCAGTGTCATACCCAACACATCAACTGGTGGCAAAATGTTATACAAAGTCAAGCCTTGGGGTGCTGTATGCCAATGAGAAAGTGGTGTAGTTCTTTCCAAACTGACTTGTTGCTCTTTGTTGCCAAATATGTTCACTGTTCACAAAGCAGGGAAAACTCCTAGGGCAAACATCCCCTGGACAGTTCTCCCCTCTTGGACAGTTCCTCACACGGACAAAGATCCTGCCTAGGCCTTGTATACACAAAATGTTAGGATATTTTTAACCTGGAGCTTTGACGAAGTTGCTCCATTTTTTATTTTAGTTGTATTGGAGAAAAGCAGAGCGCAGTGAAGAACATAGCCTTTAAATAAAATATTTAGATTGCATCAATATTTCTCACAGTTATATTTAGCGTGTTACCTTCTCAATATTTTATAGGTTCATAATAAGAGCTGCATTTGAAGTAAGCTAAATTCTGTATAACTAAAATTACACATGCTTTACATTTAATGATACTGTAATGTGAACTCTGAAGTACAACAATATACTTGCATAAATACTGCACAACAGACTGCCTGACCAAAGAAATAGAAATAATTTGATTGGGGATTTTGGAACACCCGGAGGATATTTGTGTTGTATCACACAGCTCATTGGTTTAATTACTTGAAAGATTTTTTTTTATTACATAATAGAGATGTGCAAAGACCCAAAACTTGTGGGTTTAGATCAAGGTTTAAAGGTCAGACAAATATTTGGTCCCTATTAGCTCTTCAAGCAAGAACATTTCTGAGCATTCTGTACAATTTAAGTTAACATCTTCTAATAAAGTTCAGTTTTAGAAAAAGCAAACATTTAACCTTTTCACCACCTACATCATACATTACACTTTTATCGCTGTTCCATTTCTTGGCTATCATCACTATGCAGTTCAAATCAATTAGCAGAAAATCATAAAGAAGTTCCCACTGACAATAAGGTCGTCGACAAAATATTGTAGTTCAGATGTAGGCTTCTGCACATTCATCCTATAGCAACTGGATGGTTAACATGTTAATGTTATGAATAGCAGGCATCTTCCCAGTAGTTTGTTGGGAGGCCGCTATGCACGATAGAGAGTCAACCAAATCAGTAGGTTTGGCGAACTTTAGTATAAAGTGTATGGGCTCTTTAAAATACCTGGCTTGAACAATACCCTTCAAATGATACCATAAACTCTGTGGGGGAAATGTATAATTCCTGCACTAGCACAGAGTAACAATAGTTACTAGTAGACTAGACCAGTGTTTTAAAATCTTTTTCACCTTGGGCACCTCTAAGAAATTAATTTTCTATAAAAGACAAAAAATGGGTAAAAGTAGCAATGCACAAGCTAAATAGATTACAGTGATGATACATCCATTATCTCATAGGTGATGTCTACTCTGACCAGAGTTGGTCACTTTCAATTTTGTTCTCTATCTAGCCCAAACCGCCATGATGGTTTCTTCCAACTGGGACTGATCTCTGCAGAACCTTCCAGACAAACAACTTAGGCACTACACTTTTACAGAGCCCTCCTTTCCTTTCCCCTACCTAATAATTTTGCCATTTGATATCATATTCAGTGAAGTGGGTAGGTGAATGGCTTGATGGGAAGAGTTATTTACCCATGATTAGGAAAATTGCCCCAGTACGCAGTGTTCTCAGTATGTAGCGCACCCAGTAGGTAGTTTCCCTTTGTAAGCTGGCACCCCCAGTAGGTAGTTTTCACAAGTACACTGGTATCCTCTGTAGGTGTTTTTCACAGTATGTAGTTTTCTTTAATAAGTGATTTTTCTCTTGTAGTTACGACCCCTTGTAAGTAGTTTGTGCCCTTGTAGGTAGTTTGCCCCCCCCCCCTTTCAGGTGGTTTGAACCCTAGGTAGGACCCACCAGTATATTGTTTGCCCCCCTTGAAGACGGTTGTCTTCCTCTATGTACATGATGCTACATGGTTTACAGATGAGGCATGGTTTTCTTTATCTGGCCATGTAAAGGTTAGGTTCGTTGACATCATAGAAATTATCAAAAAAGTTTGGCGAACTGTTCTGTGCAAATAAGCAAAGCAATAACCCCCCCAAACATTTTATAACACTGTCTAAAAGCCCTTAAGTCCTGTAAAACACTGCTAGGGTCACCTATGTCACTAATTTTTAAGTGGTTTTAAGGCTAAGTTAATGTCAAAGTTACAGTGATATGTGGTTACCCATGGTAACTAACAGTGTGTTTAAAAACAAAATGCATTAACAGTCTTTTTTTTATTGCCTGCCAGTGTTAAAATGCATATAAAAGTATTGGAAGATTAAATAACTTTTTCCAAGCCTTTAAAAAAGTATCCCCTTTTTGGGAGTTGCAACAGAATTGGTATTGATGTGTCCCAGAATAGTGGAGAATAAATCACTTTTGTAAACACTGAATTTTTGAAAAGTTGAAAAAATTATTTACTTTTGGGATCATGGTGTGTTGTGTATGTGTAGGCCTGGCTATTATTAGCAGTACATTCCTTTGGTGACAATTCATGTCAGAATGGAATACCAGATGTAAAAACTTTGTCCTTATGTGCTTCAACGTTCTGCTGCTCCTGCCTCTTTCAGGGGAAGCTCTGGCAGAGGGAGTGAAAAGTTGACTCAGTGGGGAGCAGAGAGTGGACCCCCATTCAAAAGGTGTTTGCTGTTGAAAAGCAGCGTCAAGCTGGCTGAAAAAAATGTCCATTCTTGCTTTATACCTAAGTGGTGTAATAATAGCTTATCCAGCTTAGTGGTTTTAGTAGCTGTAGACAGCAGACATTGAAAAGTTGGAAAAATTAACAAAAATTCTCCCTTTTTGGGAATTGCAACAGGTTTTGTGCCTGTCAAGTGAAGAATATGCAATGGCTTTATCCAAGTGTTACAATAAGATTGGTGTCCAAAAATAGTGATCAAGAAATAGCTTTGGTATGAAAAGCCAATAAAAATATTATTTTTATTGGAGTCAGGTGTTGTTCAAAAATCCTTCCTTTATGTTAGTTGCAACAAGATTGTTTTCCCAAAATGGCAAAGAAGAAATAGCTTTTGTATGAAAAAAAATATCTGTTTTTTGGGATTATGAGTTGTGTATGTGTAGGCCTGGCTGGTAGTAAGACAAGAGTGGTGGACTAGTGGTAGGTGTAGTATCCAGCAGACAGTGGTGGACTGGTGGTAGTTGTAGTAGCCAGCCGGCAGCAGGAGTGGTGGACTAGTACAAGTAGCAGCCAGTGGACATCAGGGGTAGTGGACTAGTGTTATTAGTAGCCAGTAGAAAGCAGTAAGGGGGAGGTGGTGTGCTAGTAGTAGCCAGCAGAGAGTGGTAGTCGTAGTAGCCAGAGGACAGCAAGGGTGGTGTTATAGTGCTTGTTGTAGCCAGCAGACAACAAATAGTGGTGGCCTAATGATATTTGTATTCAGATAATCCCAAACATAGAATAAAGCTGATGGCACTCTTCCATAAGGCAAAACTTGCTTTATTATGATATTAGTCCAGTTAGGGATGCAGCATGGCCATACTGCATCCCTAACCGCATTGATTTAATAATAAAGTAAGTTTTGTCTTACGGAAGAGTGCCATCAGCTTTATTCTATGTTTGGGATTATCTGATGAGACTTACATGTATGATAGAGCACCATTCAAGGCAATTTCTGGACTACAAAGTGTACTGTTCGATCGTCAGTACACTTTGTAGGTGTGGAGCATGCTTAACATGTTTAGCAGTGATGACTATATATCTTTCTCTTATATGAATACTTGTATTCAGACCTTGTGATGCTGCTCCGTGTGCTTACATAGAGCTGTTATTTCTAATCTTGGACCCTGGTTATTACTTACTTTCTATTTGCAGAGACAGCACTGTATGTGGTTTTCTGCATCATGATAGAATACTGTAAAGAGATAGGTACATTCCCACCCAAATGTGCCCCTACTCTGGAAGGCTTTTTACTCAAGCCTACAGATGCAGCAGCATTGGCATCACCTGGTCCTGAGCTGATTATACCAGAAGGCCTGCATCTGGTACATTTGACAGATGTTCTGGCCCTACCTTGGCTGTGCCCTTTATTGCTGACATAATCATCATCAAACTTCTTCATATCGTACCCACCACCCTCCAGAAGTATGAACTTCTGATGTCTGATCATGGGCTTCTTGCTACCCCTCAATACATCCACCATGATAGCTTACAATATGACTAATACCATATCTACCACCACCAGTCCTACTAGCGCTATGTTCAGCCAGTGATTCCACTTCCACCATCTCTGCAACACATTCAAAAGGCTGACTGTCCTTACACGACTCCCCCTTGCAGTTCATGCTATCCTTCTTAGCACAAGGAGGGGAAGCAAAGACAGAGATGATGGAACAGACCATCTAGGAAGGAAATTTCCATTGCACCATGTAACTGCAGATAAGAAATCCACTGACACCTGGCTATGATGTCATATTATCAGACTCCTCCTGAGATGACCAAGAACAAGCCAACAATTTCCCATTGGTCATATTTTCTTTCAAGACAACAAAACATGGACAACTTTTGCTGCTAATGCAGCTGCTACTACTATCATCAAGCACCTGGCTGCTGCTGCCTTCTGTACTGGGCCTAGGCAAATGGGTGGTTCCCACAGAGCTGATGATGCTGCTTCCTGCACTGGGCCTGGGCAAATGAGTGGTTCCCACAGAGCTGGTACTGCCACCAACATGCTAACTGGCACAGGAAACAGCAGGGGTGCTTTTGCCTTTACCCTATCCTTGGCCAACCATTCCGTTACCAAAGAATTATTTATTATTGAAAAAGATTTGGATGTTATTGCAATTTGTTGGGGGTGTTGTGTCACTCACCAACTAATAAAGTGGTGGATAAACTTACAGTCAACTTTCAATCTTAACACTTTTAATGCAGATTTATGTTTAACCGAGGTAGAAGTGCTATCGGTTTGATTAAACCCAGAAAATACAGGTTACTTGCCCTAAAATGCCAATTTCACATTCAACTCCCAACTCTAGAAATTAGGATTTATGTTACTAGACAGGTCAGCCCACTGCACAATGCTTTGCTCAACTTGCTTTGATTTATAGTGTGATAGCTTTCTATAGGCTTGTTCTGCAGTCACACTGCTGGGATTTGTAGTGCAGCAACTGGACACAGTAATGCAGGTGACAGGTCACTGCAGCCAGCCCACTGCCCAGTGCTTTGCTCACCTTTCTTAAAATTATAGTGTGGCAACTTTCTGAGATCAGTAGTTCCACAGTGAGTTCTTCATTGCATTGCTCATTGGTCAGCTTCCTGTTCAAGATAGCAGCTGCAATGCAGTGTATGCAGCTTTTAGTGGCAAATACAGCAGAAATATTCCCCTTAAGTATTCATGATGATTATTACAAATATAGCACAAGCCATTGGTTCATATGACATGGTTTTTCATATTGAAAGACACCTGATGTAGTCAAATTGGACTTTAGTTAAATTGATGTCTATGGATGACTTATGGAGTATTCTATACAGACAATTCCTCTCAGTTCATAAAATGAGCCTTACTGTAATCGAAATGTAGTTAATGTATACAGAATCGAAGTCTAATGAGGCAGAAAAACCTGTATGATCAGATATGTCACAACATTTACGAGAAAAATAAAATGTCTACTGGAAAAAGGGGAAATCTATTTTTTTTTTTATTACCATAAATAATTTCATTTAATAGTCCTTTATGTTAATGTTTTTTTTTCTTGTGTCCTCAGTACCTTTTCTTTAATAATAATATAATGTACACCAATTACCCATAACATTAAAACCTACAATTGTGTGGATCCTTTTTAGGGTGCCTGGAGAGCTCTGACGCAAGGCAAAAGATTTCAGTGACTTTCTAGACACCACGGTTCCTTGGAGATTATGGGCCACTCAAACTGGGAAACTAGGACTGAGATAGAAACATCTACTAGACAAAACAAATGCATGAAGCCTTGGAAATTAGTTTCTACAACTTAAATATTTCTGTAATGAATTGTTTAGTAAGAAAATCATCTTTATTACTCTGTATCATCCATCTACAGTTTTTTGCATGACCAATTGTAATTTGTAACATCTTAAATTTTCCATAAAATGTAAGATACAACCAAATAATTTTGATTTGTGGGGGGGAAGTAAAACTTTTTTTGAACAAAATCAGTATTCTTAAAGGGGAACTTATCCCCTATCCAAAGAATCTCCTTGCTGCACCCGGTGTTCGTTTAGAGCGCCGAGTGCAGCGCCGGAGGCGTGACATCACTGCTACACCCCGCTTGGGACCTCACGGCTGCACCCCCTCAATGCAATTCTATAGGAGGGGTGTGACGGTCGTCACACCCCTCCCATAGATTTTCATTGAGGGGGGATGGCCGTGACGTCACGAACGGGGTGTGACCGTGATGCCACGAGCCTCCGCCCCGCATTGCCAGTCATCTGGCATGGAGCGACGTTCACTCCGTGCAACGGATGTCTGGGGGGCCTTTTTTGTCACATCAAATTGCAAAAAAAGTTAATAAAAAGCAATCAAAAAGTCACATATACACAAAGGGGGTACTAAAAAAAGCAATCTAAAGATCATAGCGCAAAAAATGAGCCCTCACACATCCCTGAATATGGAAAAATAAAAAGATAGAGGTGGTCAAAATATGGCAATTTTAAACGTACCGTTTTTGTAAAGAAAAGTTTGAGATTCTTTAAAAGCAGTACAATACTAGAAATGAATGTAACCATGGGTATCATTTTAATCGTACTGACCCAGAGAATAAAGAAAACATGTCATTTGTACCATAAAGTGTACAGTGTGAAAACCAACCCCCCCCAAATTAGCAAAATTATGATTTTCATTAAAATTTCTTTACGTGAAAAAAATTTGGGGGTTTACCATACATTTTATGGTAAAATGAGTGATGTCATTACAAAGTACAACTGGTCACGCAAAAAACAAGCCCTCATATGGGTCTGTGAATGGAAATATAAAAGAGTTATGGATTTTAGAAGGCAAGGAGGAAAAAAAAGAAAAAACACAAAAATTAAATTGGCTGTGTCCTTAACCAGTTAAGGACCAAGGACGTTCTGGAATGTCCCCACAGCCTGGGCTTTAAGGACCAAGGACGTTCCAGAACGTCCTGGTGTTTCTCCGGTCTCTGCCGCGTGACGGGCAGAGATTGGAAGCGGATCCCTGCTGAAATCCTTCAGCAGGGATCCAGGGCAAACGCCGAGGGGGGCCATGTCGCCCCCCCCATGTCGGTGATCGCTGCAAATGGCGGGCGAAATCGCGCAAGCGATTTGCGGCGATACCGGGCTGATCAGGTCTCTGGGACTTGTCCGCTCGGTAATTTTGCATGATCCCGGTTGTCACAGACAGCCAGGACCATGCTGGAGTATAGGAGCGAGGTGGCAAACTCCCAGTATTGCCGGACAGCCGTTGACTGTCCAAGCATGCTGGGAGTTTTGCAACAGCTGGAGGCACCCTGTTTGGGAATCACTGGTGTAGAATACCCCTATGTCCACCCCTATGAAAAATCCCTAATTCAGGCCTCATATGCACATGGCGCTTTCTCACTTCGGAGCCCTGTTGTATTTCAAGGCAACAGTTTAGGGCCACATATGGGGTATTGCCATACTCGGGAGAAATTGCCTTACACATTTTGGGGGGCTTTTTCTCCTTTGACCCCTTATGAATACATGCTGGTGTTGCCCTATACTTTTCATTTTGACAAGAGGTAAAAGGGGAAAAAAGCCCCCCAAAATTTATAATGCTATTTCTCCTGAGTACGGAGATACCCCATATGTGGGCGCAAAGTGCTCTGGGGGCGCACAACAAGGCCCAGAAGGGAGAGTGCACCATGTACATTTAAGGTGATTTGCACAGGGGGGGGGGGGGGGGGGTTAATTGTTACAGCGGTTTTGACAAACGCAAAAAAAAAACCACATGTAACCCCATTTTGGAAACTACACCGCTCACGGAATGTAATGAGGGGTGCAGTGAGAATTTACACCCCACTGGTGTCTGACAGATCTTTGGAAGAGTGGGCTGTGCAAATAAAAAATTTTGTACAGCCCACTGTTCCAAAGATCTGACAGACACCAGTGGGGGGTAAATGCTCACTGTACCCCTTGTTCCATTCCTCAAGGAGTCTAGTTTCCAAAATGGTATGCCATGTGGGGGTTATTTTGCTGTCCTGGCACCATAGGGGCTTCCTAAATGCGACATGTCCCCCCCAATTCAGCAAAGTTTGCAAATGTGACTCCTTCTCTTCTGAGCATTGTGGCGCCCCTGCAGTGCACTTGACGTCCACTTATGGGGTACCTTCATACTCAGAAGAGATGGGGTTACAAATTTTGGGGGTCTTTTCTGCTATTAACCCTTGCAAAAATGTAAAATTTGGGGGGAAACACACATTTTAGTGAATTTATTATTTTTTTTTTTACATATGCCAAAGTGGTGAAACCCCTGTGGGGTATTAAGGTTCACTTTACCCCTTGTTACATTCCCCAAGGGGTCTAGTTTCCAAAATGTGATGCCATGTGTGTTTTTTTTTGCTGTTCTGGCACCATAGGGGCTTCCTAAATGCGACATGCCCCCTGAGCAAAATTTGCTCTCAAAAAGCCAAATATGACTCCTTCTCTTCTGAGCATTGTAGATCGCCCGCAGTGCACTTCAGGTCAACTTATGGGGTACCTCCTCAACTTATGGGGTACCTCCATACTCAGAAGAGAGGGGGTTACAAATTTTGGGGGGTCTTTTCCGCTATTAATCCTTGCAGAAATGTGAAATTTGGGGGGAAACACACATTTTTGTGAATTTTTTTTTTTTTTTTTTACATATGCAAAAGTCATGAAACACCTGTGGGGTATTAAGGCTTAATTCCTTGTTACGTTCCTCAAGGGGTCTAGTTTCCAAAATTGTATGGCATGTGGGTTTTTTTTGCTGTTCTTGCACCATAGGGACTTCCTAAATGCAACATGCCCCCCCAAAAAACCATTTCAGAAAAACATACTCTCCAAAATCCCCTTGTCGCTCCTTTGCTTCTGATCCCTCTACTGCGCCCGCCGAACCCTTTACATAGACATATGAGGTATGTGCTTACTCGAGAGAAATTGGGCTACAAATATAAGTATAAATTTTCTCCCTTTACCTCTTGTAAAAATAAAAAAATTGGGTCTACAAGAACATGCGAGTGTAAAAAATGAAGATTGTGAATTTTCTCCTTTACTTTGCTGCTATTCCTGTGAAACACCTAAAGGGTTAAAACGCTGACTGAATGTCATTTTGAATACTTTGGGGGGTGTAGTTTTCATAATGGGGTAATTTATGGGGTATTTCTAATATGAAGACCCTTCAAATCCACTTCAAACCTGAACTGGTCCCTGAAAAATAGTGAGTTTGAAAATTTTGTGAAAAATTGGAAAATTGCTGCTGAACTTTGAAGCCCTCTGATGTCTTCCAAAAGTAAAAACACGTCAATTTTATGATGCAAACATAAAGTAGACATATTGTATATGTGTTCCAAAAAAAAAATTATTTGGAATATCCATTTTCCTTACAAGCAGAGAGCTTCAAAGTTCGAAAAATGCTAAATAAAGGATGCAAGTTACCACAAAATTTTACCACTATGTTAAAGTAGAATATGTATCGAAAAAACAATCTCAGATTCAGAATGATAACTAAAAGCATTCCAGAGTTATTAATGTTTAAAGTGACAGTGGTCAGATGTTCAAAAAACGCTCTGGTCCTAAGATGTAAAATGGCCTGGTCCTTAAGGGGTTAAAGTGTACCTGTCGTCAACAAAAACATTTTGTATAATGTAGATAATACCATTATATGTAAATTTGTAATATACATTGGTTAAAAAATATGTATAATTTTGTCCATACAGCTATTGCCTGTGTGTCTCTATAAGGAGTCCAAATACAGGAAGTGAGGGTGGACAAGCAGGGCTCTGTGCACTGAGGACAAGCAGGGCTCTGTGCAGTGAGGCTCTATGACATGCCCCTGGCTCACACATGAGGATGACTGACAAGCCAGGAGCCTGCACAGAGCCCTGCTTGTCGTCACTGCACAGTTCCTGTATTTGGACTCCTCATAGAGACACACAGGCAATAGCTGCAGGGAGAGCATTTTTTCACCCAAAAATGTACACATTTTTTTTTACCAATGTATATTACAAATATACATGTGGTAGGCCTCTGGGGTAGGGGTAATGTAGTCAGGGTATTGCTTCAGTATATCAGGGGTTAAGGTTAACCCTATAGTTCGTGATGCCAGGCTGAGAGGTGGCAAGGGACAGACTAGATAAAAAGGACCCCGACGTCCTAGGGACTCTGGCTATGGGGACCTATACACAGGTACCGTATAGGATGCGGTACCGGGACACCACATACATATATTGGTATTATCAAAATTGTATCAAAAGTTTTTGTTGGCGACAGTACACTTTAAGGCCAAAATGGTCTGTGTCCATAAGGGGTTAAAAATGTATTATAATAATAATAATAATAATTAGGCCCTTATTCAATAATTAAGCAACACTGAAATGTATTAGCTTACCTGAGAATTATGAGGATATCATGATCAGCAGTATCTGACTTTTTGGCTATAGGAAATTATGATATTCTGTTGCAAATGATTGTATGTTTAAATCCATTTTATCATTACTGTTTGGATATTTGGAGAAATGTATTATACATTAACATGTCTAAAATTGTTACTAGATGTAACGTATTTATGTTATTAGTATACTGCTAAACTGAGTAATTTGCAGCCCTGTATCAACAGCATTTAGGCAACCTATTTACCATTGCAAGCTATTACTACACCAGATGAAATGCTATTTTGTACATCTCATTCATGTCAATGCACAATAACCCCGGAATGTCCAGGACTACATGGCTAGTATAGATCAGACATTATCTTCTTCTTTCCCATGCTGTCTCCTAATTACCCTTCCCGTTACCTCACCCTGATATCTCTGTCACTTTCCTGCTGCTGTGGGGAAATTAAATTACCCTTCTGCTCTTGTTATAACCAATTAGAGCAGCTGAGTAATATTGTGCATTCATAGTAGAAAAATAATGGATTCTAGTGCATACAACATGTACATTTCAAATCTAAAGATTGTCTGGCTGAATTCTGGACTGTGTCCCTGTTCTGGACTGTAGCTGTTAACCCACAGAGTCCTGAGTCCAAGCACTGAACAAGACCCATCGATCATGTGCTAATTCTTAATACAGAGATCGGTCATTATAAACAGCAGAGACAGCCGCCCATTGAGGTATATGACTGCACAGACTCATGCAATTCAAATCTACTATTTAGTAGGTCAATAGGATCATAATGTTGTTATTTACATTGCAGTTTGCATTAAAGTTGATAAAAATCTTTAATGTACATTAATGAGAAATTTCACTCAGAAGTACTCACCCACCCAACACAAATTAGCTGCCTTCAATACAATAGAACAGTTTTTTTTCTAACCAGGGTGTCTCCAGCTGTTGCAAAAGTACAATTAGTTGCAGAATGAGTTCTCTCCCACCCAGCGGTCGCTCCACCCATTGAAGCAGACAGGCTCCCTGTCATCAGCTGACTAGTGCTGTAATGTCTTGGTCCGCACTGCAACCTGGGAAAACTTGAGACCACAATAATTTTTATGCTGTTAAAAAAAACTTTGGGACAAAAATCTCCAAAGAACATCACACACAGGTACAGACACTATTTTATGAACAACGCTAACTTTACATAGTCAAATAAAAAACTCTCGGAATACCCCTTTAACTTACAATGTCCACAACATACAATGGCCCTGATGTAGTTTTCTTTGTGGGTTTTACTACCCTACAATTTATTTACTAAGATTTCCCTACATTTTGCTTTTTTTTTTTTTTACACATGCTTTGTTCTGTGAGGTTTTCCTCAGCTCAAATCCACTACATTTTCTGTGGAAACCTTAGTAAATAGGTAGGTTCTTTGTGTGAAAATATCGGGCCATGCCCCCTTTTCAGTGACCACGCCCCTTTCCCAACAGCCACACCCCTTTTTCAGGTTTTCTCAGTAAAATGGAGAGTTGGTCAGGTTTTTTTTCCAATTCTGGAGCAAATTCTGGTGCACATTCTAGTGCAGACAGAATTTCTGGCGCACAACCTGAAAAACATGATGGGTTTACAATAGTAAATCAGGGCCAATATTTTCTGGACCAATGTAACTTGAAACCATACTCAACATACAATGCTATGGACAATCCAGATCTGTGAAACATATCAATGGCTGAAATACCTGACCAATTAGAATAGGCACTTCATTGAAAAAACACCTGTTTTACTGAAATGCATACACTCACTGGCTGTCTGTTAGTGCCTCCCTACAGTACAGGGAGGTACCACATGTTCTGTACTACTCCTTACCTGTGCCAGGGTTAGCTGCTCCTTGGGACACCAGGTGGGGATGGCTCCATGTTACTTTTTGGGACACTGGGGGAGATTTATCAAAAGCTGCCCTAAGCAACCAATCAGATTGCTTCTATCATTTTCAAAAATGCATCTGAAAAATGAAAGAAGTGATCTGATTTGTTGCTATGGGCAACACAGCAACTTTTCCTCTTGACATGTTTTTTATAAATCTCCTCCACTATGTGTTCTGTACAGGACCCTAAAGAGGCTCCTGTCCTCTACATCAGGGGTCTCAAACTCAAATTAACCGGGGGCCACTGGAGGTAGCAGCTGGGTGTGGCTGGGCCGCATGCGCCCCTTACATATAATGCCCCCATCATGCGCCCCTCATCATCCACCAGCAACACCCCCCACCAGCAGTAGCACCCCAATCAACCATCAGCAACCCCCCCCCATTCCCCCTACCCCATGTGGTAATAGCATGAGCTGTCGGATGATGGGGGGTGCAACTTCTGGGGGTTCCCCACATTAGGTAGGCAGCAGATTCCCCACATTAGGTAGTAGCATGTTCCCCACATTAGGTAGAAGCAGGTTCCCCACATTAGGTAAAAGCAGGTTCCCCACATTAGGTAGAAGCAGGTTCCCCACATTAGGTAAAAGCAGGTTTCCTACATTAGGTAGAAGCAAGTTCCCCACATTAGGTAGAAGCAGGTTCCCCACATTAGGTAGAACCAGGTTCCCCACATTAGGTAGTAGCAGGTTCCCCACATTAGGTAAAAGCAGGTTCCCACATTAGGTAGAAGCAGGTTCCCCACATTAGGTAAAAGCAGGTTCCCCACATTAGGTAGAAGCAGGTTCCCCACATTAGGTAAAAGCAGGTTTCCTACATTAGGTAGAAGCAAGTTCCCCACATTAGGTAGAAGCAGGTTCCCCACATTAGGTAGTAGCAGGTTCCCCACATTAGGTAGTAGCAGGTTCCCCAAATTAGGTAGTAGCAGGTTCCCCACATTAGGTAAAAGCAGGTTCCCCACATTAGGTAAAAGCAGGTTTACTACATTAGGTAGAAGCAAGTTCCCCACATTAGGTAGAAGCAGGTTCCCCACATTAGGTAGAAGCAGGTTCCCCACATTAGGTATACCGCAGGTTCCCCACATTAGGTAGTAGCAGGTTCCCCACATTAGGTAGAAGCAGGTTCCCCACATTAGGTAGTAGCAGGTTCCCCACATTAGGTAAAAGCAGGTTCCCCACATTAGGTAGAAGCAGGTTCCCCACATTAGGTAGTAGCAGGTTACCCACATTAGGTAGTAGCAGGTTCCCCACATTAGGTAAAAGCAGGTTCCCCACATTAGGTAGTAGCAGTGATCTGATTTGTTGCTATGGGCAACACAGCAACTTTTCCTCTTGACATGTTTTTTATAAATCTCCTCCACTATGTGTTCTGTACAGGACCCTAAAGAGGCTCCTGTCCTCTACATCAGGGGTCTCAAACTCAAATTAACCGGGGGCCACTGGAGGTAGCAGCTGGGTGCGGCTGGGCCGCATGCGCCCCTTACATATAATGCCCCCATCATGCGCCCCTCATCATCCACCAGCAACACCCCCCACCAGCAGTAGCACCCCAATCAACCATCAGCAACCCCCCCCCCATTCCCCCTACCCCATGTGGTAATAGCATGAGCTGTCGGATGATGGGGGGTGCAACTTCTGGGGGTTCCCCACATTAGGTAGGCAGCAGATTCCCCACATTAGGTAGTAGCATGTTCCCCACATTAGGTAGAAGCAGGTTCCCCACATTAGGTAAAAGCAGGTTCCCCACATTAGGTAGAAGCAGGTTCCCCACATTAGGTAAAAGCAGGTTTCCTACATTAGGTAGAAGCAAGTTCCCCACATTAGGTAGAAGCAGGTTCCCCACATTAGGTAGAACCAGGTTCCCCACATTAGGTAGTAGCAGGTTCCCCACATTAGGTAAAAGCAGGTTCCCACATTAGGTAGAAGCAGGTTCCCCACATTAGGTAAAAGCAGGTTCCCCACATTAGGTAGAAGCAGGTTCCCCACATTAGGTAAAAGCAGGTTTCCTACATTAGGTAGAAGCAAGTTCCCCACATTAGGTAGAAGCAGGTTCCCCACATTAGGTAGTAGCAGGTTCCCCACATTAGGTAGTAGCAGGTTCCCCAAATTAGGTAGTAGCAGGTTCCCCACATTAGGTAAAAGCAGGTTCCCCACATTAGGTAAAAGCAGGTTTACTACATTAGGTAGAAGCAAGTTCCCCACATTAGGTAGAAGCAGGTTCCCCACATTAGGTAGAAGCAGGTTCCCCACATTAGGTATACCGCAGGTTCCCCACATTAGGTAGTAGCAGGTTCCCCACATTAGGTAGAAGCAGGTTCCCCACATTAGGTAGTAGCAGGTTCCCCACATTAGGTAAAAGCAGGTTCCCCACATTAGGTAGAAGCAGGTTCCCCACATTAGGTAGTAGCAGGTTACCCACATTAGGTAGTAGCAGGTTCCCCACATTAGGTAAAAGCAGGTTCCCCACATTAGGTAGTAGCAGGTTACCCACATTAGGTAGCATTGTCGTTTACCCCCTCCCCCCCCCCCCCCCCCGACACACACACACACACACACAGAGACACCCACAAATAGACAACCTTACCTGTCCTGCATTGCGTTTCTCCTCTCCGGTGGCGGCCTGACGAGTGATGTCACTGACGTCCTGCTTTGCGGGTCGGCGGAGGGACGTCACATGCGCCTCATCAGACTCAGGCCGGCTGGCCAACCGAGATCGGCAGGAGGAGGGCGGGGTAAGTGTAGCCTGCTCGGCACCTGGAACTGCATGTCCCAGGCGCCGGGCAATACAAATTACATATACCTGGTGTGGGCCACAAACTTTCATTCCGCGGGCCACAAATGGCCCGCGGGCAGGGAGTTTGAGACCCATGCTCTACATAGACAGTGATTTACAGCTCCCAGCAGCTCTTTCTTGTTTTTATATGTAAGGATTTGCTTTATGTGTATGAGTTATCTACTTATTTTTCTTAAAAAGAGGTACTTTCTTAAAAGAGGTGGAAAACAAATATTTTCAAATCAACTGGTGCCAGAAAGTTATACAGATTTGTAAATTACTTCTTTTTAAACATCTTAACCCTTCCAGTGGTTATCGGCTGCTGTATACTACAGAGGAAGTTGTGTAGTTATCAGGATCCGGACTGGTATGCAGCGAGGACACTTTTGGTGCATCCTCTGTGTCAGTAGGGTGATGGCGTGGGCCGTACCAGGGGAACGGAGTCTAAGGGGTTACTGGTTTTCACCAGAGCCCGCTGCAAAGCGGCATGGACTTGCAGCGGCAGGTAACCCCCAGATCGTTCCACCCGATAGCGACTCAACCCCAGCTGACAGCTGAGACAGGCGCGGTACACAGGGACAAGGCAAGAGCAAGGTCGGACGTAGCAGAAGGTCAGGGCAGGCAACAAGAGTCGTAGTCAGGGGCAACAGCAGGAGGTCTGGGTACACAGGCTTGGGAACACACTAAACGCTTTCACAGGGCACAAGGCAACAAGATCCGGCAAGGATAGAAAGGGGAAGTGGGTTTATATATACATAGCACAGGTGCAGGTACTGATTGGGCCAGGCACCAATTAATGGTGCACTGGCCCTTTAAATTTCAGATAGCCGGCGTGCGCGCGCCCTAGAGAGCGGGGCCGCGCGCGCCGGGACTGAACAGCCAGAGGACGGGGCAGGTGAGGAGATTGGGATGCGACCCTCGGGCGGGCGCGTCCCGCTACGCGGATCGCATCCCCGCCGGTGACACCAGTGAAGCGCTCCCGGTCAGCGGGTCTGACCGGGGCGCTGCACAGAGACGAACGCCGCAAGCGCTCCGGGGAGGAGCAGGGACCCGGAGCGCTCGGCGTAACAGTTGTTCTTTTCAGTCTGACCACAGTGCTCTTTGCTGACACCTCTGTCCATGTCAGGAACTGTCCAGAGCAGGAGAGGTTTGCTATGGGAATTTGTTTCTACTCTGGACAGATCCTGACATGGAATTGCTCCACTGCTACTTTGCACAAGGTTTGATAAATCTCTCGAGAAATAATACTTTTGGGCATATAGTGCCAGTGGCCACATCAATGAGCCTCAGGGGGCCTTGCAGAGGTGCAAAACAGCAAATCTGCAGAGTACACAATCTTGTAGCCAACCAGAACTTAAAGTGTTTTATTTAAAATTGCGATGTATTGGGCTCAGAGCCAGTTATAGGGTGTTTCATCCTAGGTAAAGTTGATATTTTGTTAATTGCTACTGCAGTGGGCAAAAGGTTGTGATCCAAATATGCCACCCAAATGGTTTGGCTTTGGGCAAGCGTATTGTCTAAGTAGACATGGGACGCTTTTACTTTTTAAAGAGGACCGCCACAAAAATAAGATGATACTATCCTTATAGGGCTCGAGACTTGAACCCACTCCATACCTGGCTGTAGCTAATAGTTGGCATGGAGCAATGTTCCTTGCCCAATATTAACTATTTGCTTGGTGCGACCATAAGGAACTGATTCATTGTCATGGCAACCCTAGGCCTACTCTAGGCCTTCGTGGCCTAGAGTAATGGTAGAGTCTGCCATAGGCAGGCAAAACCAGTGGATCACTGATAGAAAGGATCAGTTTAATATTACATTCAACTGCACTAGCAATCAAATAATTTTTTTTTAAAAAACACCCCTTTTTTATATAAAATCACTGTGTGTGTGGACGTTTCCAAATTATTTAAATACAACAATATTGATCCCACATGATGAACAGTGTAAACGAAAAGAAATGAATTATAAATCTGAAATAGCTTTTTGTGGTCACACATCTACAACAAAACACAGAGCCACCACACAGCTTCCTAGGTGAAAAAATAAAAATATTATAGGGGTCAGCACAGTGCAATTTTATGAACTTTTTCTTTTACAAACATGAAATATATATATATATATATATATATTGGGTAACATAGTAATCATACAGGCCTAAAGAATCAAGATAACATGTTCTTTTCACAACATAATGAACAGCAGATTTTTTCAGATTTGCAACATACTTTATGGAAAAATTTATGGTTTCATTACAAAGTACTGGCAAAAAGCTATTTTTGGCTAAAATAAAAATGCACAAAAACAAACATTTGCTGCGTCCATTATTCCCTCCCATTCCCGAGGTATGTTGGTTTACTTTATTTTAATTATGGGAGCGAATATCAGGTGATGGGTGTGATTATACAGTCAGTGGGTGTGTATTAGGTGAAGACGCCTCTCAATGTAGAACAGTTACATAATAAAGATGTTTTTAAAATAAACAAATAAATAGCCTACATGTATAACAAAAAATACATAGTTTGCATTATATATTACATTCCTGACAGTAGGTAATGATTTTTTTCATGTACTTTTTACTGCTACAAAGATAAAAAGTACATACACTGAAATAAATCTATTCCCGTAAGAATTCTAATCTACTGCTATACTTGCTACATTTTGGTCATTCAATTAAAATTCCCAATAAAACCAAAAAGCAAAAAAAAAAGTATCAAATGAATCCCATTACTTTAATTACTGTACTTTTTCTGTTACATGGGTTCAGTGCATTTTTATAATCAAGTCAATTGCAGTTAACACGGACTTACAGAGCAATTACCTGTATCAGAAGTTAATGAATCCTGGCCAATATAGAAAAGGAAATCCATCAATAAAATGAAGAGGTGTGCGCAGATCTATTTTGTGGTGTAATCTATGATATCCAATTTAAAGTATGATCTAATTGTACATTTTCACAGCACTTTTCTGCTAATAATAAAATGTATAGAATAATAGAGATCTCTGTCATACTTAAGGCACACCTTCACTTAGATTCACACATTCAAACAGAGTCTTATTTGCCACTAGGCATTTTTGGTTCAATGCCTAGGGTGGCACCTTGTAGGGGGGGTTTGGTGGCTAGTCAAGGTCTCCACTGCTGTACTTCTTGGTAAAATGGTGGTGGAGGGGGATGTTGGTGAAAGTAGCACCTGGTGCAGGGTGTGAGTCAGTCGTAGTCTGCAACCACACAGTTGCAAGCACAAGGAGCAGGATGCCAAGATCCCCTCACACTTCCTGGCCACTAAGTCTCATTGGTGGAGTACTAGAGCAGCTTTTTCTGCAACTACCAGGCCCTGCTGCTCCTAGATTGGAGAAGACTGAAACCATGCCACCCAAAATGTCTTTCAACCTAATGGGGACTGATGCGGGGTCTGATACTGTGGTCTGCATTATATTGGAGAACTAATACTGGGGTCTGGATTCTACAAGGGTTGTGTTACTGGGGTCTCTATTACACTGGGGCTGTGACACTGGGGTCTGTATTACCCTGTGGGTCTGACACTCTGGCCTGTATTACACGGATTGGTCTGATCACGGGGTCTGCATTACACTAGGGTCTGATACTGGTGTTTGCAATATACTGGGGGTCTGATATTGGGGGTCTTTATTGCACTGGAAGTTAGATACTAGGCTCTGCATTACACTGGTGTCTGTATTACAGTGTAAGTCTGATACTAGGATCTGTATAACACTGGAGCTCCGATACTAGGCATTATATTACACTGGATGCAGATACTGGGGTGGGTGTTACACTGAAAATCTATTATACTGGGGGTCTGATACTGAGTTATGTGTTACAATGGGGGTTATCTACCGAAGTCTTTATTACACTGGGCGTCTAATACTGCGGTCTGTATTAAATTGGGGTCTGCCTCTGTGCACTTAGGCTTGGAATTTTAAGGTCTGTATGAGGATAGGTTTCTACAGGCTATGGGTTTTTTTCTGGTGTTTTTTTTCTTTTTTTTGGGAAAACTGCCAATGCATTTTTTGAGTCAAAGTCAGAAGTGTATTTAAAAGGAATGTGAAAGATAAAAGAAGGATTTATTCTTCTCCTTCCTATTGGATCCACTTCTGATGTTGGTTCAAAAACTGCAGAGGTAGTTTTCCAAAAAATACCAGAAAAAACCTGTGTGGGAACCTAGCCTGATGCTTTAGATCTAGAGTCTATTTACTCTGAGACTGAGTATGGTGTCTGAATTGATTTGAAGGGCGAAATCTGGGGTCACAATTAATATTGGGGGCAAATTCAGTCTCGGTGTCTAGGGCAGAAAAAGTAGTAAATCCGTCCCAGCCTTCATACACAGGGAATCAGGCAGCAATGATTGTCTCTCTCTAAAATAATGGCTTTGCCGGTTCAAAGCAATTTTTCATATTGGTCTTACAAAGCTTTAATATTTTAAGTCCCGCAAACACATTTCAGTCATGAAAGAAACTTATTGGTGAAGATAAATTTCAGAATCCACACAGCTAAATATTCAGGGTTCTCTGAAAGTCATTATTTCTATTTCTTACCCTTAAAGGGGTACTCTGGTGGAAAACTTTTTTTTTTTTTTTAAATCAACTGGTGCCAGAAAGTTAAACAGATTTGTAAATTACTTCTATTAAAAAATCTTAATTCTTCCAGTACTTATTAGCTGCTGAATACTACAGAGGAAGTTATTTTCTTTTTCGAACACAGAGCTCTCTGCTGAATCACGAGCACAGTGCTCTCTGCTGACATCTCTGTCCATTTTAAGAACTGTCCAGTGTAGAAGAAAATCCCCATAGAAAACATATGCTGCTCTGGACAGTTCCTGAAATGGACAGAGATGTCAGTAGAGAGCACTGTGCTCGTGATGTCAGCATAAAGCACTTGTCACGATTCGGCTTCCAGGTAGTGGATCCTCTGTGTCAGCGAGGGATTGGCGTGGACCGTGCTAGTGGACCGGTTCTAAGAGGCTACTGGTTTTCACCAGAGCCCGCCGCAAAGCGGGATGGTCTTGCTGCGGCAGTAGCAACCAGGTCGTATCCACTAGCAATGGCTCTACCTCGCTGACTGCTGAGAAGGCGTGGGACAGAAGGACTAGGCAGAGGCAAGGTCAGACGTAGCAGAAGGTCAGGGGCAGGCGGCAAGGTTCGTAGTCAGGATGGGTAGCAGAAGTTCAGGTACACAGGCTTTGGACACACTAAACGCTTTCACTGGCACAAGGCAACAAGATCCGGCAAGGGAGTGCATGGGAGGAGGTCAGATATAGTCAGGGACCAGGTGGAAGCCAATTAAGCTAATTGGGCCAGGCACCAATCATTGGTGCACTGGCCCTTTAAGTCTCAGAGAGCTGGCGCGCGCGCGCCCTAGAGAGCGGAGCCGCGCGCGCCAGCACATGACAGCAGGGGACCGGGACGGGTAAGTGACCTGGGATGCGATTCGCGAGCGGGCGCGTCCCGCTGTGCGAATCGCATCCCCAACGGCCATGACAGTGCAGCGCTCCCGGTCAGCGGGACTGACCGGGGCGCTGCAGGGAGAAAGACGCCGTGAGCGCTCCGGGGAGGAGCGGGGACCCGGAGCGCTAGGCGTAACAGTACCCCCCCCCTTAGGTCTCCCCTTCTCTTTGTCCGGTAACTGTCTCCCCTGGGATGAGGACACCGGGAAAGAATGGAGGGTTTCCTCAACGGCAGGCAGTACAGCAGGAGTGGGAATGGGGAGGGAGGGCAGAGGGCGAGGCCTGGCACGGGGCAGTGTGACACCAGGACGGGGGCCATGGGGAGGCACAGAGGCTTGCCTGACGGGACTGGGAGGGGGGGAGAGGCACTTCCTGTGGCAGGCAGAGTCCCAGTTCCTGATCTCCCCGGTGGTCCAATCAATGGTGGGGGAATGAAGCCGGAGCCAAGGCAGACCGAGGAGGACCTCAGAGGTACAGTTGGGGAGAATGAAGAACTCAATCCTCTCAAGGTGGGGTCCAATAGACATGAGGAGGGGCTCTGTGCGGTAACGCACGGTGCAGTCCAATCTGGCTCCGTTGACCGCGGAAATGTAGAGCGGCTTGATGAGACGGGTCACCGGGATGCTGAATTTATTAACAAACGACTCCAAAATAAAATTTCCAGAGGCACCGGAGTCCAAGCAGGCCACGGCTGAGAGGGAGGAGTTGGCTGAAGAAGAAATCCGCACGGGTACCGTGAGACGTGGAGGAGCAGACTTGGAACCAAGAGACGCCACACCCACGTGAGCTGGGTGCGTGCGTGCGTTTCCCAGGCGTGGAGGACGGATAGGGCAATCCACCAAGAAATGCTCGGTACTGGCACAGTAAAGACAGAGATTTTCTTCCCTACGGCGATTCCTCTCTTCCTGGGTCAGGCGAGACTTATCCACTTGCATGGCCTCCTCGGCGGGAGGCCCAGGCGTAGACTGCAAAGGATGCTGTGGGAGAGGTGCCCAGAGATCTAAGTCTTTTTCCTGGCGGAGCACTTGGTGTCGCTCAGAAAAACGCATGTCAATGCGGGTAGCTAGATGGATGAGTTCTTGCAGATTGGCAGGAATCTCTCGTGCGGCCAGCACATCCTTGATGCGACTGGATAGGCCTTTTTTAAAGGTCGCGCAGAGAGCCTCGTTATTCCATGATAACTCGGACGCAAGAGTACGAAATTGGATGGCGTACTCGCCCACTGAAGAATTACCCTGGACCAGGTTCAACAGGGCAGTCTCGGCAGAAGAAGCTCGGGCTGGCTCCTCAAAGACACTCCGGAGTTCAGCGAAGAAGGCCTGGACTGTGGCTGTGGCAGGATCATTGCAGTCCCAGAGCGGTGTGGCCCAAGACAAGGCTTTTCCTGAAAGAAGGCTTACTACGAACGCCACCTTAGACCGTTCTGAAGGAAACAAGTCCGACAACATCTCCATATGCAGGGAACACTGAGACAAAAATCCACGGCAGAGTTTAGAGTCCCCATCAAATTTGTCCGGCAGGGACAAGCGGAGGTTAGGAGCGGCCACTCGCTGCGGAGGAGGTGCAGGAGCTGGCGGAGGAGATGGTTGCTGCTGTAGCAGAGGCAGAAGTTGCTGTAACATGGCGGTCAACTGCGACAGCTGCTGTCCTTGTTGGGCAATCTGCTGCGATTGCTGAGCGACCACCGTGGGAAGATCAGCGAGACTTGGCAGCGGCACCTCAGCGGGATCCATGGCCGGATCTACTGTCACGATTCGGCTTCCAGGTAGTGGATCCTCTGTGTCAGCGAGGGATTGGCGTGGACCGTGCTAGTGGACCGGTTCTAAGAGGCTACTGGTTTTCACCAGAGCCCGCCGCAAAGCGGGATGGTCTTGCTGCGGCAGTAGCAACCAGGTCGTATCCACTAGCAACGGCTCTACCTCGCTGACTGCTGAGAAGGCGTGGGACAGAAGGACTAGGCAGAGGCAAGGTCAGACGTAGCAGAAGGTCGGGGGCAGGCGGCAAGGTTCGTAGTCAGGATGGGTAGCAGAAGTTCAGGTACACAGGCTTTGGACACACTAAACGCTTTCACTGGCACAAGGCAACAAGATCCGGCAAGGGAGTGCATGGGAGGAGGTCAGATATAGTCAGGGACCAGGTGGAAGCCAATTAAGCTAATTGGGCCAGGCACCAATCATTGGTGCACTGGCCCTTTAAGTCTCAGAGAGCTGGCGCGCGCGCGCCCTAGAGAGCGGAGCCGCGCGCGCCAGCACATGACAGCAGGGGACCGGGACGGGTAAGTGACCTGGGATGCGATTTGCGAGCGGGCGCGTCCCGCTGTGCGAATCGCATCCCCAACGGCCATGACAGTGCAGCGCTCCCGGTCAGCGGGACTGACCGGGGCGCTGCAGGGAGAAAGACGCCGTGAGCGCTCCGGGGAGGAGCGGGGACCCGGAGCGCTAGGCGTAACAGCACTGTGTTCCAAAAAGAAAAGAATTTCCTCTGTAGCATTCAGCAGCTAATAAGTACTAGAAGGATTAAGATTTTTTTTAATAGAAGTAATTTACAAATATGTTTAACTTTCTGGCACCATAAAAAAAGTTTTCCACCTGAGTACCACTTTAAAGAAACATCTGTGAATAGAGTGCAAGTGACTTTCTAAGAGCTTTGTGGAGATTCTATGTCCCTCCATACATATACCACAACTATATCATGTGGATAAGTCCTAACATTAAACATTATTGTGCTATTGCAATATTATGGTTAAATGGGTAGTCCAGTGCTGAAAAACATATCTCCTATCCTAAGGATAGGGGATAAGTTTCAGATCACAGGGGAGGGGGGGGGGGGTTGGGGTCCGACCGCTGGGTCCCCCGCGATCTCCAGTACGGGGCCCCGGCTCACTGGCCAGATAGCGCGTGTTGACCACCTTTGTGCGGTGGTCAACACGCCCCCCTTCCCGCTGCCGGGGCCTGTACAGGAGATCGCAGAGGGCCCCAGCGGTCAGACCCCCTGCGATCTGAAACTTATCCCCTATCCTTAGGATAGGGGATAAGATTTTCAGCACTGGATATTTCATTTAATTTGTAAATACCTGTAACTCAAACTTTAAAATATTTTCAAAAACCTGACATTTGAATAACTTTGGAAAATAATGATTGGTTCTGGAGAGACATTATTAATGTATATACCATATGGTCAAAAGTATTGGAACGCTCCTCTTAAACATTAAATTTATGTGTTTCATACAGTCCTATTCAGCACCAGTACAGTCTGCCTCTACAAACATTTGTAAAAGAATGGGTTATCCTCAATAGCTTATTGAATTCTAGCATCATTTTTCAATAGGGCATTAACACTGCAAATGAGGTCATGACATGTCTTCCCTCCTAGATCTGCCTTGACCAACTTTGAGTGGTGTTATTGAAAAGTGGGAGCATGTAGGAACCAAGTGGAGACCAAGTAAAGTTACAGAGCAGGGTCGCTGAGTGCTGAGGAGCATAGTGCATCAAAGTCACCAATATTGTGCTGACTCATTGACTAAAGAGTTCCAGGCCTCATCTGGCATAAAAATTAGTACAGAAGCTGTGTGCCGGGAGGGTAATGACATAGGTTTCTATGGTTGAGTAGCTGCATGCAAATCTCACATCACCAAGTATTAGATGAAGGGGTGTAAACCACGTTGCCACTGGACTGTTGATCAGTGGGAATGTGTTCTGTGGAATAATGAATCTAGAACTAAAATGGAGATTGTGAGCCAGGCCCTCTTGTCCAACTTCAGCGTCTGACCTCAAAGAGGAGCGGAAGCTGTTATAACAAACTCCATATAAACATCTATGGATTTAGAATACATTGCTTCAAAAGCTTCTGTGAGTGTACTGTTTAGTGGCCCCTATACTTATGCCCATATATATATATATATATATATATATATATATATATATATAAATATTATAAATTTTGTTTATTTCCCTGGGGATAGCTCTGGGATCATCCTTGACACCGCCACAGGACATGTTTCCCCTTCAAACAGCAGGCAAACAACAGCCCTTTATTCAAGTCCGGCCCCTTGCCAGCTTTATTAGACAGATTGCAGGATAAATAAAAATGTAACACAGGAACAAACAAAACCCTAGACCGTCTAGTCACTAACTAAACAATCCAGCGTGCCCTAAATATTAACTGGTGGGCTTTTCCCGTCAAGTTAAACTTTTGCCTCTTGCAACCTTCTACTCAGTGTTCACACACAGTGTTTTCAACCTCTTGCTGTGTGTCTCGTCGATGTCACTCTTGGGGCCACTCACAGCTCGGGCTGTGTTTTGCTCATCAGGACCCCTGCCTCCCCCCTACAGCCACCTTGCTGTCTTCTGGGGAGAGCACCAACTACTCTGTCTGACTTCCTTTAAACACACTTCTCCTTTCTGCTACCTCATTAATTAGGCAACAGGTGGAGGTTTCTTCAGGGTTAGCAAGGGAACTACACCCTTCCCTTGCCACAATGTCACTATATATATATATATATATATATATATATATATATTAGGGTAGGTATTAGCTATGATATGCAATCAGTGTCAATCAATTTGTCTGACTCATGAAAAGTGCTAGAATGATGCAATGAACACTAGAATAATAATACAGGGAGGACTAAATATGGAAATTAATTCAAGTTACAATAAAATTTAGAAAAATCGAATTCCTTGTAAATCTTTGAAGTAATTTTTTCTTTTTAGTATAAATGCATAAAAACTTTTTTTTATCTCAAATAAGCAAATTCCTAAAATATTCCTATACTCCTGAAAATAAACTCACTGGTCACTCTATTAGATACACAGCTGTATTAGTACCTGGTTGAACCACCTTTTGCCTTCATTCTACTTGGCATACTTTCTATAAGGTGCTGGAAACATTGCTCAGAGATTTTGGCACAGATTTATCAAAGAATGTCTATGGTAGGGCTATTTTCCAATGTTTATTTGGGTGGTGGGTTTGACTAACGTGCATCTTATTTATCAAGAAGGTGCAGCAGGATGATGAATTTTGCGCAGCTCTGCTGTGGTGGGAAAAGCTCTACCACATACACTTTTCCTAGACGCTTGTGAGGGAGGGAAGTAGACACTTTCCCGGGTCCTGAATTTGGCAGGTTAGGTGTTTTTACTTACGTTCACAGACCTGCCGGGACATTATTACTTGCATTTTAGATGCTAAAATCAAATTTGATTGCGGTGTCTAAGGGGTTAAAGCCGGGCATCACCGTGATTGGTGATGTCTGGCATTAGAGATGGGTCCTCCTGGCAGATAGCCGCTAGGACCACCAAGCTGTGACCCACGCTCAGCTCCTGAGCGCGTGTCATAGAAGGGGAGTGGGACGCTGTTGTCCACAAGAGGTTAAAGGTTGAATTGCGGAAGGTAGAAGTGATTCTCACGCCTGCTGGTAGGTGGTGTAGCTTTGCGCCTAAAAAAGTACCTTTGCGCACAAAATAGCGACTTTTGACAAAAGTCGCAAATGATAAATACGTGACCACTGCATGGTCAAAAAGAAAAAGTTCTACGGGTAGACAAAAAGTGTGAAACTGTCTATATCAAAAGGGGCATAAAAGTCGCTAAATATGCTGCTTGTGCCTAAACTGCACCAAAACATAGACCAAAATAATGCTCTAAAAGCAATGATAAATCTGCCCCTTTGTCCTTACGGACACGACGGCATCACACATTTTCTGCAGAAATGTGGCTGGACATCCATGATATGAATCCACAAATGTTCTCTTCTGGATTGAGATCTGGTGACTGTGGAGGCCATTGGAGTCCAGTGAACTCATTGTCATGTTCAGGAAACCAGTTTGAGATGATGATGATGCTTTGTGACATGGTGTTATCTTGCTGGAAGATTGGTACACTGTAGTAATAAAGGGATGAATGTGGTCAGAAATAATATGCAGATAGGCTATTCTGTTTAAACAATGCTCAATTGGTATGGGGAGTCTCAAACTGTGTTCACACCATTACACCACCACCACCAGCCTGAACTGAAAATACAGACAGGATGGATCCATGCTTCTTTCATAATGTTTACGCAAAATTTTCACCCTGGCATCTGAATGTTGCAGCTGGAATAGAGACTCATCAAGCCAGGCAATGTTCTTGCATTGTCTAATTTTGTGAGCGTGTGCGAAATGTAGCCTCACTTTCCTGTTCTTAGCTTAGAGTGGCACCCGATGTGGTCTTCTGCTGCTGTAGCCCATCTGCTTCAAGGTTCAAGGTGTTGTGCATTCAGAGATGGTATTCTGCATTTCTTGATTCTAACAAGGGGTTATTTGAGTTGTGTTGCCTTCCTGTCCATTTTTGTCCACACAACTGACGCTTACTGGACATTTAATCTTTTTTCGGACCTTTCTCTGTAAACCCCAGAGAAGATTGTGTGTGAAAATCCCAGCAGATCAGCAGTTTCTGAAATACTCAGACCAGCCTATCTGGCACTAACATCCATGCTACATTCAAAGTCACGTAAACTCCCTTTTTACCTCATTCTCATCCTCATTTTGAACTTCAGCAAGTAATCTTGACCACATCTACATGCCTAAATGTATTGAGTTGCTGCTATCCAGATTGACCGATTAGTTCATTGTGTTAACAATTATTTGAACAGGTGTACCTAATAATGTGGCCAGTGAGTGTAAGTATATTTCATAATATCACTACCCTGGGCATAATAGTAAAGTTCTGGAAAACCATAGAAATTGTATTTACTTTTATACAATTACAAAATATCACTTCCTAACTAGGCTGTACAGTGTAATTATTATTTTGTAAACAGGCATAATAAATAACATGTATCATTATGATCAATAGAAGTTACAGAAATAGTAAAATAAATAATGTCCAAAAGGAATAACTAGAAGGCTGTACTGTAACTGATGGAGAAAATGTAAAAGTGAAGCACAAATACAGCCAGCAAAAATTAACAATTACAGGAAACAAAAGGATAAATAACGACTAAAGATCTTTCATTACAGATGGCTAATTATCATGAACACTGGACTTAACTGTTCAGGCATAGAATTAAAAACCTTAATTATAATGTCACCTTTGTCTCTCAGCTCCCAATGCCCACAAATGAATCCATTTACTGTAACTGCGGCTGATGAGAAGAAATTGATGGCAATCCCATTGAGGTGAGGAAGAGAGAGAAGAGCCCCAGCGAAGGAAGCAAAATCCTTGGAGAGACAACATTGTCATTGTTGCACAGCTGGATGACATCTACATTCCGGTGTGTTGTAAATTCAAAACAGTTTTAATGAGACAAACACAGTTTTGATGGATTTTTCCAGTTCTTTATTCATTTTTTTTTTTTTTGGAAGACCGATTCCTTTCAGAGGAGAAGTTAAACAATAAATATAATAATGTTAAGACGATTTCAAATGTATTTGCAAAGAAACAATGAATGATGAAAATTTGTATGAAACCCAATATGAACCCGACCTAACTTGTTATAAATCCTGAGTGTTTTGGCGGTGCAATTGTGTTAGGGTTTGTTTACATGTACATAATTTGCTGCAGATTTTGCTTCCCATTCACTTTAATGGGTCCACAGCAAATCTGAAATAGTAGTGGGGGATTTGCAGATTTCATCTGGTTTCATTAAAGGGGTTCTCCGGTGCTTACACATCTTATCCCCTATCCAAAGGATAGGGGATAAGATGCCTGATCGCGGGAGTCCTGCAGCTGAGGACGCCCGTGATCATGCACGCGGCACCCCGTTTGTAATCAGTCCCCGGAGCGTGTTCGCTCCGGGTCTGATTGCGGGCGACTACAGGGCCGGCGGCGTGTGACGTCATGCCTCCGCCAGCCCTGCAGTTGCCCGTAATCAGACCCGGAGCGAACACGCTCCGGGGAATGATTACAAACGGAGTGCCGCGTGCATGATCACGGGCGTCCCCAGCTATGGGACTCCCGTGATCAGGCATCTTATTCCCTATCCTTTGAATAGGGGATAAGATGCGTAAGCACCGGAAAACCCCTTTAAAGTCATTGGGTAGTTAAAAAAAATCCATGGCAAAAAATCTGCAGGAGAATTTCCGAAGCAGAAATTTTCAACAAAACAATAAGAAGCAGTGAGACCTTCTAAGGTTCTAACATCATTAACCCCTTAACGACCACAGACATAAATGTACGTCCTGGTTTGGCGGTACTTTGCGCACCAGGATGTACATTTACATCCTGTGTATGACCGCGAGCATCGGAGTGGTGCTCGCGTCATACACGGCAGGTTCGGGGACTCGCCGGTAATAGCCGACATCCGCGATCGCATGGATGTCCACCATTAACCCCTCAGTTGCCGTGATCTCTACAGATCACGGCATCTGCGGCAATGCGCAAGTTAAGATGGATGATCGCCCACAGCGCTGCCGCGGGGATCCGATCATCTGTAATGGATGTCCCCTCACCTGCCTCCGTCCGTCTCACGCTCTGGTCTGAGATCGAGCAGATAGCCGATAATACTGATCAGTGCTATGTCCTATGCATAGCACTGCACAGTATTAGCAATCAAATGATTGCTATAGATAGTCCCCTATGGGGACATAAAATTTGTTTAAAAAAAGTTGAAAAATGTAAAAAAATAAAAAGTAAAAAAAAAAAGAAGAAAAATCCCCTCCAATAAAAATGAAAATTGTCAGTTTTTCCCATTTTACCCTAAAAAAGCGTAACATTTTTTTTTTATAAACATATTTAGTATCGCCGCATGCGTAAATTTCCAAAATATCAAAATATGATGTTAATGATCCCATACGGTGAACGGCGTAAACGTAATACATTTTTTAAAAGTCTAAAAATGCTGCTTTTTTGTCACATTTTATAAAAATATTAAAAAAAAAGATATGTAAAAGTTTTATATATGCAAATGTGGTATCGATAAAAAGTACAGATGACGGCGCAAAAAATGAGCCCCCATACCGCCCTATATATGGAAAAATGAAAAAGTTATAGGTGGTCAAAATAAGGCGATTTTAGATTACTGATTTTGTACAAAAAGTTTAAGATTTTTTTTAAGCGGTACAAAATAAAAAAAAGTCTCTAGCCATGGGTATTATTTTAATCATATTGACCCACAGAATAAAGAATACATGTCATTTTTACTGTTAATTGTACAGTGTGCAAACGAAACCCTCAAAAATTTGCAAAATTTAGGTTTTCATTTAAATTTCCTACCTAAAAAAAATATTTTTGGGGGTTCGCCGTACATTTTATGGTAAAATGAGGGGTTTCATTACAAAGTACAATTGGTCATGCAAAAAACAAGCCCTTATATGGGTCTGTAGTTATGGATTTTAGAAGGCGAAGAGGAAAAAACAAAAATGCAAAAATAAAATTGGCCTGGTCCTTAAGGTGAAAATGGGCTTGTCCTTAAGGGGTTAAACTGCACATTCAGTCCTCTATCCTGCCTGTGGGTACCCATTCTTCTTTTTGTATGCTTGCTGGGATGATACTGATTGAAACCTATTCATACCATGATTATTTTTCACTTCGATTTTTCTTGTGATTTATGGTTCTGCCTGGTTTCCGGTAGCTACATGCAACATGCATACACTGAGTTTTTGCAGTACAGTGAGATAAAGTTTCACTACACTTAGCATTTTCTGCAAATGCAATGCAAAGAGAACAGAATATGGTCACATGTCCAAACTCCTGTCCAATAGATGCAGGAATCGTCCCATTGTCCCACCCCCTCCCCTAGCCCGGACAATGGTGGAACTTCCTCAATATTTTAGTTAGTTCTACTCTGACCAAAGCCAGAGGAGCATATGTTGCTCTGCATCTCTTGTCACACACCAAAGAAGACTAATAGTGAGCCTTGAGTGTAGTTAATGTAAGGAACACCTCAAATGAATAGGCCATAATGTCATAGTCCTGTCCCGCACTTGGCCTGCAAAGGTCAAATAGTTCTAAACAAAGAAGTACGGAATTGGGAAGAATTGGAAAGATATTATTCAAGGGCTCCGTTGCAAAATACAATGGAAGTAGTTTTTTCCCCACGTTCTGGTCAAGAGACACATTGTTATGTCAGTGGACTCCTCCTGGATGTGCCTAAGATCACGTGTCTCAGCATTGGCCATAAGAAGTAAGTGGTGGGAAGTTCTATACTTTTACCACAGTTTACAGTTAGCTGCTAAAGCCTCCTCAGAAGAAAACCTCTCAGTTAATCAAAAATGTTAAAAAACCTTTTATATCTTGGTTTTGGCTTTATTAGGAGAATACTTATGTCTCCACACTATTAATGTGCAGAATTAGTATGTATGTAAATGGAAAAAAAAATGTTTTCCATGTCACTTGTTCGTTTTCATCTGTGAAATTGAGAATAATGAACAAAACGTATAAATTTACACTTTTTTGATCTATTGACGATAAACTTTTTGTGCAGCAGCAACCACAGCCTCCCAGACACTCCTTTCAGAGGTGTGTACTGTTTTCCTTCACCATAAATCTTCCATTTAAGAAGGGTCCACAGGTTCTCAATGAGGTTTAGGTCAGGTGAGGAAGGGGGACATGTCATTATTTATTTATTTTTTTATCTTTTAAGATTTTACTGACTAGCCACACAGTGGAGTACTTCAGTGCATGTGATGGAGCGTTGTCCAGCATGGTTTTCTTAAAAGATGCAGATTCTTTCTGTACCAGAAGGTTTGGGAGATGATTTTAAGTCCATCTTCAAACTGAAAAGCTCCCGCTAGTTCATCAGCTAATACCCGTACCCCACCTGCACTGTGCTGGCATCTGAGTCAAATTGGAGCTTTGTGCCGGTTACTGATCCAGCAACGGGCCTATACATATGGACCATCAAGAGTCACTCTCATCTCATCAGTCCATAAAACCTTTGAAAATCTGCCTTCAGATATTTCTTGGTCCAGTCTTGACGTTTTAACTTATGTGTCTTGTGGTGGCCAGGCCTTCCTTACTTTGTATCTGAGCACTAAACATCTTGTACTTCTGGCCACTCCAGGTAGGCTGCAGTTCTGGGACATGACATGAAGGATAAGAAATCCCTTGGTGACTTCACATTTGATTCTTTTATTATCTTTGGCAGATAATTTGCATATTTTTTTCTCAATGCGTTTATAATGATCTTTTTGCCTATTTGCAACAAAATGTTTAACCCCTTAAGGACTCAGCCCATTTTGGCCTTAAGGACTCAGACAATTTAATTTTTACGTTTTAATTTTTTCCTCCTCGCCTTCTAAAAATCATAACTCTTTTATATTTTCATCCACAGACTAGTATGAGGGCTTGTTTTTTGCGCAACCAGTTGTCCTTTGTAATGACATAACTCATTATATCATAAAATGTATGGCGCAACCAAAAAACACTATTTTTGTGGGGAAATTAAAACGAAAAACGCAATTTTGCTAATTTTGGAAGGTTTCGTTTTCACGCCATACAATTTATGGTAAAAATTACGTGTGTTATTTATTCTGAGGGTCAATACGATTAAAATGATATCCATTATTACATACTTTTATATTATTGTTGCGCTTAAAAAAAATCACAAACTTTTTAACCAAATTAGTACTTTTATAATCCCTTTAATTTGATGACCTATAACTTTTTTATTTTTCCGTATAAGCGGTGGTATGGGGGCGCATTTTTTGCGCCATGATCTGTACTTTTTTTTGATACCACAATTGCATATAAAAAACTTTTAATACATTTTTTATAATTTTTTTTTAATAAAATGTATTAAAAAAGTAGGAATTTTGGACTTTTTTTTTTTCGTTCACGCCGTTTACAGTACGGGATCATTAACATTTTATTTTAATAGTTCGGACATTTACGCACGTGGCGATACCAAATATGTCTATAAAAAAATGTTTATGCTTTTTGGGGGTAAAATAGGAAAAAACGGACGTTTTACTTTTTTATTGGGGGAGGGGATTTTTCACTTTTTTTTACTTTTACTTTTACATTTTTTAACATTTTTTTTTACACTTGAATAGTCCCCATAGGGGACTATTCATAGCAATACCATGATTGCTAATACTGATCTGTTCTATGTATAGGACATAGAACAGATCAGTGTTTTCGGTCATCTTCTGCTCTGGTCTGCTCGATCGCAGACCAGAGCAGGAGACGCCGGGAGCCGCACGGAGGAAGGAGAGGGGACCTCCGTGCGGCGTTATGAATGATCGGATCCCCGCAGCAGCGCTGCGGGCGATCTGATCATTCATTCAAATCGCGCACTGCCGCAAATGCCGGGATCTGTATTGATCCCGGCACCTGAGGGGTTAATGGCGGACGCCCGCGAGATCGCGGGCGTCGGCCATTGCCGGCGGGTCCCTGGCTGTGATCAGCAGCCGGGATCAGCCGCGCATGACACGGGCATCGCTCCGATGCCCGCGGTTATGCTTAGGACGTAAATGTACGTCCTGGTGCGTTAAGTACCACCGCACCAGGACGTACATTTACGTCCTGCGTCCTTAAGGGGTTAAAGGGGTGTTCCAGAAATTTTTTTTTTTTTTTTTATATCAACTGGCTCCAGAAAGTTAAACAGATTTGTAGATTACTTCTATAAAAAAAATCTTAATCCTTTCAATAATTATCAGCTGCTGAAGTTGAGTTGTTGTTTTCTGTCTGGTAACAGTGCTCTCTGCTGACCTCTCTGCTTGTCTCAGGAACTGCACAGAGTAGAAAAGGTTTGCTATGGGGATTTGCTTCTATCCTGGACAGTTCCCGAGACACGTGTCATCAGAGAGCACTTAGACAGAAAAGAACAACTCAACTTTAGACGCTCATAAGTACTGAAAGGATTAAGATTTTTTAATAGAAGTAATTACAAATCTGTTTAACTTTCTGGAGCCAGTTGATATACATAAAAAAAGTTTTACCTGGATAACCCCTTTAATGGTTCTGTGATGATGCCCTAAAATCTTAGCAATTGCAAGAGTGCTGTATTCCTCTGGAAGCCTTTTTTTTTGTTCTGTTTTTTTTACAATTTTTTAATTTTACGAGTCAGATAAATCTCCTTTTGTCCCATTTTGTCTAAGGAAAATAAGCTGTTAAAACACAGCACACCTTGATGTATGGTATTCATCTCCTTAGGCCACTCCATCCCTCATTACACAACTACACATCACCTGATATGCTTCAATTCCAGGTTATACAGCTTGGAGTTGGGAAAATATGCCAAAAATTAGGGAAGTGGCAGGATGGTACTGTTAATATAACAAAGGAGTGGGAGGTTGGTGTACAGGATGGGAAATAGGTAGGGATGGAGCTAGAAAAGGGAAGAACCAAAAGTGAGAGAAGTTATGGCTGGAAGAAATCTTCATGCGTTTTCGCCCATTTAGAGAAGGAAAGGGCAAATAAATGGCTCTGATCAGAAGTTACCTGACTACTACTAAACTGTAAACCCTAAGATGGTCTGCAGTGCCCCCTACCCCCATGCTGAACCCCTGACTGTTTTAGCAATCTGGGACAAGGTAGTTCAGCGATGATATCATCAAGGATTCTTTATCTATATATACCTGACACAAAGGCAAGGATAAAGCATGAAATTAAAAGTATTTTTTTTTTTAAACTGAACTGAATAATTCATGTACTAGTGATCTTTCAATAAAAGATTACTGAGGCTATAATAAAGATCTAAAGCATGGTCAACACCTTTATGCAAGTTTTATACAAGTTTCAATATAATTCCTGTTTAACTGTTCAGAGTTCCACTTTATGAGCATTTGCTTCCCATTAACCTCTATTTGGCAAATTCTTCCTATAGCATCAGGCAGGAATGTTTCCCAAGAGAACTAATGAATCTGAAAGGGTGTGACCTGGACAAAGCACTTACAGCACTATGAGGAGTATACTTTCTGAATTGGGATGAACTCCAGATGTACCCTCTTTTGCTGCAGTTGTTGCCCAATGCCACTCGCCATCACAAAATGCTTAGTAGTAATTTCATATAGCTAGAGTTTACTGTCTACCTTTTCAACCTCCAAAGTTGAACAAGTTACAATTTTTTTCAAGTCATATATTAAAAGTAAGGCTGCCTACAATTATTTTCTTATTTTCAGTTATCATCTCTTATTTCCTACCTTGTAAATGTGAATCCTCTATGATGCAATATTTTAACTTAAGGCCAAACTGAGGAGGGGAGTGTAAGGGATTTCTAGGTTTTTACCATTTAATCCATAAATAGGGATCTGGACTTATCTGCAGGGAATCTTCAGGATGCTAACACTTGTGATGCCACACCCCGCCCCCTCAATACAAGTCTATGGGAGGGGGCGTGATGGCCACCACGCCCCCTCCCATAGCGATCATCGCTCCGTGAGGCTGATGATAGGGGGTGCTGCATGAAAGATTGCAGGGGTCCCCAGCGGTGGGACCCCGTAAATTGGGCATGTTATACCCCAGCCTTTGGATAGGGATAAGAAGTCTTAGGGCCAGAGTACCCATTTAAGGACCAAGGACCATTTTTCGTATCTGACCTGTCCCACTTATGCTGTGGTAACTTCCGGAAACTTTAACTTTAAATATTAATTCTGAGACAGTTTTCTTTTTTGTCGCATATTGTATTTAAAGGGGTACTCCGGTGGAAAACTTTTTTTTTTTTTTTCAATCAACTGGTGCCAGAGAGTTAAACAGATTTATAAATTGCTTCTAATAAATAATCTTAATACATCCAGTACTTATTAGCTGCTGAATACTATAGAGGAAATTATTTTCTTTTACGAACACAGCTCTCTTCTGACATCATGACCACAGTGCTCTCTGCTGACATCTCTGTCCATTTTAGGAACTGTCCATAGCAGCATATGTTTTCTATGGGGATTTTCTCCTACTCTGAACAGTTCTTAAAATGGACAGAGATGTCAGCAGAGAGCACTGTGGTCATGATGTCAGCAGAGAGCTCTGTGTTCCAAAAAGATAAGAATTTCCTCTGTAGTGTTCAGCAGCTAATAAGTACTGGAAGGATTAAGATTTATTAATAGAAGTAATTTACAAATCTGTTTAACTTTCTGGCACCAGTTGATTGAAAAAAAAAAGAGTACCCCTTTAACCTCTTAACCCCTTAAGGACGCAGGGTTTTTCCGTTTTTGCATTTTCATTTTTTCCTCATCACATTCTAAAAATCATAACGATTTAAATTTTGCACATAAAATTCCATATTATGGCTTATTTTTTGCGCCACCAATTCTACTATGCAGTGACATTAGTCATTTTACCCAAAAATCCACGGCGAAACAGAAAAAAAATTCATTGTGCAACAAAATTGAAGAAAAAAAATTCATTTTGGGGGCTTCCGTTTCTACGTAGTACATTTTTCGGTAAAAATAACACCCTATCTTTATTCTGTAGGTCCATACGGTTAAAATGATCCCCTACTTATATAGATTGGATATTGTCGTACTTCAGAAAAAAATCATAACTACATGCAGGAAAATTTATATGTTAAAAATTCTCATCTTCTAACCCCTATAACTTTTTTATTTTTCCGCGTACGGGCCGGTATGGGGCTAATTTTTTGCGCCGTGTTATGAGGTTTTTATTGGTACCATTTTTGCATTGATCGGACTTTTTGATCCCTTTTTATTAGTTTTTTCATGATATAAAAAGTGACCAAAAATACACTATTATGGACTTTGGAATTTCTTTGCGCGCACGCCATTGACCGTGCAATTTAATTAACGATATATTTTTATAGTTCGGACATTTTCGCACGAGGCGATATACCACATATGTTTATTTTTATTTACACAGTTTTTTTTATAGGAAAAGGGGGGTGATTCAAACTTTTATTAGGGAAGGGGTTAAATGACCTTTGTTTTTAACTTTTTTTTAACTTTTTTTTTTGCAGTGCTATAGCTCCCATAGGGAGCTATAACACTGCACACACTGATCTCCTATGCTGATTCCTGCAAAGCCATAGCTTTGCACGGATCAGTCAGATAGGGGCTCGATTGCTCAAGCCTGTAGCTCAGGCTTGGAGCAATCTATCGACGATCGGACGCCGTTGAGACAGGTAAGGAGACCTCCACCAGCGTCCCAGCTGATCGGAACATCGCGATTTTATCGCAATGTCCCGATCAGCCCGACTGAGCTGCCGGAAAGCGTTTACTTTCGCTTTTAGATATGGCGGTCAACTTTGATCGCCGCGTCTGAAGGGTTAACAGCGCGCGGCACAACGATCGATGCCACGCGCTGTTAGCCCAGGGTCCCAGCTATGATTAGCAGCCGGGACCGACCCGGTGTGATGCAGGGTCACGGCGTGACCCCTTTTTAAACACCGAGACCGGGCGTAGAAGAGGTTTGCTATGGGGATTTGATTCTAAACTGGGAGTTTCCCGAGACAGGTGTCATCAGAGAGGACTTAGACTGAAAAGAACAACCTTAATTCAGAAGCTCATAAATACTGAAAGGATTAAGATTTTTTAATAGAAATAATTTACAAATCTGTTTAACTTTCTGGAGCCAGTTGATATGTAAAAGAAAGTTTTTTTCCTGGATAACCCCTTTAAGGACATAGGGGGAGATTTATCAAAACCTGTGTAGAGGAAAAGTTGTCCAGTTGCCCATAGCAACCAATCAGCTCGCTTCTTTCATTTTTAACAAGGCCCCTGCAAAATGAAAGAAGCAATCTGAAGCAATCTGATGCTATGGGCAACTGGACAACTTTTCCTCTGGACAGGATTTGATAAATCTCCCCCATAGGGTGTACCTGTACGCCCTATGCCCGGTCTCAGTATTTAAAACGGGGTCACGCCGTGACCCTGCGTTATACCGGGTCAGTCCCAGCTGCTAATGATAGCTGGGACCCTGGGCTAAAAGCGCGCGGCACCGATCATTGTGCCACGCGCTATTAACCCTTTAGATGCTGCGATCAAAGTTGATAGCCGCGTCTAAAATGAAAGCTTCCCGGCAGCTCAGTCGGGCTGATCGGGACTATGACGATAAAATCGCGATGTCTCGATCATTTAGGATGCAAGCGGAGGTCCCCTTACCTTGCTCCATCACGTCCAATCGGCGTTTGATTGCTCCAAGCCTGAGATACAGTCTTGAGCAATCATAACATAATCAATCACTAATCAATGCAAAGCTATGGCTTTGCAGAGATCTGTGTAAAAGATCAATGTGTGCATTGTTATAGCCCCCTATGGGAGCTAGAACACTGCAAAAAAAAAAGTAAAAAAAAAAAAAAAAAAGTTGATAAAGTTCATTTAACCCCTTCCCTAATAAAAGTTTGAATCACTTTTCCCATAAAAAAATAAATAAAAAAAAACTGTGTAAAAAAATAAAAATAGACATATGTGGTATCGCCACGTGTGGAAATGCCCAAACTATAAAAATATATCATTAATTAAACGGTCAATTGCGTACGCACAAAAAAATTCCAAAGTCCAAAATAGCGTATTTTTGGTCACTTTTTATATCATGAAAAAATGAATAAAAAGCGATCAAAAAGTCAGATCAATACATAAATTGTACCAATAAAATCTTCAGATTACGGCGCAAAAAATGAGCCCCCATACCGGCCCATAGTTAGAAAAATCAGAAGATGAGAATTTTTATCGTATAAATTTTCCTGCATGAAGTTATGATTTTTTTCAGAAGTACGACAAAATAAAACCTATATAAGTAGAGTATCATTTTTACCGTATGGACCTACAGAATAAAGATAAGGTGTCATTTTTACCGAAATATGCACTGCATAGAAATGGAAGCCCCCAAAAGTTACAAAATGCCATTTTTTCTTACATTTTGTCGCACAATTAATTTTTTTTACCATTTCGCCGTGGATTCTTTGGTAAAATGACTAATGTCACTGCAATGTAGAATTGGTGGCTCAAAAAATCAGACATCACATGGAATTTTATGTGCAAAATTTAAAGCGCTATGATTTTTAGAAGGTGATCACGAAAAAATGAAAATGCAAAAATGGAAAAACCCTGCGTTCTTAAGGGGTTAACCTAGGGACAGGAGCATTTTTTGTAATTCTGACAACTGTCATTTTAAGCATTAATAACTCTGGGATGCTTTTACTTTCATTCTGATTCCGAGATAGTTTTTTCGTGACATATTCTACTTTATTTTAGTGGTAAATTTTTGTCGATACTTGCATAATTTCTTGGTGAAAAATTTTAAAATTTTATGAAAAAATTGTAAATGTTGCATTTTTTCTAACTTTGAAACTCTCTGCTTGTAAGGAAAAAAGACATTCTAAATACATTATATATTGATTCACATATACAATATGTCTACAATATGTCACATATACAATATGTATGTTGGCATTATAAAGTTGACATGTTTTTACTTTTGGAAGACATCAGAGGGCTTCAAAGTTCAGCAGCAATTTTCTAATTTTTCACAAAATTTTCTAAATCAGAATTTTTCAGGGACCAGTTCAGTTTTGAAGTGGATTTTAAGGGCCTTCATATTAGAAATACCCCATAAATTACCCCATTCTAAAAACTGCACCCCTCAAAGTATTCAAAATAACATTCTGAGAGTTTGTTAATCCTTTGTGTTTCACAGGAATAGCAGCAAAGTTAAGGAGAAAATTAAAAAACTCAATTTTTTACACTCGCGTGTTTTTGTAGACCCAGTTTTTGAATTTTTACAATGGGTAATAGGAGAAAAAGCCCCCCAAAATTTATAACCCAATTTCTCTCAAGTAAGGAAATACCTTATATGTGTATGTGAAGTGCTCGGCGAGCGCAGTAGAGGGCACAGAAGGGAAGGAGCAACAATGGGATTTTGTTTCAAATACATTTTTATTGAACTCTCAAGAAATACAAAGAACTAATAAAAATGACATATAACCAAAACAAAAATAACATATCTGCATATAAAAAATAAATCTCAGACAATCTGTAACATGTTATAGAATTGTAACAAATGTGTCAAAATTAAGGTTTCAAACGTAAACTTGTTACTATCAAGAAGCCACGTATAGATTTGTGAAGCTCGGAAAGTCTCTGCATATACTACCTACTAAATATATATAATGTAGTGGGTGTTAACATCTTAAATATATTGAGCATATTTCAGTTGGGTGGGGATAGAAAATGTGAACAATAAATTATAAGTAACAGTTTATACCATAGAATCTTACTTGATTTCCGCACTATGCTTCCCCAGGCTCGGAGAGTGAGTTTTTCTGAAATGGTTTTTGAGGGGCATGTCACATTTAGGAAGCCCCTATGGTACCAGAACAGCAAAAAACCACCACATGGCATACTATTTTGGAAACTACACCCCTCAAGGCACATAACAAGGGGTCCTGTGAACCTTAACACCCCACAGGTGTTTGACGAAGTGTAAAGTGCAGTCTTTTTCCCCCAAATTTACCATTTTTACAAAGGGTAATGGGAGAAAATGTCCCAAAAAATTTGTAACCCCATCTCTTCTGAGTATGGAAATACCCCATGTTAGGGCTTAAAATGCTCTGCAGGAGAACTACAATGCTCAGAAGAGAAGGAGTCCCAATTGGCATTTGGAAAGCAAATTTTTCTGAAATGGTTTTTGGGGGGCATGTCGCATTTAGGAAGCCCCTATGGTGCCAGAACAGCAAAAAAAAAAAAAAAAACACATGGCCTACTATTTTGGAAACTACACCCCTCAAGGAACGTAACAAGGGGTACAGTGAGCCTTAACACCCCACAAGTGATTGACGAACTTTCGTTAAAGTGGGACGTGAAAATGAAAATGAGATTTTTAACAATAAAATGCTGGAGTTACCCCAAACTTTTCATTTTCACAAGGAGTAATAGAAGAAAATGCCCCACAAAATTTGTAACCCCATTTCTCTCGAGTAAGGAAATACCTCATATGTGGATGTGCATTTACACCCCACTGGCATTTGACAGATCTTTGGAACAGTGGGCTGTGAAAATGAAAAATTTCCTATTACCCCTTGTGAAAATGAAAGATTTGGGATAACACCAGCATTTCAGGGGAATTTTTATTTTTTTTATTTTCATGTCCAACTTTAACGAAAATTTGTCAAAGACCTGTGGGGTGTTAAGGCACACTATACCCCTTGTTACGATCTGTGAGGGGTGTAGTTTCCAAAATGGGGTCACATGTGGGTGTTTTTTTTGTGTTCATGTCAGAACCGCTGTAACGATCAGCTACCCCTGTGCAAATCACCAATTTAGGCCTCAAATGTACATGGCACTCTCTCACTCCTGAGCCTTTTTGTGCGCCCGCAGAGCATTTTACGTACACATATGGGGTATTTCCGTACTCGGAAGAAATTGCGTTAGAAATTTTGGGGGTGTTTTTCTCCTTTTATCTCTTGTGAAAATGAAAAGTATGGGGCAACACCAGCATGTTAGTGTAAATTTTTTTAATTTTTTTACACTAACATGCTGGTGTAGCCCCCAACTTTTCCTTTTCATAAGTCGCCGGTCTGAATTGAACTGACACATGGGGGGGTCTCGGGACCCCCCTAGGCATTGCCGCGGGATGCCTGCTGATAGATATCAGCAGTTATCTTGGTCTGATCACCGCCCAGCTAGCGGCGGTGATCAGAAATGCGGAGGGCGTACAGGTACATCCTCCGTCCTTAAGTACCGGGATGCGAGGGCGTATCCATACACCCTCTGTCCCCAACAGGTTAATGTAAGTGATAAATTTGGGCCATACATTCTGAATTTTTGTTTGAAAAACTCCAAAATTCTGTGAAAAATCTGAAAAGTTTGCATTTCTCTGAATTCCAGATTCTCCGTTTGTAAGAAAGATAGTCATGCCATATACATTAGTTATTAATTCACATTTAAAATATGTCTAATTTCTGGCATAATTTGTTAAATGTTCTTTTACTTTTTAGGATGTTACGGGGATTAGAAGATTGGCAGCAATTTTCAGAATTTTAGAGCAAATTTCAAAATCACATATTTCTAGGGACCAGTCAGTTTTGAAGTGGACAGGAGGGGATTGTATGTCAGAACTCCCTATAAATCAGCCCATTATAAAAACTTCACCCCTCACAAAAAAAAAATTACATTTGAGAAATGTATTAACCCTTTGGACGTTTCACAAAAATTAAGGCAAAGTGGAAACATGCCATTTTGCACCATTTTTTCTGTTGCACAGTGGGTACTGACAGAAATGCAACTTAATATTTTTTCCCCTTTTTCCGACATAATTGGAATTATCCCATATGTGGCCCTTGTTCGCTACATCACTCACACACAGACCTCAGACATAAAGCAGTACAATGTGAATTTTGTGTTTTTTTTAGGATATTGGATAGGCCTCATAACAAGATGCAAAGGCCTTGGGTTCTCAAAATATGTTTGCAATACAAATTGATGTTTTCATCGGTACCATTTTGGGGTACATTTGACACTCTGATCGCTTTTTATTCAATTTTTATAAGGTGGTACAAATAAAAAAAAACAGTTCTGCCATTGTTTTTTTAATATTTTTTTTACTGTCATTCTACATGCAGTATAAATTACACATTTTTATTCTGCGATTTGGTATGATTATGGCAATACCTAATGTATATATACAGTGGGGCAAAAGAGTAGTCAGCCACCAAACATGCAAGTTCTCCCACTTAAAAAAATGAGAGAGGCTGGTACTTTTCATCATAGGTATACCTGAACTATGAGAGACATAATGAGAAAAAAAATGGCACCTATTTGAACTTGTCACCTGTCCACAACCTCAAACAGTCACACTCCAAACTTCATTATGGCCAAGACCAAAGAGCTGTCGAAGGACACCAGAAATGGCAGGTGTAGACCTGCACTAGGCTGGGAAGACTGAGTCTGCAATAGGCAAGCAGCTTGGTGTGAAAAAATCAACTGTGGGAGCAATTATTAGAAAATGGAAGACATACAAGACCACTGATAATCTCCCTCCATCTGGGGCTTCATGCAAGATCTTACCCCATGGTGTCAAAATGATCACAAGAACGGTAGCAAAAATCCTAGAACCACATGGGGGACCTAGTGAATGACCTGCAGAGAGCTGGGACCAAAGTAACAAAGGCTACCATCAGTAACACACTACGCCACCAGGGACTTAAATCATGCAGTGCTAGACAAGTCCCCCTGCTTAAACCAGTACATGTCCGGGCCTGACTGAAGTTTGCTAGAGAGCATTTAGATGATCCAGAAGAGTATTTGGAGAATGTCATATGGTCAGGTGAAACAAAGTAGAACTTTTTGGTAACAACTCAACTCGTCCTGTTTGGAGGAGAAAGAATGCTGAGTTGCATCCAAAGAACTCCATGGGGGTGGAAGCATAATGCTTTGGGGCTGTTTTTCTGCTAAGGGACCAGGACGACTGATCCGTGTAAAGGAAAGAATGAATGGGGCCATGTATAATAAGATTTTGAGTGAAAACCTCCTTCCATCAGCAAAGGCATTGATGTTGAAACTGGCTGGGTCTTTCTGCATGACAATGATCCCAAACACACCGCCCAGGCATCAAAGGAGTGGTTACATAAGAAGCATTTCAAGGTCCTGGAGTGGCCTAGCCAATCTCCAGATCTCAACCCAATAGAAAACCTTTGGAGGGAGTTGAAAGTCCGTGTTGCCCAGCGAAAGTCCCAAAACATCACTGCTCCAGAGGACATCTGTATAGAGGAATGGGCCAAAATACCAGCAACAGTGTGTGAAAACCTTGTGAAGACTTACAGAAAACGTTTGACCTCTGTCATTGCCAACAAAGGGTATATAACAAAGTATTGAGATTAACTTTTGTTATTGACCAAATACATATTTTCCACCATAATTTGCAAATAAATTCTTTAAAAATCAGACAGTGTGATTTTATGGATTTTTTTTCTTCTCATTACATCTCTAATAGTTGAGGTATACCTATGATAAAAAAAATTACAGGCCTCTTGCATCTTTTTAAGTGGGAGAACTTGCACAATTGGTGACTGACTAAATACTTTTTTGCCCCACTGAACTTTTTATGTTTTTTTTTTTGAGTGTTACCATATTCTGAGAGCTGTAACTTTTTTTTAACCAAAGAAGCTGTGTGAGGGCTTGTTTTGTGTGGGATAGATTACTGTTTTAATTGTTTCCATGATTACAAAAAAAAGCAGTAATTTTGGCAAGTTTATTTATCTATTTTTTTTCACAATGTTCACTGTTCAGTATAATTGATATGGTAACTTTACTCTGCAGGTCGGTTCGACTATAGCAGTACCTCACTTGGTTTATAATATTTATACTATAAAAACTATTTGTGATCAAAAAAAGTCATGTTTGTGCATCGCCATTTTCTGAGATCTGTCATTTTTTTTTTTTATATATCATTATACCGACATTGTTGTGTGCGGGCAAATTTTTTCTGGGATAAGTTGACATTTTTAATGGTATCATTTTGGTGTACATATGACAATTTGAACAATTAAACAATTATTTTAGTTTTTACAAAGTGTCATTAATATAAAGCAGTACATTTGTCAAGTTTATTTAATTTTTTATTTTTATGGCGCTCATGTGTTAAAGTGAGTTAAATAATGTGAGTTTTATTGCTTGAGTTGTTACAGGTGTGTAATACCAAATACGTTAACAGAATTTTACAGAGCTTTTGAGTGCAGCCAGCGCAGACTGAATCAGTGGGTGCTAGTACCATGCGAACATTTCCATCCCCATAGACAGCAATGTCTGCAGAACAGATCCAGCCTAAAGAATGGACAAGTCCATTATTTTGGTGAAGGGATTTCAGCGGCAAAGTATTTGTGTGCACTATTGACAACAATGGGACTCACTGCTGCACTGGAATTTCCAAGCTGAATTTCAAAACGGAATTTCACTCGGAAATTCCTTAATGTGAAACCGGCTCTGGGCGTCCTACTCTGGTCCCCTGCAATGATCGTCTTCCTGAGCTGCAGCATTATTGGACCCGGGTGGAAAGCACCTGGGTCCAATGTGTCACACTGCAGATCAGCAATCCGATGGCCGTGGTTATGTCCCACCTTTGCCAGGTATTCACTGAGTGGCAGTGTGACACATTGGGCCCTGGTGGTTTTTAGGCCTGATAGGCATGGTGCAGATTAGAAAGATGATTGCTGCAGGGATCGGAGCAAGGAAGCCAGAGGCAATGCTGGAGTGCTGGAGGTGAGTAAAGGTTTATTTTGTTATACTCCACACAATGGGCACGCCTTTGCACCCCCGAGCTGCTGGCTAACCCCTTTAGACAGAAGACAGTAGCCAAAGCAGCAGAGAGTTTTATCAGCAGGGGTCATGGCTGCTTGTGGGGGCTCAGTATGGAAGCAAGTCTTTTACAGTTTTATATTAATCACTATACACTGTATATCTCACTAGTATGTGTAACATATTAATATAAGAATGAAGCTTGGCCATGTAAACATAAAGAATATTTTAGTGTTATTATTCCTATAAAGTAACTCCACCTGGAGTCCACAAGGCTATTATAGATTTTTCTTTGATACTGCAGTTGTATTAAAGATAAAGAAAATCCATTTTAATGTGCAAATGACTGTTAGCCAATGATTGATGTAAACATGCTAAAAACAATCAAATAAATGAAATGGAACATTTTTTTCATGGCAAAGTGTAGTTGTCACAGAGAAATGTAATTAGATCTTTGCTCAACAGTTCTCCATGTGTTCGGCTGATCCCATGACAGACCAAACTTCTATGCATCCTCCCCAAGGTAAATTACATTTAATCACAGGTTGCAAATCTCTATAAAGAAAGAAGATACAAAACTAACAAATATGTTTTGCTTGTCTATGATCCTTTCCATTCAGCTGTCTGGCTGAGCAGCTTGCTTGCTAGAATTTGTGCTAATTCTCTATGATGAAAAGCTGCTATTCTCTGGGGAACTACCTACAGTCTTCAACAGTGGTCAGGTCTGGCAGTTTTATCATGCACACTAAGAGAAGACATAATCAATTCCCCGGTCGGCACTTTTCACTGAATACCTACTTTTTCAGCTCGATAGCAGGACTAAATTAGTTATTTAGCAACCAGATCCTAATTTAAAGTGAGTCAGTGCCTTGACAGGAATCATTGTTCAAGGCTTTTCTCCTTTTGCCTTCCTATAAGAGGGCCACAAATCCCTGGAAGGTGATAAATAGACAATTAGAAAATAGATATATTTTGCTTGATCTGCAAAGCTCCTTGGCGCTGTCAGGCTCACAATAAAGGGGGCTTCTGTAAATTGGTGGGCAATGAAAGCCAGCTGTACTGTCATCACTCCTGTAGACACATTGCCATATGTGGCCATTTATAGGACATTCGCAAGAATAGATTTGACCAGCAAAACCAGAGGGAGCTAAAAAATACTTGATAAAGCTCACTGCTCTTCATTTAACAAGAATAAAACTATCTAATAGAGTGTAATGAGGAATATACTTCATTTCATGCCAGGCTTTACTTTAATGTGATACCTTAAATACCAAAGGTAACTTTTCTCCATAATAAGTGGAAATTGATATAGCCTCACTGCATCAAGATTATGTCCTGTAAGTAGCTATAAATATTATGTACATGATAATGACTGTGTATAATGAATTCAGAATAGATGTCAGAAAATAGAAAAGACTTCCCATCAATGCCTGTTCGTAGCACAATGCTCCGCATGTTAAATTTTATTGTATGCAATTGGGAAAAAAGTAGTTGGCCTAAATTCCATATCTAACAAAAGATAACATCAATGTACAAGTTAATGTAGGTCATTATTTTGCTATTATATTCAGTAGAAAAATATCGATTTTTCACAGGGAAACAGATCATTTTACCGCATGGTACAGTATATACTAAGTAATGCTACAGAAGTTACCGTAGTTATTAAAGTGTTATTAAAGTAAATGTATCATCAGCAAATGACACTTAAATCTGTTTCTTTATTATTAAAGTGCACATTAACATTCACATAAGATCTGACATGCAATGAAACATGCCACCCCTACAGTCACTGCAGGGAGCGCAGCTCACATAACCAAGGTTCTCGCCCCTCCGACGGATTGCCTTGATAGATGGGACTTGAAAGTTCTACTGAGGGGGAGGGGGTGTTTGTCATGCTCTAAACAGGTATGTGATCAGCCCCCCGCCCCATAGTAACGAAGTTTATACATTTAAAACAGTAATAATAAATCTGTAAATCTGCTTAGTTTTTCTTTTATTTTATTACAGATATACATCGAATTTACAAACCCAAAGTTAAAAACACGAGCCTTTTTTTGTTACTAAGCTGTAAAGTGCATGTAACTGTATGTTACCTGACATGTAACGCTGTAAGGGTGTCCTCCACTTTCATCTCCCCATGTCTATTAATGTCGTGACAATATAATATATTATATATAAATAAAGCAACAGTGCCCACTTAAAATTTCAGCATTTTTTATGTTTTCGTGTTTTGTATTCTATCAGTGTGAACATGAGACAGAAAATGTTAACACTTATCCCCCTAAAGGACTTAACTTGCCAGAAGGGTTTTTCCGTTTTTGCTCTTTCGTTTTTTCCTCATCACCTTCTAAAAATCATAACGCTTTCAATTTTGCACCTACAGACTCATATGATGACTTATTTTTTGTGCCACCAATTGTACTTTGTAATGAGATCAATCATTTCACCACAAAGTTTACGGCAAACCCTGAAAAAAAAATTTGTGGGGCAAAATTGGAGAAAAAAAAACGCCATTTTGTAACTTTTGGGAGCTTCAGATTCTACGCAGTGCACTGTTCAGTAAAAAATGACGCAATATATTTATTCTGAAGGTCAATATGATTAAAATGATACAAAATCAAATCTATATAAGTAGGTTATTACCCAACTACATGCAGGAAAATTAATACGTATAAAATTGTCATCTTCTGACCCCTGTAACAAACTTTTTTTTATCGGTACCATTTTTGTTTTGTTCGGACTTTTCGATAGCTCTTTACTAATTTTTTCATGGTACAAAAAGTGACCACAAATACGCTATTTTGGACTTTGGAATTTTTTTGTGAGTACGCCATTGACCGTGTGGTTTATGTAACGAGTTCGGACATTTATGCATGCGGCGATACCACATATGTTTATTTGATTTTTTTACACAGTTTTTTTTTTAATGGGAAAAGTGGGGTGTTTCAAACTTTTATTAGGGGAGGGGTTAAATCTTCTTTATTAACTTTTTTTTTTGCAATGTTATAGACCCCATAGGGTGCTATAACATTGCAATACACTGATCTCTCACACTGCTTGACTGCTCCTTTCTGGATCTCAGGCACGGAGAGGTCATTCGGCAATCAAACGCTAAGGAGGCAGGTAAGGGACCCTCCTCGTGTGCTCTAGCTGATCGGGACACTGTGGTTTCACCACGGTGGTCCCGATCAGCCCAACTGAGCTGCCCGGAGTGCATTTTTGTTACTTTAGACATGGCGATCGACTTTGATCACTGCGTCTAAAGGTTTAATAGAGCGTGTCAACCAGATTGGTGACGCCCGCTATTAGCCACAGGTCCCGGCCGTTGTTAGAGGCGGGCCCGACCTGTTATGACTGTGACCCCGCGTTATAGAAAGGGAGCGGGCGCAGGACCTGCAGGTATGCCTTGTGTCCTTAAGGACACAGCCAATTTTATTTTTGCATTTTTGTTTTTTCCTCCTCACCATCCACAGACCCATGTGAGGGCTTATTTTTTGCGAAACCAGTTGCCCTTTGTAATGACATCAATCATTTTACCATTTAATGTATGGCGCAAACAGAAAAATATTATTTGTTTGGGGAAATTGAAAAAAACCCTGCAATTTAGCAAATTTTGGAAGGTTTCGTTTTCCCGCTGTACGTGTCACGGTAAAATATGACACGTTTTCTTTTTTCTGTGGGTCAATACGATTAAAATGATACCCATGACTACGTACTTTTCTATTATTGTACAGCTTAAAAAGAATTTCAAACTTTTTTAACCAAATTAGTATGTTTAAAATCCCTCTATTTTGGCGACCTATAATTTTCTAATTTTTCCGTATATGTGGCTGTATGAGGGCTCATTTTTTGCACAGTGATCTGTAATTTTTATTGATACTACATTTGTGTATATGAAACTTTTAAATTGCTTTTTATAAAAAAAAAATGGGAATAAAATGTGACAAAAAAGCTGTAATTTTTTTTTTTAAATGGGACGATTTACATTTTATAGGGGTAGGGGATTTTTCACATTTTTTTTCAACTTTTTTTTTAGCACTTTTTATGTCCCCACAGGGCACTATTTATAGTAATCATTTGATTGTTAATACTGTTCAGTGCTATGCATATGCATAGCACTGATCAGTGTTATCGGTGATCTTCTGCTCTGGTCTGCTCCATCTCAGAGCAGGAGACCCCAGGAGACAGACAGAGGCAGATGAGGGGACCTCCGGCCCCCATTTTAAATGACCAGATCCCCTCAGCAGTGCCGTAGGTGATCCGACCATTTAATATAATGCCCGCATTGCCGCAGATGCCGTGATCTGTATTGATCTGAAAGGTTAATGGCAGACATCAGCACGATCGCTGATGTCCACAATTACCGGCGGGTCCCTGGCTGCTGATAGCATTTGGAACCTGCCGCACATGATGCGTATATGTACATCCTGGTGTGTTAAGTACCACCGCACCAGGATTTACATTTACATCCTGTGTCGTTAAGGGGTTAAACAGTAAACAGGTGTTTCTTATTGATGCATAATGTATTTAGAAGTTACCATGTTTAAGTTTGTGTTATGCCATCATTTAAGGCGGTTTGCACGTATGAAATGCTTCGGTTGCTACCGCTTATCTTTTGCAAATATGTAATTTAAAGATTTTATACCCACATGTGCTGGATTCGCTCTTCCATATTTTGTATCTGTATGTTACCTGTACATGTAACTTGTTACAACAAGTCAACTTCGGGATTTATTCTTTAGGACAAAATCTTCCTATGGGAGCATATTTTTTAAAACCAGTTGTAGGTTGTAAAATTAAAGCTGCAAAATCAGGACACTGCACATTGCCAATTGTATGAAGTATGAAGAAATTTGTCTTCAATTAATTTAAAATCCCTATTTTGCTGATAGGGAAGGTAGAATTAGAATCCTTTCAACCCTATCAATCAAACGACAACAATATATCTCTAAACTGTAATAAATTCTGCCATCTGAATGTCACAGCTGGAATTGATACTCATCAGACCAGACAACATTCTTCCTTTCTTTCATTGTCCAATTTTGGTGAGCCTGTGTGTATTATAGTCTCTGTTTCCTGTTCTTAGCTGACAGGAGTGGCCCCCGTTTCGGTTCTACTACTGCTTCAGAGTTCGACATGTTGTTACAACCAAGGTATGCAAAGTACTATCTATGAATGCACAAGTGGTTATTTTAGTTACTGTTGCCTGTCATCTCAATGTATGCCTATTCTCCGGTGAAATCAACAAGCATTTTCGTCCACACAACTGGCGCTCACTGAAATTTTTTTTTTTTACTATATTCTGTAAACCCTATCGATAATTGTGCATACAAATTCTAGTAGATCAGCAGTTTCTGAAATACTTAACCTGTTAAGGACATAGGACGTTCTCTAACGTCCCCACTACCTGGGCTTTAATGCCCAAGGACGTTAGAGAACGTCCTGTTGTATTTCCGATCTCTGCCGCTCGCCGGGCAGAGATCGGAACTGGATGCCTGCTGAAATCCTTCAGCAGGCATCCAGGGCAAACGCCGAGGGGGGCCATGTAGGCCCCCCATGTCGGCGATCGCCGCAAATCGCAAGGGAAATCGCCCTTGCGATCTGCGGCGATACCGGGCTGATCGGGTCTCTGGGACCCGACCGCCCGGTAATTTCGCATGATCCCGGCTGTCACAGACAGCCAGGACCATGCTGAAGTATCGGAGCGAGGTGGCAAGCCTGCCACCTCCTCCGATCCCCTGCGATCCGTCGGTTAACTAACCGACCAATCGCAGGAGGGGGGGGCGGTTACTTCCTCCCGTCCTGCCCGGCCCCTTGAAGTCCGGAGAGGATGGGAGGAAGACCGGAGGATGCGGCGGGGGACGGGGGAGTGCTGGGGACCGGCCCCGGTACTTACCTCGTCCCTGAAGACCGGGATCCCGGCGAGGAAGATGGCGGCGGCGGCGACAGGTGAGTAGATCTTCAGCCGCGGTCGGGCCCTTTACAGCAATGCACGTCGCCGTAAAGCGACATGCATTGCTGTAATGGGACCCTGTATACTACAACTCCCAGCATGCCCAGACAGCCCTTGGCGTCTGGGCATGCTGGGAGTTGCAGTTTTGCAACATCTGGAGGTCCACAGTTTGGAGACCACTGTGCCCTTCCAGATGTTGTAAAACTACACATCCTCAGCATGCCCTTACAGTCCAGGCATGCTGGGAGTTGTAGTTCTGTAACATCTGGCCCTTCAGATGTTGCAGAACTACAACTCCCAGCATGCCTGGACAGTTTTGGCATACTGCGAGTTGTAGTTTTGCAACATCTGGAAGGGCACAGATTGGGAACCACTGTATTAGTGGTCTGCAAACTGTAGTCCCCCAGATGTTGCAAAACTACAACTCCCAGCATGCTGGGAGTTGTAGTTCAGCAATATCTGGCTCTAAAGATGTTGCCGAACTACTACTCCCAGCATGCCTGAGAATGCTGGGAGTTGTGGTTTTGCAACAACAGGAGGCACACTGGTTGGGAAACATTGTCTGTTTCCTAACTCAGTGTTTCCCAACCGTGCGCCTCCAGCTGTTGCAAAACTATTACTACCAGTATGCACTGATAAACTGTGCATGCTGGGAGTTGTAGTTTTGTAACAGCTGGAGGTCCCCTCCCCCCTGTGAATGTACAGGGCACATTCACATGGGCAGGGGCTTACAGTGAGTATCAGGCTGCAAGTTTGCGATGCAGCAAATTTTGCGCGGCAGCTCAAACTCGCAGCGGGAACTCGCTGTAATCCCCGCCCGTGTGACTGTACCCTAAAAACACTACACTACACTACACTAACACAAAATAAAATAAAAAGTAAAAAAAACACTACATATACACATACCCCTACACAGCCCCCCTCCCCTCCCCAATAAAAATGAAAAACGTCCGGTATGCCACTGTTTCCAAAATGGAGCCTCCAGCTGTTGCAAAACAACAACTCCCAGTATTGCCGGACAGCCGTTGACTGTCCAAGCATGCTGGGAGTTTTGCAACAGCTGGAGTCACCCTGTTTGGGAATCACTGGCGTAGAATACCCCTATGTCCACCCCTATGCAAATCCCTAATTCAGGCCTCAAATGCGCATGGCGCTCTCACTTTGGAGCCCTGTCGTATTTCAAGGCAACAATTTAGGGTCACATATGGGGTATCTCCGTACTCGGGAGAAATTGTGTTACAAATTTTGGGGGGCTTTTTCTCCTTTAACCCCTTATGAAAAGGTGAAGTTGGGGTCTACAACAGCATGTTAGTGTAAAAAAATTAATTTTTTACACTAACACGCTGGTGTTGCCCTATACTTTTCATTTTGACAAGAGGTAAAAGGGAAAAATGCCCCCCAAAATTTGTAATGCAATTTCTACCGACTACGGAGATACCCCATAAGTGGGCGCAAAGTGCTCTGGGGGCGCACAACAAGGCCCAGAAGGGAGAGTGCACCATGTACATTTGAGGTGATTTGCACAGGGGTGGCTGATTGTTACAGCGGTTTTGACAAACGCAAAAAAAAAAAAAAAACACATGTGACCCCATTTCGGAAACTACACCCCTCACAGAATGTAATGAGGGGGGCAGTGAGAATTTACACCCCACTGGTGTCTGTCATATCTTTGGAACAGTGGGCTGTGCAAATAAAAAAAATGTGTACAGCCCACTGTTCCAAAGTTCTGACAGACACCAGTGGGGGGTAAATGCTCACTGTACCCCTTGTTACGTTCCTCAAGGGGTCTAGTTTCCAAAATGGTATGCCATGTTGGGGTTATTTTGCTGTCCTGGCACCACAGGGGCTTCCTAAATGCGACATGCCCCCCGAGCAAAATTTGCTCTCCAAAAGCCGAATATGACTCCTTCTCTTCTGAGCATTGTAGTTTGCCCGTAGTGCACTTCAGGTCCACTTATGGCGTACCTTCATACTCAGAAGAGATGGGGTTACAAATTTTGGGGGGTATTTTCTGCTATTAACCCTTGCAAAAATGTGAAATTTGGGGGGAAACACACATTTTAGTGAAAAAAAATATATATTTTTTTACATATGCAAAAGTCGTGAAACCCCTGTGGGGTATTAAGGCTCACTTTATTCCTTGTTACGTTCCTCAAGGGGTCTAGTTTCCAAAATGGTATGCCATGTGAGGGTTTTTTGCTGTTGTGGCACCATAGGGGCTTCCTAAATGCGACATGCCCCCCGACCAAAATTTGCTCTCCAAAAGCCAAATATGACTCCTTCTCTTCTGAGCATTGTAGTTCGCCCGTAGTGCACTTCAGGTCCACTTATGGGGTACCTTCATACTCAGAAGAGATGGGGTTACAAATTTTTTGGGGGGGGGGGGATTTTCTGCTATTAACCCTTGCAAAAATGTGAAATTTGGGGGGAAACACACATTTTAGTGAAAAAATATATATATTTTTTTACATATGCAAAAGTCGTGAAACACCTGTGGGGTATTAAGGTTCACTTTACCCCTTGTGACGTTCCCCAAGGGGTCTAGTTTCCAAAATGGTATGCCATGTGGGGATTTTTTGCTGTTCTGGTACCATAGGGGCTTCCTAAATGCAACATGCCCCCCAAAAACCATTTCAGAAAAATATACTCTCCAAAATCCCCTTGTCACTCCTTCGCATCTGAGCCCTCTACTGCGCCCGCCAAACAATTTACATAGACATATGAGGTATGTCCTTACTCGAGAGAAATTGGGCTACAAATATAAGTATACATTTTCTCCTTTTACCCCTTGTAAAAATTCAAAAATTGGATCTACAAGAACATGCGAGTGTAAAAAATGAAGATGGTGAATTTTCTCCTTCATTTTGCTGCTATTCCTGTGAAACACCTAAAGGGTTAAAACCTTGACTGAATGTCATTTTGAATACTTTGGGGGGTACAGTTTTTATAAAGGGGTCATTTGTGGGGTATTTCTAATATGAAGACCCTGCAAATCCACTTCAAACCTGAACTGGTCCCTGAAAAATAGCGAGTTTGAAAATTTTGTGAAAAATTGGAAAATTGCTGCTTAACTTTGAAGCCCTCTGGTGTCTTCCAAAAGTAAAAACACGTCAATTTTATGATGCAAACATAAAGTGGACATATTGTATTTGTGAATAAACATTTTTTTTATTTGGAATATCCATTTTCCTTACAAGCAGAGAGCTTCAAAGTTAGAAAAATGCAAAATTTTCAATTTTTTCAGCAAATTTTGGCATTTTTCACTAAGAAACGATGCAAGTATCGACAAAATTTTACCAATAACATAAAGTAGAATATGTCACGAAAAAACAATCTTGGAATCGGAATGATAGGTAAAAGCATTCCAGAGTTATTAATGTTTAAAGTGACAGTGGTCAGATGTTCAAAAAACGCTCCGGTCCTAAGGCGTAAAATGGCCTGGTCCTTAAGGGGTTAAACCAGCCCATCTGGCCCCAACAACCTTGCCTTCTTCAAAGTCACTTAAAACCCCTTTCGGTTTAAACTTTAGCAAGTTGTCTTGAGCCCATCTACATGCCTAAATGCATTGAATTGCTGCCATGTGATTGGCTGATTAGCTATATGTGTTGACAAACACTTTAACTGGTGTATCAAATGAAATGGCCAGTGAATGAATATTGCTCGTACTTATGTTATCTGCATAGATATGAAAGCAGTGAGTATATACATCCTTTTGATTTAAGATCTTAGACACATTTCTAATCCCCATTTAGGACATGGTGAATGTTTCAATTGTAGTAAAAACCAAACAAACAAGACAACAAACAATATACAGTACAAGACAAACAATTTAACAATATGTGGAACAATCTATAAGTTTTAAAGTTTTGTTATATTGTGCAGTATTTCTTCTAAAGTTCGTTTTATTCTGATTTACTTAGTAAAATACATGTGTAATTTGTTGTAGCTACTTATTTTTTACTTGACATGAATACAATTATAATGCACATATATTTTATATTATGGCAAGTTCTGATAAAGTCACATTTTCGACTTTGATTGGATTTACTTTTTAATCCGACCAGGAGCATCCAACTTAATCCTTGCTCAGTTTTAGAATTAGCAAGTGTTTACTTGTTTCCAATTATCACTACAATTTAATCATGGAACTGTATAGCACAACAAAGTAATAGAGATTAGTGGATGTAAATAAAGACAGAATGACTAAAACAATGTTTCCAATTTTAAACAAGATTTTATAAAAGAGAACCTAAGCTTACACAAAGAGACATTGTAATGAAAACCTCTGGGGATGCTAGAACGCTGTGTCCGGCTATTACAGAATCATTTAAATTTAAATTAAAATGGTAACTATTTGCTTAAGAAGAAAATAGGTGGTGTCATAATAGTGTGTTAGGAACCATCCTCTAGGAGATGCAATACAGACTAAATATAATGATACCTGACAATAATTCTAGAAAACAAAAATGTCTGGGATTACATGGTATTTTAATGAAGCAGATGTCTTGCATGAGAATAACTTGTGAGTCTGTGACACTCCATTTAGTTTTTAGGGCATGTTGATATACATAGGATCTGATGTGGATTTCTAAATGTACAAATTTAATTTAGTTTGTGCAATATTATGACATATTCATTTTAAATTGCCTTCTATTGAATACATTATTTAATATATGTTTGCTTATTTTACTAAAAATGGGGGGGGGGGGGGGGGGATAAAAATTAGGATATCCTTACCTTTCCTATTCTATTTCAGTCTGCAATACTAGGGTTAAAAAAGCACAAAAAAGTTTTTCTCATGGGGAAGACATTTTTTCAACTCTAAAAAACAAAATATAGCAGCATCACACAAAAGCAGTCCGTTTGACGATAGGGTACTTGTTACATGTGAACGCAGCAATAAGTCCTAAACTTAATGGACCCCATACGATTGAGCAGATAGCAACTTTGAGTGGGAGATCATGTGCTGAAAACTTTGGGTCTGGTCACACATATGAAATCACAATCTTTCTATAGTTACTTGTCTTAAATTAAATGGTCACTGTCAGCATATTTCACATAAATCAATAGTACACGCAAATGTAAGAAAATCAGTAAACATTGCTTTCCATGGTGGGGTGGGGTCTACAAGTCCTACTTACAGGGGCAAATGCTACATAGGGGGGGTGCGGTGTGTGCCCCACAGTAAAAATATTGTTCATGATAAATATATGCTTTTCAAACAAATACTTTAGAGGCAAGAAAATAAAAGGGTTAATGTTTCTAATATTACTGGCATTGATATAGTGATGTGACGTCATTACTACGTGCCGGACAACTATGTAGACGAATGAGTTTACAATTGTTATTGTATGTAGGTCTGTTTTTGCAAAAGGCTAAAATGTATGACAAATAAATGACACGTAATAACTTCTTAGTATATTAAAATCAGCAATTAACAAGTCAGTAGTGGTGTTTTCTATTTTATTATATATATTTTATTTTTTTATATTAAGAGTTGCCATCATGGACTCATCTACCATGCTTCTCTGTGAGAGTGCACATGGTTTCTTTCTTAAAAAAAAATAAATTGCCAGCACAACTACCTAATACACGGGTGCACGCTGCTGTGGCAAACACAGAGTATACAAAAAAGAAGGTTGTAGCAGCACACTTGGTCAAAAAATTGAGGCTCTTAGCGTACTTTTTGATCAAAACATGTCCCCCCCCCATCCACCACGTGGAGGTGGCCTCATTTTGGATGGGACCCTTTCTTTTTTTTGTATACTCTCTATTTGCCACAGCAGCGTGCACCCGTGTATTAGGTAGTTGTGCTGGCTATTTTTTTTGTTTTTGTGTAATTAGGGGGAATGGCACCCTCTGTAGCCGTGCACCCCTCCCCTTTTTCACAGGAGGTATTTTAAATTGATAATGGATCCAGCATATCACCCAATAAGAGGCTATATGCCCAGCAGAGGTGAGTGTTATGAATGTTAGGCTCTAAATGTGTGTTAGGGTCCCATCCGAAATGAGGCCACCTCCGCATGGTGGATGGGGGGACACATTTTGATCAAAAAGTGCGCAAGAGCCTCCCTTTTATTGACCAAGAGTGCTGCTGCAACCTCTTTTTTGTATACTCTGGTTTTGTTCTTACATGTTTACATTATCAATGATTCCATGAACATGTGACCAACAAAACTTTAATTCTTGATCACCTCTTCCTTTTACCTCGGGAATAATCATTGCAAAGGCTTAGAAACAAAATATTGCCTTGGCTTCCATGATGTGTATGAGATCTATGGTTTGTCTAGCCACAGTAAAGAAGATGCACAGAAGTGAAGTCCCTTAAGTTACTTTTGTTTCCATCCAACCAGGGACATTTTTAATAGCTGGCACCCGCACTTCATTAACAGATGTGGTGGAGGAAGCAAGGATTATTAAATTTGCAAAAGCAACTCACAGTTTACAGCCCGGTGGCAATATTTTCACAGATTATGTTAAACATGTTGTGAATATATGAATGCAAAATGGGAACAGAGGTCCTAGAATGTATTTCTACAGGATATTCAAATTGCATCATGCAAGAGATATTGATGTCCTCACTGCTCTGGGGTAAAAGTTATTCCAAAAAAGCTTTCAGAATGTGCTCACAGGAGAGTCAATATGTCTGCATGGTCCCTTCATGTTTACTTTTACTCTATATTTGAATCTCAGGTGGGCAGATCCTGGATGCCACGCGAATGTGAACACTACCTCAGTTAAACGTTCGGCAGCAAAGTCTACAGAAATTTCCATCTCTCTTAAAAATAGCTTGATGACATCAGAATAGTTTGTTGGTTGATCACATTAACTTGCTCTCTGGATAGAGAGATTCATGCGCATTCATAGCGTATTACAGCTATGTTTTTTACAGGCCATAATAAAGCTATGCTTCCATAGAGTTATAGCAAGGAGCCGCTCATCCTCTCTTGGGTGTACATGTGCACTTAAAGGGGTTCTCCCAATTTAAAGTTATCCATTCTCCAGGATAGAGGATAACTATGTCATTGGTAGGGGTCTAACCACTGCAACCCATGCCTGAACTGAGGAGAAACATTTTCCACAATGAAAGGAATGGCCTCCACATTTCATAGGAAGGCAGCTGACCTAGGACTTCCTTTTGACACATTACTGGCACAGTAACTTTAAGAGGGCCATAGTGGTCATCAAATGACCAAATTAGAACAATGAAACACATAGATGCAGCTATACTGAAATAAAACATATGGCACTGTCCAACTAGTGATAGTGTGTGCTTAACATGGGCAAAAAAAAAAACAACAAAACAGAATACACCCGCTTATTTATCCCTACAGGATGTGTGGCGTAAGTGTACAGCCTTGCTGTCTAGTACTTAGCAGAACCAGGGTGTACAGTTATGCCCTACAGTGTGTACGATCTATGAAGCAAGTGCAAGAGCTGTGCTCACTTCATAGACCTGCACTAATAGTGGACATCAGCAATCATGCTGATGCCTGCCATTAAAGGAGTAGTGCAGTGAAACATAACGTATACCCTATCCAAAGGAAAGGGGATAAGTTATAGATCATGGGGGGGTCCGACCACTGGGACCCCCGAGATTACCTGAACGGGGCCCGGAAGTCTGCTGGAAGCGGCTGTTCCGACCCCAGCAGAAAGCCGCGGCCGACACACCCCCTTCATGTATCTCTATGGAATACATGAAGGGGGCATGTCCGACCTGCGCTTCTCATGTCCCCTTCCAGCAGACTACCGGGCAGGTGAATTTTTCATAGAACAAACAAGCCAACTATGGAAGAAAATAAAGAAAGTCTGAGTGGCACCACTAGTTTTTAAGGACACTGTTCACAAATTCACAATTGGAACCGAAAAGGATACCATAAGTGGGTTCAGACATGGAACCTTGTCCTGCGGTTGTGCTAGGATCAATGAAATTGGTATAAGAAAGTGTACTATACAATGCAACAAAGGTAATCCTGCACTCACCGTCCAGGTACAGTATGTTCAGCTAGTCTCAGAAGTATGGCATCCAACTCGCAGGTGTACTTGGCGTGGGGCGCTCGGAGCGCCCCAAGCCACGTACACCTGCGAGTCAGATGCCATACTTCTGAGACGAGCTGAGCATACAGTACCTGGACGGTGAGTGCAGGATTACCTTTGTTGCATTGAATTTTTCATCAAGTTTAGCCCTGTATCGGGCAAGCAGGGACAGAGCGACTTCCCCCGTATTTTTCTTTAATGCCGGTGCGAGGCGCTGGAGCAGATGCAGATATGCATGGGATGCAAGTCTGCACCTCAAACCGGCGCTCAGGGTGTATGGAGGGGGTGGCAGCCCCCAGCTGATTTCAGTAGCCGGGGGCCGCTGATCAGAGAGCAAGCCCCCCCTGCCGGCATTTATGTGGTACAGGCCTGTCTACTTGATTGTTGCTGGAAGTAGATTTGCAGACGTGCGCTGTGCAGGCACGCACAAGTCTGCTCTTAGCCCCTGATGTGCCGGCCGGCAGATTTTTATTGTCTGTGAAAAGAGAGTTCATGCGGCCTAGTTACAAGCGGCTGAGCACCGCCCCCGACCCTGTTGCGCCGGGACTACAGTTCTGATGTCCACTCATGGCCGGCTCAGATGAGGAGGCCAAGCATGTAGGCGGCGGACGGCAGCGGACAGCGTCGGCGGGAAGGGTGGTTGTGTGTGTGTGTGTATATATATATATATATATATATATATATATATGGTGTGAGTGTATGTGTGATGTGTGTATGTGTATATATGATGTATGTATGATGTCTGTGTATGTGTGAATGTAACGTATGATGTGGGGGCAGCGGCGGGTGTGTGTATGTATGCTGTGTATGTATGTATGATGTGTGTATGTATGTATGTAATGTATTATATGGGGGGCTGCGGCCAGTGTATGTATGATATGTGTATTTATGATGTGTATGTATGACGTGTATGTATGTATGTTTTGTACAGGGGCGGACTGACATGTTGGGCACTAGGGCAGTGCCCAAGGGCCTGTGTCTTGGGGGGGGGGGGGGAAGCCACTGTTGCCAGTTGTGCTAATTATTTTATTTATTTTTAGTGGCTTCTGGCCACCCGCACTAAATTGCACCACCAGAATCCCACCCCTTTCATACTCGCCCGCCGACCAAGAGCCCCACGGATGCACGCAAACACGCCCGAACCAAAACTACAACTTCCAGCATGTTGCACCATAACCTAAACTGTAGAACTACAAAGTGCAACATGCTGGAAATTTTAATTTTGGTTCGGGTCAGCTGCAGAGCCATAGGCTGCATCAGGGCATGCTGGGTATTGTAGTTACTAACTGCAATTCCCAGTATTCCTTGACACAGCCTATGGCTCTGCAGCTGACACGAACCAAAACTACAACTCCCAGCATGTTACACAATAACCTTAACTGTACTACTATACAGTGCAACATGCTGCAACACCCACACAACCATAGGCTGTATCAGGACATGGTAGCTATTATAGTTATCTAGTAACTAAATGCAACTTCCAGCATTTTCTGACACATAAATTAGAGTCAATAAAATGCACCACATAAACTGGAGAGGCAGAACCCCCCCCCCCCCCCCCCCCCCAGTAACACAGTGTTGTTCAGTGTTTTCCAATCAAAAGACTCCATATAAGTGTAAATGTAAAAAATTGTCCAGAATTGCTCATTTTTGGTCATTTTATATGAGAATTTTTTTTTATAAGGTGATCAAAAAAGTTACATCTGAACGTAAATGATTCTGATAAAAACTACAGACCACGGCACCTAAGATTACCCAGGGCTTGCCTCGGTCATAAAAGGAGCTAGCTACAGCTCTCCCGCCGCTAATAGCCTGGCATGCTGTGATCGCCGTGGCCGGCTATTAAACCATTAGATCACCACTGTCAAAGTTGACAGCAGTGTCTAAATGGATCTTATAACCATACCTGGTGGTCTAGTGGGGGGGGGGATCGTACTATTTTGTGAATTCGGGTAGAAAAACAGACATGGTGCACATCTACAATCTTGTATAATAATCTGATTGCTTCTCAGCATAATATCAAAAACTAACAGGTTGTTAGTATACATTTTTGATCAAAAAGTACAAGCCCACTCGCCACGTCAAGGCCACCTATTTAGAGTGGGTCCCTAACGTCCCTAGCATAAAATGGCGCAGCACCGAGCGGCGACCACCACCGCCGCGACACCAATGCCCACAGGGGGGAACGACCCACCGGCAGAGCGGCCCCAATGCCACTCAAACCAGTCTATAGGCCGCACCCCCCCACAGACACGGCGCCACGGCAGCAACGGACACCGCACAGCACCACACCAGTGTGAACAAGGTGTAATGGCTCACTTACCATGCTCTCCCAGTCATACTGGGAGGCTGCTAGGAAAGAAATGACCCATGTGTAGCTAACTACTACTTATATAGGGTTGGGCTGAGGGGGTGGGGAAGAGTGCAGACAACATGTTCAAACAAAAAAAAGAGGGGATAGAAATCACAGTGTGAATTCGGGTAGAAAAACAGACATGGTGCACATCTACAATCTTGTATAATAATCTGATTGCTTCTCAGCATAATATCAAAAACTAACAGGTTGTTAGTATACATTTTTGATCAAAAAGTACAAGCCCACTCGCCACGTCAAGGCCACCTATTTAGAGTGGGTCCCTAACGTCCCTAGCATAAAATGGCGCAGCACCGAGCGGCGACCACCACCGCCACGACACCAATGCCCACAGGGGGGAACGACCCACCGGCAGAGCGGCCCCAATGCCACTCAAACCAGACTATTTTGGTTGAAATTATTTAATCTTCCAGGACAACGGGATTTTCTTGAGGGACAAGTAGATTGTGTTCCGCTTTAGTCCCTTGGACAAGTAGTTTTTTTTTTTTTTTATTTCCACACCCCTGAGATGCCATGATCAATACTTATCATGGAATTTAAAGCATTACTGGGTCTTTGTGAGACTCATCGGACCACCTGCAGAACGCTTGCAAGATGGGGGCCGGATATAAGAGAGTGATCCTTTTCTGAAAAATAATATAGCAGGAAAATAAAAATAAAACATTAGTCCAACAATTGAAAATATTAGGGCAATATATAGCCCCTTCTTACCTTTGTACAAATAAAAAAAACTGAGAAAGAAGGATGGAGAATTGTAAAGGAGAAAGAAGCATTTAGATGTAAAAAAAACAAATGGAAAACATGTAATTATGTCTCTCAGGGTATCCTGCTTTTAGTGTAGCAATATAGAAATCAAAGGACATATTAATTGGAAGAAGTAAATATGTCATTTATGTATTGGATTGCCTTTGTGGCCTCCAGTAAGTAAAAGAAAAATCCAGACACTTAGAAAGAGAATCAACTTCCACAGATTTAATATCATGGAGAAAGGAATGTAGAAAAGGTGTTCCCCTCAATAACGGCGCTGTTCCGTGAAAAGATTTAATATCAAATACAGGTCTAATAAACGTTTCATGTCACTTCACCCAGTACCATAACGCTAATCCAAAAGTCGTCAAAGTTGTCCCCATAGAGCGGCTTCAGAAACAGTTCAGCAGGTTTAAAGGGGTACTCCACTAAAAAACATTTTGTTTTTTTAATCAACTGGTGCCAGAAAGTTAAACATATTTGTAAATTACATGTATTTAAAAATCTCAATCCTTCCAGTACTGGTAACAGGAGTCGTCCCGGAAGATTGGAAAATAGCAAATGTTGTGCCCATTCACAAGAAAGGTAGTAGAGAGGAATCAGGCAACTATAGGCCAGTAAGTCTGACAACTATAAGCAGTACACCTGTCAAACAGTAACACAGGTGTCCTAAGGAAAGCTCAGGAAGGACAGAAACCTCCCGTGGAGCAGAAGGGGAAATTAATGGAAACCCTACTAAAGGATAGGATTGTGGAACATCTAAAATCCCATGAATTCAAAGATGAAAAACAACAAGGGTTTACTTCAGGGAGATCTTGTAGAACAAATCGTATTGATTTTTTTGACTGGGTGACTAAAATAATAGATGGCAGAGGGACAGAAGACATTGCATATCTAGATTTTAGTAAGGCTTTTGACACTGTCCCACATAGAAGCCTTATCAATAAACTACAGTCATTGAACTTGCACTCCCATATTGTTGAGTGGATTAGGCAGTGGCTGAGTGATAGACAACAGAGGGTTGTAGTCAATGGAGAATATTCAGACCAAGGTCTTGTTACCAGTGGCGTACCTGAGGGATCTGTACTGGGACCAATTTTGTTTAATATCTTCATAGTTATATTGCAAAAGGTCTCGATGGTAAGGTATGTCTTTTTGCTGATGACACAAAGATATGTAACAGGGTTGATGTTCCTGGAGGGATCCGCCAAATGCAAAAGGATTTAGGCAAACTACAAGAATGGTCAGAACTCTGGCAACTGAAATTTTATGTGGATAAGTGCAAGATAATTCACCTGGGGCGGAATAACCCTTGGGCAGAATAAAGAATATTTTACACAGTCCTGACCTCAGTATCTGAGGAGAGGGATTTAGGAGTAATTATTTCAGAAGACTTAAAGGTAGGAAGACAATGTAATAGAGCAGCAGGAAACGCTAGCAGAATGCTTGGATGTATAGGGAAAGGTATAAGCAATAGAAAGAGAGAAGTGCTTATGCCACTGTACTGTGTAGTATTGTGCGCAGTACTGGAAGCCGTAACTCCAGAAGTATATACATAGTCTAGAGTTCAGAGAAGAGCTACTAAACTAGTACATGGATTGCAGGATAAAACGTACCAGGAAAGATTAAAGGACCTTAACATGTATAGCTTGGAAGAAAGAAGAGACAGAGGGGATATGATAGAGACTTTTTAATACATAAAGGGAATCAACATGGTAAAGGAGGAGAGCATATTTAAAAGAATAAAAACTACCACAAAAGGACATAGTTTTAAATTAGAATGGCAAAGGTTTTTGCAGTTATATCAGAAAGTATTACTTTACTGAGAGAGTAGTGGATGCATGGTATAGCCTTCCTGCAGAAGTTGACCCTGCAAATACAGTGAAGGAGTTTAAACATGCATGGGATAGGCATAAGGCTATCCTTCATATAAGATAGATAGAGGCATAAGGCTATCCTCCATATAAGATAGGGACAGGGACTATTGATAGGATTCAGATTATTGGGCAGACTAGATGGGCCAAATGGTTCTTATCTACCGACACATTCTATGTTTCTATGTTATTTATCAGCAGTTTTATGCTCCACAGGAAGTTCTTTTCTTTTTGAATTTCCTTTCTGTGTGACCACAGTGCTCTCTGCTGACACCTCTGTCCAGAGCAGGACAGGTTTGCTATGGGGATTTTCTCCTACTCTGGACAGTTCCTAAAATGGACAGAGGTGTCAGCAGAGAGCACTGTGGTCAGGTAGAAGGGAAATTAAAAAAGAAATGAACTTCCTGTGAAGCATATAGCAGCTGATAAATAATGGAAGGGCTAAGTTTTTTTTTTATAGAAGTAATTTACAAATATGTTTAACTTTCTGGCACCAGTTGATTTAAAAAAAAATATATATATATGTTTTCCAGCGGAGTACCCCTTTAAGTAGCTGTTGGCTATTCAAGTTAAACATCCTTATTTCCAATGGTTCGAATGAGACCATAGAAAGAGTATAGGTGGGGTGCTAGTTGTTAATTGTTATTAGAAAGGTAACTTTAGGACACATTAATTCATAGTTATGTCATTTCCACTGGTAGTATAAAGGTAGTTAACCCCTTAAGGACGCAGCCTTTTTTCAACTTAAGGACTGAGCCCTTTTTCGCAATTCTGACCACCGTCGCTTTACGAATTAATAACTCGAAAACGCTTTTACCGAATATTCTGATTCTGAGATTGTTTTTTCATGACATATTCTACTTTATTTTGGTGGTAAATTTTTGGTGTTACTTGCATCCTTTTTTGGTGAAAAATCCCAAAATGTCATGAAAATTTAGAAAATATTTGAAGCTCTCTTTGAAGCTCTCTACTTGTAAGGAAAATGGATATTCCAAATAAATTTTATTTTTATTCACAAATACAATATGTCCACTTTATGTTAGCATCATAAAATGGACATATTTTTGCTTTTTGAAAAAATTAGAGGGCTTCAAAGTAGAGCAGCAATTTTCAAAAATTTCATGAAAATTGCAAAATCTGAAGACAGATATTACAGAACTACAACTCCCAGCACGCCTGGGAAGTCTAGGCATGCTTAGAGTTGTAGTTTGGCAACATCTGGAGGGCTACCGTTTGGGCACCACTATAACAGTGGTCTCCAAACTGTGACCCTCCAGATGTTGCAAAAATACAACTCCCAGCATGCCCCGACAGCCAAAGGCATGCTGGGAGTTGGAGTTTGGCCTTCCTAGTGGTTGCCACAGTAAAGATCACTTTACTTTCACTCCCCCCCCCCACTGTAGTTTCCCTACCTGAGCCAGGATCCAGCAGTCTCCAGCGCCGATCGGGGATCCCTAGGCATCTTCTCCTGCAGGTACCGGCCTCCATCTTCTCCCCACGTTCCCCTCGACATCCAGGGGTGGGCAGAATGGGGGGGGGGTTGCCATGGCAACGCACTGCCCTGCCCTGCGTCAGAATCAGTTCTGACCAATGGCAGGGGATAGGAGGAGATCCCAGCACTGCGACCTCGCTCCTATCCCTCAGGATGATCAGGGCTGTCACTGACAGCTCCGATCATCCCTATTTTCCTGGTGATCGGGTCACCAGAGACCTGATCAGCCCGGAATAGCAGAAAATCACATGTCTGAATTGACATGCGATTTTCTGCGATCCCCGACATGGGGGGGGGGGGGGACTCAGGACCCCCCCTGGGCCATGTACTGGGATGCCTGCTGAATGATTTCAGCAGGCATCCCAGTCCGGTCCCCAACCGGCTAGCGGCGGGGACCAGAATTCCCACGGGCGTATGCATACGCCCCACGTCCTTAAGGACTCGGGATGCAGGGCGTATGCATACGCCCGGCGTCCTTAAAAGGTTAAAGTGTATGTGTGTATATATATATATATATATATATATATATATATATATATAGCACAGATATTATCTGGATTATCTGTTTATTGTCCCAGAGGAAGGGGGTTAATGCCCTGATAGGTGTAGCACTTTTTATTGTTTTATTGTAAGTGTGTTCTAGTGTGTTCTTAAATACATGTGCTTATAAATGAGTTAACTGCGCAGTGAAGACAATAATTTGTTTCTATTGAGTAGAATTCGCTATATGCATCTGCAGGCTGAGTAGGATACCTGAGCGATCTAACCCCTTAAGTATATAGGGAGTAAATCTATGCCCTGCACCCACAGTTTGAAGCACGCTTAGGAGCTGAGCATGTTTCATACCTGGTGGGTCCCAACTGCTATCAGCAATCAGGAAACACGGTTAATACAGGACCACCGCCGATCAGGCCCATGTCCAGCATTCACAGGAACAGGCCGGCTAGACCACTGCAACGAAATAGTGGGGTCCAAATCATGTGAGGACGGGTGGAGGGCCCCTACCTGCCTCCGTCCTGTCCAATCGGCGCTCCTGTACTGCAGAAAACCATGGCAGCCTGCACTACTGGAGTGCTGATAACACTGATTAATGCTGTGCTATGACCCAGCATTGTTCAGTATATGCAATCACAAGATAAAAAATAATGAAAATAAGTGAAGAAAGTTAATAAATGTGAATAAGCCCCTTTTGTAATAAAATTTTAAATCAGCCCTTTTCCAATGAAATAATGTAAACAAAAATAAAAACAAACATGTGGTATGGTCACATGCATAAATGTCTGAACTAATAAAATATAACATTAATTAAACCATACGGTCAATGGCGTAAATGTAAAAAAATACCAATGAACAGAATTGAGTACTTTTGGACACATAATATACCATAAAAAATAAAAATAAAAAAAGCAATCAAAAAGTTCCATAAAAAAAACCCCATACTGATAAAAACTACAGAACTCATACATCCTTGTACACGAAAAAATAAAAAGTTATAGGGGTCAGAAGAGGACAATTTTTGTACAAAAAGTTATATAGTAAAGATAATGTGTAATTTATACCGAAAATGGAAGCCCACAAAAGTTACAGAATAGCAGGGAATTTTGCTCCATAAATATATATATTGTTTTGTTTGCTTCACTACAGAGTTGATGTTAAAATGAGTGGTGTCATTACAAAGTACAATTGGTGGCACAACAAAAAAGACCTCATATGGGCCTATAGAAAGAAATTTGAAAGTGGTAAGACTATTAGGCTGAAAATGTTCTGAATCATTCACACGGCTTAAAATGTGCTAAATGATTGCCTGCAAGCACTTTTGCTTGTTTCTGCAGCAATAGGACTGCTCGGAAATGCAATGCAATTTCAAGCGGAACTCGCAGAAACATTAAACTGGATCAATCTTTCTGCAGATGCAAGAATCGTTAATTTCTAACGATAATTTGTTTTCCCTTAGTCCTAACAGTAGCACAGATGGGGTATTCCACCCCCCGCGAACTGGTAGGACAGATGGAAGTTTTATTGAACCTAATTAAACAATCAGTAAGACACACCCACATCCCCCTGTATAAGTAAGAGGGTCATCCTCTGCCTCATTGTGTAGTAACAAGAAGAACTAAAGGTAAATAATAGAAGAAAATAACTTAACTAGGGAGGGAAAGTTGTGCTACTGTTAGGACTAAGGGAAAACAAATTATCGTTAGAAATTAACGATTCCCTTACGTCCTAACCAGTAGCACAGATGGGGAAATGGCAAGCAGAAACCCTATGAGGGAGGGCTCTCATGCCTGACGGCAGATAATACTGTCCGTCCAAATGAGGAAAAATCGGCCAATCTACTGTCAAGTCTGTAGTGGGTGATAAATGTGGAGAGTGAACTCCAGGAAGCAGCTTTGCATATATGTTCCAAGGGAACAAGACTCCTTTCCGCAAAGGAGGTAGATACAGACCTGGTGGAATGAGCTTTTACAAACTCAGGAGGCTCCTTACCTTGGGATACCATGGCAATACGAATGGCATCTTTTACCCATCTACTGATGGAGGGCTTTGAAGCTTTAAGACCTCTCTTGGGTCCTGAAAAGAGAATTAGCAGATTTTCATCCTTCCGAAACTCCAAAGATCTTCTTATATAGATCTGGAGACATCTCGAGATATCTAGGCAATGAAGAGCACTATCTTCATTGGAGGATGGAGGAGGAGAAAATACTGGCAGGGATATAACTTGATTTATATTTTGGAATGATGGAACCTTAGGTATAAAGGATGGCATGAATCTGAGTAACACTCGATCCGGCAAAAATTTAGTATATGGTTCAAGTGCCGAGAGCGCTTGAAGTTCCCCAATCCTTTTGGCTGAAGTGATTGCCAGTAAAAAAGTTATTTTAATGGTAACAAACTTCATGTCCACCTCCTCCAAGGGCTCAAAGGGGGGAGATGCTAACCCCTTGAGCACCATCGATAAGTCCCATGCTGGGACAGGTTGTATAATTGTAGGTTTTAACCTTGAGGATCCCCTCAAGAATATTTTGACTAGTGGGTCTTGAGACAATGGTTTATTGAGAAAGGCAGAGATGGCTGATACCTGAACTCTGAGTGTGGAAGGAGATAGATTCTTGTCTAATCCCTCCTGGAGAAAGTTGAGGATTGTGGCAACAGCTGGATTCTGTCCAGGTAGTTGTTTCTTGGAGCACCAAGACTGAAAAGTTGTCCAAATTCTTTTATAGGCTCTGTTAGTGGACTCCGCTCTGGAATGCGAGAGGGTATTCAAGACCGCACTAGAAAGCCCTTCTAGATGTGGAAGGGACTGGTCAACCTCCAGGCTGTCAGGTTGAACATTTGAAGATTTGAGCAGCTGTGAGTGTCCCCCGACACTAGTGCTTGCTCTGGGGGAAGCCTCCAGAATTGTCCCCGACTCATTTGCAAGAGTTGGGTAAACCAAGCTCTCTTGGGCCAAAATGGAATTATGGCTATGACAGAGGCTTGGTCCTGCCTGATTTTCATCAATACCCTTGGGATCAAGGAAATTGGAGGGAAGATGTAGGCCAGCCTGAACCTCCATGGGATTGAGAGAGCATCGATTGCTACTGGGTTGTCTTCCCTGTACAGGGAACAAAATCTCACCACTTTGGTGTTGAACCTTGTTGCCATAAGATCTATTTCTGGCATACCCCACCTGAGTATTATTTGTTTGAACATCTCTGGATGGAGAGACCATTCTCCAGTTGAAAGTCCTCTGCTCAGGCGGTCGGCGATCACATTGAGAGATCCCCGAATGTGAACTGCCGACAGGTGGGTTAGGTTCCTCTCTGCCCAATCCAAGATCAGACCCACCTCTCTGAGGAGGCTTTGTGATCGAGTGCCTCCCTGCTTGTTGATGTACAATACAGCCGTCATGCTGTCTGATTGGATCTTTACTGCTTTCCCTTGAAGAAGAGAAGCAAAGTGGAGGAGTGCTAATCTGATGGCTCGAATCTCGAGGAGATTGGAGGTTAACCCTCTCTCCTGAGGAGACCAAGATCCCCGCACTAACAGATCCAAGAGATGCGCTCCCCAACCTACAAGGGACGCGTCGGTAGTAAGTATGATCCAAGGGGGTTGGATCATTGACTTGCCGTCCTCGAGGTGAGACCACCATCTGAGAGAGGACCTGACTCGATAAGACAGGGAGTGGCACTTGTTTAGGCCCGAGGGCCTGAGATTCCAAGTGGCGAGCACCTCTGATTGAAGAGGGCGTAGATGCCAAAGAGCCCAAGGAACCGCATCCACGGTAGCGGACATAAGTCCCAACATCCGCATGAGAGTGCGAATGGAAACTCTCCGGGGTACAGAGAGAAAAAGGGCCGATTCCTGCACCCGAGATTTCCTCTCGGGAGAGAGGTAGAGTGTCATGGAGATTGAGTCGACTATGAAGCCGAGAAACCTCACTGAGGTAGTTGGGAGGAAATTGGATTTGGCCCAATTGACTATCCACCCTAACTGGTGAAGGAAGGATACTGCTAGTTGCAGATGTTGGGACAGGATCGCAGAAGAAGGAGCTCTGAGGAGCCAATCGTCTAGGTAGGGAACGATGCTGAGCCCCTGGAGCCTTAGAGCAGCGACTACCGCTACCACCACTTTGGTAAATGTGTGTGGGGCCGAAGAAATTCCAAACGGGAGGGCTACAAACTGGAGGTGTTTTAGAACTCCCCCTACCTGAACTGCGATCCTTAGATACTTTCTGGATACCGGATGAATAGGAATATGAAGGTAAGCATCCTTTAGATCCAGAGTAGCCAGGTAATCCCCTGGCGAGATGAGGTTGACCACAGATTGAATAGTTTCCATACGAAAGCGTTTGTGCTTCACATACTGATTGAGATATCTCAGATCTATAATCATCCGCCAGTCTCCTGTTACCTTGGGAACTAGGAAGACTGGAGAATAAATTCCTGACCCCCGCTCTGAAAGAGGAACTTCCTCTAAGGCATTCTTCTGGATGTATTCCAGAATGTAGGTTTCTAGCGCCCCCTGTTTGATTGGTGAAAAAACTCTTGTCTCCACATAATTGGATGGGGGAATTGATTCGAGGTCTATCGAATAACCATCCGAGATTAATCTCAGGACCCAAGGATCCTGAATGTGGAGGGACCAGGCGCTTGAAAAGTGGTGAAGACGACCACCAACTGGAATCTGGGGGGCAGGATGGGAAACTGGAAAGGTCACCTCGGCAAGGAACCCAGAGCTTCGTAGAAGCCCGCAGTCAGAGCTTTCTGTTGTCTTTGGAGCCACGGGAGCGTTTTCCGCCCCGGCGTTGATTACCCCATTCTCTCTGAGGCTTAGGCTGGAGGGCTGATCCGCCCCCAGAACGCCGACCTCGACCACGAAAGGAGGAATAAGGAAGGGACTTGCCTTTCTTGTCAGAAAGTCCCTCCATAATGCGGCACAGCTCAGCTCCGAAAAGAATGCCGGGTTCGTAAGGCATAGCACATAAGGTGTTCTTGGAAGAGTTGTCAAACTTCCAAGGTTTTAACCATAGAGGACGTCGTCCAGCGGAAGCCAGGGCCATAGACTTGGAGGCCAATTTAAGATGCTGGGTGGAAGCATCGCACAAAAAATCAACGGCCAGATTGGACGTCTTGAAGGATGAAAGAATTTCATCTCTAGGAACCCCCTGGTCCAAATCCGACTGGATGTTAGAAAGACGGGTCTTCAAAAAGTTTGCTACCTCAGAGCAAGCTATCGCCACTGATGCAGACGCAGAAGCAGTGGAGTAGGAGCGCCTCATGGCACAGTCAGCCTTCCGATCCATTGGATCCTGCAAGGAAGACCCATCCTCAGCAGGGACCACTGTCCTCTTGGACAGTTTGGCAACTGCAATGTCAACCTTAGGGACAGGGCCCCAGGAAGAAAGCGGAGATTCCTGTATAGGAAACATGGTCTTAAATCTTTTAGTTAAGACCAGGACCCTTTTCTGTTTTTTTCCATTCCGTTCTAAGCACGGACAGAAGGGTATCATCCGCTTTAAAGACCCTAGGTCCCTTAGAGGCGGAGGTAGAGGCTTCCCCGGGATCAACATCCTGGTCCCCCGACCGGATGGATCTCAGAAGACGCTGGGTCTTTTCCAGCGGAAAAAAATAAGATGCAGTGACCTCCTCATCCGAAGAGGAGGACTTGGAATCTTCTCTCTCCTGATCCACAGACATCTCCATTCTGGGAGGTGAAGAAGGTCTGGCGCGTTTCTGAGAGACAACGTGTTTCAGCTCCTCAATAGAGGCTTGCATAGCCGACATGTTAGAGGAGACCCACACATATATATCCTGGGCTGTAGGTTCAGTCTGATGGGAAGGTAGAGACTTAGCCCTACAAGGAGGGCACCTGGAAAATTCATAATTATCCTCCAGGGGAGTATTGCAGTCATGGCAAGAGAGGTGCTTGCGCTTGGCGGATCTTTTTGCTAAGCCTTCACGATCCCCTGAGCCCTCGGTCGACATATCTAGGTAAATATGAGAGGAGAGATTAGATAATGTAGCGGCAAGAAAAAATTGCGGCTAGCTAAAATATAATAAAAATACCCAAAGTTCTCAGCAAGAGACCAGGTAAGATAGAGAGATAGGGAAACAGTAGTATCCGCAAGGATGCACTACTAGGACTCAAAAAGACAAGACTGTGGAAGTACCAACAGCTCTGCGCTCTAGGAGGCTGAATGGCAGCCTAGGGGGAGTTTAAATATCCTCCTGGCTGGCGCCAAAACAAGACTCCGCCCACAAGGCGGAGTTGCAGAAAGAGAAATCCTGTCTTACAAAAAACAGGAGGAAAAGGAACCCTATTAGTTAGAGGGTTATAGAAGAGGCTCCTCGCTCGGTTTCGCCGCATTATTGGCAAAAACGGCGCAAAAAACCGAGCCGGGAGCGAAAGAGAGAAACAGGAAGTGACGTCAGACGCCGCTGACGCACTTCCGGCCGGGGCCGCGATTGGAGTCACGGCTCCGAGGATAGGAGCAGATGGGCGCAAACTAAGCCCAGAACTGCAAGAAGAAAACCCCCCCCCCCCTCCAACAGGAGTAAGGGGGTCACCATCTGTCCCACTGTCCGGGAGGACAGAAAAAAACACAATGAGGCAGAGGATGACCCTCTTACTTATACAGGGGGATGTGGGTGTGTCTTACTGATTGTTTAATTAGGTTCAATAAAACTTCCATCTGTCCTACCAGTTCGCGGGGGGTGGAATACCCCATCTGTGCTACTGGTTAGGACGTAAGGGAATCAGGATTTCCCCATGTACACAGTGCAGCAGAATCCCATTGAAATCAATGGGACTCTCCTGCAGAAGAATTCCAGAGCATAATATTCCCATAGATTTCTGCTAGGAAATTCTGTTGTGTAAACATGGTCATTGAAAGTGAGCAGTAAAAATAAAAGTGCGAAAATAAAAATTCCTGCGTCCCAAAGGGGGTTAACATAACATAATGAAATGCCAAGTATATATTTGCTGTTTTTTGGTCACATCATATCCCAGAAAAAAAATGGAATAAAAAGTTATCAAAAATTCACATATATGCAGAAGTGGTATTTAACTCTTTAAGGACCAAGCCCATTTTCACCTTAAGGACCAGGCCAATTTTATTTTTGCGTTTTCGTCTTTTCCTTCTCGCCTTCTAAAATTCATAACTCTTTTATATTTCCATCTACAGACCCATATAAGGGCTTGTTTTTTGCGTGACCAATTGTCCTTTGTGATGAAAACTCTCATTTTACCATAAAATGTACGGCGAACCCCCAAAAATATTTTTTTAGTGAGGAAATTTAAATGAAAACCACAATTTTGAACATTTTGTAGGGTTTCGTTTTCACACTGTACAATTTACAGTAAAAATGACATGTATTCTTTATTCTGTGGGTCAATACGATTAAAATGATACCCATGGCTAGATACTTTTATATTTTTGTACCGCTTAAAAAAAACCTAAACATTTTTTGTACAAAATCAGTAATCTAAAATCGCCCTATTTTGACCACCTATAACTTTTTCATTTTTCCGTATATAGGGTGGTATGAGGGCTAATTTTTTGATCTGTCATCTGTACTTTTTATTGATACCACATTTAAATATATAACATTTTTATATAATTTTTTTAGAATTTTTGGGGGGAATAAAATGTGACAAAAAAGCAGCATTTTTGGACTTTTTTATTTTTTACGTTTACGCCGTTCACCGTACAGGATCATTAACATTATATTTTGATAGTTCAGACATTTACGCATGCGACAATACCAAATATATTTATAAATAAAAAAAGGGACACTTTTTGGGGGTAAAATGGGAAAAACTGACAATTTTCATTTTTATTGGGGGAGGGGACTTTTCACTTATTTATTTTTTAGATTTTTCAACTTTTTTTGTTTACACTTTCTATGACCCCACATTGGACTATCTATAGCAATCATTTGATTGCTAATACTGTTCAGTGCTATGCATAGGACATAGCGCTGATCAGTATTATCGGCTATCTCCTGCTCTGGTCTGCTCGATCTCAGACCAGAGCAGGAGATGCCGGGAGATGGACGGAGGCAGGTGAGGGGACCTCCGTCCGCCATTACAGATGATCGGATCGCCCGCAGCGCTGCTGATCACGGCATCTGAGGGGTTAATGGCGAACATCCGCGCAATCGTGGATGTCGGCCATTACCGGCAGGTCCCTGGCTGCTGATAGCAGCCGGAACCTGCCGTGTATGATGCGAGCACCGCTCCGATGCTCGCGGTCATACATAGGACGTAAATGAACGTCCTAGTGCGCGAAGTACCGCCAAACCAGGACGTACATTTACGTCCTTGGTCGTTAAGGGGTTAAAAAAAAAAAACAGATAACGGCAAAAAAAATTAGCACCAAACAGCCCTATATACAGGAAAATGAGAAAGTTATAGAGGGTCATAACAGGAAAGTAAACTTACTTTGCTAAAAAAAAAAATTTGACTTTTTTTTTTAAAGCAGTACAATAATAGAAAAGCATATAAACAGGGCTATCATTTTAATCATATTTATTTACCCGCAGAATTAGGAAAACAAGTTTAAGGCTATATTCACACAGCAGAATTTTTGCATGCGGAATCCTGCACAGATTCCGCATCAAATTAAAGCACAATAGACTTCAATGGAATTCTGCACTCCTATTCAAACTTTAGAATTTTAGCATGCGGATTCCGCACAAGCCAGAAACCACCCAAATGAATGCGGAGGCTGAATTGTTGCAGATGTGCGGAAATTCTGCTATGTGAGTATGCCCTTACTATAAGGTGCATTGCGTAAAAAAAGAACCACCCCAACATTTGCAAAATGTTTGTTTTCTTTTTAATTTTCCACCACAAATAATATATATATTGTTTTGTTACGCTGTACATTTTATGGAAAAATGAAAGGGACATTAAAAAGTACAATTTTTCATGCAAAAAACATGCCCAAGTATGGATCTGTAGATGGAAAATGAAGGAGTAACGGCTCTTAAAAGGTGAGGAGGAAAAAGATACGCAAAAAAATCTATGTCTTTAAGGGGTTCAGAATCCCTCCTGCAGCAAATCCAGGATGGAAGGGTGTCTTGAAGAGACATAACTGGTGCCTGTGCTTCTGAACTTTAGGATTGTATTAACCACTTAGGGACCACGGGCGTATGCCCCAACGCCCTGGTACTTAAGGGCCAAGGGCGTACCTGTACACCTGTGGGAATTTCGGTCCCTGCCGTGCGCAAGGCGGGGACCGGACCGGGATGACTGCTGATATCTATCCTGTGCAAATGCCAGAGGGGTCCTGAGACCCCCCCCCCCCCCTCATGTCGTCGATCACCGGTGAATTCACACCGGTGATTTGCGGCGATTCTGTGTCATACGGGTCTCCGGTGATCCAGAAAATAAGGGGGATCGGGCCATCCGTTGTCTGCACACTATAAAGCGATGCATCACCAATCAGTGAAAATGTCCCAGTTTTTTGGACTAGAAAAAATTACCCCACTGGGGGGAAATTTTATCTCACAATTATCCAGGAGTGAAACCAAATGGATATTTAACCTCAATTCCCTGGTGCCTCATGGTTTAAATTAGAATTGTTTGCATACCTGTAATCAATGGCAATCCGGTTTGGAAGGGGTTAACACCGGAGATTCGCCGCTATAAGAATGAGCCACTAAACCACCAGCACCATCCAGACGAAGGAAGCCGACAGTCTTCCGAAACATGTCGACAGGTTTTTTGGACCATAGAGGATACCGTAGTGACGTCACTCTCATCCAAACTACTCCAACTTTAACCATCTAGTAGCGGGCGTGCAGGAAGGTAGAGGCGCCACCGGCCGGGGCGCATTCACACTGCCGCCAACGCTCCTTCCAACAAACCGGATCACCAACTAGGAACCCCCGGAAAGGATCACCACTTAACACCTCCTAGCAACTTCTGGAGTACCCACAGCGAGAGCCCCTAGCAGTGACCATTGCGCAGCCAGCGCTCACCGGAGACTACAAGGTAACACCAATGAGTTCGCACAGAGCTTCTATAGGCATTTATACAAATACAGCACGGACACCCACCAGCCTGTAAAACAGTTGTACCAGAACTGGGTAGCGATGTTACTAATATAACCACCTTATATCACCTTTTATTGCCTAATTAACTAGATCAAAAACCCAAAAGAAAAAGACTAATTCAACACGCAAACATTTGCAACCTCTGGAGTACCCTCAGGGAGGGCCCACGCAGGAACACAATAGAAAGCATCCTCTATTATAACAGCGCTACGGATCTGCGATACCACATAGCAACTCCCTATCAGGTACAAAGAGGAGTAATATCAATCCAATTAATAACAGTTTCTTATATTTAATACTATTCCACTAATAAAAAGCATTATTATCCTTACAGCATAAACAACACTCCTTCAGCCTCCAATAACAAACGTTTTAATACCTGCATCGGCACATCTCCACTACCTACTGGAACACACCAGCGCATCCGAATGCCAGCAGGTATACTACGTAGTCCTGATACAAACGGTCTATTTTATTAGATACATAAGTATACATACCAACTGAAAAGGTTACTCGTATCTTTTATAGCTACTTTGAGAACTCTCCAACACATCGCTCACAGCTCGATCATTATCATCAGGATCTTTCTATTTCCCACTGAAATTACAGGTCAATTCAATTTATACAGCTACATGTTTTACTCCTAATGTGTCTAATACAGCGCTTGCCAATTAAATAATAATTGTGTCACATATACTGTATATTGGTGTGCATCTACAGGGGAGCACATCTATTGGCATAGCAGCAGTTTAGCCACAGATCACGTCCAAACCCATCCAGCGCTAGTGAATCTATATAGCAACTCATTTACTAATCTGTTTATCTTTCTGGCAACAGTTGATTTAAAAAATAAATGTTTTCCACCGGAGGCCCCCTTTAAATACTGCAGTCTAATCGGCTTCAGAATGGATGAGAGTCCAGTTCAATGCATTTTATCCACAAAGGATCATTATATTAGTGTATGCTTGGAGAAATAAAATAATGTATTACTGTCAAGGCATACTTCAAAAATGGCTTATCGTCAACAAACCCAGTTCCAATGATTTAACAATTCTATCAGTGATATTCTGACACGTTATAAACTGGGAATGGTTAGGAACTGATTGATAAAACAGTCATAAATTCACCCCTGGGCAGCGGAGTTATTACTAAACTCTGGAGTTTCACTTTGGTAGTTTATTACAGGCTCAGAAATCCCTGATTGATTTATAGCTTGGCATTCCATCCCCATTCATTACCTATTTATTATACCTTCACTCTGTCAGTAATAAAGACAAGTAGTGGACGTACTTTTATTCACTTTCACATATACATTGCCTTCAATAGGGAATATGAGCAGCACTTACACACATTACATGGTGTATATACAAATACACACACATACTATTTTGCAACTCAAGAACAAAAATGGCACTGTGTACACATATAGGGGGGAATTTATCATTATGTGTCTATTGTAGACACAGTTCTACCCCTTTACAATGCTTGTCTATTGTACAGTCTTGCTCAGAATTTACAAAGGCTGTGTATATAGCCATACAAAAAGAGAAAAGGTAGTATGCACTCACCGCTAGGCTATGGTCATCTATTCTTGGAGTCCGGGGGCACGGGTAGGCTTCAGAATAGCTGGGTGTAGCCTCCGAGCGCTCCAAGAAGACGCCGATCCCACCCGTGCCCCCGGACTCCAAGGATAGATGACCATAGCCTAGCGGTGAGTGCATACTACCTTTTCTCTTTGTATGGTTTATGATACTGCAGCTTTCCAATGTGCACCCCGCAGGTGGTCGTAATATTAGGATACCTGGACTGCCATATATTGAAGTACGTATAACCCAGATTGCCGTAGCATATCAGCAGGCTTTAGATAGCAACTACCTCACGAGTGCCCCCACCCATTCTTTTACATGATATATTCGTTGTGTATATAGCCTTTATAGAAACGCCCCCCCTCGCGCTACCGTACACTCCTTCTCTACCTCACAGGAAAAGTGGATGTAGGGATTTTGTTCTTTTGCTTTGAGGCTCGGATTCCATTGAGGTTTTTTGTCCATCTGCAAAAATGCCAGAAAAACTGTCCCAGCTTTTTATTGCGTTTTGTCAGTTTTTCTTGCATTTTTTTTTCTAGCGTTTTTGCTGGTGTTAGGAAACAAAAAAATGTACTAAACTTTTAGTTGTTTTTTTTCTTCGAAATTTAGATACGTGAATGCGGAAGACTGTCAGATTTGGTGGATTGCGACAAACAGCGTTTTTTTTATGTCAATAAAAGGGTAACGAGGGCTGGGGGGAGTGTTTTTTTAAATTAAAATTTTTTTTCAATGTGTTGTGTTCTTTATAATTGAATTTTCAGGCTTAGTAGTGGAAGGAGTCTTGTAGAAAGAATCCATTACTAAGCTGGGGCTTAGCGTTTGCCCCCAAAACAGCTGGTGCTAACCCCCAATTATTACCCCGGTACCCACCGCCACAGAGGTTCCGGGGAGAGACGGTACCAACAGGCCTGGAGCGTCGAAAATGGCGCTCCTAGGCGGTAACAGGCTGGCATTATTTAGGCTGGGGAGGACCAGTAACAATGGTGTTCGCCCACCCTGATAACATCAGGCTGTTGCTGCTTGGTATCTGGCTGATACTGAAAAAAATTGAGAACCACACACATTTTTAAAATTTTATTATTTATAAAAAAAAAAAAAATAAATAAAAAAAAGCATAGGGTTCCCCCTATTTTCAGTATCAGCCAGATACCAACTAAGCAGCAACAGCCTGACGTTACCAGGGTGGGTAAGGACCATTGTAACTAGTCTTCCCCAGCCTAAATAACACCAGCCTTTTATCGCCTAGGCCCAGGAGCTCCATTTTTTACACTTTGGGCCTGTTGGTATCAGCTCTTCCCAGCACCCCTGTGGCGGTGGGTACCGGGGTAATAATTGGAAGTTAGCGCTAGCTGATTTTGGGGCTAAAGCTAAGCCCTGGCATAGTAATGAATTCCATCTATAAGAAGCCTTCCACTACTAACCCTGAAAATTCAATTATAAAAAAAAACACGACACATTGAAAAAAAAATATATATTTTTTAAAAACACTCCCCCTAAAGCCCTCGTTAACCATTTTATTGTATATAGAAGCAGGTGACAGTGCAGTGTAGACGCATCTACTCGCCGGCTTTTACAGTTAATAAATGTGGAACGCAGCAGGTCTCTGGATAATGACCTGCTGCCATCTGCACCTCAGCCCCTGGACTACAACTCCCATCATGGGCAGACTCTGTCCATGATGGGAGTAGCAGTCCTTACTGCACCAAAAAAGATACTTTTGGTATGTGTCCTGCAAGGTGGTGTATATTTGCGCAAGAAAATCCTGTTTTTTTTTTTTTTGCACAAAAAAATGTGTCAACGCAGTTAGTAAATTGATTCTACAGTAGAAAATGCTCTATGGTAAACTTAACCGTAGAAAAGGTGATGAAGAATTCTATCAAAATTTGCTCAAAAAAATAGACAGGAGCAGGAGAGGTTTGCTATGGGGATTTGCTCCTACTATGGGCAGAGGTGTCAGCAGAGAGCACTGTGGTCAGACAGAAAACAACAACTCAACTTCCTCTGGAGCATAAAGCAGCTGATAAGAACTCAAAGGATTAAGAATTTTTTAATAGAAGTAATTTACAAATCTGTTCAAAGGGGTACTCCACTCCACTGGGAAAAAGAAATTTAAATCAACTGGTGCCAGAAAGTTACAGATTTGTAAATTACTTCTATTTAAAAATATTAATCCTTCCAGTACTTAGCTGCTGAATGCTCTGCAGGAAGTTCTTTTATTTTTGAATTTCCTTTCTGTCTGACCACAGTGCTCTCTGCTGACACCTCTGTCCATGTCAGGAACTGTCCAGAGTACAAGCAAATCCCCATAGTAAACCTATCCTTCTCTGGACAGTTCCTAAAATAGACAGAGGTGTCAGCAAAGAGCACTGTGGTCAGACAGAAAGGAAATTCGAAAGGAAAAGAGCTTCCTCTGTAGTATACAGCAGCTGATAAGTACTGGAAGGATTAAGATTTTTAAATAGAAGTAATTTACAAATCTGTTTAACTTTCTGGCACCAGTTAATCTGAAAATAAATAAATAAATATTAATATTAATAATAATAATTTCCACCGGCGTACCCCTTTAACCCCTTAAGGACTCAGGGTTTTTCCGTTTTTGCACTTTCGTTTTTTCCTCCTTACCTTTTAAAAATCATAACCCTTTCAATTTTCCACCTAAAAATCCATATTATGGCTTATTTTTTGCGTCGCCAATTCTACTTTGCAGTGACATTAGTCATTTTACCCAAAAATGCACGGCGAAACGGAAAAAAAAATCCTTGTGCGACAAAATCGAAGAAAAAACGCAATTTTTTTAACTTTTGGGGGCTTCCATTTCTAAGCAGTGCATATTTCGGTAAATATTACACCTTATCATTATTCTGTAGATCCATACAGTTAAAATGATACCCTACTTATATAGGTTTGATTTTGTCGCACTTCTGGAAAAAATCATAACTACATGCAGGAAAATTTATGCGTTTAAAAATGTCATCTTCTGACAACTATAACTTTATTTTTTCACGTACAGGGCGGTATGAGAACTCATTTTTTGCGCCGTGATCTGAAGTTTTTATCGGTATGATTTTTGTTTTGATCTGACTTTTTGATCACTTTTTATTCATTTTTTAATGGTATAAAAAGTGACCAAAAATGCGCTTTTTTTGACTTTGGAATTTTTTTTGCACGTACGCCATTGACCGTGCGGTTTAATTAATGATATATTTTTATAGTTCGGACATTTACGCACGCGGCGATACACTTTTACACTTATTTTTTTTTATGGGAAAAGGGGGGTGATTCAAACTTTTATTAGGGAAGCGGTTAAATGACCTTTATTAACACTTTTTTTTAACTTTTTTTTTGCAGTGTTATAGGTCCCATAGGAACCTATAACACTGCACACACTGATCTTTTACACAGATTACAGGCGTGTATTAACACGCCTGTGATCAGTGTTATCGGTGCTTGACTGCTCCTGCCTGGATCTCAGGCACGGAGCAGTCATTCGCCGATCGGACACCGAGGAGGCAGGTAAGGGCCCTCCTGGTGTCCTGTAAGCTGTTCGGGACGCCGCGATTTCACCGCGGCGGTCCCGAACAGCCTGAATGAGCAGCCGAGTCACTTTCACTTTCGAAGCGGCGGTCAGCTTTGACCGCCGCTTCTAAAGGGTCAATACCGCACATTGCCGCGATCGGCGATGTGTGGTATGAGTGCCGGGACCGACGCGATATGATGCGGGATCGCGCCGCGATCCCGCTTCATATCGCGGGAGCTGGCGCAGGACGTAAATATACGTCCTGCGTCGTTAAGGGGTTAACCCCTTAAGGACGGACCCATTTTTTACCTTAATGACCAGGCTCTTTTTTTTTTTTATTTGACATGTGTCTCTTTAAATGGTAATAACTTTAGAACGTTTTTTCTGAGCGGAGCCATTCTGATATTGTTTTTTTGTGCCATATTTTACTTTATACAAGTGGTGCATTTTTGTTGACACATGCAGCATTTTTGGTGAAAAACTCCAAAATATTGTGAAAAACTGGAAAATTTCTGGCATAAAAAAAAAAATTGTTTTATTATGGTGTACACTGTGCCGTAAAAGTGATGTTATATATATTCTGTGGGTCAGCATGATTATGGCGATACCCATTTTATATAGCTTTCTATGTTCTTCATTTTCTGAGCAAAATCATTTTTCTGCCATTCATTTTCCAAAAGCCGTAACTTTTTTATTTTTCGTCTGACGCCATTGAGTAAGGGCTTATTTTTTTGTGGGATGAGCTGTCATTGGTATCATTTTTGCGACACGTGCTACTGTTTGATCTTTTTTATTACGCTATTACGCTATTTATTTATTAATTTTTTAACGCCGTTCACCGTACGGGATAATTTAAATTATAGTTTTATGTTACATGTCATTACGGACGTGGCAATACCTATTACGTACATGATTTGTGTTTTTAATGATAATACAGGGCTTTTATTGGGAAAGGGGCATATTTTTTTTTCCATCATACTTTTAAGAACCTTTTATTTTATTTTTTACACTTTTTACTGGTTATACTATGCTGCAATACATTTGTACTCCAGCACAGTATGACCCAATCAGCTGCACACTGTACAGCCTGTGGCTGGATCTCACAGGCTTCCGTACAAGGCAGACAGGTCATGATCTGACCTCCTGCTGCCATAGCAACCAATGACGACCGCGATCGTATCACGGTGCCGCCGTTGGTGAACAGGCGGAGCGCGCTAACATGGGGTTAATGCTGCTGGGATTGGCGTGATCGTGGCCCCGGCAGCTGCGCGGGACTCCGGCTGTGATTGACAGCCAGGTCTCGTCGCCGATCTCCCCCGGTAGTGCAGGAGATCGCTAGGACATATGCACGCGTCCCTGCGCGTGAACGTGTCGGGTGCTGGGACGTATGCATATGTCCTATAGCGGGAAGGGGTTAAGTTGCAAAACTCAGATACTTGAATCTGATGAATGAAAAGCATGAATGAATGACGTATGATACTGAACATCAAAAGCAGCAAAATGAAAAAATTGAAGCCATTTGTATATGGCAACCAAATACAAGCTTTAAAGGGGTTATCCACCATAAGGTGATTTTAGAACATACCTGGCAGGCAGTAATGGACATGATTGGGAAGGCACTTGTCTTGGGGCTAAATGGCTATGTGTTGAGTCCACCATAACACTGTGGCAATCTTTTTCTGAACTGGTATTTTCTTTTTGAGTTGAGTTTTCTTCTTTGCCTACAAATCCCTTAATTCCATTTTCCTCCCTCCCGCACATCAGCCACCCCACCCATTGTAACATAAATGAGCTGCATCCATTCAAAAGACCTGTGGTTTTCAATCATGGTGCATACAGCTGTTGCATTAGTTGCAGATTGATCTCGCTCCACCCATTGAAGCAGAAAGGCTCCCTGTCATCAGCTGACTAGGGAGTCAGGTCTCGGCCACATTGCAACCTGGGAAAAATCGGAGACAACTGTCATTTTGTATGCTGTAAAAATAAATATTGGGGCGTAATCACATAAGAATTGTGAGAAAACTGTCACACACAGGTAAAGACACTATATTATGAACTACACTAACTTTACTGCTCCTGTAGCATAGTCAAATGAAAAAAATTACTGGAATACCCCTTTAAGGATATTACCTTACTTATTAAATCACAAACTCAGCTGGGACCACCATCAACACTTTATAATGAACATGGCAGTAGGGGTCCATTCAAAACGGCCGGAACTAGGACCACTCAGACATGCGCCAATGCATGTCAAAGCGGATTCCACTAAAAGAGTGAACATGTTCATTCTTTCTACAGGAGTCCAGAATTAAAATTTCCACAGCAGAACTTTTCGCTGTGGAAATTCTGCCATGTGCACGATGCAGCAAAATCCCACAAAAAGCAATGGGAGGCTGCTGCAATGGAATTTTTAAGCTAGGTTTACTTTAGTCTTGTACTAAATTTTGATGAACCCTTCCCATAAAAACAAACACATTTTGCAGCCACATGTCCTATGCCATGTTCACACATGAATTTTTGTCAGTATTTGTAACCAAAACAAATGCAAATCTTTACATTATATTATTTCTCTGCATTGGTTCCACTCTTGGCTTAGGTTAAAAATGAGGACTATACAAAGATAAATTCCACAGTGACGCTAAATGAACAGGAGTATTATGAAGTTCTGAGAAGCCAGCAAGATTAATTCGGGTCTCAGAAATAGGCAGATAGACATACTGTATGCTGGCTAGCAGACACAAATGATACAATTATATAATATTTATTTATATAGCGCCAACAGATTCTGCAATTTTGGGGATAAAAATAAAGACTTTACAATGTTACGCTCTAAATATTCAAACAGGAGGAGTGAAGGCCTTGCTTGCGAGAGCTTACAGACTATGAGTAATGGTGTTGAGACAAAAAGGTCCACATTTTACCCTTCTGTTCTCCTCTATCCTCCTTCTTCAGAGCCCTCTGTCCTCCTCCTCCAGACCCCTCTGTCGTCGTCCTCCTCCGCCCTCCTGCTCCAGACCCCTTTTTACTCCTTCATCCCCGTCCTCATCCAGAACCCTTTCCCCTTCTCCTCCATCCTCTTCTGCCTTCTTGCTCCAGACCCCTCTTTCCCCTTCTCCTCCATCCTCTTCTGTCCTCCTGCTCCAGACCCTTCTTTACCCTCCATCATCCTCCTCCACCAGACCCCTCTGACCTCCTCTATTCTCTTCCTCCAGACTCCTCTTTCCTCCTCCTTCAGACCCCTCTGTCCACCTTTATTCTCCTTCTCCGGACCCCTCTTTACTCCTCCATCCTCCTCCTGACTTATCTTTCCTCCTGAATCCTCAATACCTCTCTTTTCTCTTCTTCTCCAGACCCCTCTGTCCTCCTCAATCCTCCTCCTTCAGACCCATCTGTTCTCCTCCATCCTTCTCCTCCAGACCCCACTTTACTACTTTCCTCCTCCTTCGTCCTCCAGACCCGTCCTCCTCCTCCAGACTCCTGTCTCTCTGTCCTCCTCCTCCAGACTCCTGTCTCTCTGTCCTCCTCCTGACCACTCTGTCCTCCTCCTACAGACCCCTCTTTTTCCTACTCCTCCAGACTCCTGTCTTTCTCTGTCCACCTCCTCCAGAGCTCTCTGTCCACTACAGACTCCTGAGGTCATGTTCAAATGGTGTTAATTGCGCTGAATGTCCGCAAGTAAAAAGCATGTGGACATTCCGCACATTTGAATAATCTGGCGGGCACTAGGACCGTTCGGAAATAAGCAGTCTTCTAGATGGCATTTTTGAGCAAAATCCGCAAAAAGCATAGACATGTCTATTTACTTTGCAGATGCTGGAAGCAGGATTTCCGCAAAATTCCACTATGTAAACAGTGTAGCAGAATCCCATTGAAATCAATGGGACTCTGCTGCAGCAAAATGTCCGCGTAACATACCCTAAGTCTTCCTCCCTGCTCCTCTGTTACACCCCCCACCCCTAACCCAAAATATCTGCAAGACTCCTCTGCCTCCCGCCCCCAATCCCCTAACAGTCCTTTCCAGGCTCCTCTCCCCCCTTCCTCCAGACCGCTAAGTATATTAGATGTGTATATGACTGTTGTAAGTATCATAGTTATGTATATGTATGATAGATGTGTTTAAGTACAATAGATGTGTGTATGATATACACATCTGTCATACATACACACATAATACATACACACTTCTAACATACATTATATATACACACACACACACACACCCCTATTGTACACACCTATTATACACATATACATACATCATACATAAATACCACACACATACACATCATACATACATCTGTCTAGCTTACACACATCCTACATACACATCATGCTTATACACACACATCATACATACACCTGCCGCCACACCCCTCCCCATCATATAATACATACACTATATACATACATTCTACATTGAAAGCCGGAAGAAGCACCTGTCAGGTGTGAAACGTCCCTGCCAGTCCTTGTTGTCTCCCCACACATGCTGCCTCGATATGTAAGTTTTTATGCTGCATTAAAGCTCCACGCTTACTGCAAGTTCTGCCAAGTCATTATCACTTACCTTTTGAAATGCTCAACACCACCAATTGCATAATATATATATATATATATATATATATATATATATATATATATATATATATATATATATATATATATATATATATATAAATATATGCAGCCTAGACACAATATACATCCATTATCCACTCCCTGAAGCCGATACAGGACCTGCTCACATACAGTATATAGCAGTAGCCAGGTGTATTCCCTCTCGCATGGGATACACACATTCTACACACATCATACATACACCCGCTGCTTCCCCCCCCCATCATACAATACATAAATACACATACATTATACATACAAATCATCCATACACACGTGCATTAATACATACATCGCACTTACACACATCCATCATAAATACATATATTACATACATACACATCACACAAATACGCACAAATCATACTGATACACCAAACACACATCATACATACACCTGCCGCCGCCAACACATCATACATACTCACACACCCTACACATCATACATACACAATATATAAACTCACAACACATACACGCACATGACATTACACATACATACAAACACGATACATAACCTCCCGAGGTCCTCTGCCTCCTTACCTGCATACACCGGGAGTTCAGGATGATCAGGTCCTGGGGATCCAGTGTCGGAGGCAGGGCAAAGCCGCTGACAGCTACGCCGCACGGACGCTTTAGTGCCCTGGGTAGGCCAAAGGCCTCTGCTGCAGCCAGCAGGAGCGGGAGGTGCCTGGGGGTTGGTGTTCCGGGCTATTTTTGGTTTTATGGGCACCTCCCCCATTGAGGCTGCCCAGCCGCCATGAATATGTTGCCGCGGGGTCAGAAGCAGATAGGCAGCGCCGACTCCCATCTGCTTGTCGGCCTCCACTTCTTCCTCGGCGCTAGAAGCAAGCAGACGTGCATGCCTACTCAGCGCACATTTGCTTCCAGCAGCCAATGCACTGCAGCAGGAGGAGGGGTGAGAGTGTCTGGAGCCAAGAACTCAAAAAAAAAGTTTTCAAACATTGCGACGAGGCAGACGGCCCACTGGATGGCCCAGCCCACTGGGAAGACGCCCGGTGTGCCCGATGGCCAGTCCGGGCCTGCAGACAGCCTATTTAAAAAGTACAAGATTTATTGTAAAAGTTTCCCCATCCAAAAAACTTTCCACGCAGGTAATCAGTTAAAGTTATAAAAGCAGGTTTCAAATTTTAGGCTCAAGAGTTAGAGGCCAGGCTGATCTTCAGTATGGACCTCCCCCAGCAGTGAGCCCTGTAGATCAAACATGCTGCAGCTCTGCCTAAAAATTGAGCTTAGAAGTAAATTCTGCTTTTTTAACAGCAAACATCTAAGAGACAGATATAATTAGTTTCATCTCCACATCAGCCCACATCTGTGTAGGACAAAGCAGACTGATTGCCTTTAGCATAAGAAAAACCATGTTTCATGTGTGCTATAGATTTTTTTTTTGGAACATCGTTTTAATAAATCTAGGATCCAAAGAGCAGTATTTCCCTGCCCCCCCCCCCCACACACACACACACAAAAATGTACCTACAACATGCACCTAAGCATCAAAAAATGGATCATGATGTCTTGTGGAATGAAATAGTTATTTTTAGAACATTTGAGTTGCCAGGTGCAGGAGCATCACTTCCACAAGGAAGAAATGGCAACAGGATGCAGTATGGGACAAGTGACAAGGCAGTGTGATGCTTTGTGCATTGTTCTGCTGGAAAAGCTTGAGTCCTGCCATTCATTTGGATGTTACTTTGACATATGCCACCTACCTAAAACATTGTAGATGAGATACACCTCCCTTTCTGCAGGAGCTGCCATTTTTTGCTGTACATTGTCACATCTAATCTACACCCCTTTTCGAGTACTCCATTAGGGCAGGGTAACATGAGCTGTACTTTGCTGCATATTTTCTGCAGCTGATTTTGCTACCAATCAAAACTTGCATAGAGGAAAAGTGGCTCAGTTGCCATAGCAATTAGATTGCCTCTTTCATTCTAAAAAGGCCTCTGAAAAAATAAATTGGCAAAATGTGCCAAAATTATGACATGAGCAATAGTAAAGCTGTATCCTTAAAAGGGGTATTCATAGCCAAAAGGTAGCAATCTGCAACGTTCAGAAGGTCCATAGAGGATAAATGGAGTGGTGGCCATGCATGCACGTCTTGCTGTTTATTCACAGCTACAAATTTTACAGCATTCCTGCTATCACCACGGACTGAATCACATGCTATCCCCTATCCAGTGGATAATTGCTCCAATTAGAATGACCCTTTAAAGCATACCTGTACTTTCAAAGCCTGCAATGGTTTGTTAGATTAAATTTTAGTGCGCTCACTGTTGGTACAGTACCCGAGAGCTCCCGTTCAGGGCGCCATTTAATGGTTACTGTGGTTTCAAACAACATCCCTCCATTTGATGGGATTCCTAACATATTTGCAAAATCATTTCATTTACCATAAAAGGACTGCTTACCCCAGAACAACCCTGAAGTCTTGGCCACTAGGTGTCCTTCATGTGATCTGCAATTCACTGTCTGCTTTCAGGGGAAATATGTTTTTTAGTAACAGCTTCAGCAAGATGGAACATAGGAAATTAGGGCAGGGGGAAGAGAACCAGGGCTGTGCACCAGCATGCTGAGCCACTCTGTCTGCTCTACACTGTCTGACAGGTAAATCATTTTTCACCACCCATAGAGCTCTGGGCAGCTGAAAATAACAGTGTAACTTCTTCACTATGGGGGAGATTTATCAAAGCCTGTGTAGAGGAAGAGTGGTGAAGTTGCCCATAGCAACCAGATTGTTGATCTTTTTCAAAGAGGCCTGTAAAAAATGAAATACGTGATCCGATTGGCTGCTAGGAGTAGAGATGCGCAAACTTACAGTAAATTAGATTAATCACAAACTTCTCGGCTCGGCAGTTGATGACTTTTCCTGCATAAATTAGTTCAGCTTTCAGGTGCTTCGGTGGGCTGGAAAAGGTGGACACAGTCCTAGGAGACTCTTTCCTAGGAATATATCCACCTTTTCCAGCCCACCGGAGCACCTGAAGGCTGAACTAATTTACGCAGGATAAGTCATCAACTGCCGAGCCGAGAAGTTTGTGACGAATCAAATTTACTGTAAGTTCGCTCATCTCTAGCTAGGAGCAACTGCACTCTTCATTTACATACATTTTGACAAGTCTCACCCATGTCCACAGAGCTGCAGTGAAATCTCCCTACTTTCTCTTTTCTTTAGCTTCTCAGTAGCTGCTCAGTGTTTAGTGTAACCCCTTCCCTGCAGTGCTGCTTCTATCATGTCAACTAACATTGTAGCTTTCAAATCCAGTGCATCAAATAACCCTTCCTGGCCAATCTTTTGCATTTTACTGTGTAAATCAGCTCAGTGTAGCCTGTTTAGTGCATATTCTCCCGCATTATGTCATGGCATAGAGGAGCATGTGCTCTGCTAGGACTGACCAGAAAAGCAAGTGAAAGAAAGTGGCAAATAGTCTATTGACAGTCAAAGACAGTTTCACAACACTGCAGGCATCCAGTTTTTTGTAGTAGTTGCTTACCAAGATTTTTTTTTTGTCTCAAACTATAAAAGGTAATCCAAACATTTTCCTTAGAATAATATATTCAGTACCATAATTTTATTGTATATAAAAATACATGAAAAAAAAAAAAAACACAAAAACCAAACAATGCATCATTGCTACTACAAGGATAGTAATGTGAAGGCTTTGATGACCTTTCATGAGAGATTAGCAAGAAGCATTCACAGTTCTGATCATTACGCATTGGTCTTAGACCAAAGTAATGAATTTACATTTCATTACAAGGCATTCAGCTTCATAGTTGGAAGCCTGGCATTTTGTTGACTGAAGAATACATTTCTTGGAGTCAATCCTATTTCTCTCCACATATTGAGCATACAGTTTAACTCTAGTAACCACAGCTGTGGCTTAATTAACGACCTCAATAAATCCTACTTAAGAACCAAAGACAGCTAAAGAATTATGCAAATGCGCCAACACCCATGTCCTAGCAAACAGTCCATGTTCAGAGGGGAGATTGCCACGGCTACATCTATGGAGATGTGGGTGCAAGGACTGTTAACAGACACTCCGATATTGGTAAAATTATTTTTATTTTAAATGGAACAAATGACAAACATTTATAAAAAGGTCACAATTAAAAAGACAGAATTTTACTTTACAAGTATCTACATGATTAGGACTCCCATAGCTAGCTAGATCCCAGACATTTAGTTTACAGACTATAATACAGAACAGGGATATTAGACGGATATTTTATGTACACTGTGAAACAATTCTCCATAGTTCCTAGACGACTGTAACCTTGCAGCTTGACAGAATGTCTTCTACTAGTCTCTTGTATACCCAGGCATCACCTTTAAGCCGCTGTCTTCTGATCCCTACTCCTACTACATCGGGCTTGTTTAGTTGGCACACTTCTAGTTCAAATTGCATTGTCACCTTTCCAAAGTCCGACTGAGTTTTACATTTCAACGTATACCTGAAGAACATAGAAAATCCCAAATGTTAAAACATGTGGTGTACAGTAAAGTTACAACTGTGTCCACTATAATAAGAATAAAAATGTCACATCACTACCATGAAAGATGAATTCCCTATTCAAGAAGTATAAGCAGAGTTGCCCACACTAGCTTTTCTATATACTTTAATGTCACAATAGTCCAGCAGTAAGATAGGTTTTAAGGGATAAGTCCAGGGAAATTAACTTTTTAGACACATTCCCTTTTCACAGGATAGGGATAAGTGCCAGATCGCAGGGGGGGGGGGGGGGGGGGTTCTGACCGCTGGGACTAACAGCAATCACACGTCCTATGAGCAGAGCAGCCCCACCCTCCTGGACAGGCGCAAGTGATTGCCCACTCAACCAATCACTGGTCACAGCGATGTCCTGTCTCGGCCTATGATTGGCTGAGCTGGCTGTCAATTGTGTTCACCAAGGAAGGTGGATGCAAGAGTGTGCAAGTAGCTAGGGTCCCATGCAGTATATTGCGGGGGTTCAAGCGGTTCAGACAGTCTCTGCGATCAGGCACTTAAAAGGGGTATCAGACCTTGGAATACCATGGTTTTAGGATCGGTCATAAAACCCGATATGGGACAAAAATGAGCCGACTGAAGCCACTATCTTACTCCGGTCAGCTCATTCAAATGCATGAGATACTGGCCGGGATAAGGGAGCACCTGGTTTTCACTCCCCCAGCCAGATCCGGTGACCATATCGTCAAATCATAGTATGAACCAAGCCTCCTCTATGTCACCTCTATGGACCTATCATATGTCAAAGGGCCCATCAGGTGACATCTGTACCCACAATGTTTGATCTAGCACCACTGGCTTATTTTATAAATAAATAAAGACAGCACTTATGTGGCTTCTGTGACAGTTCCTAAAAGACGTTTGGTTCGGGCAACCACTGCTACTGCCTCAGTATAGAAGCAGTAGTTTTATCCCTGGGAGGCCTGGCCTGTTACAGAGCAAGCTATCCTACAAACCTAGGCTAAAATGGGAATCCTAGTAGGAAATATATGCAAGGTATTTTTTCATACAGCAAGAGACAAATGAAAGTGTTCGAATACATAGGGCATATTTTAATCTACACAGTCTAACTGCACAGTGGAGCTTTGCTGGTGCATATCTTGAACTTTAGTGTACAAAAATAGTGTACATAGAAGAAGCAGTGCTCCACGAAAACATAGCTGCAAATTAATTCAGTCATGTACAAACATTTCTCCTTCTTTAGTGTAAAGAAGAGTGTAAACACATGACAGGAACATAGCTGAACAGAAAACACTAACAATATATTTTTTTTTAATTCAAATTTGTATTACATTTTATCAAAGCTACAGGTATTTAAAGAGTAGCTCCCACCATCTTTTTTTCTGTCCCTGCCTATTGCACATCTATCCCTAACCGCCTCCCTGCTTTAATTTTTTTTTTCCCACACTATATTAAAAATACCTTTTTGTCTGCCTGGTAGTGTGCTCACTACCAGGCAGACTTCCCCAGCAGGCACCACGTCACTGATGCCTGCTGGGGCCGACACTTCCGCCCTTACTTCATCTATACAGGGTGCCTCCAGCTGTTTCACCACCACAACTCCCAGCTTGCCCTGACATCTATTGGCTGTCAGGGCATGCTGGGAGTTGCAGTGGTAAAACAGCAGGAGGCACCCTGTGGTGTGAACAAATGCTGCCGCGCTACCCCCCCCCCGTTGTTAAAACCCCGAGCCCCGCTCTCCCCAAATCCCCCATTTAAAATCATGATCCCCGCTCGCTCATATACATACTTACATAATGCAGCGTCCGGCAGCGGCGTGCAGGGGCAGCAGAAGCGGCTCCATGTGCGGGAGGCGGGGCCGGCGTGTCAGGCCAGGGAGCCAATGCACTCGCTCACACCTGTCTGACAGGCAGGGAGCAAGTGCAGGCTGAATGAATAATTACTGATGCCCATTTGTACTACAACATATCAAAAAATAATGTTGATGACAGTGCCAATTTAAAAAGGGGTTTCCTCAGTCCCTAAAAGCATAGCTCCTATCTACGGCACAGCACTTTGGCAGCTCTGGCACTACTATACACAGAATAGAGCACACACCCACCTACTGCTTTATTCAATAGGGAAAGTTTGGCCGCATTCCAGTGATGGGGTGGCTGGGATTAGATGTTGGACCCCTGGCTTTCAGACACCCCCTATCCTGTGGGCAGGGGTAAGTGTTTAGGTTCTGGAATACCTCTTTACACACACTAATGCCACACTTACCCTTTCTGTACATAGTCAACATTCTTCTGTGGCAGCACTCTGACTATTTCATTCAGCAGCTGGTCAGGATTCAGCAGATTTGTCATGGTTACATTGTAATGTGCCTGGAAAAAAAAAAAATTATATTAGTTAACTTTATTCTAGCTAAAAAGTATCCTGATCCACAAGCAAGCTGTAAAAGGTTTTACCCTGAGCTTTCTGGGTCCATCTCTTGTGCATCCTTTTCGTTTGCTTGGCGTTAACATAGTTATTACTTTATCAAGTCCTCTTTCCAGACTCCCAAATACCTTTGCACCTTTTTTCTTCTGAGCACTATCCAGATGTGCTTGATTCAAGTCCAGATCCACTGAGCGACAGCTAAGAAAGTAATAAACAGCCATGTGGTCTAGTTCGCTGTTTTATTGCCATGTGGCACCACCTAGTGGACAATCCGATTTACTACATACAGAAAAAAATCCACCTTAATATTCAATTACATTTGATATCCTGGCGGAGCAAACATTGTAGCCATCAACCCAACTACAGGTTTATTGTACAGGAAAACTGACACAAAGCAAAAAAACAAAATTACATGTGTGGACCATGTGTGCAATCCGGATGAAATCAGTTTTAATACACACAAGCTCAGGGCATAATAAGTGTCACATCCTGGAGAAATAATTTGAAAGACAGTGTTGATCCCTTACCGTCTATCTGGACTTATTCCAGAGGTAGTCTCACTGCTGGCCTGAGCAGCTCTCTTTATAGGAGTGTCCTTGTCTGTAGAATATTTTTCTGCAAAAAAAAAAAAATAAAAAAAAATTGACAAAGCCATAGTTCCACCAGTAGATAAAGATGTGAAAAGATAAGATTTCAAGTACAATAGTTCCAAAATTAGCATGGTACAATATAAAAAAAAATAAAAAAAAAAAAAAAAAAAAGTAGAAACCATCACTACAAAATAATCACTTTCTATGGCAGCCAACATACTGGCTAGGGCTGGGCGGTATGACCAAAAATGCATATCACTGTATTTTTTGCACGTTATGGCGGTTCCACGGTATTTAACGGTATTCCCCCCCCCCCCCCCCCCCCCCCAAGGATCTAATCATATATGACCCCAAGGCGCTGCTATATTTCTCTAAACCACTCCCCTCCTCCAGGCCGCGCCGCTTTAAATAAATGAGATGAGGCCACGATGCTGGAAGTGATTAAAGGAAAACTGTCAGATATTTTCTTCCGCACTATCCTGGTGGATAGTGCGGGAGACGCCGATTCCAATGAGCCCTACCTTGCCCGGCCGTTCGCCCACAATTGTAGTTTTATTCTATGTGTATATCTTGCTGTAACTGGCACGTGCGGGGCTTCTGCAGGTTAACTGGCACTGATGTCAGCGCCCCTTATGAATATTCATCCCCCTCCTTCCAGTAAGGACCGGCGAAGAAAGGGAGAGCTGGAGGGAGGGGGGGGGATGAATACTCATAAGCGGTGCTGACGTCAGTGCCAGTTAACCTGCAGAAGCCCCACCCGTGCCAGTTACAGCAACTACACAAAGAAAAAAAAAACTACAATTGCGGGCGAACGGCCGGGCGGATCCGGGTAAGGTAGGGCTTGTTTTAATCAGCTTCTCCCGCACTATCCATCAGTATAGTGTGGGAGAAAATAGCTTCCAGCTCGCAACTTAAAGGAAAACGGTCAGATGTCACCTCCCTCTGCAAGCGCTAAAAGCCAGGCTTTTAGCTAGCGCTTGCATGGGGAGGTGACAGCTTGCCGGCGGCCCGCAAGTCATTCATTTAAAGCACCACAAATCATTCATTTAAAGCGCCGGCGTCCCGCAAGTCATTTAAAGCGCCACGGCCCGCAACTTAATCATTTAAAGCGCCGCTGCAACTCATCTGCAGGTGATAATTCATTTGAGGGGGGGGGGGGGGGGGGGGGGCAACCGGTATTGCGGTATGGGAAAAATTCATATCGTGCAGGGAAAAATTTTTCGGTATGAACCGGTATACCACCCAGCCCTAATACTGGCACCTGCTTGTTTAAAGGAGATGAGGTGTGGTTATAAGATAAGATGAAATATCACATCAATCTTAATAATGACATGTATAAGAGTACAGCAGTGTTCTCCAACCTGTTGCCCTCTGGGATTGTAGTTTTGAAACAGCTGAAGAGCCACAGGTTAGGGAACACTGCAGTAGAGTCTGTAGTCTCCACCGAACGGACAACATCTCTAAAGGGGGCTTGAACCCTGTAACCTCAGCTATCATTCTTACATTGTATACATGACTGCTGCTATATAATGTGCACATAATGCCTCCAATAAAATATATACACTAAATTATACTGCCATAAATTCAATACCTACGTATGGTATACTTTAAGGGTACGTGTAGTTTTTGTATGCATACATGGAGCTTTTTGGTTCTCTTAGATTGGGATTCTGAATCTCTATGTGAAAACTAAACAGTCTAGAATCAGCTTTCCACGGGAATCTGTGCTGTAATCCACTTTGAACTACAGCGTGGATTTTTGCCCCAAATTAGACATTCGCCTCACAGAAATAAATGTAGTGACCTACCATTGTCATGAAATTTAAGATAACTTCCATTTTTACTGCAGGTTGTAAAAGTTTTTTTTATATATAAAATACATCTATACATAACCAATACCTGGCCAAGGCCTATAAAAACTGGCCTGTCTGGCATTTGTAAAACAATGATTCCTGCCCTGTCAGAAGACCACTTTTGAACAACCTCTAACATTTCAGGTTGTGTATTTTTTACTCAAAGACACATGTACAACATACATGCACAAATCATGATCAATACGACAGCATCCCTCACAGGGGAACAAGTTAATATACAAATGACAAATCAATAGCAATAAAGGCACTTAGTCTATATAGAGTCCTGACCGTGTTGGCTATCTAGGAGGTACAAATTCCATAAACCAAAACTATGCATGGTGAAGGACTGTCAGGCTGGAACAGTTTATCAAACAGAAGGAGACCAGTAGCGGTGATACATTAATGGCAGCCCAAAAGGCAGGCACTGTATATTGAGTCAGTGTGGAGGCGCACCACACCCGGCATCCTCTGTTTAAATACAACTTGCTCAAACAGTATGACAGTGTTTGCTAGACTTTTCCAGCGAGTGGAAGAGGACATGGATCCATCCAATCCAATGAGTATACATAGGGGCAACCCCACATTAGGTGCCAGATGTCCACAGGGGGAGAATAACAGCGATGACACGCATCAGCTGGCAGTCTACCAATACAGCACAACCTGACCGACGTCAAATAGCTAGCATGTATAGTATAGAGCTGGATCATTTTATTGTTAGCAGCAGGAGACCGTGAAGTATGAAAGGAAATTACCTCCTGCCACTCAGGCAGGCCGGACTTCCAATAATCCTCAGCCGCCAGGAGGTGCCAGAGTGTTTAGTGGTTTTCAGATTGGTATATAAACACAGAGTCCCTGAGGTCTCAGATTGTAGTATACCGATCAAAAGATATTGTGAGATTGATGGCCCGGGACTGGTAAACTGACTGGAAAGAGCGTAAACTGTAGTTGCAAAATATTTATAAAAAGACTTAAGAGTGTTGTCAGTGTACACAGAGTGTAACGTAGTGACATTATGTTCCTTCCAGAATGGAGGGTCTAGGTCAGATGAGTCCCATAATGGCAAATCAGACATGACATCTGTGTAGGAATGGAGCACTTTAGTTGCACGACAAACTTAAAGTGCCAGTCTATGAAGTGGGTGGAGACGACACCCAACAGTGGACTGAGTCTCCAGCCAAACAAGCAAATTACCTACATCAAGATAGTGGGCCAAATGATGTTCCGAATTGGTGAGAGCGTTCGAGACAAAACAAGAGTGGAGCAGATGCAGCCGACCCGCTAGGTAGTAGGGCTGCACGATATGGGGAAAATATGCAATTGAGATTATGGGCCTAAATATTGCGATTTCTAAATGCGATGCAAATAAATGAATTGTGAATTTCCGCCTTTTCATGCTCTATCTCCTTTATTTTACAACTATCCACTCACCCACTAATTTTATGCCCACCGTCCATTTCACATCTCCCCATTTAATTTCTCTCCCCTCACCCCCTTTCACAGTCTCCCCACATGGTCACATCTTCTCCCATCACATTTCATATCAGCAATTCTCCTACCTTTCCGGTAGGTTATTTGTGAGTATTCACCTACATATGTGCGCAGGTCCTTATCCATTAGCAAAATGCCCCAATGACGCTGCAAGATCTCCGTCACTGGTCCTGACATGGAGTCGAATGTGTGCAGGATTATTGGCACATTCGACAAGGTCTATTGTTTTGGGATAAGAAATGGTTCTCTAGGGGTGGTTTTAGCTGCCGTATAAGCAGACGCTAATATATGGTCGGGATATCCCCTCTATCTGAATCTCCCCCTTAGGTCCCTCGCCTGTGCCACAAATTCTGCCTCCTGTGAACAGTGCCTCCTGTGAACAGTTCCTCCTGAGGCGGAGATATTGCCCCTTTGGGATCCCCTTTTTTAGGGGGCCCGGGTGGCAACTCTCCCACCTCAGGAGGCTGTTCGTTGAGGTGGCTTTACGGAAGACAGATGTATTGAGGCCTCCCTCTCCATTTTTAGATATGGTCACATCCAGGAAGGCCAAAGACCGGCAATCTACCGTGAAGCTAAGACGAATATTATTGATAATAGACTCCATGAATTCCTTAAATTGTAGGAGGGAACATGTCCACAAGATGAACAAGTCATCTATATATCATACCCACAAGGGAACTAACTCACTGAACCACTCTCTCCTCGACGAACGCTATAGTCACCTCCCACCAGCCTAAAAGATGTTTGCGTACGTAGGTGCACACGTACGCACTGCTTCTGCTTTCACAAGAGGCAGAGAGAAAACGCTCACTCCTGTCTCTGGCTTAGAGAAAGCACTCACTCCCGTTGCCCGCACATAATGAACATCGGGGCGCTTGTGCTGGGGACCTGTGTGTCAATCACACAGCGGTCCCAACGCTCAGTTACAGGGGACAGGCATGGTGGAGGTGGGGCATTGCAAACCCCGGCCACCCCTATCCGACTGTTGCTCGATAAAACTATTTTCTGGCTGATAAAGAGCAGCCAAAAGGTATAGCTGCATTACAAGTTTTATTGTTTATACTATCCTGGTATTAGTCTGGGGGGGGGGGGGGGGGGGGGGTATAATATCCATGACAGTTGCGCTTTAATTTAAGTGTCTGGCACCCGCTCAGTGTTTCGGAGCGGCTGACACACCCCCTGGCCTGCGGCGTTGGCCGGAGGTTACGTCATAAGCCTAGCACCACCCTCCGCTTCGATGGCGGATATGATGTCAGACGCGGCGGCGGCGGCTCTCCAAGTGCATCTAGCAGCCGGCAAGATCGCACGGCTCCCCGCTACTGCGGGTACGCACAAGAGACTGACAAGATGACCATACCATTACCGGAAAGGGGACAGGTAACAGGCTGCAAATATTCAGCCTGTTATCCAGACTCCTGTTATCCAGCCTCTCAGCTACATAAGTCAACTGGGAGCCGGCCGGCATGCCCAGTTAAGGGGTTAAAAAGGTCTTCTGACCCCTATGACTTCTATTTTTCCACATACAGGGCGGTATGAGGGCTCTTTTTTTGTGCAGAGATCTGAAGTTTTTATCGGTACTAGAGATGAGCGAATTTACAGTGATTCGATTCGTCACAAACTTCTGACCTATTCATAATCACTTATATTCTATTACAACAAATTATGTCTTATTTTTTTGTCATAGGATTCCGCCACACCACAGGCACACAGCAGAATTTTTGTGGCAAAAATACTCGCAGAAATTCAGATTTGGCACTCGGCAAAAAGAATAAATGTGTTAACTCTTTCTGTGGAGTCCGCACAGAAATGCATTGCAGTCTATGGAGACTGAGCATTTCCGAGTGGCCCAAGCGTTGGTTTCTTCTGTCTGCCACCCGAGGAAAGTTCAGCCTTATTGCAAACCTCTTCTGCTTTGGACAATTCCTGACATGGACAGCAGAGAGCACTGTGTCTGACTACATGACTTCCTCCAGGGCATACAGTAGCTGATAAAGTACTGAAAGGTTTGAGATTTTTACATTGAAGTAATGTGCTTCTAATCTGAGTGGGGCAGTTTCTTTGGTGTTGATGTGTCACAGGAACAAGGAAGTGGTGGTGAAGAGTATGGACTGGGAGAGCTGGTGCAGATGTAGGAAGATATTTTTAAAATAAGGAGTTCTGCTATCAAGAGTTCAAAACACACATTTATAAAGGGACCACATTCCCAAGCTAGGCATGTTTATAGCATACACCAGTAGGTTCAGGCAATATATAATATATATATATATATATATATATATATATATATATATATATATATATATATATATATATATATATATATATATATATATATATATACATATACATATATATACATACATACATATATACATATACATACACACATACATACATATACACACACACACACACACACACACACACATACATACATATACGCAACTGTAAAGGGGTATTTACTCTAAGAGCATTACAACATAGGGCTACAGGGTTCTGTGCATATAAACAAGGCAGTGGCTGTTTAAAGGGGTACTCCGGTGAATTTTTCTCTTCTTTAATCAACTGGGGCTATAATGTTAAACAGATTTGTAAATTACTTCTATTTAAAAATCTTACCCCCTCCATGACTTAGCTGCTGTATACTGCAGAGAAAGTGATTTTCTTTTTAAATTTACTTTGTCTGACCACAGTGCTCTCTGCTGACACCTGTCTAAAGCATAGGTTTGCTATGGGGATTTGCTCCTGCTCTGGACAGTTCCTGAGACAGACTGAGGTGTCAGCAGAGAATACTGGTCAGACAGAAAAGAACTGTACAACTTCCTCCGGAGCATACAGAAGCTGATAAGTACTGGAAGGGTTAAGATTTTTTAACTAGAAGCAATTTACAAATCTAACGCTCTGGCACCAGTTGATTAAAAAAATAAAAAAAAACATATACATATACATTTTTTTTTACATATTGCATGGTTGAAAATATATGCAAGAAAGCTACCTTTTCCTGGTGCCAGAATGTTGTTGTTGGGGGTTGTAAGTATACCCTTCCTCTTAGTGCTAGGAGTCCATGGCGCTGGATGTAAAAATGGACCTTCATACTTTGATTTCTTGGCGCTGGCATTTTCTTTATCATCCGCTATGCTTATATAAGCCTTTTGCTTCAATGGTGTTGAAGGTGCAGAATCCCCACTATTCAATTCAGCACGGAATTTAGTGCGCTACACAAATAAGCACGAGTCAGCTTCAGTCTAAAGATTTCAAATTCTTACCCTTTAACCAACAATTGCATTTTTTCAATAAAGCTTTATTTTGTAACATTATAAAAAAGGACAACTATTTCCATACCTCTTTTATAGTGAGCGGTTCTACCCCACTGTATGTGCAGTCTTCAAAAAACATTTCATCATCATCTGAGAAATCCATGGATCCAAAAACATACGGCAGTTCACCATTTTCCGCTTCTTCAAAATTTAACTTGTTTCGTGCCTGTTAAAAGTTGGGGGGGAAAGGTAAAAAAATTGTATAACTATGATAATCGGAGATGAACAAGTTAATGCAATAAAGGAAAAAGACCTATACTAATCTGCTGCACCGTATACCAAGAAGCTGACTACTGAACGAATTAACTTCATATACAAAAAGTCTAAGACTGGGTTCATACCTGTGCTGGAGGCTACATTGTTCCATGTCTCTGTAACTGACCCATACTAAAGAAATCCTCCCATTACCTTTATTCTGCCTGTACCATCCCTTACTAGACTCTCCCCACCCCACCAGTTTTGACTGATCTCATATCTAAGGCTCCTTTCACACTATGAAATAGTTCCGTTTAGGAACTTCTGTCACTATTTCGGGGAAAACCTGCCGTTACAAAACCCCTGACGGCCGTGACTAAATCGCATTGCAGCCTATGGGGTTTTGTAACTGCCCGTTTGCACCCGAATATGCCCGTAATTCATTACGGACATGATACAGTGACGGGACATCGTGGCAGAAAAATTACTGCATGCAACCGTACAGAAAATCGTGCCCATAGACTTCCCATTCAAAACCACATGCACCATAATATATACGGTTGTTTCAGTTTTTCAAACCACACTTTTTTTCCAGACAGAAAACGATGGCCTACCACGGTTTTTGGTCCGGGTGAAAAACCGTATACGTGTTTTAACATTGGAGTCAATGGGAACTGTACAGAACTGTTTGTGCGTACGGTTCCATCCAGTTTTCACCATGCGGTTTTTGACTTTGTACAGTTTTGTTCTTGGAATTTCAATCAAACAAGTGAAACTTTATTCATAATGGAGTGAAAAGTAAACATAGGTTTTCTTCTTAATCAAAAACCTGATACGGGAACTGTATTTCAAAAACGTGGTGTGAACCCATCCTAACAGGGAAGGGGATCTATCAAGGATGGTAGGGTGGAAGAAGCAGCTGGGGAGCACTGATGGCTCATTGTTCAGGCAGCATTAACCCCTTAAGGACCAAGCCCATTTTCACCTTAAGGACCAGAGAGTTTTTTTTTGCACATCTGACCACTGTCACTTTAAGCATTAATAACTCTGGGATGCTTTTCCTTATGAATTTGATTCAGAGGCAGTTTTTGAGCGACATATTACTTTATGTTAGTGGTAAATTTTCGCTGATACTTGAATTATTTGTTTGTGAAAAATTTCTAAATTTTTAAGAATTTTTTTTTTTATTTAGCATTTTTCTAACTTTGAAGCTTTCTGCTTGTAAGCTAAATAGACATACCAAATAAATTTTATATTGATTCACATATACAATATGTCTACTTTATGTTCGCATCATAAAGCTGACATGTTTTTACTTTTGGAAGATAGAGGGCTTCAAAGTTCAGCAGCAATTTTCCCTCAAAATTCGAAATTTTTCAGGGACCAGTTCAGTTTTTAAATGGATTTAAAGGGCCTTCATATTAGAAATACCCCATAAATGACCCCATTATAAAAACTGCACCCCTCAAAGTATTAAAAATGACATTCAGTAGGCGTGTTATCCCTTTCACAGGAATAGCAGCAAAGTGAAGGAGAGAATTCTAAATCTTTATTTTGTACACTCACATGTTCTTGTAGATCCAGTTTTTGAATTTATACAAGGGGTAAAAAGGAGAGAAATCACCCCCAAAATTTGTAACCCAATTTCTCTCGAGTAAGGAAATACCTCATATGTGGATGTAAAGTGTTCAGCAGGCGCAGTAGAGCGCTCAGAAGGTAAGGAGCGACAATGAGATTGTGGAGAGTGAGTTTTTCTGAAACTAAACCCCTCAGGGAATGTAACAAGGGGTCCAGTGACACTTAACACCCCACAGGTGTTTGACTTCTTTTTGTTATAAAGTTGGAAGTGAAAATGAAAAATTTGATTTTCACAAAAATGCTGGTGTTACCCCAAATTTTTCATTTTCACAAGGGGTAATAGAAGAAACGGGTAAAAATTTTGGGAGGCTCTCTTCTGAGTATGGAAATACCCCATATGTGGATGTAAAGTGCTCTGCTGGTGAACTACAATGCTCAGAAGAGAAGGAGCACCATTGGGATTTTGGAGAAAGAATTTGGTTGGAATGGAAGTCGAGGGCCATGTGCATTTACAAAGCCCCCCCCCCCGTGGTGCCTCAACAGTAGAGCCTCCCCACCACATGTGACCCCTCCTGGAATGTAATAAGGGGTGTAGTGAGCATTTACACTCCACTGGCTTTTAACAGATCTTTGGAACAGTGGGCTGTGCAAATGAAAGATTACATTTTAAATTTTTATGGACAACTGTTCAAAAAAAATCTGTTAGACACCTGTGGGGTGTTAATGCTCACTGCACCCCTTGTTACATTCCATGAGGGGTGTATGTTCCAAAATAGGGGTCACGTGGGGGGGGGGGGTCCACTGTTCAGCACCATGAGGGCTTTGTAAACGCACATGGCCTTCAATTTCAGACACATTGGGGGACATTTACTAATCTAGTCTATTCTGGGTATGCTTATAGACCAGCCTATGTGGTAGTCTCCTGTCTATTGTGCTCCTAATTTATCAAAGGTCTCACGGCCCTTGATAAATTCTGTGCTCAGACTTCAGGGTCTACAGCTTAAACTGCATTTAGACCTGCTCCAACATGGTCTGACATTTCAGCGTATTTTGGGCAGATGCGACTTGTCGCACAAAAGTCGCACTTGATAAATTCAGCACCAATGCATTTTTCAATGCATTTCCGTCTAAAATAGACTTGCATGCATCATGTTCTAAAAATCATCTACAGCAAAATTCGCAGAAAAGTCGCACATATTTAGACTGCGACTTTCTGTGCGACAAATTTAGACAGGAAAAAAAACAGTCTAAATCCTTTGATAAATCTCCCCCATTCTCTCTCCAAAAGCCCAATGGTGCTCCTTGTATTCTAAGCCCTGTAGTGCGCCAGCAGAGCACTTTACATCCACATATGGGGTATTTATATACTCAAAAGAAATGGTGTTAGAAATTTTGGGGGGGCTTTTCTCTTATTACCCCTTGTGAAAATGAAAAAAAAAATTTGGGATAACACCAGCATTTTAGTGAAAAAAATTAAAGTTTCTCATTTTCACATCCAACTTCACAGGTGTTTAACAAATTTTCGTTGGTGTGTTAAGGCTCATTATACCCCCCCCCCCTCCTTGTTATGTTCTGTGAGGGGTGTAGTATCCAAAATGGGGTCACGTGTTTTTTTTTTGCGCGTTTATGTCAGAACTGCTTTAACGATCAGCCACCCCTGTGCAAATCACCTCAAATGTACATGGTGCGCTCTCACTCTTAAGCCTTCCCCCCCCCCTCCTTTACCTCTTGTGAAAATGAAAAGTATGGGGCAACACCAGCATGTTAGTGTAAAGTATTTTTTATTTTATTTTTTTTAAACGAAAACATGCAGACCCCCAACTTTACCTTTTCATGAGGGGTAAAAGGAGAATAAGCCCCACAAAATTTGTTAGGTAATTTCTCCCGAGTACAGAAATATCCCATATGTGGCCCTAAACCTGTTGCCTTGAAATACGACAGGGCTCCGAAGTGCAAGAGCGTCACGTGCATTTGAGGCCTAAATAAGGGATTTGCATAGGGACAGACCCGGATGCAAGAATTAGACTTGTCTCAGATTTCAAAATTACCCTATGGCAGTGTTTCCCAAAGAGGGTGCCTCCAGCTGTTGCAAAACTCCCAGTATACCTGGATAGTCAATGGCTGTCCAGCAATACTGAGAGTTGTTTTGCAACAGCTGGATGCTCCGTTTTGGAAACCGTGTCGTACGAGACATTTGGGGGGGGGGGGGGGTTTGGAAGATGTGTAGGGGTATGTGTAGTGTTTTACCCTTTACTTTGTGTAGGTGTAGTGTTTTTTTTTTTTAAGGGTACATTCACAAGGGTGGGGGTTTACATAGAGTTTCCCGCTGGGAGTTTGAGCTGCAGTGGAAAATTTTCTACATCTCAAACTTGCAGCGATGAACTCGCTGTAAACCGTTGCCTATGTGAATGTACCCTGTACATTCACATGTGGGGGGCATACCTCCAGCTGTTGCATAACTACAACCCCCGGCATGCAAGGACAGCCAAAGGGAATGCTGGGAGTTGCAAAACTACAACAGCTGGAGGCACACTGGTTGTGTAACACAGAGCTAGGTAACAAACCGTTTTGCAGCTAGTGTGCTTTCAGCTATTGCAAAAACTACAACTCTCAGCATGTACTGACAGCTATAGGGCATGCTGGGACTTTTAGTTACGCAACAGCTGGAGGCATACTACTAACACTCCCAGCATGCCCTTTGGCTGTCCGTGCATGCTGGGGGTTGTACTTATGCAACAGCTGGAGGCACCCGTTGCAAAACACAGAGTTTGTTATTTAACTTAATGTGCCTCCAGCTGTTGCAAAACTATAACTCCCAGCATGCCCAGACAGCCGAAGGACATGTTGGGAGTTGTAGTTATGCAACAACTGGAAGAGAACAGTTTGGAGACCACTGTTTTGTAGTGTCCAAACTATAGCCCTCCAGATGTTGCAGAACTTCAACTCCAAGCATGCCGATACTGTCCATGCATGCTGGGAGTTGTAGTCCTGAAACATCTGAAGGGCCAGATGTTACAGAACTACAACTCCCAGCATGCCTGGACTGTCTGGGCATGCTGAAAGTTGTAGTTTAGCAACATCTGTAAGGGCTACAGATAGGACACCACTGCACAGTGGTGTCCAAACGGTGGCCCTCCAGATAATGCAAAACTACAACTCGCAACATGCCCAGACAGCCTACGGCTGTCTGGGCATTGTAGTTTGGCAACTCCTAGAAAGCAGCAGTGAAGATCACTTACCACTGATCTTCACTACTGCCTCCACCGCCGGTCCCTTGGCCTCCTGCATCCTCCACCATCCTCACCACCACCCCCCCCCCCCCCCTCCCGCCCGGACATCCAGGGGCGGGCAGAGCAGGGATTTAAGCTTTAACAATTTTGACCCCACAACATGGGGATATGGAGCCACATCATTTTCTTATAATAGCTGCACCAGTGAAAATGTATTGCATGGGAGGAGCATTCAGGTTATATAAAGTAGATATAGAAGAGGGTTAAAATTTTAACCCTCAAAAAGGAAACTCTTTATCTCCTGTACAAGCTAAAAAGAAGGGCAGTGTGAGGTGGTGTAGTGCACACATTTTGTTAAATCTGTTTACCTACCCTAAGCTCCTTAAAGCTTGAAACGGAGGGCTCAAGAGCAGCTGAAGAGCGTACTAATCGAACAGGCTTTCCGCGACTCTTCTTGGTTTGAAGCAGTAGATAGGTGGCAGTAGTCTGATCATAATTCCACTAGAATTTAAAGGTTTACAAATTAAAAAAATGTTTTACAGGGAATCCATTGGCTGTATTCACTGCAGACTGTTTCATAGAAGTTTGGGCATTAAAGCAAACTAAACCTTTCCAGACGATTGCGATTGCCAACTTATTGTGGTGGCCCAGTAAGGGAGATGTTACCCCGTGCTCCTGCTGTCCTGTCAGGCAGCCTCCTTCAGTGTCCCCAAGGGCCCCTGCACTTGTTTCCCCATTGTAAATATGTTTTACCATGTAAAGTGTTCTAAAATGTAATGTTATACCATTCGATATGTCATGTGATTGTTACCCAGGGAGGTACCAGTGACCAGGTGATCCCAAGAGTGACCTATGGAGGACCTCAAAGTCAAGTCCTGCAGCCACCATCAAGTCAAGTAAGCTAAAGTCCCTGTCATCTGTCAAGTCAGCATGGTCTGCATTCAATTGTCCAGTCCTACTACAAGTCCCAGCAAGCCCTTAAGGTCTCTGCATCACTGGTCACCTCCTTGGGCCCTGGCTGAACTGTAAGGACTTTACCAACTGTCTACCCTCAGTAAAGCTACCGTTGCCCATAACCTGGCGTCAGAGTCTGTATTGCCCCCGTGCCTAGCCCAGGATCCAGAGGTATACCTTTGGGTGGTTTTCGGCTAAACCACGCCCTGGCGTCATGAATACAAGGGGTTAATGCTATCGGCCCCTAGGGTAACAACATCTGCCCTGCACCTCACACCCTGCTACCACATTATAAAAATAGTTTTTTTCTCAGGAAAGCGTCAAGGAGGCTAGGCCAAGCTGCTCAAGTGCCACAGCCTGGCATACATCCTTGCTCACGCTCCTCTTCAACGACCAAGCCTTAAAGCCCTATCAGAAAAGGGCTTGTGCACAGAACTTGTTGGGGGTCATATGGTTATCTAGTGTGAGCAGAGTCACCATGCTGAACTGGGCTCCACATCTCTGGGAGTTATGCTGTTACAAAGTGAGAACATTCTTCGCTATTTGGGAGAATACTTATCACCGTTTTACATGCCTTAAAGAATTCAGACTGCCATAAAAATCCTGAAGAGCACATAGTGGGATTTTCTTTTTTGTTGATTCCACAATGTCTTCCTCTGGAAAAACTTATGCCACTATCAGGGCATGTCCCTACACCATTTATTACAACAGTTTCAGGGGTGTGGAAATTTTATAAAAAAACTACTTGTCCACGGGACTAAAATGGAGCAAAATCTACTTGTCCCTCATGACGTTCCACTTGTCCGGCCAATTTTCGCTTTTACACTCTTTTTTTTCCTCCTTGCCCTATAATAGCCATAACTACCTACCATAAGGATACCTTTTCATTTTTCAATAACATTCTCCGAACCAAAAATATATATACATATATTAAGGGAAGTGAAATTGAAATAGTAAAAGATAATTTTGCAGATTTGGTGTTTTTCTTTTCTGCACCATTTACCTTGTGGTCAGATAACATGTTCGTTTTATACTTTAGGCGCCTGATTACAGCGATACCAGATTTGTATCGTTTACGTCATGTTTTACTAATTCTGGACTTTCAAATTGTTTTTAATTGCCATTTTTTTAACCCCTGCAGCTTTATTTTTTTTCCGCATACCAGGCTGTATGAGGGCTCATTTTGTGCGCCATAATCAGTTTTTTGTATCGGTACCATTTTGGTATTGATCTGACTTTTTAATCGCTTTTTAACTTTTTTTTCTGGGATATTATAAAAATTGCAATTCTGTGGTTTGGTATTTTTTTTTACATTTACCGTAGGGGATACATAATGTTATATTTTCATAGGTTGTACAATTACGCACGAAGTGATACCAAATATGTTTATTTTTATTATGTTTACGTGTTTTTATATAGGGAAAGGGGGTGATTTGAACTTTTAACATGGAAGGGGTTAATGCAGCGGTCTTCAAACTGTGGCCCTCCAGATGTTGCAAAACTACAACTCCCAGCACGCCCGGACAGCCAACGGCTGGGAATTGTAGTTTTGTAACATCTGGAGGGGCACAGTTTGAAGACCACTAGGTTAATGTGTGTTTTTCAAACTTTTATTAAAACTTTTATTTTATTTATTTTTATTTTTTTACACTTTATTAGACTTATGAGGAATCATTAGATTCCTCAGACAGATGAATAGAGTTCTATTGAACTCTATTAATCTGTGTGCTCTGTGATCCATTGATAGAGCCTGGTCCAGCCAGGCTCTATCAATGACAGAGCCGGGACACGAGTAAGCAGAGGTAAGTCCTCTGGCTACCTCCATAGTGGATCGCCCCCCTGCGATCGCGCTGCAGGGGGGGGGGGGGGCGATCCACCCCACTAGCCCACCAGGGGCAATTCACATGTCCCTTTAGACGCCGCTGTCAGCTTTGACAGCGGCGATCTAAAGGGTTAATAGCCAGCCGCGGCGATCGCCACATGCTGGCTATTAGCGGCGGCCCCCGGCTACTGAGAACAGCCGGGGGCTGCAGAGTATGGAGCGGGCAGGAATCCCGAGCCCGCGCCATACATACTGCAGAGCGCCGCATGCATCTCCCCGTGCAGACGCGCCTCCTCCCCTCAGCTCTCTGAAGCTACAGCTGGGGGGGGGAGTGAAGGCAGAGGACGCAGGTCTGCACGGGGAGCAAGAAGCCACGTCCCCTCATCTCCCCCCGCACGTCTGCAGAGCAGGGGAGAGAAGACAAATACACAGCTTCTCATCTCCCCTGCTCTGCTTCGGAGGACACAGGCTGCAGAGTATGGAGAGGGCAGGAGTCGGGAGCCCGCTCCATACAGACTGCAGATCGCCGTCGCACTTGTCAGGTCCGGCCCTGCTTGCCCGAAGCCGGGCTAAGGGCCGGACAAATTCACCTGCCCGGCGCCCAAAACTGCTAGTCCCGGGCGGCGGGCGATAGAAATTCCACATCCCTGAGCTTATTAGTGGAAAATTCTGGCAACCAGAAATACATCATAAAAAAGATGACTAAACAAAGATTGCTTTGTATCACAGGTATGATATGTGTATTTGCCATAAAGTAAGAACCTTTTTGTGTGTGGAGATTCCATGTGATTTGCCAGGAGCTGTACTGTTCTGTTGTAACAGAAATTACATAAACAATTGTCTGTAGTAAAAACAGCAGGATACATCTGTACCAGAGAGTAATCTAATGGAAACAAGTAGAGATGAGCGAACTTACAGTAAATTCGATTGGTCACGAACTTCTCGGCTCGGCAGTTGATGACTTTTCCTGCATAAATTAGTTCAGCTTTCCGGTGCTCCTGTGGGCTGGAAAAGGTGGATACAGTCCTAGGATAATCTTTCCTAGGACTGTATCCACCTTTTCCAGCCCACTGGAGCACCTGAAAGCTGAACTAATTTATGCAGGAAAAGTCATCAACTGCCGAGCCGAGAAGTTCGTGACCAATCGAATTTACTGTAAATCTCTAGAAACAAGATAACACACAAGTTCCTGAGAGGCTGAAAAAGGCAATACCTCAGAGATCAGACCAGACATGCTCCCTTTACTGCGCTTGTAATATACAGATAGCTCCGTAATGCAGTCTTCATCCATGTAGCCAAGCTAGAGCAAGAACAAATTGAAAACAGACATTGCTTCAATACCTCAGCATCCAAAGTGCACCCAATTAGTTTTTTTTGCCTTATTATAATTTCTTTATATCTATATGGGGTGGGGAGGTGGGCGACAAAACACTTACCTGGCCCAGTGCCCCAATTTCTGTCTTCTTCCTGCTTTCATGACAAAGACCTGCAGCTCAGCAAATCCCTTGCTTTGGGGGAGGGTAGAATCTGAGATAAGTAGGTATGGCTTCTATTTTTAATTTTCTGCAGCGGCATATACATTTTTGCAAAAGGTTGGAATGCTCCTTATGGGTAGGGTCACACAAGCCATATTTTGCTGCATATATTTTCTGAAACTAATTTTGCTACCCATTGGAGTTGGAAAATACGCAGCAGCAAATACGGACAGTGCGACACCCCTACCCATATAATCCCTATACCTCTCTATATTAAAAAAAATAAATAAATAAATAAAATAAAAAAATAAAAATTATAATTTAAAATATTCTACCACTTGTGAGGAGGGTTATTTTAAGGGTGCTACCGGTATATCTCCCATCATTTCTAAAATATGGTTATTAAATAAGCTATATGTCCCCAAAATACTATTACTATGTTAAAGTAGACCTGTAAGTAGGTTTCTAGGGTATAAAGGGTATGGCTTTATAGGGCTTTTGACCCAGAGAGTCTATAAATGCCTCTATAAAGATATGCACATTAGACTTTGGAGCCCACTAGGCATCCCCCCCCCCCCCCCCCCCCATCTACTAGATTACAGGGGTATGAACAGATTACAGTACAGCCTAGAGGCTGGGAATTGGAGGCGACCAGCATATCTGGTGAAGGGAACCGAACTTTGCTGGTTTCTAGCTGCTGACTGATATTTTAAAGCTGACCAGTCATTCTTAATAAAATATATTATATTATAGATTAGACCATTTGAATGACATTTCAAATATACGTTATAACATTTTTTTTTTTTTTAACTTTATGTGTTGACTTAACCCCTAAACCGGGGCCGCCATGCCCCCTCCCATAGACTTGCATTGCATAGGGGTCGCTTCCGTGACCAAGCCCCCGGTGCCGGCTCTATGCATTCAGAACATTGTTCAGAAGCGGAATATCCCTTTAATCTCCCTTTTGGAGCTGCTTTCAGACCTGAGAGTTGAGGGGGTATATGCAGACATTTCAATGTAGTTTCGGGGCGGGCGGGGGGGGGGGGGGGGGGTTTGGTGGTAGGAGACTTAAGAGTCATAAAAACACATTTATGCCAAAATCTTGGCAAGTTTTGTTCAACAAAGCAAATCTCACTGGAAAGCTTCCATATTGTGCCAACACTCACAGGGAATTTACTATACCATTCCACAGGGCAGTGGTAACCTTGCATGAGCCATGGATGTTTCAAAAGATGCTTCACTGAAATCCTTCTCTTGGGATCCACCTAGAGTATAACAAAATACATTTTTGGTTAAAAGTACAAACTACAAATTTTACCAAGTTTTTTTCAGATTAAATAAAGCTTTTACATTTTTGTATATAATGAAATTACAAATCATAAAAAAAAAAAAAAAAAAAAAAAAAAAAAAAAAATTTAAATTCTAACAAAGTTCCCTCGGAACTACATTGACTTCCAAACATCATATGTTCCTGTGTCAAGTCACCAGACACTTACCTGAAGCATTTGACTAAGCAGAAGCACACTCCCAGGTGAAAGCCATTTGGGGATGTCATATTTACCCCTCTACAAAAGAAAGAAAAGCAGACCTTTAGAGAACAGGGAACAGAGAACAGTAGTAGTGGAAAAAATACACTGCTCAAAAAAAAAAAAAAAAATAGTAAAGGGAAAATTAAGATAACACATCCTAGATCTGAGTGAATGAACTAATCGTATGAAATACTTTCATCTTTACACAGTTGAATGTGCTGACAACAAAATCACACAAAAATCATCAATGGAAATAAAATGAATTAACCCATGGAGGTCTGGATATGGAGTCAGTCAAAAATCAAAGTGGAAAACCACACTACAGGCTGATCCAACTTTGATATAATGTCCTTAAAACAAGTCAAAATGAGGCTCAGTAGTGTGTGTGGCCTCCACGTGCCTGTATGAACTCCCTACAACACCTGGGCATGCTCCTGATGAGGTGGCAGATGGTCTCCTGAGGGATGTCCTCCCAGACCTGGACTAAAGCATCCCCCAACTCCTGGACAGTCTGTGGTGCAATGTGGCATTGGTGGATGGAGCGAGACATGATGTCCCAGATGTGCTCAATCGGATTCAGTACTGGGGAACGGACAGGCCAGTCCATAGCATCAATGCCTTCCTCTTGCAGGAACTGCTGACACTCCAGCCACATGAGGTTTAGCATGGTCTTGCATTAGGAGGAACCCAGGGCCAACTGCACCAGCATATGGTCTCACAAGGGGTCTGATGATCTCATCTCCGTACCTAATGGCAGTCAGGCTACCTCTGGCAAGCATATGGAGGGTGGTGCGGCCCCCCAAAGAAATGCCACCCCACACCATTACTGACCCACCGCCAAACCGGTCATGCTGGGGGATGTTGCAGGCAGCAGAACGTTCTCCACAGCGTCTTCAGACTGTCACATCACATGTGCTCAGTGTGAACCTGCTTTCATCTGTGAAAAGCACAGGGCGCTAGTGGCAAATTTTCCAATCTTTGTGTTCTCTGGCAAATGCCAAATGCCCTGCAGGGTTTTGGGCTGTAAGCGTAACCCCACCTGTGGACATGGGGCCCTCACACCACCCTGATTGTTTCTGACCGTTTAGTGGACCCATGCACATTTGTGGCCTGCTGGAGGTCATTTTGCAGGGCTCTGGCAGTGCTCCTCCTTGCACAAAGGCAGAGGTAGCGGTCCTGCTGCTGGGTTGTTGCTCTCCTACGGCCTCCTCCACATCTCCTGATGTATTGGCCTGTCTCTTGGTAGTGCCTCCATGCTCTGGACACTATGCTGACAGACACAGCAAACCTTGCCACAGCTCGCATTGATGTGCCATCCTGGATGAGCTTCACTACCTGAGCCACTTGCGTGGGTTGTAGACTCAGTCTCATGCTACCACTAGAGTGAAAGCACCGCCAGCATTCAAAAGTGATCAAAACATCAGCCAGGAAGCTAATTATTGGTGGTTTCTTGCTAATTGCCTATAATTTCCACCTGTTGTCTGTTCCATTTGCACAACAGCATATTATGGAATTGATTGTCAGTGTTGCTTCCTGAGTGGACAGTGTGATTGACTTGGAGTTACATTGTGTTGTTTAAGTGTTCCCTTTATTTTTTTTGAACAGTGTACTTCTAAGACACCAACTTACCATAATCTTTTTATACAAGACCATGACATTGTCATCATCAAATGGAAGATAGCCACACATTAGAGCGTACATCAGCACTCCCATGCTCCATATGTCTGCCTGTAAGTAGACAATGTTATTCTTACATGCTGCATTATTGGTTTAAAGAGGATTAAAATTTTAAAAAGTGCAGACATTCCTTGCTTTGTGTCAAAGTGAGCAAAAATAATCCCAGAGCAACAAGAGAATGGGCTAAGCGCATGTTTCTCCCTGCTTGTCCTACTGATCTGTTAGTGTCTTCATGACATAGCAATAATCCTTGACAAAAAAATAAATAAAAGGGGGGGGGGGGTTTCGACTGGACACCACTGCAGCCAGTTTGCCCTAACCAGAGACAGCAGAACAGGGGGACCAGAAAAAACCAACCGAGATCTGAGGGGGGACTGGGTCTAGGTAAGCATGATTCACCTCAGAGCCAATATAAGCTTTCCCCTGTATAAGTTCAGGAGCTGCATATGCTGGGCTTCCACAACAGGTCATTAAGTGATAATCCATTCCTCCCTATAGAGAAAAGCAAGAGAAGAGAAGTGTTACTTACACATTTCGGTGGAAGTTTATCAAGATAGGGTCCCAAAAAAATAAAAATAATTTTTTTTTGCCCATAACCCCCAACCACAGACCAGCTTTCATATCTCTCTAGTCCTCTGATCAAATGAAATCTGAACAGTGATTGGTTGCTATGCGCAACAATGATAAATACCCCCCCCCCCCCTTAGCACATCAGCGGAGCGCCTATATTTCAGCTATGTTTTTTTGTTTTTTTTAAATATAAACAAACAAAACAAAAAACAGTAAAAGGTGTTTTGCAGTGCAAGCACAAACACGCGATTAAAACTTTAAATGACCAAAAGCAAAAGGCCATGACAAAGATGCACTACACTGGGGGATAAAGGCACAGTATGCTCAGGATGAGTGAGCGGCAATTGAATGTGGAGGGCACATCACAACCAGCGAGCTGACCCCACAAAAGGGTGATCAGAAGTTATACAGTCAGCAGAATGCATAATATAAACCCATTTCATTCACAGGCTGCCATTATAAAATGCACTTATGCTTACAATACCGTTGTTATAATAGTTACTATGTTGCAAGCTTGACATTCTAGTGGACATTAAAGTGCCTTTCTTTATAGGAAACTGTTGGATGCACCACATAATTTACTACATGACTTTATCCTGAACAAGTTCTCTTTACAGGAATTTCTTTCAGGACTTTATAGGGAATTAGTTCATTTATTGTTTTTTTTAACGACCATCGGTACCATTTTCTACAGGAAAAATTAATAATAATAATAAATAATAATAATAATAATAATAATAATAATAATAATAATAATAATAATAATAATAATAATAATAAATAATAATAATAATAATACATAAATAATAATTAAATAATAAATATTAATAAATATTAATAAATAATAATAATAATAATATCTATCCCATCTAGCCATCCCATCCATGAAGGTGGGAGAGGTGTAAGCCCCCTCGCTGGTGAGGATCGCGGTCCGGCGCTTGCAGGGTGGCAATCTGATATAGATTCACAGCAGATAGCCAAGGTAAAACCAAACTGGTTTATTGTTTAAAATGGTGTAGACAACGAGTTTTGCAAGGCACCCCTTGCTGCGAAACATGTTGTCTCTACGCCATTTTAAACAATAAAACAGTTTGGTTTTACCTTGGCTATCTGCTGTGAATCTATATCAGATTGCCACCCTGCAAGCGCCGGACCGCGATCCTCACCAGCGAGGGGGCTTACACCTCTCACACCTTCCTATTGCCAGACCGCCAGGCTGCCGCAGGGTCTCCCTTTGAGGAACTCTCACCCTTACATGCGCATCGCAGTGATGTGCCTGCAGCACAACACAGCAAGGTGAGTGTATCACCTTACCATCCACTTGATATCACTGTGAGTGTGTGAGAAAATATATTATATTATATATTATATATTATATATATTTTTTTTTTTTTTTTTTTTTTTTTTTTTTTTTTTTTTTTTTTACATACACACACACATATAAACATACACACACTTTTTTTTAAATTCCTTTAGAAAATAGTGCCTACCTATGGTCATTAAAAACAATTAAAGAACTGATAGATAGATATTAAGAGAGTATTCATTTGATGGCAGCCACAACGGCCCTGGGGTATGCCTCACATCCTTATATGATACACTGTTTTTACACATTGTCCTATGTTTAGTGACCTCACCTTATTATTCTGCTAATTGTAATAAATTCTAAACTATTCTATATCAGCATCCACTGATCTTACAATGTTCCAGAGATCTTTAGCACCAGTACCCTTACTTCTCTTTTTGGTTGTATATCTTCCTATGTAAAGAGCTACAGACAATGGATGGGTTACATGACTGAGCTATTTAATAGTTTCTATGAAAAAGTGCTGATCTACTTGTTTGGCAGTACCATTACACACGGGTATGGCTGCCATTTGGCTGAACTTCCAGCACGATAGGTTTTTAATATGCTGAAGCATTACTTGGTCTGACAAAGACTCTACACAGAATATACACCACACTAAGATAAAATGTACGAATTCTGAAGCTTTCATTCTATACAATTATGCACTGAAAACTGTTTTGCCAAGTAATACTGTACTTTTACCTAACGGTCCAGCATATAAGATATGATAGAATAGGTTCAGAGAATTGAGCTGCAATTCTCATGCTTTGCAGTAGAGGGAGCAAGTGTTTGCAAAATGTGGTTGTAATATCAAAAGCATATTCAAAAAAGGGTGAACAAAAATGAATAGGTTTGTTAAAATCTTAAAAACATTGGTCAAAGATTATCAAAAATGTAAAATTTCCTATTAGCAAAAAAAGCTGTTTTATACCTTTGGCTTTGCACAGAGCCCAAAGTCTATTAGTTTCAAGTTATGATCCTCATCAATAAGAAGATTTTCCTAAAGAAAAGAAAGCAAAAGTATAATAAAAACATACTGCATGTATAGTGGAAATAAAGCAATAAATAACTGTCTGAAAAACCTACTGGTTTTAGATCTCTGTGTGCATATCCTTCGCTGTGAATATATGCAACAGCAGATACAATCTGCCGAAAAAACACCCTGGCTTCTTCTTCGGTTAGGCGGTCTTTAGCAATAATGTAATCAAATAGTTCCCCACCTGGACAGTACTGCAAGAGAAGAGAACAAGACGATCCTTTGTATTAAACACACATTTGTAGACAGTTTTTACCCTTGCTTTAGTTATCCCACACATGGCAAAGAACAGAGCCAGTACTGCAGTATATAGCAACGTAGGCCCCTATGTGCCAGCATGTATTTTTTTTCCATCTGAGGGTATGTTCACACTGAAATATCTGCGAGGAATTTGCGCTGAACAAATCCGCTCTCAAATGAGTTTTTTCCGCGCAGTATCTACGTGGAATTCCGCACAGAAATCAGTGCGGAGTTCAGCGCGGCATAGGAGACCTTGTAAAAAAAAAAAAAAAAAATTTGCGCAAATTCCGCACTAATTCCCCGCGGAAGTGTGGCGGCCTGAAAAAAAAAAATAAAAAAATAAATTACATCGACTTCTATAGAGTTACGACACGAATTCCGCATTAACGACACACATGTTCATTCTTCATGCAGAACAGAATTCAGTGACCGAATTCCCTAGCGGAAATTCCTCAGTGTGAACTGAGGAGCAGAATTTTCATTACATGCTATGGGGTTTTTCACTGCTGAATGATTTGGAGAGGAATAAGCGAGCAGAATTACTTGCGGAAATTCCTTTCCAAACCCTCAGTGTAAACATACCCCCCCCCCCCCCCCAAATCATTGCTTCTAGGTAAGAATACCTTTCGAATACTACAATTGTGTATAAACCAGGCAGTAAAAGAAATAACCATACAGAACTGTAATTTGGTCAGCATGATCATGCAATAAAATAACTATTCAATGAGCAGCTAATTCAAGTGACAACCAATATGACTGTACATAGACCTAAAAGAAACTCCTAACTACAAACAAAGTAGCAGATTCATACTTCCCAAGACCCCAAACAGACAGATAAGGCAGGGAGCAGGCACTAACCCTACCCGAGTGCTAATGGACAAAAGCTAAGGAGTCATGAATAACAGCAGCTATGTACTAAAGCCACAGCAAGACCGATCTCAGCTTTACATTTTAATATCTTATTTGTTCTTTATGTAGAAGATCAATGAATACAAGAATGGAGCGATATCTATGGGACCCATGTATATGAAATAGCATGAAAGTATAGCTATCACATATTCCAAGGGATTCCTACTACATTTTTGAAATTACGATATTCTTTCATTAAACCGTTTTTAAAAATATAAAAAATATAAGCTTTATTTTTTTTCAAAGGTAGATAGTTTGTAGTGTAGTGTAGTGTAGTGTTTGAGCTCCCGATGAGATAAGTACATTACATGAAAAGAAGCTAACCTCGAGAACCATGAACATCTTCTTTGGGGTCTCAATAACATTATAGAGTCTACAAACATGTTGATGGCTCAAATTCTTCATTGCATCAATTTCTGTCTTGACGCGAGGTAAATCATCCTTAAAATACATAAATTTATAACAAAAGCACAAAAAACACAATTACTTGAGTTTTTTTAATGAAGTGTCAAGCATTGAGAAATTCACTAAAGAAACCATCAAAAGGTTATATTGGCACATAGGAGATTGTTGCAGAAAGTTCTTTATGGAAATATGGTTGTGTGTGTGGCAGGTGAATACATTGCTGCAATTCAGTCAGATGAATGGGCAATTCCTACAACAAAACTGCTGCATGTGAACATACTTCTATTGGATAATCTAGTTTACAGTATTATATAGTGCAGTGCACATAACATTTGTGTGTGTGTGTGTGTGTGTGTGTGTGTGATAAATATAAATAGCTACTGGTGGACAACCACTTTAAACTAGATATTCAACAAATGCACCAACACTTATCATATGGCTCGGTTTTAGGCACATTTAGTTTACACCCTTTGTATGCAAAGCCGCAACCCTTTACCCATATTTTTTCTGTTGGACAGATTTTGCGCCAAATAAGGAATAAGTTAAGGATGGCCTTATCGTGACGCTAGTTCAGCAATATTTTTACTTGTGAAAAATTAAGTATTTGGTGGATTTGCAAGGGATATGGATGTACCTCTGGTTACAAAACAAGTGTTTTCCTGCTAACTTACCATGCCACTGATAGCAAGGCACAGTCAAAGTGACCACCATGTCAAAGTGACCACAGTAGTCTGAAAAAGATTAATTTTCCATTTTAATATCAAGTTATAAAAAAGGGAAAGACTAGAATAAAATACCCCTAGAGACTCCTTGTCCATGATCTTGATGGCTACTTTCTCACCAGTCAGAAGATGAGTTGCAAGCTTAACTTTAGCAAATCCTCCTATGAAATAGACACAAGATATAGTAGTGGTTAGTAACAGAACCTAGGGCTGGGCGAGATGACCAAATATGTGCATCACGGTATTTTTGTAACTTATGGCGGTTCCCCGGTATATAATGTTATTTCCCCCCCCCCCAAATCATGTGACCTGCGAGCGCTGTTCTGCTCCCCCCCCCCAAATTAATCTTCAGCGCTGCGCTGTCCCCATGGGGGTACTACTCACATGTCACCCGCAAGCGCTGCCCTCCTCGTCCTCCTGTTTGTTGCGGGCCGCCTGCACCAGCTGGAACTCTGTACTGTAGGCTGACGGCCACATAGGGATACAGCTCATCACCGGCCGCAGCGATGTTCCACCTCAGCAGGTGATAGGCTGAGCGCACTGTCATGTAAGAAGCCGGCTTCTTACATGACAGTGGGCTCAGCCTATCAACGGCCGAGGCGGAACATCGCTGCGTCCGGTGATAGGCCGACGGCTCTTCAACGTACCTTCCGCAGGAAGAGTGTAAGGCTGACGTAGTAACGTGGTTTTGTATACCTTTTGCAGCCCGGGCATAGGGATACAGCTTACAGTACAGAGTTCCAACCAGCGCAGGCAGCCCACAAAAAACAGGAGGACGAGGAGGGCATCGCTTGCGGGAGACATATGTGATTAGTACCACGATGGGGACAGCGCAGCGCTGGGCTGATAATTCATTACTGAGGGGGAGGGGCCAAACCGGTATTGGGAAAAATTCATATCGTGCCGGACAAAAATTCAGTATGAACCGGTATACTGCCCAGCCCTAACAGAACCACAAAAAAATAAATAAATAAAAAAAATAAAATAAAAAAGAAAATTAAAACACATCCTTATGTCCATATGTCTGTACCTAAAAAGGTAAAAAAACAAAAAAAAATCCCTCAGCCATCTTATAGACTTAAAACCTATAATTTCAAAAAATTTGATATGTCAAAAGTTCTGATCATTTGGGGGGTCTCAGTGCTGCAACCCCACAGATCTTTAGATATTGTTCACAAAGCTTGTCTCCTGCAATGCGTCACAGTAAGTACACGATTCAGTCCGACTCAGTGCTTGCTCCGACTGCAGGAGACAAGCTCTGTAAACTGTAATGAAGCCCTTCTGCATTGAGTCAGACAGTTAAGCACATCATCATGTGCTTCTTGTTCAAGAAACTGTAATAAAGTAAAACACAAGTCTGAAGACATGACTGCATATACCTTCAGAAAGGGTCTAGAATGGAGTTTCAAATAAACAAAAAAAAAAAAAAAAAAAAAAAAAAAAAAAAAAAAAAAAAAAGTGGTTACCTGTACCGATGGTCTCATGTAGTTCGTAATGCTTGAGTAGTTCCTCATAATCGTCCATAGCCATATCTTTAGGTCTCAATTTCTAAGCAAAAGGTCTGCAAAAAAAGAAATTATAAAAAAAATAAAAGGATAATTTGGTGGAAAACCAGACACAGACACAGTTGTTCCTGACACAGACAGAAGTGTCAGCAGAGAGCACTGTGATCACACAGTAAACACACTCATATCTTCCTGTGGAACATACAGCAGCTGTTAAGTACTGGAAGGGTTAAGATTTTGATAATTAAGAAGTAATTAACAAGTTTGTTTAACTTTCTAGAACCAGTTGCTATGAAAAAATGTTTCCCATCAAAGTACAGTAACCCCCCGACATGCGATGGCCCCGACATATGATCAAGTCGACATACGATGGCCTCTCAGAGGCCATCACATGTCGATGTCAGCATCGACATATGATGCTTTTATATGTCGGATAGCAGTGTAATGTGCCCCAGCAGGTTCACTTACCTATCCCTGGGGTCCGGGCCTCGCTTTCCGGCGTCATTACGTAGCTGCACACGCCGTCCCGACGCAACAACCTAATAACGTCACCAGAAACCGAGGCCAGGACACGGGTGAAGATGCGGAAGACACAGGAGGACCCAGAAGAAGACGCCGGAGCAGCGGGACCTCCCCCATCGGGAGCGGTGAGGACACAGTCCGTAGCGGCGGGGACAGGTGAGTATTTAATGCACTTTCACATTACACGAATCCCTCAACATATGACGGATTCGATAAACGATGGGTCGTTTGGAACAAATTAACATCGTATGTGGAGGGACCACTGTACTCCTTTAAACTTAAGTAGGTCCTTCTGTAATTTCAATGCAATAAGTAATATAGCCTAGTTGTGTGGAATTGCACAAATTTGTAGGGCAATAATTTTTACGGAGTTCAAAATACGATAAATCTGACATGCCATCTTTATTATATGGGTCAGTACGATTCCAAATTAAATGTATTTTTGTTTTATGGTAAAAAAAAAAAAAAACTCTTTTTATCGGTACCATTTGTGTATTGATGGGACTTTGCTTAATACATTTTTTAGGGTATACAAAATGACCAAAAATAGGCATTTTTGGACCATGCGGTTTAATTAACATACTTTTATAGTTTGGATATTTTACGCATGCAGAGATACCACATGTTTATTTTTTTTATTATGGCGCTCTCTCACTTTGGAGCCCTGTCTTATTTCAAGGAAACAGTTTAGGCCCACATATGGGATATTTCCGTAATCGGGAGAAATTGCACTACAAATTTTGGGGGGGCTTTTTCTCCTTTTACCCCTTATGAAAAGGAAAAGTTGGGGTCTACAGCAGCCTGTTAGTGTTAAAAAAAAAAAAAAAAAAAAAAAAAATTTACACTAACATGCTGGTGTTGCCCTTCACTTTTTATTTTCACAAGAGCTAAAAGGAAAAAAAGACCCCGAAAATTTGTAACGCAATTTCTCCTGAGTACGGAAATACCCCACATGTGGGCGTAAAATGCTCTGCGAGCGCACAACAAGGCTCAGGAGTGAGCGCAATATGTACATTTGAGGCCTAAATTGGTGATTTGCACAAGGGTTGCTGATTTAACAGCGGTTCTGACATAAATGCAAATTAATACCCACATGTGACCCCATTTTGGAAACCACACCCCTCACGGAATGTAACAAGGGGTACAGTGAACCTTAACACCCCACAGGTGTCTGACAGATTTTTGGAACAGTGGACAGTGAAAATGAAATTTTTTTTTGTTTGCACAGCCCACCGTTCCAAAGATCTGTCAACCACCAGTAGGGTGTAAATGCTCACTGTACTCCTTATTACATTCCTTGAGGTGTGTAGTTTCCAAAATGGGGTCACATGTGGGGGGTCCACTGTTCTGGCACCACGGGGGAGGGCTTTGTAAATACACATGGCCCCCCCCCCCCCGACTTCCATTCCAAACAAATTATGTCTCTAAAAGCTCAATGGCGCTCCTTCTCTTCTGAGCATTGTAGTTCGACCGCAGGGCACTTGACATATTTCCATACTCAGAAGAAATGGGGTTACAAATTTTGGGGGCATTTTTTCCTATTACCCCTTGTAAAAAAAAAAAAAAAAAAAAAGTAAAATTTGGGGAAAAAAAAAACTGCATTTTAGTGAAATATTTTTCTTCTTCATTTACACATTCAATTTTAACAAAAAGTTGTCAAACACCTGTGGGGCTCACCGTACCCCTTGTTACGTTCCGTGAGGGGTGTAGTTTCCATATTAGTGTGCGATGTGGGGGGGGGGTTGCTGTCCTGGCACCATAGGGGCTTCCTAAATGTGACATGCCCCCCAAAAACCATTTCAGAAAAACTCACTCTCCAAAATCCCACTGTCGCTCCTTCCTTCTGAGCCCTCTACAGCGTCCGCCGAACACTTTACATCCACATATGAGGCATTTCCTTACTTGAGAGAAATTGGGTTACAAATTTTGAGAGGATTTTTCTCCTTTTACTTCTTTTAAAAACTGGGTCTACAAGAACATGAGAGTGTAAAAAAATGAAGATTTTGAATTTTCTCCTTCACTTTGCTGCTATTCCTGTGAAAAGGGTTAACACACTTCCTGAATGTCATTTTGAATACTTTGAGGGGTGCAGTTTTTATAATGGGGTCATTTATGGGGTATTTCTAACCAGAAGACCCTTCAAATCCACTTCAAACCTGAACTGGTCCCTGAAAAATTCCGATTTTGAAAATTTTGCGAAAACTTGAAAAATTGCTGCTGAACTTCGAAGCCCTCTGGTGTCTTCCAAAAGTAAAATCATGTCAACTTTATGATGGAAACATAAAGACATATTGTATATGTGAATCAATATATAATTTGGAATGTTTATTTCCCTTACAAGCAGAGAACTTCAAAGTTATAAAAATGCAAAATTTTCAAATTTTATCTAATTTTTGAATTTTTCACCAAGAAATGATGCACATAAATCGACGAAAATGTACCACTAACATAAAGTAGAATATAATCTCGGAATCAAATTTTTAAAGTAAAAGCATCCCAGAGTTATTAATGCTTAAAGTGACAGTGGTCAGATTTGCAAAAAATGCTCCCGTCCTTAGGGTCATAATGGGCTCCGCCCCCAAGGGGTTAAACAAACAGACTGCAATGTGTTCCGCGAGTATTTCCACCTGAATGAGCAACGCCATTCTTCAGGCGGAAATTTTCAAGCGGATTTTCCATTCCCAAATTCCGAAGTGTGAATTTGTGAATGGAAAACTATTCACTATACATTTTAGTAAGAGGAATTTCTGCCTTCAATTTCAAAATCGGAATTGCAGGCGGAAATTCCGTAGTGTGAACCTAGCCTAAGGGTAGGTTCACATTGCAGTCAGGCAGTTTGTTGGCAATTCCTTCAAAAACGACAGGAATTTAGTAGAGAAGAAAAAAAATAAAATGAGTGCATACACCATTTTTTCTCGTGCCAAACAGACCCAGAATGGGACAGGGCACAACGGCAATGTAAACCTAGACTAAGGCACTAAACACTTGTTGCCACACTCCCTATTCAGGCACCGTTGGTCTCCTTTAATGTTTTCTTGCCTTTCCTCCCAATGTTGCAACACCAAGTATCACAATGCTTGCCAGCATGAAATTGGGCACATGCTTTTGCAAGTTAGCGCCAGTAAATAGGTTTTCTTGTGCAGAATGGCATTGGTAGGTGCTTGTGGTGCGACTGTATACCATGTACCCCCAGCCACGACAAAAGGGGCAGCAGCAGGTGAAAAAAAGCAATGGGAAACACTGGGGTGGAGCGCTGCATTGGGATCCACGGGACCCAATAGAAAACTTGCGGGCTGTCATGGGGTTGACGTGGGTGGTCACAGAACTTACAGCGGGTCCCATAAAATTCCACAAACCTCTGAAATGCCACTGTGATAAAATGTTTGCGGGAGCAGGCAGGATTAGACACCCGTTGTGAGAGACGGCAGTAATGGTCAGAAATCCAGCGGAAGCTGTATTAAGATAAGTCCTGCACAGGGCTCTACACTGGGGACAAAATTTTACTTTACATTACAGTACAAGGGACTATGAGGGCTACCCTTGACAGAGAAACCTTATTTAAAAAAATAAAAAAAAAAATAATGGAATAATTCTGTGTACACATGGCCCATTTGCCTTTGACTTGGCTCAGATAAAGGCTTCTGCGCTCCTCCCTTTATTTGTTTAAGGCAGCCAAAAGATCTCATGGTTTGCCAGTTTACATCTTCATACAGTTCTGTACAATGAACATACAGTTATTATAACAGAATAATGACACAATAAGACCATGAATGCGAGAACAGCTTATCAACGCTAAATAACACTATTATGCTAAATATATCATTGTACTGTGAATAAATACCTCACAGCAGTATATGCAAGAATACTATAAAGAATAGTTACAAATAAATCAAGTCTTCTGCCAAAAGCGTGGGATATTTCTTCAGGAATACAACTTAAAACAGGTTTCTTTAAGAAAAAAAAAAAAAAAAATATATACAAACATGCTCTAGCAACTGATAGATTATCATTTCTTGAACTGTGCACATTGATTACCCCCTCTTTACAATAGCATTGATGTATAGCAACATAGGACCGTAAAGCACAAGTACTCCTGTGTATGTAGACAGAGTGCAGCCATGAAGTCTCTACAATACGCACTAGATTCTACACTGCTCAAAAATATAACATCCTAGATCTGAATGAACTAATCGTATGAAATACTTTGATCTTTACATAGTTGAATTTACTGACAACAAAATCACACAAAAATTATCAGTGGAAATCAAATTTATCAACCCATGGAGGTCTGGATATGGAGTCACACTCAATCAAAGTGGAAAACCACACTACAGGCTGATCTAACTTTGATGTAATGTCCATAAAACAAGTCAAAATGAGGTTCAGAAGTGTGTGTGGCCTCCACGTGCCCGTAAATAAAAAATAAATAAATAAATAAATCATTTAAAAAAAAAAAGAGGGTGAATGGGACTGTCCGAGACACAGGTGATTCCTGCGATCATGTGATTGATTGGTCGGAACAACCGACCAACCACTACCCTGCTGGGCGGTGATCGGGGGTCTCCTACCTATGCCTGGCCCAGCGGGGGTCCCCTCGGGAGCGGCAGTGGTCCCGGCAGCAGGATACAGCAGGAGGTGAGGCCTGTTCACCTCTTGCTGTTGCTTAGCAACAACTCAGAATGCACAGCCAAAGGGCATGGGCTGGTAGTTTTGCAACAGCTTGAGTTCCAGCAACAACTCGCGTTCCAGCAACAACTCGCAGCATGCCCTTTGGTAGTCTGTACATGCTGGGGGTTGTAGTTATGCAACAGCTAAAGGCACATTTTTTACTATGAAAAAGTGTGCATCCAGCTGTTGCTTAACTACAACTCCCATAATGCATGGACAGCCGACGGGCATGCTGGGAGTTGTAGTAGTGTGCCTCCAGTATGTGGAAAACTACAACTCTCAGCATGCCCTTCGGCTGTCAAATACAGTTTTGCACGAGCTGAAGGCACACTGGTTGTGAAACAGACTTTGTGTCCTAACTCAGCGTTTCACAACCAGTGTGCCTCCAGCTGTGGTGAAACTACAACTCCCAGCATGCACTAAGCGACCATACATGCTTTTAGTTCTAGTTTTGCAACAGCTGGAGGCACACTGGTTATGAATCACTGATTTAAACTCTGTTTCACAACCAATATGTCTCCAGCTGTTGCATAACTACAACTCCCAGCATGTATAGTCTGTCAGTGCATTCTGGGAGTTGTAGTTTTGAAACTGAAGGTTTGCCTCCCCAATGTGAATGTACAGGGTACATTAATACGGGCGGGGGTTTACAGCGAGTTTTCTGCGTCAAGTTTGAGATGCGGCATATTTTCCGCTGCAGCTCAAACTCCCAGCGAGAAACTCACTGTAAACCCCCTCCCGTGTGCCCTTAAAACACTACACAAAATAAAAAGTAAAAAACACTACATATACACACCCTTACACAGTTTCCATCCCCCACTCCCATTTATCATTTTCGCAAAGGAAAATAGCCCCAAAATTTGTAACCAAAATTTGTAACCTTATTTCTTCCGAGTATGGAAATACCCCATGTGTGGATGTAGAGTGCTCTGCGAGCGAACTACAACGCTCAGAAGCCATTGGGCTTTTGGAGAGAGAATGTGTCTGAAATTGAAGGCCATGTGTGCCCCCATAGTGCCAGAACAGTGGACCTCACGGAATGTAACAAGGTGTGCAGTGAGCATTTTCACCCCACTGGCGTAACAGATTTTTGGAACAGTGGTCTGTGAAAATGAAAAATTAGGATTTTTCATTTGCACAGCCCACTGTTCCAAAGATCTGTCAAACGCCAGTGTGGGGGGGGGGGGGGGGGGGTAAATGCTCACTGCACCCCTTATTACATTACATGAGGGGTGTAGTTTCAAAAATGAGGTCATGTGGGGGGGGGGGGGGGGATCCACTGTTCTGGCAGCATGGTGGCTTTGAACGCACATGGCCCCTGACGTCTATTCCAACCAAATTCTCTCTCCAAAAGCTCAATGGCGCTCCTTCTCTTATGAGTATTGTAGTTTGCCCGCAGAACACCTTACATCCACATATGGAGTATTTCCATACTCAGAAGAGATGGGGTTACAAACTTTTGGTACAGCTTGTAACGTTCCTTAAGGGGTGAAGTTTCAAAAATAGTATGCCATGTGGGTTTTTTTTTCCCTGTTCTGGCACCAAAGAAACTTCCTAAATGCGACATGCCCCGCTAAAACCATTTCAGCAAAATTTGCTTTCCAAAAGCCAAATGTGACTTCTCTTCTGAGCATTGAAGTGCGCCAGCAGAGCATTTTACATCCACATATGATGTATTTCCTTACTCAAGAAAAGTTGGGTTACAAACTGGGAGGGGGGGGGGGGATTTCTCTCCTTTTACCCCATGTAAAAATTCAAAAACTGGGTCTACAAGAAAGAGTAAGAAAAAAAATAAATTAAGATTTTGAATTTTCTCCTTCACTTTGTTGCTATTCCTGTGAAACACCTAAAGGGTTAACACATTCTGAATGTCATTTTGAATACTTTGAAAGGTGCAGTTTTTTTTATAATGGGGTCATTTATGGAGTAATTCTAATATGAAGGCCCCTCAAATCCACTTCAAGACTGAACTGGTCCCTGAAAAATACTGATTTTGAAAATTTTGTGAAAAATTGCTGCTATACTTTGACACCCTCTAATGTCAACTTTATGATACAAAAAAAATAAAAAAATAAAACACGTTTACATTTTTTCAGGAAATTTTGGAATTCTCACCAAGAAATAATGCAAGTATCTAAAAAAAATAATTTTACCACTATGTTACAGTAGAATATGTCACAAAAAAAGAAATAAAAATCTCAGAATCAAAGTTCATAAGTACAAGCATCCCAGAGTTAATGCTTAAAGTGACAGTGGTCAGATGTACAAGAAACGCTCTGGTCCTTAACCCCTTAAGGACCGAGCGATTTCACGTTTTTTTGCATTTTCGTTTTTTCCTCCTTTCCTTTAAAAAATCATAACCCTTTCAATTTTGCACCTAAAAATCTGTATTATGGCTTATTTTTTGCACCACCAATTCTACTTTACAGTGACTTTAGTCATTTTACCGAAAAATCCACAGCTAAACAAAAAAAATATAATTCATTGTGCGACAAATTCGAAGAAAAAAAATGCTATTTTGTAAATTTTGGGGGCTTCCGTTTCTACGCAGTACATTTTTCGGTAAAAATGACACCTTATCTTTATTCTGTAGGTCCATACGGTTAAAATGATACCCTACTTATATAGGCTTGATTTTGTATTACTTCAGAAAAAGAAAAAAAAAAAAAAAAAATCCATGCAGGAAATTTTATATGTTTAAAATTGTCATTTTCTGAGCCCTATAACTTTTTTATTTTTCTGTGTTCAGGGCGCTATGAGGGCCCATTTTTTGCACCGTGATCTGAAGTTTTTAGCGGTACCATTTTTATTCTGATCAGAGTTTTTGATCACTTTTTTGTGGTATAAAAAGTGATCAAAAATGCGCCATTTTGGATTTTGGAATTTTTTTGCGCGTATGCCATTGAACGTGCGGTTTTAAAAGCGGTATATTTTTATAATTTGGACATTTCCGCACGCGGTGATACCACATATCTTTATTTTTATTTACACTTTTATTTTGTTACTAGGAAATGCCGGGTGATTTAAACTTTTAATTCAGAAGGGAATACCTGAAAGGGTTACATTTTTTTTTTTTTTTTTGCGAGCTCATAGCTCCTATATAGGGACCTATGAGCTTGCAATGGCTGATTGCATACACAGATTGTTGTCTTTCCGTTGCATGGCAACAAGCATCGGCGGTTGATTGCTCCAGCCTGTAACTCAGGCATGGAGCAATCAATCAGAGTCGGGATGCCGACGGAAGAAGGTAGGGACCTGCTTCTTTTCGGGTAGCTGATCGGGGCATCGCGATTTTATCGCGATGACCCCGATCAGACGGGAAGCATTTACTTTCGATGCGGCGCTTCGGAAGGGTTAATAGCGCGTGGTCGAATGATCACGGCCGTGCGCTATTAGCCGCGGGTCCCGGCTGTGAATATGCGCCAGGACCATCCCGCTATGATGTGGGGTCCCGCCGGGACCCCGCATTATAGACAGGAACCAGACTTAGGACGTACTCATATGTCCTAAGTCCTTAAGGAGTTAAAGGGGTACTCCCGTGGTAAATTTTATTTTTTAAATCAACTGGTGCCAGAAAGTTAAACAGATTTGTAAATTACTTCTATTAAAAAAATCTTAATCTTTCCAGTACTTTTTAGGGTCTGTATATCACAGAGGAAATGCTTTTCCTTTTTGGAACACAGTGCTCTCTGCTGACATCTCTGTCCATAGCAGCATATGTTTGCTATGGGGATTTTCTCCTACTCTGGACAGTTCTGAAAATGGACAGAGATGTCAGCAGAGAGCACTGTGGTCATGATGTCAGCAAAGAGCTCTGTGTTCTAAAAAGTAAACCATTTCCTGTATAGTATTCAGGAGCTAATAAGTACTGGAAGGATTACGATTTTTTAATAGAAGTCATTTACAAATCTGTTTAACTTTCTGGCACCAGTTGATTTAGGGTACGTTCCCACACAGCGTATTTTGCTGCGTATTTGGTGCTGCGTATTTTCCTACCCATTGACTTCAACAGAGAAAAAAAAAATACGCAGCAGCAAATACGCCGTGTGGGAATGTACCCTTAAAAAAAAAAAAAAAAAAGTTTTCCACAGGAGTACCCCTTTGAGGTCATATTGAGCTGTGTCCTTAAGGGGTTAAGTGGACATACTTTCAGTCAGCAGACTTCCACTGTGAAGTTTCCACAGTCTAAACAGAACAGAAAAATCCCACTATGGGTGCGTTCCCACCTGGCGTATACGCAGCGTATTTGACGCTGCACAAATTTTACGGCAGCAGCAGGAAATACGCTGCGTATCCCTTTCTCACTATACACACCGGGCTTTCCAGCGGCAGCCCTATGTGTGTAGTGAGTTTTGGAGGCGGGGCCGTGTGCTGGCGTGTCTGACGCGCAGCCACGCCTCCAAAACTCACTACACACATAGGGCTGCCGCTGGAAAACCTGGTGTGTGTATAGCGAGCAAGAGATACGCAGCGTATTTCCCGCTGCTGCCATAAATTTTGCGCAGCATCAAATACGCTGCGTATACGCCCTGTGGGAACGCACCCTAAAAAGAAAGGGACTCTGCTGCAAGTGGATTTCTGCAATGGAATCAAGCCCTAAAGGTACATTCACACACATAGGATCCTGCGCAGATTTGATGCGCAGGATTTGTAACTGCCGATTAGAAGTTGTGCTCAGTCATTTAGTTTACATTGAAATCTGCAGCAGAAAATCCTGTGCATCAAATCTGCATAGAATACTGTATGTGTGAATAGACCCTTAAGGAGAACTCCAGCAACATTTTTATTTATCTACTCGACATGGGCTGCAATAATTAAAATAAACTTTCAACTTACCTTTCGCTGCCATTCCCCAGCCAATCTTCTTCCAGGTTTTGGTGCCCGCCCGCCACCACACACTGGGCACAGCTAATCGCCAGCTGCAGCAATAGACCCATTATGAGCAGTAAAAGGCTGCACCGCAATGTGACACATCAGGCACCAAAACCCAAGAAGAGCCAGAGCACTAATCGGGGGAGCAGCAGAAGGTAAGTTACAGTTTATAAGTTTTAATGGCAGGAAAACAGACAGCATCATCCCCAGTACTAACCTGGTCAGGCTGTAGTAATAGAGTGCTGATCTTATAGATCAATGTACTGCTTATGTGTTACATTGATTTCTATAAACAATGAAACATTGGGGAGGTGAAAAAAAATAAATAATTTCTATTCACTCCCTGTCCCCAATTAAACGCCAGTATTTCCAATCCAGGGTGCCTCCAGCTGTTGCACAACTACAACTCCCAGCATGGCCTTGGCTAGGAGTTGTAGTTTTTCAACAGCTGTTGGGGAAATACTGCCCTTCACACATCAGCCTAATAGTAAGGTGAGCGCAGTCTACTGTACAGCAGCCCCAGCATTACACAATGATGGCGGATCACCGACCTGTCACCGGCTCCGATCCGCAGCACGTACAGTCAATGAGCCGCCGCTGCTCCGCAGGACACTGGGCAGAGCCTACTACATCTGACGGAAGGAACATTTAAATTTGCCGGGGAACAAAGACAACTTCCGGCCAGAGCGCAGCAACCAATAGAATCAAATCGCTGCAGCCTAGCGCTGGGCAGCGGCGCAAAGCATGCCGGGAGGAAGGTCGTGCAGATGTAGCGAAACATGGGGATGTGACGATGCGGAAGCGCCATGATGGTGCAGGAATAGAAGTAGACCGTGCACAGTGTTATTTATTACGTGACCCCTTTCCATAAGGAGCTGAGAAAAAAAAAATGAAACTGTATCTTTCTGTATCTAAGTCTGTGGTGTGTGTTACTGCCTGCTGAATGTAAAGACTGTCAAATGTGATACTGTCTCCTCAGCTGTGTTTAACCCCTTAAAGTGTAGCTCCCACCAAGTACTATATAATCTAATATGTCCCTACCTAGTAGTAATCTAGCCCTAACCCCCTACCTGGCTTAAACATTTTTTTTAATCGCTTTAATAGAGCAGATTTAGTGCTTCTAAATCTGCTCTATAAAGCAGGGCAGGAAGCGGCGCTTCCCAACAGACGCAACGTCACTGACGCCTTGCTGGGCGCTTGCTTCCGCCCTCAGATCATCTATGCATGAGTGTTATTTATCTCCCAACTACAACTCCCAGCATGCCATGATTGCTATTAGCTGTCAGGCCATGCTGAGAATTGTAGTTGTGAAACAGCTGGAGGCACCCTATTAGATAAATAACACTCATGCCTAGTGCTGGGCGGTATACAGTACCGGTATGAACCGGATACCGTTTTTTTTTTCTTTCTCCCAGCGGTGTCACAAGAATGCCTCCCGCGAGCGCCCCCCAAGCACAATAATGCAAAATGCCAGCCAAAATAAATCTTCCTAACATCTATCTCCGTATGGGTCAATAATTTGCATGTATAGTATAACATCAAAATAATGATATTAAAAACAAAAATTCAAATACTTACCAGAGATGGTCGAAGGAGGACCAGGGGTGAAGGTAGGGAGGCATCCGCCCGGGTGACTAAATACATCTAGAACAAGAGCCTATAATTATAATAATAATAACAATTATAAAAACGATTAAATATATATAAATAAAAAATGCACCTCAGATAGGTTACAGTAGGAATATATAAGGACTCAAATTGATATATAATATATATGAGGTTGGAGGTCCAACTAGAGATATATATATATATATATATATATATATATATATATATATAAACATGAGGTGCAGTACATCATATTGATTATATAGAAATTACTATCTATAAAAGCATTTATAAAATCCTAGTTAAGACCAATACTGCGTTCATAGCAATAATCAATATACACCTAATATCATAGTACATATAATATTCTAGTGTAATTACATCAATAGGCTGAATACTGTCCGGAGGCTAAGTCCCGGTGCATTGCATCCTGGTGCAGGTGACGTAGGCTCCGAGGCACGCATGCGCGGTGGATAGGCTAATTGCAGGTAATAGAGACTAAGTGGAAGCGCAGACGAAGTCGCACAGGTCCGTAGTCTCGCGAGTTCAGCCATGGTGCAGACGTGATCGCGCAGATGGCATGAACTCGCCTCCACCAATCAGAGTGAGTAACGGATATCTGCAACGGATTGGAGGACGTGTTCCCGCGATCCCATCGGACACTCCGTATGCCAATAAAGGGTCACAACCAATCACAACCCAGGGAGCGGAGGAGATATGTAATGATAGGCTGGCAGGATATCAAAAGGACATCGGGGGAGTCTATAAATATAACGCACTAGACGCCCGCGCTCATATGTGCAACTTTTCTGCGACTTTTGCTGTAGAGGATTTTTAGAACATGATGCATGCAAGTCTATTTTAGACGGAAATGCATTGGAATGCATTGGTGCGGAATTTATCAAGTGCGACTTTTGTGCGACAAGTCGCATCTGCCCAAAATACGCTGAAATGTCAGACCATGTTGGAGCAGGTCTAAATGCAGTTTAAGCTGTAGACCCTGAAGTCTGAGCACAGAATTTATCAAGGGCTGTGAGACCTTTGATAAATTAGGAGCACAATAGACAGGAGACTACCACATACACTGGTCTATAAGCATACCCAGAATAGACTAGATTAGGAAATGTCCCCCAGTGTTTTTATGTTTTCACTTTCGACTTTTACACCTCACAGTCTAAAAATCATAACACTTTTAATTTTGCACCTACAGACCTAAATGGCATCAATCATTTCACAACAAAATCTACAGCGAAACAAAAAAAAATAGTGGGGCAAAATTGAAAAAAAAAAAAAAAACATTTAGGTTTCTTTCACACTACAAAATTCTCAGTTTTTAAACATCCATATGAAGTTCAGTCTGAAAACTAGCTGAAAACGGCAGTAACACATCCTATACGTCCGTTAGAAAATCCCATTACAGTCTATGGGATTTTCTAATAGCTGTTTGAACCCGTTATAGTCCGTTATTAATATAACGTCCGTTCTGGAACTATTTCTGCCGTTACTATCTTTCATCACAAAATAACATCCATTATCAATTACGGACTATAACGGGTTCAAACGGCTATTAGAAAATCCCATAGACTATAATGAGATTTTCTAACGGACGTATAGGATTTTGTTACTGCCGTTTTCAGCTGGTTTTCAGACAGAACATCATATGGATGTTTAAAAACGGAGACTTTGGTAGTGTGAAAGTAGGTCCATACAATTAAAATGGTACCAAACATATAGGTTTTATTTTGTTTTACTTCTTTATAAATTTTTTTTTAACCTTTTGTACAAAAATTATCATGTTTAAAAATGTCCTCTTCAGACCCCTATAACTTTTTTATTTTTCTGTATACGAGGGTGTGAGGGCTAATTTTTTGCTCCATGGTCTGTTTTTTTCGGTACCATTTTTGTTTTGATGGGACTTTTTGATTGCTTTTTATAAAAAATTTTAGGGTATACAAAGTGACCAAAAATATGCAATTCTGGACTTTGGTATTTTTTCACGTATTCGTCATTGACCGTGAGGTTTAATTAACGTTATATTTATATAGTTTGGACATTTACGCACACTGCAATACCACATATGTTTATTTTTGTTTACATATATATTTTTTAACTCCTTAACGACACAGGAAGTATATTGACGTCCTGCGCCGTCTCCCACGATAGGAGCAGTTGAGAGGTGATAACACTGATCAATGCCATGTTAATGCATGGCAGTGATCAGTGTAGGAAATCAGTGTGGGCTATGGGGGGCTATAACATAGCAAAAAAAAATAAAATGAAAGTGTTAATAAATGTGATTTAACCCCTTCCCTAATAAAAATCTGAATCACCCACTTTTCCAATAAAAAAAAACGATGTAAATAAAAATAAATATAAACATATGTGGTAATGCCGCGTGCGTAAATGTCCAAACTATAAAAATATATTGTTAATTAAACCGCACTGTCAATGTTGTACACGTAAAAAAAATTCAAAATTCCAAAATAGTGTATTTTTGGTCACTTTTTATACCATTAAAAAATGAATAAAAAGGGATGAAAAAGTCCAATCAAAACAAAAATAGTACCGATAAAAACTTCAGATCACGGCGCAAAAAATGAGCCCTCATAACGCCCTGCTGGTGGAAAAATTAAAAAGTTATAGGGGTCAGAAGAGAACATTTTTAAACGTATACATTTTCCTGCATGTAGTTATGATTTTTTCCATTAGTGCGACAAGATCAAACCTATATAAGTAGGGTATCATTTTAACCCCTTCAGGACCAAGCCCATTTTGGCCTTAAGGACCAGAGCGTTTTTTGCACATCTGACCACTGTCACTTTAAACATTAATAACTCTGGAATGCTTTTAGTTATCATTCTGATTCCGAGATTGTTTTTTCGTGACATATTCTACTTTAACATGGTGGTAAATTTTTGTGGTAACTTGCATCCTTTCCTTGTGAAAAATCCTAAAATTTGGTGAAAAATTTGAAAATTTTGCATTTTTCTAACTTTGAAGCACTCTGCTTGTAAGGAAAATGTATATTACAAATAAAAAAAAATTTTATTCACATATACAATATGTCTACTTTATGTTTGCATCATAAAAGTGACGAGTTTTTACTTTTGGAAGACACCAGAGGGCTTCAAAGTTCAGCAGCAATTTTCCAATTTTCACAAAATTTTCAATTTCACTATTTTTCAGGGACCAGTTCAGGTTTGAAGTGGATTTGAAGGGTCTTATTAGAAATACCCCACAAAAGACCCCATTATAAAAACTGCACCCCCCAAAGTATTCAAAATGACATTCAGTCATCATTTTAACCCTTTAGCTGTTTCACAGGAATAGAAGCAAAGTGAAGGAGAAAATTCACAATCTTCATTTTTTACACTCGCATGTTCTTGTAGACCCAATTTTTTAATTTTTACAAGGGGTAAAAGGAGAAAATGTATACTTATATTTGTAGCCTGATTTCTCTCGAGTAAGCACATACCTCATATGTCTATGTAAAGTGTTCGGCGGGTACAGTAGAGGGCTCAGAAGGGAAAGAGCGATAAGGGGATTTTGGAGAGTACGTTTTTCTGAAATGGTTTTTGGGGGGCATGTTGCATTTAGGAAGCCCCTATGGTGCCAGAACAGCAAAAAACCCTCACATGGCATACCATTTTGGAAACTAGACCCCTTGAGGAACATAACAAGGAATAAAGTGAGCCTTAATACCCCACAGGTGTTTCACGACTTTTGCATATGTAAAAAAAATTTTTTTTTTTCACTAAAATGTGTGTTTCCCCCCAAATTTCAAATTTTTCCAAGGGTTAATAGCAGGAAATACCCCCCAATATTTGTAACCCCTTCTCTTCTGAGTATGGAGGTACCCCATAAGTTGACCTGAAGTGCACTATGGGCGAACTACAATGCTCAGAAGAGAAGGAGTCATATTTGGCTTTTTGAGAGCAAATTTTGCTCGGGGGGCATGTCGCATTTAGGAAGCCCCTATGGTGCCAGAACAGCAAAAAATACCCACATGGCATACCATTTTGGAAACTAGACCCCTTGAGGAATGTAATAAGGAATAAAGTGAGCCTTATTACCCCACAGGTGTTTCACGACTTTTGCATATGTAAAAAAAAAAAAAAAAATTTCCACTAAAATGTGTGTTTCCCCCCTAATTTCACCTTTTTGCAAGGGTTAATAGCAGAAAATACCCCCCAAAATTTGTAACCCCATCTCTTCTGAGTATGGAGGTACCCCATAAGTTGACCTGAAGTGCACTATGGGCGAACTACAATGCTCAGAAGAGAAGGAGTCATATTTGGCTTTTTGAGAGCAAATTTTGCTCGGGGAGCATGTCGCATTTAGGAAGCCCCTAAGGTGTCAGAACAGCAAAAAAAAAACACACATGGCATACCATTTTGGAAACTAGACCCCTTGAGGAACGTAACAAGGGGTACAGTGAGCATTTGCCCCCCACCGGTGTCTGACAGATCTTTGGAAAAGTGGGCTGTACAAGTTTTCATTTTCATGGACCACTGTTCCAAAGATCCGTCAGACACCTGTGGGGGGTAAATTCTCACTGCACCCCTCATTACATTCCGTGAGGGGTGTCGTTTCCGAAATGGGGTCACATGTGGGGTTTTGGTTTTTTTGCGTTTGTCAAAACCGCTGTAACAATCAGCCACCCTTGTACAAATCACCTCAAATGTACATGGTGCGCTCTCCCTTCTGGGCCTTGTTGTGCGCCCCCAGAGCACTTTGCGCTCACATATGGGGTACCTCCATAGTCGGGAGAAATTGCGTTACAAATTTTGGGGGGCTTTTTTCCCTTTTACCTCTTGTGAAAATGTAAAGTATAGGGCAACATCAGCATGTTAGTGTAAAAAAGAAAAAATTTTTACACTAACATTCTGGTGTAGACCCCAACATTTCCTTTTCATGAAGGGTTAAAGAAGAAAAAGCCCCCCAAACCTTGTAACGCAATTTCTCCCGAGTACAGCGATACCCCATATGTCGCCCTAAACTGTTGCCCTGAAATACGACAGGGCTCCAAAGTGAGAGCGCCATGTGCATTTGAGGCCTAAATGAGGGATTTGCATAGGGGTGGACATAGGGGTATTCTACGCCAGTGATTCCCAAACAGGGTGCCTCCAGCTGTTGCAAAACTCCCAGCATGCCTGGACAGTCAACGGCTGTCCGACAATACTGGGAGTTGTTGTTTTTCAACAGCTGGAGGCTCTGCTTTGGAAACAGTGGTGTACTGGACGTTCTTATTGGGGGAGGGGGGCTGTGTAAGGGTATGTGTATATGTAGTGTTTTTAACTTTTTATTTTATTTTGTGTTAGTGTAGTGTTTTTAGGGTACAGTCACATGGGCGGGGGATTACAGCGAGTTTCCCAGCGCAAAATTTGCTGCATCTCAAGATGCGAGAAACCCACTGTAAAAGCCTCGCCCATGTGAATGTACCCTGTACATTCACGGGGGTGGCGGGGCGGGGGGGGGCTTGCATCAGCTGTTGCAAAACCACAACTCCCAGCATGCATGGTCTGTTAGTGCATGCTGGGAGTCATAGTTTTGCAACAGCTGGAGGCACACAGGTTAGGAAACACTGAGTTAGAAACAGACAATGTTTCCCAACCAGTGTGTCTCCAGTTGTTGCAAAACTACAACTCCCAGCATGCCCAGACAGCTGAAGGGCATGCTGGGAGTTGTAGTTCGGCAACATCTGAAGGGCCAGATGTTGCTGAACTAAAACTCCCAGCATGCCTGGACAGTCAGTGCATACTGGGAGTTGTAGTTTTGCAACAGCTGGAAGAGCACAGATTGGAGACCATTATACAATGGTCTCCAAACTGGGGCCCTCCAGATGTTGCAAAACTACAACTCCCAGCATGCATGGTCTTTTAGTGCATGCTGGGAGTTATAGTTTTGCAACAGCTGGAGGCACACAGGTTAGGAAACACTGAGTTAGAAACAATGTTTCCCAACCAGTGTGTCTCCAGCTGTTGCAAAACTACAACTCCCAGCATGCCCAGACAGCTGAAGGGCATGCTGGGAGTTGTAGTTCGGCAACATCTGAAGGGCCAGATGTTGCTTAACTAAAACTCCCAGCATGCCTGGACAGTCAGTGCATGCTGGGAGTTGTAGTTTTGCAACAGCTGGAAGAGCACAGATTGGAGACCATTATACAATGGTCTCCAAACTGGGGCCCTCCAGATGTTGCAAAACTACAACTCCCAGCATGCCCAGACAGCCAAAGGCTGTCTAGGCATGCTGGGAGTTGTAATTTTCAGACTCCTAGAAGCAGCAGTGAAGATCTTCACTGCTGCCTCTGAGGACTACATACTTACCTGCTGGTCCCGTCGCTGCTCCTCCACGTGGCCGGTCCTGCCGCTGCTCCTCGGTCCTGCCGCTGCTCCAGGTAAGTCCGCCGGTCCCCACGTGTTCCCCCCGTGTGCCGCAGGTCCCCGCGAGCCCCTGCAGCCTTCGTCCCCCGTTCTGCCCGACTTCCAGGGGCGGGCAGTGCGGGGGATCTGAACTTTCACCCCAGATCACTGTGATTGGTCCACAGGTCCTGGGGGTGAAGCAGAAGTTGTCCCCTGCTGGAAACAGCGGGACTTCTGCCAGTTAACCCGTGCGATGCTGCGCATCGCCGGGTTAACTGCATGTCATTTATAAACGCCGGGATGCGCGAACGCACTGCACAACCCGGCGTTTATATATGACATTCTGCGGGAACGGGTTAACCGTATGGACCGAGTACAGAATAATGATAAGGTGTCATTTTTACTGAAATATGCACTATGTAGAAACAGAAGCCCCCAAAAGTTACAAAATGGCATTTTTTCTTCGATTTTGTGGCACAATGATTTTTTTTCCTGTTTCGCCGTGGATTTTTGGGTAAAATTACTAATGTCACTGCAAAGTAGAATTGGTGGAGCAAAAAATAAGCCATAATATGGATTTTTAGGTGGAAAATTGAAAGGGTTATGATTTTTAAAAGGTAAGTAGAAAAAAACAAAAATGCAAAAACTGAAAAACCCTGCATCCTTAAGGGGTTAAATGCAATCATCAGATTGCATACACGCCATAGCATAGCATTGATCAGCGTTATTGGTACTCCATTGCTCCAGCCTACTGAGGCTGACTGGAGCCAGGCAGAACTGACCGGGCGGCGAGGAGGCATGTAAGGGCCCTCCCGCCGTCCTCTCAGCTTATCGGGACATCGCGATTTCCCTGCGATGATCCCGATCAGCCCCGATAAGCTGCTGGGAGTGTATTTTTGCATTTTTGATGCCGCAATCAACTTTGCTGCATCTAATGGGTTAATGCCGGGCATCAGCCCGATCGCAGATGTCCGGCAATAGCCAGGACGTACATTTACGGCACTCGTCGTTAAGGGGTTAAAGGGATACTCGGGTTGAAAACTTTTCTTTTTTTAAATCAACTTGTACAGATTTGTAAATTTCTTCTTTAAAAAAAATCTTAATCCTCCCAGTACTTATTAGCTGCTGAATACTACAGAGAAAATTATTTTCTTTTTGGAACACAGTGCTCTCTGCTGACATCACGAGCACAGTGCTCTCTGCTGACATCTCTGTCCATTTTAGGAACTTTTCAGAGCAGCATATGTTTGCTATGGGGATTTTCTCCTACTCTGGACAGTTCTTAAACTGGACAGAGATGTCAGCAGAGAGCACTGTGATCGTGATGTCAGCAGAGGGCTCTGTGTTCCAAAAAGAAAATAATTTCCTCTGTAGTATTCAGCAGCTAATAAGTACTGGAAGGATTAAGATTTTTTAATAGAAGTAATTTACACATCTGTTTAACTTTCTGGCACCAGTTGATAAAAAAAAAAAAAAAAAAGTTTTCCACCAGAGTACCCCTTTAACAGTTATTTTTATCCGTTGTCTGCTTGCTTTATGCAGCCTTCCTTTGTGATATGCACTGTTACCCAAATTATTACATCTGTATCCCCTAAATACATATGTACCGTGTTTCCCCCAAACATACCTACCCTGAAAATAAGCCCTAGCTGGATTATCGGGGTGGGCTGCAATATAAGCCCTACCTCGAAAATAAGACCTAGGCTGCAAGTATTAAAAAACAAACTTTAACTTACCTTCGTCCTCCGTTCCCCCATTGCTAAGGAACCGGCCTCACTGTTCTCCGCTGCTCTTGCTGCTTCCTGGTGTTGGGACGTCTCAGAGCCTTCAGCCTATCACCGGCCGCAGCGATGTCCCGCCTCGGCCGATGATAGGCTGAGCGCATTGTCATGTAAGGAGCCGGCCGGCTTCTTACATGACAGTGGGCTCAGCCTCTATCATCGGCAGAGGTGGGACATCGCTGCGGCCGGTGATAGGCTGAAGGCTCTGTGACGTTCCCATCCCCAGGAAGCAGCAAGAACAGCGGAGGGACCATGAGGCCGGTTCCTTAGCAACGGGGGCACGGAGGACGAAGGTAAGTTAAAGTTTGTTTTTTAATAATTGCAGCCCGGGCACAGGAATACAAAGTACAGCGCAGCGGCTGATACTTATTTGGCAGGGGGGGAGAGAAGCAGCGCTCGCGGGTGGCATACGGTACGATTAGTCCCCCTATGTGGGGTGCAGCGCTGGGCTGATAAACCGGCGGGGGGGGGGGATCTTGGGGGGCAATGTATGTTGTTCAATGTACACACCGTAAATAAGCCCTACCCTGAAAATAAGCCCTAGTGTGTTTTTGTGACTAAATGAATAAAAGACTCGGTCTTATTTTCGGAGAAACACGGTATATTGATTTTGAGTATACCCCTCATTTTTTCTATTCTGATTTCTACTTTGCCTATTACCCATTTTATATTGTGTGTATTTTTTTATGTATGTCTAATGAAGTTGAATTGATAATGTGTATTACACTTATTGTTATCTTGTGGCCTATTTTTTTGGTGGTGATTATTGTGGTGACCATAGGTAACAGATCTTAGAGCCATCTTCTTTTTGGTGATTAAAACAAAGAATAGGTTCAACACACAGAAACAGATGCAAATCTTTCCTTTGTAGTTTTCTCTACGTTCCATTCCTAGCTAACATTGCGCTGACTAAATACTGACAAATACACTATGTGGGAACCCAGCCTAATGGCTCTTCTGAATACAGTGACCCCCCCGACCTACGATGGCCCCGACATACGAAAATTTCAACATATGATGGCCTCTCAGAGGCCATCGCATGTGCAAGGCAGCATCAACATACAATGCTTTTGTATGTCGGGGCAATCGCATATATGGCTATCCGGCAGCGCAGACTGCTTCAACTGCCACCAGATAGCCATTTAAGGTGCCCCATGTGCTGCTCACCTGTCCCCGGCGCTCCAGATCGTTCTCTTCAGGATCCCCTGTATCGCCGTCGCTCCCCTTCGTCGTCATCACGTCGCCGCTCACACCGTCCTGTCATCCAATAGGAGCAGTGTGCGCAGCAACATGATGACTGCCATGAAGAGCGATGATCCCAGGCAGCAGAGATGGTCCGGAGCGGTGGGGACACCCCGGGGACGCGGCGACAGTGATGGAGGGCGACACCCAGGGTAGCGGTGACGGTCCGGAGCGGCGGGGACTGAGTATAACTTCCTATACTTTTCAATGCACGGATCCCTCAACATACGATGGTTTCAACTAACAATGGTTCATTTGGAATGAATTCCCATGGTATGTGGAGGGACCACTGTATATTTAAGAACTAGCGCCTAATGTGCCCTCATATTAAGTACCTTTGTTGCTTTACATAATGGAGTTTGTTATCACTTTGAAGGGTTTCATGGCAATGGCCAAATTTAGGACACTACTGCTGTTTTGTACTTATATATTGAACTGTGCTATATATGATATTTGCAAAGAATTACAAATAGTCTTCATTGGTTTAATTCAAATTCTTTTGGAAGAGACATACACTGTATGTCTGTTCTTTACAACAAGTAACTTTAAGACCTTGCTAATATATATTCTTTGACACAGTGTGAGCACTATATATGTGGGAATATATTGGTTCCTTGTAAAAGCATCACAGTTTCATAAACTGTCATTTCACAGTCAACAGCAGGTTGACAGGAACACGTGGGATTGTACTAACAGAGGACACTGATTATACAGCACTTTAAATGTCATTCCCAAAAAGATTTTTCAATCATACAAATAATAACCAATTTAGAGAATTCATAATTGGTATCATGTTGAGATCAGAGGAACAACTCATAACTAATCGCACAAGAGAATTGTTCTGAATGTTTGTTATTTTTATATATTTTATTCTAAGAAGTTGAGTTTGGTTACCCAGACAAAATGTTTCTCAAGACTTCTGTCATTTTTCTAAATCACACTTCCAATTGCAGCGATGTCTGCTTCAGATGATGTCCTTTTATCACGTCTTGTTGTAGTGTCCCAGTACAACTGTTTCAGCTACTATCCACAAGAAGTTGTCGTTTGCAAGAAAGTAAACGTTTTACAGATGGCATAATTGTGTATGAGGCACTGGAAGTTTATTGCAAATGTATTTATGTGCCTTGCACCACTTTAACTACATAAACTTGGGGGAAATAAGAGTGTCAAGTGCTAATATTTCTGTACACAGATGAATTGTGCTTTGGTCACATGATCCTTCTAATCAATCATTGGAGGAGAATTCCTTAGTTCAACCTCCTCTCCCAGGAGAAGGAGTGGACCCAAAACCTGTTATAACAAAACTAGGTCTGGATTTTGCCAGATCAACATCTCCTGACTCTCTGCCATTGCTCTATTCCACACCTATTAGTTATAACACTGGTGTGGTTAAGCTTTAGATTCTGTACCCACACATTTTTCTGCAAAAAGTCATGAACATGTATAAAAGTATACAGTGGGGAACAAAGTATGTAGTCAGCCACCAATTGTGCAAGTTCTCCCACTTAAAATATGAGAGAGGCCTGTAATTTTCATCATAGGTATACCTCAACTATGAGAGACATAATGAGAAAAAAAATCACATTGTCTGATTTTTAAAGAATTTATTTGCAAATTATGGTGGAAAATAAGTGTTTGGTCAATAACAGAAGTTCATCTCAATACTTTGTCATATACCCTTTGTTGGCAATGACAGAAATCAAACGTAAGTCTTCTCAAGGTTTTCACACACTGTTGCTGGTATTTTGGCCCATTCCTCCATGCAGATCTCCTCTAGAGCAGTGATGTTTTGGGGCTGTCGCTGGGCAACACAGACTTTCAACTCCCTCCAAAGGTTTTCTATGGGGTTGAGATCTGAAGACTGGCTAGGCCACTCCAGGACCTTGAAATGCTTCTTATGATGCCACTCATTCGTTGCCCGGGCGGTGTGTTTGGGATCATTGTCATGCTGAAAGACCCAACTACATTTCATCTTCAATGCCCTTGCTGATGGAAGGAGGTTTTCATTCAAAATCTTATGATACATGACCCCATTCATTCTTTCCTTTACACAGATCAGTCGTCCTGGTCCTGTGGCAGAAAAAACAGCCCCAAAGCATGATGTTTCCACCCCCATGCGTCACAGTAGGTATGGTGTTCTTTGGATGCATTATTTCCCCTCCAAACCCAACGAGTTGAGTTTTTACCAAATTTTACCATATTTTGGTTTCATCTGACCATACGACATTCTCCCAATTCTCTTCTGGATCCTCCAAATGCTTTCTAGCAAACTTCAGATGGGCCCGGACATGCACTGGCTTTAGCAGGGGGACACGTCTGGCACTGAATGATTTGAGTCCCTGGCGGCGTAGTGTGTTACTGATGGTAGCCTTTGTTGCTTTGGTCCCAGCTCTCTACAGGTCATTCACTAGGTTCCCCCATGTGGTTCTGGGATTTCTGCTCACTGTTCTTGTGATCATTTTGACACCATGAGGTGAGATCTTGCGTGGAGCCCCAGATCGAGAGAGATTATCAGTGGTCTTGTATGTCTTCAATTTTCTAATAATTGCTCCCACAGTTCATTTTTTCATACCAAACTGCTTGCCTATTGCAGATTCAGTTTCCCCAGCCTGGTGCAGGTCTACAATTTTGTTTCAGGTTCCTTCGACAGCTCTTTGGTATTGGCGATGGTGGAGTTTGGAGTGTGACTGTTTGAGGTTGTGGACAGGGGTCTTTTATACTGATAACAAGTTCAAACAGGTGCCATTAATACAGGTAACGAGTGGAGGACAGAGGAGACTCTTAAAGAAGAAGTTACAGGTCTGTGAGAGCCATAGATCTTGCTTGTTTGTAGGTGACCAAGTACTTATTTTCCACCATAATTTGCAAATAAATTCTTTAAAAATCAGACAATGTGATTTTATGGATTTTTTTCTCATTCCTATGATAAAAATTACAGGCCTCTCTCATCTTTTTAAGTGGGAGAAGTTTGGAGTGCCCTATAAAAAATATTCCATTAGAAACACTTCCCTGCAGTAGATGTCATGTTACTTGACTCATATATTGCTATTCTGACACCTATTAAAGGGGTACTCCGCCCCTGGCATCTTATCCCCTATCCAAAGGATAGGGGATAAGATGTCAGATCGCCGCGGTCCCGCTGCTGGGGACCCCGGGGATCGCCGCTGTGGCACCCCGCCATCATTACTGCACAGAGCGAGTTCGCTCTGTGCGTAATGACGGGCGATACAGGGGACGGAGCAGCGTGAAGTTATGGCTCCGCCCCTCATGACATCACGGCCCGTCCCCTTAATGCAAGTCTATGGCAGGGGGCGTGACGACCGCCACGCCCCCTCCCATAGACTTGTATTGACGGGGCGGCCTGTGATGTCACGAGGGGCGGAGCCGTGATGTAACGAGGCTCCGGCCCCTGTATTGTTATTACGTGCAGAGCGATCTCCCTCTGCGCAGTAATGATAGCGGGGTGCTGCAGCGGCGATCCCCGGGGTCCCCAGCAGCGGGACCCCGGCGATCTGAAATCTTATCCACTATCCTTTGGATAGGGGATAAGATGTCTAGGGGCGGAGTACCCCTTTAACATTAGAACATTATGTGGTATGGGGACTTTTGTACCACATTTTGGTTAAAAATATCCTGTTGATTTTGTTTATACAGGTCTCCTACAAATATTTTCGTCTCCATCGTCAGATACTACAAACACTGAGGGAAATTTACTAAAACCATCTAATATTTGGACAATGTAAACTTAGATAGTGGATTCAGGCAGAGAGATCGGCACTTCAACCCCAATATATCAATACAAGTCCTCCCACAACTGACTGTTTAAAATCATCAGGTCCCTTGTGCTTGATCCCGTATCAATTTGGGGGTGCTAGTACCCCAATAGCAAAGCATCCATAAAGCATAAGTCCATAGAAGTAATGGGCAGCGCTCACCATGTACAGGTAAAAATCTTTCTATATTTTTCAAGGTGCAACATCACAGTTGCAAAGCAGATACAACGGACTAGAACTTGAACTAATATGATGTCCAGTCCGTTGTATCTGCTTTGCATCTGTGATGTTGCTCCTTAAAAAATAAAGAAGGATTTTTACCCGTACGTACTTGGTGAGTGCTGCCAGTTACCTCTATGGATTTATGCAAATTTAGATAGACAGCCTTAAAAGGTATGTCAATTTATCAGAGTGGCTGTGGCTGTTTGCTAAATCTAGTGCATCTGTAGAGTGTCTAGTCCAGTGATTCCCAACCGCGGTGCCGCGTGCCGTTCAGCACTGCCCGTGGTGCCGCGGGATTTTGCCGCGATTTTTTAATTTTTTATTATTATTATTTTTTTAAATGTCCCGCCCCGGCCTGATGGCGCAGGGGGGAAGGGGAGTCTGCGTGCGCAGTGCACGCACAGCGTCCCCCTGCATCTCCTGCGTCTCCTGTGTTCCCCTCCGTCCCCTGCGTCTCCCGTGTCCCCCGTGTTCCCCCTCCTTCCTCCTCTGTTCCCTGTGTCCCCCGCGTCCCCCTCCTTCACCCTCCGTCTCCTGCGTCTCCCTCCGTCCCCCCCTCTCCGTTATGGCGCAGTGAGCCGAAAATGGTGCCCTGGGGCGGAACGAGCTGCACCTGCGCCGGACTCCCGTGCCTGCTGTGGAACTGCAAGCTGCACGGGCCGGCTTGCTTAAGGTACCGTACCCTTTCCACCCCTCTGTTCACCTTCTCAACCCTGTCTAAACCCCGCTCCGTCACCCAGGTCCACCCTCTACCCCCCCGTCACTCATATCCACCCCCCCCTGTCAGCCATGTCCGCCTTGTCCACCTCCCTGTCCATCTCTATCACCCATGTCCACCCCCCCTGTCACCCATGTAATCCCTCCCTTTCACCCATGTCCACCCACCCTGTCACCCATGTCCACCCACCCTGTCACCCATGTCCACACCCCCCTGTCACCCATGTCTACCCCCCCCCTGTCACCCATGTCTACCCCCCCCTGTCACCCATGTCTACCCCCCCTATCACCCATGTCTACCCCCCCTGTCACCGATGTCTACCCTCCCCCTGTCACCCATGTCCACCCTCCCCCTGTCACCCATGTCCACCCTCCCCCTGTCACCCATGTCCACCCTCCCCCTGTCACCCATGTCCACCCTCCCCCTGTCACCCATGTCCACCCTCCCTGTCACTCATGTCCACACCCCCCTGTCACCCATGTCACCTTCCTGTCACCCATGTCCACCCCCCCATCACTCATGTCCACCCCCTCTCACACATGTCCCCCCACCTATCATCCCCGTCACCCATGTCCACCCTCCTATCACCCATGTCCACCCCCTTTCACACATGTCCCCCCTCCTATCATCCCAGTCACCCATGTCCACCCTCCTGTCATCCATGTCTGCCTTGTCCACCCCCCTGTCCATCCCTGTCACTCATGTTTACCCCCCTGTCTACCCCTGTAGTCTATCCTGTCACCCAGGTCCACCCTCCTGTTCACCCATCTGTCCCTTTGTCACCCCAGTCCACCCCTCTATGTCACTCCTGTCCCTCTATTACCCCCTTGTCCACCCCTCTGACCCCCTGTCACCCATGTCCACCCCCCCTGTCACCCATGTCCACCCCCCCTGTCACCCATGTCCACCCCCCCTGTCACCCATGTCCACCCTCCCTGTCACGCATGTCCACCCTCCCTGTCACTCATGTCCACCTTCCTGTCACCCATGTCCACCCCCCCTGTCACTCATGTCACCCATCCGTCCCTTTGTCACCCTTGTCCACCCCTCTGACCCCCTGTCTCCCATGTCTACTCTCCTGTCATCCATGTCCACCCCCATCCAACCCTCTGTCACCCCTGCCCATCCCTGTCACCCATGTTCACCCTCCATTGTCCACCCTTCTGATCACATCCTTGTCACCCATGTCCACCCCCTATTCACCCCCCTGTCACCCATGTCCACCCCCCCCTGTCACCCATGTCCACCCCCCCTGTCACCCATGTCCACCCCCCCTGTCACCCATGTCCACCCCCCTGTCACCCATGTCCACCCCCCCTGTCACCCATGCCCACCCCCCCCGTCACCCATGTCGACCCTTCCCTGTCACCCATGTCCACCCTTCCCTGTCACCCATGTCCACCCCCCTGTCACCCATCTCCACCCCCCCCAGTCACCCATGTTACCCATGTTCACCTTCCTGTCACCCATGTCCACCCCCCATCACTCATGTCCACCCGCACTAACACATGTTCCCCCACCTATCATCCCCGTCACCCATGTCCACCCCCCCTCTCACCCATGTCCACCCTCCTGTCATCCATGTCTGCCTTGTCCACTCCCCATGTCCACCCTCCTGTCATCCATGTCCACCCCCTCTCACACATGTCCCCCCACCTATCACCCATGTTCACCTTCTTGTCACCCATGTCCACCCCCTCTCACACATGTCCCCCCACCTATCATCCCAGTCACCCATGTCCACCCTCCTGTCATCCATGTCTGCCTTGTCCACCCCCCTGTCCATCCCTGTCACTCATGTTTACCCCCCTGTCTACCCCCGTAGTCTACTCTGTCACCCATGTCCACCCTCCTGTTCACCCATCTGTCCCTTTGTTACCCCAGTCCACCCCTCTGTCACTCCTGTCCCTCTTTTACCCCCTTGTCCACCCCTCTGACCCCCTGTCCACCCTCCTGTCACCCATGTCCACCCTCCTGTTCACCCATCTGTCCCTTTGTTACCCCAGTCCACCCCTCTGTCACTCCTGTCCCTCTTTTACCCCCTTGTCCACCCCTCTGACCCCCTTGTCCACCCTCCTGTCACCCATGTCCACTTCCTGTCCACCCCTCTGTCACCCCTATGCTCTGTCACCCATGTTCACTCTTCTACACCCATCTATCACCCTTGTACACCTCCCTACACCCCTCTGTACACTCCTCTACACTCCTCTGTCACCCATGTACACTTCTCTACAACCCTCTGTCATCCATGTACACTTCTCTACACCCCTCTGTCACCCATGTACACTCCTCTACACCCCTCTGTCACCCATGTACACCCCTCTACACCTCTGTCCCCCATGTACACTCCTCTACACCCCTCTGTCACCCATGTACACTCCTCTACACCCCTCTGTCCCCCATGTACACTCCTCTATACCCCTCTGTCCCCATGTACACTCCTCTATACCCCTCTGTCACCCATGTACACTCCTCTACACCACTCTGTACACTCCTCTACACCCCTGTCACCCATGTACGCTCCTCTACACCCCTTTCACCCATGTATGCTCCTCTACACCCCTGTTACCCATGTACACTCTTCTGCACCCCTCTGTCACCCATGTACACTCTTCTGCACCCCTCTGTCACCCATGTACACTCCTCTATACCCCTCTGTCACCCATGTACACTCCTCTATACCCCTTTGTCACCCATGTACACTCCTCTACACCCCTCTGTCACACATGTACACCCATCTGTCACCCATGTACACTCCTCTACACCCCTTTGTACACTCCTCAACACCACTCTGTACACTCCTCTACACCCCTGTCACCCATGTACGCTCCTCTACACCCCTTTCACCCATGTATGCTCCTCTACACCCCTGTCACCCATGTACACTCTTCTGCACCCCTCTGTCACCCATGTACACTCTTCTGCACTCCTCTGTCACCCATGTACACTCTTCTGCACCCCTCTGTCACCCATGTACACTCCTCTATACCCCTCTGTCACCCATGTACACTCCTCTACACCCCTGTCACCCATGTACGCTCTTCTGCACTCCTCTGTCACCCATGTACACTCTTCTGCACTCCTCTGTCACCCATGTACACTCTTCTGCACCCCTCTGTCACCCATGTACACTCTTCTGCACTCCTCTGTCACCCATGTACACTCTTCTGCACCCCTCTGTCACCCATGTACACTCCTCTACACCCCTCTGTACACTCCTCTACACCCCTCTGTCACCCATGTACACTCCTCTACACCCCTCTGTCACCCATGTACACTCCTCTACACCCCTGTCACCCATGTACACTCCTCTACACCCCTGTCACCCATATATGCTCCTCTACACCCCTGTCACCCATGTACGCTCCTCTACACCCCTGTCACCCATGTACGCTCCTCTACACCCCCTGTCACCCATGTGCACCCCTCTGTCACCCATGTACACTCCTCTAACCCCCTGTCACCCATGTACACCCCCTGTCACCCATGTACACTCCTTTACACCCCTCTGTCCCCCATGTACACCGATCTGTCACCCATGTACACTCCTCTACACCCCTCTGTCACCCATGTACACCCATCTGTCACCCATGTACACTCCTCTATACCCCTCTGTCACTCATGTACACTCCTCTATGCCCCTCTGTCACCCATGTACACCCATCTGTCACCCATGTACACTCCTCTACACCCCTCTGTCACCCATGTACACCCATCTGTCACCCATGTACACTCCTCTACACCCCTCTGTCACCCATGTACACTCCTCTACACCCCTGTCACTCATGTACACTCCTCTATACCCCCATGTACACTCCTCTACACCCATGTACACCCATCTGTCACCCATGTACACTCCTCTACACCCCTCTGTCACCCATGTACACTCCTCTACACCCCTGTCACTCATGTACACTCCTCTATACCCCCATGTACACTCCTCTACACCCATGTACACCCATCTGTCACCCATGTACACTCCTCTACACCCATCTGTCACCCATGTACGCTCCTCTACACCCCTGTCACCCATGTACGCTCCTCTATACCCCTGTCACCCATGTACGCTCCTCTACACCCCTTTGAACGCTCCTCTACACCCCTCTGTCACCCATGTACGCTCCTCTACACCCCTCTGTCACCCATGTACGCTCCTCTACACCCCTGTCACCCATGTACACTCCTCTATACCCCTGTCACCCATGTACACTCCTCTACACCCCTCTGTACACTCCTCTACACCCCTCTAAACCCCTCTGTCACCCCTCTACACCCCTCTGTCACCCATGTCCACTCTTCTACACCCCTCTGTCACCCATGTAAAAAAAAAAAAAAAAGTTTGGCGCCTAATAGGTTTGTTTTGCAGGTTTAAAGGTGAAGAATTGTGTTTGGAAGAAATCGTGATGATGGCCCAGACCAGATGGAGAAGAGAAGGCAACGATGCAAATTAGAGAAGACGTCATTGGTGAGTTGCTGTATAAAGCAACACTTTAAACTACATAAATAGATATAGTGGATTGCGTTTTTTACCGTTTTTCCTGTTTTTTTTTCTTGCTTGTCAACCTCGGTAGCGGTGCCCCGAGGAAAAAAATTTTTCCGAGGTGTGCCCCGTCCCGAAAAAGGTTGAGAAACACTGGTCTAGTCTAAGTCCATACCAACTATAAATCACTTTCTTTACTTTTATGATGATTTTTTATGTTATAGGTAACATTTTAGGTCATTCCTATATCTACAGTCATCTAGCCACTAAATACAACAGTAAATTACAGTGACTGCTCTGATTATTTTGTGAATGTGTTTTTCGCAGTAAAATAGAAATATTCTGACTTCTGTGGTGCTGCTATTTTGTGTCATAGCTCGAGAGGAGAGCATTAAAGCTGCAGGGAAGTTTGCACTACTGGTGCGTCAGGGTTTCCATGACAACTTGTTGCTCCAGTGCAGATAAGACATTCAACGTAGCCCAATGCGAGATTGCTAAAGGACTAAGAATATACTGCTGGTAAAATACTACGTTGAGATATCTATAAGGATGGTGGCGGTTGGAAATTAGCTGCTTGAAGCTGAAATCAATGGGGGATCACGGGAAGTAAAGGGTAAAGGAAAGACAGAGAAAAAAGAATATGTGTGACATTTGCCGATCTTGCAAGGAATTCACTTTTTAGACTGATTTAAATCAAAATTATCTTATATGTATAGTAGCAACATTCCAAAAATCAAGTACCAGTTTATAATATTTCCAAATACTTAAAATCTCTGTCACTTATATATTATTTTTATTAATTATTTTATTCTCAAAAATAAAATAATTATTTCTGAAAAGATGTTTGAAACTCAACTTATACTTAAAGGGGAAATCTTAAAGGGGAAATCTAGTCAAGATGACTTTGGTTAAACGGTAAGAACTTCACATATTTAGGATTTGACGTGGATTCCTCCTCAACAATTCAAGTATGGCAATTTTCTGCACTCAGTTGAATGGTGTTCAGACCAAGGAAACAAATAATTGCATGCCACTTCTTTCCCAATGAATGACTTGGGCTAATCCCTGTGTGGATCTGTCACCCCTATGCTCTGTCACCCATGTTCACTCTTCTACACCCATCTATCACCCTTGTACACCTCCCTACACCCCTCTGTACACTCCTCTACACCCCTCTGTCACCCATGTACACTTCTCTACAACCCTCTGTCATCCATGTACACTTCTCTACACCCCTCTGTCACCCATGTACACTCCTCTACACCCCTCTGTCACCCATGTACACCCCTCTACACCTCTGTCCCCCATGTACACTCCTCTACACCCCTCTGTCACCCATGTACACTCCTCTACACCCCTCTGTCCCCCATGTACACTCCTCTATACCCCTCTGTCCCCATGTACACTCCTCTATACCCCTCTGTCACCCATGTACACTCCTCTACACCACTCTGTACACTCCTCTACACCCCTGTCACCCATGTACGCTCCTCTACACCCCTTTCACCCATGTATGCTCCTCTACACCCCTGTTACCCATGTACACACTTCTGCACCCCTCTGTCACCCATGTACACTCTTCTGCACCCCTCTGTCACCCATGTACACTCCTCTATACCCCTCTGTCACCCATGTACACTCCTCTATACCCCTTTGTCACCCATGTACACTCCTCTACACCCCTCTGTCACACATGTACACCCATCTGTCACCCATGTACACTCCTCTACACCCCTTTGTACACTCCTCAACACCACTCTGTACACTCCTCTACACCCCTGTCACCCATGTACGCTCCTCTACACCCCTTTCACCCATGTATGCTCCTCTACACCCCTGTCACCCATGTACACTCTTCTGCACCCCTCTGTCACCCATGTACACTCTTCTGCACTCCTCTGTCACCCATGTACACTCTTCTGCACCCCTCTGTCACCCATGTACACTCCTCTATACCCCTCTGTCACCCATGTACACTCCTCTACACCCCTGTCACCCATGTACGCTCTTCTGCACTCCTCTGTCACCCATGTACACTCTTCTGCACTCCTCTGTCACCCATGTACACTCTTCTGCACCCCTCTGTCACCCATGTACACTCTTCTGCACTCCTCTGTCACCCATGTACACTCTTCTGCACCCCTCTGTCACCCATGTACACTCCTCTACACCCCTCTGTACACTCCTCTACACCCCTCTGTCACCCATGTACACTCCTCTACACCCCTCTGTCACCCATGTACACTCCTCTACACCCCTGTCACCCATGTACACTCCTCTACACCCCTGTCACCCATATATGCTCCTCTACACCCCTGTCACCCATGTACGCTCCTCTACACCCCTGTCACCCATGTACGCTCCTCTACACCCCCTGTCACCCATGTGCACCCCTCTGTCACCCATGTACACTCCTCTAACCCCCTGTCACCCATGTACACCCCCTGTCACCCATGTACACTCCTTTACACCCCTCTGTCCCCCATGTACACCGATCTGTCACCCATGTACACTCCTCTACACCCCTCTGTCACCCATGTACACCCATCTGTCACCCATGTACACTCCTCTATACCCCTCTGTCACTCATGTACACTCCTCTATACCCCTCTGTCACCCATGTACACCCATCTGTCACCCATGTACACTCCTCTACACCCCTCTGTCACCCATGTACACCCATCTGTCACCCATGTACACTCCTCTACACCCCTCTGTCACCCATGTACACTCCTCTACACCCCTGTCACTCATGTACACTCCTCTATACCCCCATGTACACTCCTCTACACCCATGTACACCAATCTGTCACCCATGTACACTCCTCTACACCCCTCTGTCACCCATGTACACTCCTCTACACCCCTGTCACTCATGTACACTCCTCTATACCCCCATGTACACTCCTCTACACCCATGTACACCCATCTGTCACCCATGTACACTCCTCTACACCCATCTGTCACCCATGTACGCTCCTCTACACCCCTGTCACCCATATACGCTCCTCTATACCCCTGTCACCCATGTACGCTCCTCTACACCCCTTTGAACGCTCCTCTACACCCCTCTGTCACCCATGTACGCTCCTCTACACCCCTCTGTCACCCATGTACGCTCCTCTACACCCCTGTCACCCATGTACACTCCTCTATACCCCTGTCACCCATGTACACTCCTCTACACCCCTCTGTACACTCCTCTACACCCCTCTAAACCCCTCTGTCACCCCTCTACACCCCTCTGTCACCCATGTCCACTCTTCTACACCCCTCTGTCACCCATGTAAAAAAAAAAAAAAAAGTTTGGCGCCTAATAGGTTTGTTTTGCAGGTTTAAAGGTGAAGAATTGTGTTTGGAAGAAATCGTGATGATGGCCCAGACCAGATGGAGAAGAGAAGGCAACGATGCAAATTAGAGAAGACGTCATTGGTGAGTTGCTGTATAAAGCAACACTTTAAACTACATAAATAGATATAGTGGATTGCGTTTTTTACCGTTTTTCCTGTTTTTTTTTCTTGCTTGTCAACCTCGGTAGCGGTGCCCCGAGGAAAAAAATTTTTCCGAGGTGTGCCCCGTCCCGAAAAAGGTTGAGAAACACTGGTCTAGTCTAAGTCCATACCAACTATAAATCACTTTCTTTACTTTTATGATGATTTTTTATGTTATAGGTAACATTTTAGGTCATTCCTATATCTACAGTCATCTAGCCACTAAATACAACAGTAAATTACAGTGACTGCTCTGATTATTTTGTGAATGTGTTTTTCGCAGTAAAATAGAAATATTCTGACTTCTGTGGTGCTGCTATTTTGTGTCATAGCTCGAGAGGAGAGCATTAAAGCTGCAGGGAAGTTTGCACTACTGGTGCGTCAGGGTTTCCATGACAACTTGTTGCTCCAGTGCAGATAAGACATTCAACGTAGCCCAATGCGAGATTGCTAAAGGACTAAGAATATACTGCTGGTAAAATACTACGTTGAGATATCTATAAGGATGGTGGCGGTTGGAAATTAGCTGCTTGAAGCTGAAATCAATGGGGGATCACGGGAAGTAAAGGGTAAAGGAAAGACAGAGAAAAAAGAATATGTGTGACATTTGCCGATCTTGCAAGGAATTCACTTTTTAGACTGATTTAAATCAAAATTATCTTATATGTATAGTAGCAACATTCCAAAAATCAAGTACCAGTTTATAATATTTCCAAATACTTAAAATCTCTGTCACTTATATATTATTTTTATTAATTATTTTATTCTCAAAAATAAAATAATTATTTCTGAAAAGATGTTTGAAACTCAACTTATACTTAAAGGGGAAATCTTAAAGGGGAAATCTAGTCAAGATGACTTTGGTTAAACGGTAAGAACTTCACATATTTAGGATTTGACGTGGATTCCTCCTCAACAATTCAAGTATGGCAATTTTCTGCACTCAGTTGAATGGTGTTCAGACCAAGGAAACAAATAATTGCATGCCACTTCTTTCCCAATGAATGACTTGGGCTAATCCCTGTGTGGATCTGTCACCCCTATGCTCTGTCACCCATGTTCACTCTTCTACACCCATCTATCACCCTTGTACACCTCCCTACACCCCTCTGTACACTCCTCTACACCCCTCTGTCACCCATGTACACTTCTCTACAACCCTCTGTCATCCATGTACACTTCTCTACACCCCTCTGTCACCCATGTACACTCCTCTACACCCCTCTGTCACCCATGTACACCCCTCTACACCTCTGTCCCCCATGTACACTCCTCTACACCCCTCTGTCACCCATGTACACTCCTCTACACCCCTCTGTCCCCCATGTACACTCCTCTATACCCCTCTGTCCCCATGTACACTCCTCTATACCCCTCTGTCACCCATGTACACTCCTCTACACCACTCTGTACACTCCTCTACACCCCTGTCACCCATGTACGCTCCTCTACACCCCTTTCACCCATGTATGCTCCTCTACACCCCTGTTACCCATGTACACACTTCTGCACCCCTCTGTCACCCATGTACACTCTTCTGCACCCCTCTGTCACCCATGTACACTCCTCTATACCCCTCTGTCACCCATGTACACTCCTCTATACCCCTTTGTCACCCATGTACACTCCTCTACACCCCTCTGTCACACATGTACACCCATCTGTCACCCATGTACACTCCTCTACACCCCTTTGTACACTCCTCAACACCACTCTGTACACTCCTCTACACCCCTGTCACCCATGTACGCTCCTCTACACCCCTTTCACCCATGTATGCTCCTCTACACCCCTGTCACCCATGTACACTCTTCTGCACTCCTCTGTCACCCATGTACACTCTTCTGCACCCCTCTGTCACCCATGTACACTCCTCTATACCCCTCTGTCACCCATGTACACTCCTCTACACCCCTGTCACCCATGTACGCTCTTCTGCACTCCTCTGTCACCCATGTACACTCTTCTGCACTCCTCTGTCACCCATGTACACTCTTCTGCACCCCTCTGTCACCCATGTACACTCTTCTGCACTCCTCTGTCACCCATGTACACTCTTCTGCACCCCTCTGTCACCCATGTACACTCCTCTACACCCCTCTGTACACTCCTCTACACCCCTCTGTCACCCATGTACACTCCTCTACACCCCTCTGTCACCCATGTACACTCCTCTACACCCCTGTCACCCATGTACACTCCTCTACACCCGTCACCCATATATGCTCCTCTACACCCCTGTCACCCATGTACGCTCCTCTACACCCCTGTCACCCATGTACGCTCCTCTACACCCCCTGTCACCCATGTGCACCCCTCTGTCACCCATGTACACTCCTCTAACCCCCTGTCACCCATGTACACCCCCTGTCACCCATGTACACTCCTTTACACCCCTCTGTCCCCCATGTACACCGATCTGTCACCCATGTACACTCCTCTACACCCCTCTGTCACCCATGTACACCCATCTGTCACCCATGTACACTCCTCTATACCCCTCTGTCACTCATGTACACTCCTCTATACCCCTCTGTCACCCATGTACACCCATCTGTCACCCATGTACACTCCTCTACACCCCTCTGTCACCCATGTACACCCATCTGTCACCCATGTACACTCCTCTACACCCCTCTGTCACCCATGTACACTCCTCTACACCCCTGTCACTCATGTACACTCCTCCATACCCCCATGTACACTCCTCTACACCCATGTACACCCATCTGTCACCCATGTACACTCCTCTACACCCCTCCTTCACCCATGTACACTCCTCTACACCCCTGTCACTCATGTACACTCCTCTATACCCCCATGTACACTCCTCTACACCCATGTACACCCATTTGTCACCCATGTACACTCCTCTACACCCATCTGTCACCCATGTACGCTCCTCTACACCCCTGTCACCCATGTACGCTCCTCTATACCCCTGTCACCCATGTACGCTCCTCTACACCCCTTTGAACGCTCCTCTACACCCCTCTGTCACCCATGTACGCTCCTCTACACCCCTCTGTCACCCATGTACGCTCCTCTACACCCCTGTCACCCATGTACACTCCTCTATACCCCTGTCACCCATGTACACTCCTCTACACCCCTCTGTACACTCCTCTACACCCCTCTAAACCCCTCTGTCACCCCTCTACACCCCTCTGTCACCCATGTCCACTCTTCTACACCCCTCTGTCACCCATGTAAAAAAAAAAAAAAAGTTTGGCGCCTAATAGGTTTGTTTTGCAGGTTTAAAGGTGAAGAATTGTGTTTGGAAGAAATCGTGATGATGGCCCAGACCAGATGGAGAAGAGAAGGCAACGATGCAAATTAGAGAAGACGTCATTGGTGAGTTGCTGTATAAAGCAACACTTTAAACTACATAAATAGATATAGTGGATTGCGTTTTTTACCGTTTTTCCTGTTTTTTTTTCTTGCTTGTCAACCTCGGTAGCGGTGCCCCGAGGAAAAAAAATTTTCCGAGGTGTGCCCCGTCCCGAAAAAGGTTGAGAAACACTGGTCTAGTCTAAGTCCATACCAACTATAAATCACTTTCTTTACTTTTATGATGATTTTTTATGTTATAGGTAACATTTTAGGTCATTCCTATATCTACAGTCATCTAGCCACTAAATACAACAGTAAATTACAGTGACTGCTCTGATTATTTTGTGAATGTGTTTTTCGCAGTAAAATAGAAATATTCTGACTTCTGTGGTGCTGCTATTTTGTGTCATAGCTCGAGAGGAGAGCATTAAAGCTGCAGGGAAGTTTGCACTACTGGTGCGTCAGGGTTTCCATGACAACTTGTTGCTCCAGTGCAGATAAGACATTCAACGTAGCCCAATGCGAGATTGCTAAAGGACTAAGAATATACTGCTGGTAAAATACTACGTTGAGATATCTATAAGGATGGTGGCGGTTGGAAATTAGCTGCTTGAAGCTGAAATCAATGGGGGATCACGGGAAGTAAAGGGTAAAGGAAAGACAGAGAAAAAAGAATATGTGTGACATTTGCCGATCTTGCAAGGAATTCACTTTTTAGACTGATTTAAATCAAAATTATCTTATATGTATAGTAGCAACATTCCAAAAATCAAGTACCAGTTTATAATATTTCCAAATACTTAAAATCTCTGTCACTTATATATTATTTTTATTAATTATTTTATTCTCAAAAATAAAATAATTATTTCTGAAAAGATGTTTGAAACTCAACTTATACTTAAAGGGGAAATCTTAAAGGGGAAATCTAGTCAAGATGACTTTGGTTAAACGGTAAGAACTTCACATATTTAGGATTTGACGTGGATTCCTCCTCAACAATTCAAGTATGGCAATTTTCTGCACTCAGTTGAATGGTGTTCAGACCAAGGAAACAAATAATTGCATGCCACTTCTTTCCCAATGAATGACTTGGGCTAATCCCTGTGTGGATCTGTGGTACATGAAGGCAGAAATATGAGTGTCACCCTTTGTTTTCTGCTGTAGATCTCATAAAGTTAATGTGTTAACATGCTAATACAAAATCCCCTTTGGAATATGTTCACATGGTTGATACATACCTTAGCTGTACCCTTTCTTTGACAGACACCATGAGCCCAGACCGCAAAGGGTCTTCCATGGCGGATTTTCTGCAGAAGAAAACTTGCACCAGATTACATTAACTTCATTGAGGTCTGCTGCGGATTTTCTTCCACAGCATGGAAACTGGTATTAAATTTACAGGACGAGTTTCTTTTTAAATAGCTACATGAAAAAGAAGAAGTTCTGAAACGTGTTTAGCCATTTGCAACTGCTCCACCACCTGAAAAGTGACAACTGACTGCCCCTAAAGACTTTTCATCAAGTTAATCATTAACATCTTTTACACTTTAACCATGAGAGCCATACTTATGTGAAGCAGCCATGATAAAACTTTGCCTATTAATACCATTTGAACTCAACATATCTTCCATAGGAAATATAAATTACATATAGATGTATGGAATGATGTACAGGATAAGTCTGCTTATTTTTTGCCTGCATATCTCTCCATGCCAAGAGATTAGAGAGCAACCTATTCGGTAGCAATTCAAATTTTAGCTTCTTAATACACAGTATATTTTTTAAAGAAAATGTTTGTTTTTCCACGTTGCTGGCAGACAGTCTTGTTTACTTAGGGGGCAACACGCCACATGCTCTGCTGAATACTCTCTCTGATGCTACATTTTAGGGTGGACAAAACAGAATATCCATGGCAAACTGGGCAAGTTCTGGCCAATGGACTAATCTGGTGACCCAGAAGTCCATGGGGTCTGGGCTCATGGTGTCTGTCAAAGAAAGGGTACAGCTAAGGTATGTATCAACCTGGTTGTTCTGGTGGTGGTCTACATCCCTTTTATGATGACTCATGTCAGGTTGGAATAATAGATATAAAAACTTCATCATCATGAACTCCAACATGAACATGCTACATCTCTTGCCTCTTACAGGGGTAGAAATGGCAGAGGGACTGAAGTGTTGACCCTTGTTGGGCAGGTGTTTGCTGTTGGAAAGCTGTGGCAAGGTGCCGGCCTTGCTTGTCCCTATAAAAATTCAATTTAGCCTCCTTCTTGGAAGTTGTAAAAATTTCCCCCATCCTGGCTTTATACCGAGGGTCTAAGAGTTTGGCTATCTAGTACTTATTTCTTTCCATCATCACAAAATACACCTGTCAGTGTGTAAGTAAGCAAGTATACAGCTCGCCATCCTTGCCAGATTTTCTCAGGGCCCGGCTGGTTCTGCCTCCATCTCATACTGCCATAGTTGGCCATCATTATCCTCGTGGATATCATCACTATCACCTTGTGTAGGGAACTTGTTACCTATGCCTTTAACAGCTTGCCATCCTTGCCATCTCCAAATCCTTCTCAGGTCCCACTTACTCATTCTCCTCATCTTACTCCTTATCTGCACTTCATCGCTAACGGTACCACTACCCTTCTGCTTTGAAAACTGAGCAAAGACAGAGATGATGAAACAGACCTGTTACGCCGAGCGCTCCAGGTCCCCGCTCCTCCCCGGAGCGCTCACAGCGTTCTCCTACTCGCACCTCCCCGGTCAGACCCGCTGACCGGGTTCGCTGCGATAATGTCCCTAGCCAGGATGCGATTCGCGATGCGGGACGCGCCCGCTCGCGATGCGCATCCCGACACGCTTACCAGACCCGCTCCCCGTCTGTGCTGTCCCTGCGTGCGCGGCCCCGCTCCCTAGGGCGCACGTGCGCCGATTCTTTGCGAGTTAAAGGGCCGGTGCGCCACTGATTGGCGCATGGCTTTTAATTAGTATGTTCACCTGTGAACTTCCCTATATTACCTCACTTCCCCTGCACTTCCTTGCCGGATCTTGTTGCCATTGTGCCAGTGAAAGCGTTCCTTGTGTATCCCTAGCCAGTGTTCCAGACCTCTTGCCGTTGCCCCTGACTACGATCCTTGCTGCCTGCCCTGACCTTCTGCTACGTCCGACTCTGCTCTTGTCTAATCCCTTGTACCGCGCCTATCTCAGCAGTCAGAGAGGTTGAGCCGTTGGCGGTGTATACGACCTGGTTGCTACCGCCGCTGCAAGACCATCCCGCTTTGCGGCGGGCTCTGGTGAAAACCAGTAGCAACTTAGAACCGGTCCACCGACACGGTCCACGCCAATCCCTCTCTGGCACAGAGGATCCACCTCCAGCCTGCCGAATCCTGACAGTAGATCCGGCCATGGATCCCGCTGAGGTCCCGCTGCCAGTTGTCGCTGACCTTACCACTGTGGTCGCCCAGCAGTTGCAACAGATAGCGCAACAAGGTCACCAGCTGTCTCAACTGACTGTGATGCTACAGCAGCTGCTCCCACAGCTTCAGCAACCATCTCCTCCGCCAGCTCCTGCACCTCCTCCGCAGCGAGTGGCCGCATCCAGCCTCCGTTTATCATTGCCGGACAAGTTTGATGGGGACTCTAAACTTTGCCGTGGTTTTCTCTCACAATGTTCCCTGCATTTGTGTCACGATGCCGGCTGGCAGGTAGTGGATCCTCTGTGCCAGAGAGGGATGGCGAGGACCGCGCTAGTGGACCGGTTCTAAGCCACTACAGGTTTTCACCAGAGCCCGCCGCAAAGCGGGATGGTCTTGCTGCGGCGGTAGTGACCAGGTCGTATCCACTAGCAACGGCTCCCCTCTCTGACTGCTGAAGATAGGCGAGGTACAAGGGAGTAGGCAGAAGCAAAGTCGGACGTAGCAGAAGGTCGGGGGCAGGCGGCAAGGTTCGTAGTCAGGGGAGATAGCAGAAGTTCTGGTACACAGGCTTTAAACACACAAAACGCTTTCACTAGGCACAAGGGCAACAAGATCCGGCAAGGGAGTGCAAGGGAGGAGACCAGATATAGCCAGGGAGCAGGTGGGAGCCAATTAAGCTAATTGGGCCAGGCACCAATCATTGGTGCACTGGCCCTTTAAGTCTCAGGGAGCTGGCGCGCGCGCGCCCTAGAGAGCGGAGCCGCGCGCACCAGCACATGACAGCAGGGGACGGGAACGGGTAAGTGACCTGGGATGCGATTCGCGAGCGGGCGCGTCCCGCTGTGCGAATCGCATCCCCAACGGCCATGACAGAGCAGCGCTCCCGGTCAGCGGGACTGACCGGGGAGCTGCAGGGAGAAAGACGCCGTGAGCGCTCCGGGGAGGAGCGGGGGCCCGGAGCGCTAGGCGTAACAATTTGGAGATGATGTCGGACCAATTTCCAACTGAAAGGTCAAAGGTGGCTTTCGTGGTCAGCCTTCTGTCTGGGAAAGCCCTGTCATGGGCCACACCGCTCTGGGACCGCAATGATCCTGTCACTGCCTCTGTACACTCTTTCTTTGCGGAGATTCGAAGTGTCTTCGAGGAACCAGCCCGAGCCTCTTCTGCCGAGACTGCCCTGCTGAACCTGGTCCAGGGTAATTCTTCAGTAGGCGAGTACGCCATCCAATTCCGTACTCTCGCCTCCGAATTGTCCTGGAATAACGAGGCCCTCTGCGCGACCTTCAAAAAAGGCCTATCCAGTAACATCAAAGATGTGCTGGCCGCACGAGAAATCCCTGCTAACCTGCATGAACTTATTCATCTTGCCACCCGCATTGACATGCGTTTTTTCCGAAAGACGTCAGGAGCTCCGCCAGGATATGGACTTTGTTCGCACAAGGCGGTTTCTCTCCCCGGCTCCTCTCTTCTCTGGTCCGCTGCAATCTGTTCCTGGGCCTTCCGCCATGGAGGCCATGCAAGTAGACCGGTCTCGCCTGACACCTCAAGAGAGGACACGCCGCCTCAATGAGAACCTATGCCTGTACTGTGCCAGTACCGAACACTTCTTGAAAGATTGCCCTATCCGACCTCAACGTCAGAAAAGACGCACTCCGATTCCGCACAAAGGTGAGACAGCTCTAGGTGTGAACTCTGCTTCTCCACGTCTTACTGTGCCTGTGCGGATTTCTTCTTCTAACTTCTCCTTCTCAGCTGTGGCCTTCTTGGATTCCGGATCTGCAGGAAATTTTATTTGGCCTCTTTTGTCAATAGGTTCAACATCCCAGTGACCAGTCTCGCCAGACCCCTCTACATCGCCTCTGTTAATGGTGAAAGATTGGACTGTACCATGCGGTACCGCACAGAACCCCTCTTAATGTGCATTAGACCCCATCACGAAAAAATTGAATTTCTGGTACTTTCTAACTGCACCTCTGAAATTCTTCTTGGACTACCCTGGCTGCAACGCCATTCCCCTACCCTTGACTGGACCACCGGGGAAATCAAGAACTGGGGTACTTCTTGCCCAAAAAATGCCTTATGTCTGCTCCCAGTCCTGCCAGTCAAAACCGTATGGCTTCTCCGATACCAGGTCTCCCCAAGGCCTATCTGGACTATGCTGATGTTTTTTTGCAAAAAACAAGCAGAGACTTTGCCTCCTCACAGGCCTTATGACTGTCCTATTGATCTCCTCCCTGGTACCACTCCACCCCGGGGCAGGATCTATCCTCGGTCTGCTCCGGAAACACTTGCCATGACGGAGTACATCCAAGAGAATTTAAAAAGGGGATTTATCCGCAAGTCTTCCTCCCCTGCCGGAGCAGGGTTCTTCTTTGTCTCCAAAAAAGACGGTTCCTTACGACCTTGCATTGATTACCGCGGTCTTAATAAAATCACTATAAAAAAACGCTATCCCCTGCCTCTTATCTCGGAACTCTTTGATCGCCTACGTGGCGCCAACATCTTTACCAAATTGGATTTAAGAGGTGCATATAATCTCATCCGCATCAGGGAAGGGGACGAGTGGAAGACCGCGTTTAACACCAGAGATGGACACTTTGAATATCTGGTTATGCCCTTTGGGCTTTGCAACGCCCCTGCTGTCTTCCAGGACTTTGTAAATGAAATTTTTCGTGATTTACTATATACCTGTGTTGTGGTCTACCTGGACGATATTTTGATTTTTTCTTCTAACCTAGAAGAACACCACCGGCATGTCCGCATGGTTCTTCAGAGACTCCTGGACAATTAGTTATATGCTAAGATGGAGAAATGTCTCTTTGAATGCCAGTCTCTTCCCTTCCTAGGATACTTAGTCTCTGGCCAGGGACTCCAAATGGACCCGGACAAACTATCAGCCGTGTTGGATTGGCCACGCCCCTCCGGACTCCGAGCTATCCAAAGTTTCTTGGGGTTTGCGAATTACTACAGACAATTTATTCCACATTTTTCTACCATTGTGGCCCCAATTGTGGCCCTAACTAAGAAAAACGCCAATCCTAAGTCCTGGCCTCCTCAAGCGGAAGAGGCGTTCAACCGTCTCAAAACTGCCTTTTCGTCTGCTCCCGTACTCTCCAGACCTGATCCATCTAAACCCTTCTCACTGGAGGTAGACGCCTCCTCGGTGGGAGCTGGAGCTGTACTCCTACAGAAAAATTATTCCGGACATGGTGTTACTTGTGGTTTCTTTTCTAGGACCTTCTCTCCGGCGGAGAAAAACTACTCCATTGGTGATCGAGAACTACTGGCCATAAAACTGGCCCTCGAGGAATGGAGGCACCTGCTGGAGGGGTCCAAATACCCAGTTATTATATGCACTGATCACAAGAATCTCTCTTATCTTCAGTCTGCCCAACAGCTGAACCCTCGCCAGGCTAGGTGGTCGTTGTTCTTTGCCCATTTTAATTTTGAGATTCATTTTCGCCCCGCTGACAAGAACATTAGGGCTGACGCCCTATCTCTCTCCTCGGATGCCTATGAAATAGAAACCTCCCTGCAACACATTATTCCTCCTGACTGTCTGATCTCTGCTTCCCCAGCTTTCATCAGACAAACTCCTCCCGGAAAGACCTTCGTCCCTCCACGCCAGCGCCTCAGGATTCTCAGGTGGGGACACTCCTCACATCTCGCCGGCCATGCTGGCGTCAAAAAATCCGTCCAGCTCATCTCTCGTTTTTATTGGTTGCCTACCCTGGAAGCAGATGTTGCTGAGTTTGTTCGGGCTTGTACGGTCTGTGCCCGGGATAAGACTCCTCGCCAGAAGCCTGCCGGTCTTCTTCATCCTCTGCCTGTTCCTGAGCTACCATGGACTCAGATTGCTATGGACTTTATTACTGACTTACCTTTATCCCATGGCAACACAGTGATTTGGGTGGTCGTTGATCGTTTCTCCAAGATGGCAAATTTTATCCCTCTTCCAGGTCTTCCTTCTGCGCCACAGTTGGCGAAACAATTTTTTGTGCACATTTTTCGCCTTCACGGGCTTCCTACGCATATTGTCTCGGATAGAGTCGTTCAATTTGTGTCGAAATTCTGGAGGGCCCTCTGTAATCAGCTTAAAATCAAATTAAACTTCTCGTCTTCCTATCATCCCCAATCCAATGGGCAGGTGGAGAGAGTTAATCAGGTTCTTGGTGACTATTTGCAACATTTTGGTTCCTCCCGCCAGGATGACTGGGCCGATCTCCTACCATGGGCCGAATTCTCGTACAATTTCAAAGTCTCTGAGTCCTCCGCTAAATCCCCATTCTTTGTGGTGTACGGCCGTCACCCTCTTCCCCCCTCCCCACTCCCACGCCTTCTGGTTTGCCCGCTGTTGATGAGGTGACTCGGGACTTCTCCAACATCTGGAAAGAGACTCAAAAATCTCTCATACAGGCCTCATCCCGGATGAAAAAACATGCTGATAAAAAAAGAAGAACCCCTCCTGTCTTTTCTCCTGGAGACAAAGTGTGGCTCTCCGCCAAGTATATCCGCTTCCGTGTCCCCAGTTATAAACTGGGACCACGTTATCTTGGACCTTTTAAAATCAAATGCCAAATCAACCCTGTCTCCTACAAACTCCTTCTTCCTCCTTCTCTCCGTATTCCCAATGCTTTTCATGTCTCTCTCCTTAAACCACTTATCCTTAACCGCTTCTCTCCTAAGGTTGTTACTCCTACTCCTGTCTCCGGGTCCTCTGACATCTTCTCGGTTAAAGAAATTCTGGCATCCAAGACGGTCAGAGGTAAAAAAAAAATTCTTGTAGATTGGGAGAATTGCAGTCCGGAGGAGAGGTCGTGGGAACCTGAGGACAACATCCTTGACAAGGACCTTATCTATAAATTTTCGGGTTCTAAAAAGAGGGGGAGACCCAAGGGGGGGGTACTGTTACGCCGAGCGCTCTGGGTCCCCGCTCCTCCCCGGAGCGCTCACAGCATTCTCCTACTCGCAGCGCACCGGTCAGACCCGCTGACCGGGTGCGCTGCGATAATGTCCCTAGCCGGGATGCGATTCGCGATGCGGGACGCGCCCGCTCGCAATGCGCATCCCGACACGCTTACCAGACCCGCTCCCCGTCTGTGCTGTCCCGGCGCGCGCGGCCCCGCTCCCTAGGGCGTGCGCGCGCCGGTTCTTTGCGATTTAAAGGGCCGGTGCGCCACTGATTGGCGCATGGCTTTTAATTAGTATGTTCACCTGTGCACTTCCCTATATTACCTCACTTCCCCTGCACTTCCTTGCCGGATCTTGTTGCCATTGTGCCAGTGAAAGCGTTCCTTGTGTATCCCTAGCCAGTGTTCCAGACCTCTTGCCGTTGCCCCTGACTACGATCCTTGCTGCCTGCCCTGACCTTCTGCTACGTCCGACTCTGCTCTTGTCTAATCCCTTGTACCGCGCCTATCTCAGCAGTCAGAGAGGTTGAGCCGTTGCCGGTGGATACGACCTGGTTGCTACCGCCGCTGCAAGACCATCCCGCTTTGCGGCGGGCTCTGGTGAAAACCAGTAGCAACTTAGAACCGGTCCACCGACACGGTCCACGCCAATCCCTCTCTGCCACAGAGGATCCACCTCCAGCCTGCCGAATCCTGACAAGACCATCTAGAAAGGCCACTTACACTGTGCCTTGTAACTGTAGACAATAGAAATTCCTCTGACATGTGACAGACTCTCATCAGATCCTTCTCCTCCTGAGATTACGGAGAAGAAGCCAATCAGTCCACAATGGCCGTATTCTCCTCCAAAACAACAAGAAGAAATGGACAACTTTTGCTTGCTGCTGCTGCTGCTGCTACTACTACACCAGGCACCTGACTGCAGCTTCTGCTTCCTGTGCTGGGCCTGGGCAAATGGGTGGTGCCCACTGTGTTGGTACTTCCACCAACATGTTTACTGGCAAAGGACAGGGCAGGGGTGCTCTTTCCTCTACCCCCTAATCACCCAACCATTCATTCTCACTGTTAGAAATGCTTTTTTTTTTTTTACTCAGAAAGAACAGGTAATGTGGTGTAAAAGGCCTAGTCAACTTTCACTCTCACAACTATAAATCAATTTTTTTTTTATTAAACCCGGCTATAAATGCTCTTTTTTAATACCAAAAAATACAGGTTAAATACAGGTCAGCCAACAATTGAACAGGTCAGTACAATGCACAATGATTTGCTCAAATTGCCTTGTGTTGTATTGTGAAATCTTTCTATGGACTCATTAGTGCAGTTACTTCTGGCTTCTGTAGTGCACCAGAATTTCTGTGAACACATTAATGCAGATCAGCTAACTACACATTGCTTTGCTTTGTGCTGTGCAATGTTTTGCTCAAATTACTTTGTGTTGAAGTGTGAAAAGTTTCTATGGTTCGACTGTAGTGCACAGTGAGTGGTTCTGTGCTCACGGACTTAGCTAGTCTGTCCAGGATGGCGGCCGCAACGCAGTGTATAGGGTTTTATTACTCCTTTTTAGAGCCACCCCTATGCTGTCTCCTGATTGGCCTGCAAACAATGATTGGCTAACCTGCAGTCATGTGACCTTGCTGCTAGCTAACTATTCTGGGCTACTCTAACATTATTCAATGTTTTATACTTCCCCATCCTATGCTGAAATGGCACCCAAACATCATGTGTTCCTCACCCCTTCTCCTATAATAGCACTGTTGCCAGGGTCGTGCAAAGCAAACCTGAAGTTTTTGAAGTTTTTTAGCGAAACCCAGTTCCACAGTTTTTGTTCGCTAATTTCTACTCCTGATTGATTTTGTTTCAAGCAAGTCTTGGGCTTCTTGGGAATCCTGCCACCAGACCAACAGCTCAGGTAAGATAGCTGTTCCCATAATAATGGAATTGCAGTCAGAAAAAAGAAAAGTATTGAAAATGATATTTCTGTATATGGTTTAATCAGTAAATAAAAAAAATCTAGGCATACATTCAACTTAAGACCGACATATAAAATGTTGCTCTCTATTAAATTACCCTCTTTTATTTCTTATTTTGCTTCTTACACCTCTCAACCGGAATGTTGGACCACTCTTCCTTTGCAAACTGCTCCAGGTCTCTCTTATTGCAAGGGCGCTTTTTCCCAACAGCAATTTAAAGATTCTCCATAGGTGTTTAATGGGATTTAGATCTGGACTCATTGCTGACCACTTCAGAACTCTCCAGCACTTTGTTCCCATCCATTTCTGGGTTCTTTTTGACGTATGTTTGGGGTCATTGTCCTGCTGGAAGATCCAAGATCTCGCATGCAAACCCAACTTTCTGACACTAGGCTGTACAGTGCGACCCAAAATCAGTTGGTAATCCCCAGATTTCATGATGCCTTGCACACATTCAAGGCACCCAGTGCCAGAGGCAGCAAAGCAACCCCAAAACATCATTGGACCTCCACCATATTTCACTGTAGGTACTGTGATGTGCTTTACCAAAAAGCTCTACCTTGGTCTCATCGGTCCATAAGACGTTTTCCCAGAAGGATTTTGGCTTACTCAAGTTCATTTTGGCAAAATGTAGTCTTGCTTTTTTATGTCTCTGTGTCTGCAGTGGGTCCTCTTGGGTCTCCTGCCATAGTGTTTTATTTCATTTAAATGTTGATGGATAGTTTGCGCTGACACTGATGCTCCCTGAGCCTGCAGGAAAGCTTGAATATCTTTGGAACTTGTTTGGGGATGCTTATCCACTATCTGGACTATCCTGCATTGACACCTTTCATACATTTTTATTTTCTGTCCACCCCCATGGAGATTAGCTGCAGTGCCATGGGTTGCAAACTTCTTGATAATGTTGCGCACTGTGGACAAAGGCAAATCTAGATCTCTGGAGTTGGACTTGTTACCTTGAGATTGTTGATATTTTCCCACAATTTTGGTTCTCAAGTCCTCAGACAGTTCTCTTCTCCTCTTTCTGTTGTCCATGCTTAGTGTTGCACACACAGACACACAATGCAAAGACTAAGTGAACTTCTCTCCCTTTTATCTGCTTTCAGGTGTGATTTTTAATTGGCCGACACCTGTTACTTGCCCCAGGTGAAGTTTAAAGGAGCATCACATGCTTGAAACAATGTTATTTATCCACAATTTTGAAAGGGTGCCAATAATTTTGTCCAGTCCATTTTTGGAGTTTGGTGTAACATTATGTCCAATTTGCTTTTTTTTCCCCCTTTTTGGTTTAGTTCCAATACACACAAAGAGAATAAACATGTGTATAGCAAAACATGTGTTACTGCAATCCTTTTCTGTGAGAAATACTTCATTTTCTTGAAAAATTTCAGGGGTGCCAACATTTACGGCCATGACTGTATATTAGTAGAATCAATATTATAGTGTTATTTGTCATTCGTAACTTTTTCATAATTTTATAATTTTCATGGCTATATTCACATCATATTCACAAATACTACGCCATTTCCATTAGTTTTTTTGCCTTTTTTTTCCTGGTGCTTTTGCCTTTGTGTGTAAACTGCTTTTTTTTCCCCTCTTTTGGCAGTTACTCCTGTTCCTGTGTCAACTCTTAATAAAAAAAAAAAATGTAAATACGTCAGAAAAAAACGCAAATGCAGAACCCACAATGTATTTTTAATTACGTTTTTTCCCTCTCCCATAGACTTCTATGTCAGAGAAAAGCCAAGATTTCATAGAAAAAAATGCCATAGTCTCAACCTGCTGCATTTTTGAAAATCTCCCATTGAACCAAAAAAGGATTAAAAACGCCAGAGTAGTGAACAAGCGCCAAAAACAAAAACTCCAAGTGGTAATGACATTTCATAAATCCCTATTGATTTGCAGCTAACAAACATCTGACTAAAGCGTTTTTTCACCCAAAAAATGCAGATCAGCATTTGCGGCATTTTTGGGGGAGAAAAAAAATGTGAAAACTTAGCCTAGCCTTTATGCCCTTAACCCCTATTTTTTGCACATCTGACCACTGTCACTTTAAGCATTAATAACTCTGGGATGCTTTTGCTTATGAATTTGATTAGATGGGTTTTTCCATTAAATAGGCACTGTCACCAACTTTACTTTTTGATATGTTGTAGTACTTATGTACTACAACATATCTCTAATATACTTCTATTATTTTTTTTTCATTAAAAAGGTTTCATTTACATTTAAAAAGTAGTGAATGGGCTAGTGCCGTAGTGGGGGGGGGAACGGGCTAGCATTAAAAAAAATAGGATGGTGGGAGCTACCCTTTAAACATAATCTACTTTAACATAATGGTAAATTTCCGTCGATACTTGCATAATTTCTTGGTGATAAATTCTAAAATTTCATGAAAAACTATAAATAAATGATATATTGATTAGCATATACAATATGTCTATTTTATGTTTGCATCATAAGGTTGACATGTTTTTACTTTTGCAAGACATCAGAAGGCTTCAAAGTTCAGCAGCAATTTTCCAATTTTTCACAACATTTTCAAAAATTTCAATCGGCTCCATTGGGGGACACAGACTCTGGGTATATGCTGCTGTCTCTAGGAGGCTTGACACTATGGTAACCAAAAAGTCAGCTCCTCCCAGCAGGATATACCTGCCTCCAGGGTACTGAGCAATTCAGTTTTTGCTTAGTGTCTAAGGAGGTGGACACTGGTCTGGTGTTCTCAGACCAGGTCTCATATTTTTTTTATTTTTTAGGTTTAGGGAATGTGTTAGTTCTTTATTCCTTTTTATTTCTGTTTTCAGGTGGGGACTCAGGAACTGCGGTTCACTGTTTGCCCATTGCGAGAGGTGGCAGGCATCTTGGATGTACTGTTAACCCCCTCTCGCCAACGGTCAGCGCTTGGGGTTGTACCTTACGGGTCCGGGTCCCCCTACTTCCCTGTTTGCCTCGGTATGAGCTTGGCTTGCCGCATGTGAAAATGCTGACTGAAGACTACAGTCTGAAGACTTCTTTAGGTAAGTTCTTCAGTATAGGTGAGTATCTTTCTCTCCCTAGTTCTGGCAACAGCTGGAGACCCCTGTTTTTGGCCCTATCCTGCAAGCTGGGGCTACCCTTGGGATACTTTATTCTTCCCTGCAGGGGGATTGTTTTTTATTATTGGAGGAGCAGTGGTTCTAAGGACAGGGTTACACAGTAAGGGGGCTAGCCACCGAGATTTCCGATTCGGCATCCGATTCGGAGGACCGTTCGGACTGAGTGGACACAGTGAACTCATTGGTTATGGCCATAAGAGACACCTTTAACCTAGAGGACCCATGAACTTCGGACGCAGCTCCAGAAGTATCCTTTCATCGTGCCCGACCGGCACCCAAAGTGTTCAGCTCTCATGCTGAATTTGAGGCCATTCTAGAATATGCCTGAAGCACCCTGAGAAGAAGTTTCAGGGACTGAAGAAAGTCCAAGCGCAATATCCTTTCGCCAAGGACTTTGTCTCCAAAGTGACTTCCTCTCCGTCGGTGGATCCTCTGGTCTCCCGCCTCTCTAAAGCTAAAACTTTGCGGATGCAGCTGCCTTCGAGGATCCATTAGACAAAAAGGTTGAGTCGTTAGCGAAGTATGCCTTTGAAGCAGCTGGTTCTTCCCTGCTTCCTGCCTTCGCTTCCACCTGGGTGTCTAAGGCCCTCTCGGTTTGGCATTCCCAACTCCGTCAGGGCATTCTTTCGGGTTCTCCCCAGGAAGAACTGTCTGCTCTGGCCCTCCAATGTTCCAAAGCTGGAGACTTCCTGTGTTCTGCTTCCTTGCACTCAGCTCGCTGCACTGCCTTTGCCACCGGTAATCTAGTGGCCCTCCGTCATTCCATTTTGGCTTAAAACTTGGAACGCGAATGCTGCATCTAAGAAGTCTCTCTTTTACCAGTTCCCGTCTTTTCGGCAAGCGCCTGGATGAGATTATCTCTGAGGTGACAGGTGGCATGAGCTCTTTATTACCTCAAAACAAGTCTACCACTTCTTTCCTCAGAAATTCTTCTTCCTTTCGGTCTGTTCGGATGTCTGGCCCCTCTAAAGGGTCCAGCCAGGCGCCTCCATGGGACAAGAAGGTTTCCTTTTTCAAGGCGCGTCCCTCTTGGAAGTCGGACACCAACTGTTCCGATCGTTTTGCGGCCAAAACGGGCAACCGCAAACCATCTTCTGCATGAAGGGACGGCCCCACCCGCAGCTTTTTCTCGGGTGGGAGGACGCCTCTTGCTCTTTTGAGACGTTTGGACCACGCACATTCAGGACTCCTGGGTCAGGGACGTGGTGTCCAACGGATACCGGACAGAATTTGCCTCCCTTCTGAGGGATCATTTTTTTCAGTCCCGTGCTCCCCGATCTCCCTCGCTTGCGAGGGAATTTCGGGAGGCTCTTCAGTCCCTTCTTGTTCAGGGTGTTATTGTCCAAGTTCCTTCAAGGGAACGCTTTCAGGGTTTTTATCCAATCTTTTCGTCGTTCCCAAGAAAAACGGTTCTGTGCGGCCAATCCTGGATCTCAAACGTCTCAACCAACATCTTCTTATCCACCATTTCCAAATGGAATCTCTCCGTTCGGTGGTGGCATCTATGGATCAAGGGGAGTTTCTTTCCTTGGTGGACAACAAGGATGCCTACCTTCACGTTCCAATTTTTCCTGGACACCAGCGGTACCTCCGCTTTGCGGTTCAGGAAGGTCATTATCAATTTGTGGCTCTCCCCTTCGGTCTGGCCACAGCGCCACGAGTCTTTACCAAGATTCTGGCGCCTGTGGTAGCTCTGTTACGGTCAAGAGGGGTCTCAGTGATACCCTACTTGGACGACCTCCTCATCAAGGTCTCCACCAGAGCCCAGGCTCTGGAGAATGTGAGCCTCACTCTTCAGACCTTATGTCGCTTTGGGTGGATGGTCAACCGAGACAAGTCAGTTCTCTCCCCCACCCAGTCTCTGGTCTTCTTGGGGCTTCAGTTCGACTTGGCCTCGACTCGGATTCGCCTCTGCTGGACAAACGTCTGGCCCTCTTGTCGGGAGTCCGCTCCCTCCGGATACCATCCCCGGTCACCATCCGTACTTGCATGGAAGTCCTGGGTCGGATGGTGGCAGCCATGGAGGCCGTACCCTTTGCCCAGTTTCATTACCGTCCTCTTCAGCTGGTGATTCTTGCACGATGGGACAGGGCCCCTCTCTCTCTCGATTGCAAGATTGCTCTCCCTCTCCGGACCCGTCGGTCTCTGCGCCGATGGCTCCGCTCCCCCCTTCTTCTTCAGGGGCGTTCGTTCCTCCCCCTCCACTGGCAGGTGGTCACGCCACGGCTGTGGCGTACATCAATCGGCAGGGCGGCACTCACAGCTCTGTGGTCATGTCCGAGGTGACAAAGATCCTCCTCTGGGCGGAACAAGTAGTTCCACATTCACATTCACATTCCGGGAGTGCTCAACTGGGAAGCGGATTTCCTCAGTCGGTCCTCAGCCAACCCCGAAGAGTGGTCTCTTCTTCTGGAGTTGTTCGGGCAGATCTGCGACCTCTGGGGGTCCCCAGACATGGATCTATTCGCGTCTCGACACAACCGGAAAATTCTGATGTTTGTGTCAAAGTCCAGGGACCCCCTGGCTCTAGCCGTCGATGCCCTAGTAATTCCGTGATCGGGCTTTGTACTGCCCTACCTGTTCCCTCCTCTCCCCCTCCTTCCCAGGATCCTGAGGAAGCTCAAGGCGGAAGGAGTTCCCGCCATTCTGGTGGCTCCAGACTGGCCTCGAAGGGCATAGTACGCCGACGTGGTCTGGCTTCTGGACAACGTTCCGTTCCGTCTTCCACTTTGTCCAGACCTACTGTCACAGGGTCCCCTTTGCCACCCCAATTTACAGTCGCTGCATTTGACGGCGTGGCAGTTGAAACCGCGGTTCTAAGGGCCCGCGGCTTCTCTTCCCAGGTAATCCGCACCATGCTCAGGGCTCGCAAGCCCTCCTCTGCAAAAATTTATCACCGTACCTGGCGGGCTTACTTTCGTTGGTGCGAAGCTCAGACCTTTTCTCTGGTTACCTTTTCCGTTCCCCGTCTCCTCTCCTTTTTACAGTCGGGGTTGGAACAAGGACTGGCTCTCAGCTCCCTTAAGGGTCAGGTTTCGGCCCTTTCCATTCTCTTTCAGCGTCCTCTGGCTTCCAATTCCGGACCTTCCTTCAGGGCGTGGCACATGCTGCCCCCCATTACCGGTCCCCTTCTCCCCCTTGGGACTTGAACTTAGTTCTAGGCGCTCTTCAGGACGCACCCTTTGAGCCTCTTAGGGAGGTTCCCCTTCGCCTATTATCCTGGAAAGTGGCTTTTCTTATAGCTATTACTTCCATTAGGAGAGTATCTGAACTGGCAGCTCTTTCCTGCTGTCCTCCTTTCCTGATAATTCATCAAGACAAGGTTGTTTTCAGGCCAGATCCATCCTTCTTACCTAAGGTCATTTCGGCCTTTCATCTCAACGAGGACATCGTCCTTCCGTCCTTTTGTCCCGCTCCTTCTCATCCCAGGGAGCGCCTGCTCCACAAATTGGATGTGGTACGGGCTGCTCTGACTTATCTTTCTGTCATCTCTTCCTTTCGTCAGTGCGATTCTTTTTTCGTCCTTACGGGAGGTCGTCGGAAGAGACAGCCTGCTTCAAAGGCCACCATTTCTAGGTGGATCCGATGTGCTATTTCAGAAGCTTACCGCTGCAAGGGGAAGATCCCACCCTTCAGGGTTTTGGTTCATTCCACCCGCTCTGTGGGAGCATCCTGTGCTCTCCGAAACAAGGCCTCGGCCTTTGAGATCTGTAAAGCTGCCACATGGTCGTCTTTGCACACTTTTTTGAGATTCTACCAGGTTCATACTTTTGCATCGGCTGATGCTAGTTTGGGCCATAAAGTGTTGCAGACGGCGGTGGTACAGCCAACTGCCTGACCTTTTTTTTTCTCTGCCCACCCAATGGACGGCTTTGGTACGTCCCAGAGTCTGTGTCCCCCAATGGAGCCGATAGAGAAAAGGAGATTTTTTAGACTTTCCGTAAAATCTCTTTCTCGAAGGATCCATTGGGGGACATAGCTCCTGCCCTTTTCTGGGGTTCCTTTTCGGTTATCTGTCCGAGGGAGTGTTCAGTTATTTTTTCTTCTGGTTCTCGGACAGTTCCTGTTTTTTTCCTTTGACCTGTCGGTCTCCTCCTATTGCTCTGAGACTAAAATTGAATTGCTCAGTGGCCTGGAGGCGGGTATATCCTGCTGGGAGGAGCCGACTTTTTGGTTACCATAGTGTCAAGCCTCCTAGAGACAGCAGCATATACCCAGAGTCTGTGTCCCCCAATGGATCCTGTGAGAAAGAGATTTTACGGTAAGTCTAAAAAATCTCCTTTTTTCAGGGGCCAGTTCAGTTTTGAAGTGGATTTGAGGGGCCTTCATATTAGAAATACCCCATGGATTACTGCATTATAAAAACTGCACCCCTCAATATATTCAAAATGACATTCAGAAAGTTTGTTAACCCTTTAGGTGTTTCACAGGTATAGCAGCAAAGTGAAGGAGAAAATTCTAAATCTCAATTTTTTACACTAATATGTTCTTGTAGACCCAGTTTTTGAATTTTTAAAAGGGGTAAAAGGAGAAAAAGCCCCCAAAATGTGTAAATGCTCACTGCACCCCTTATTACTGTCACGATGCCGGCTGGCAGGTAGTGGACCCTCTGTGCCAGAGAGGGATTGGCGTGGACCGTGCTAGTGGACCGGTTCTAAGCCACTACTGGTTTTCACCAGAGCCCGCCGCAAAGCGGGATGGTCTTGCTGCGGCGGTAGTGACCAGGTCGTATCCACTAGCAACGGCTCACCTCTCTGGCTGCTGAAGATAGGCGCGGTACAAGGGAGTAGGCAGAAGCAAGGTCGGACGTAGCAGAAGGTCGGGGCAGGCAGCAAGGATCGTAGTCAGGGGCAACGGCAGAAGGTCTGGAAACACAGGCAAAGAACACACAAGGAACGCTTTCACTGGCACTAAGGCAACAAGATCCGGCAAGGGAGTGCAAGGGAAGTGAGGTAATATAGGGAAGTGCACAGGTGAAAACCCTAATTGGAACCACTGCGCCAATCAGCGGCGCAGTGGCCCTTTAAATCGCAGAGACCCGGCGCGCGCGCGCCCTAGGGAGCGGGGCCGCGCGCGCCGGGACAGAACAGACGGGGAGCGAGTCAGGTAGGGGAGCCGGGGTGCGCATCGCGAGCGGGCGCTACCCGCATCGCGAATCGCATCCCGGCTGGCAGCGGGATCGCAGCGCCCCGGGTCAGAGGACGTGACCGGAGCGCTGCAGCGGAGGGAGTGAAGCGAGCGCTCCGGGGAGGAGCGGGGACCCGGAGCGCTCGGCGTAACAGTACCCCCCCCCTTGGGTCTCCCCCTCTTCTTGGAGCCTGAGAACCTGAGGAGCAGACTTTTGTCAAGGATGTTGTCCTCAGGTTCCCAGGATCTCTCTTCAGGACCACAACCCTCCCAGTCTACTAAAAAAAAATTTTTCCCTCTGACCTTTTTGGCAGCCAAAATTTCCTTGACCGAGAAGACGTCCGAGGAGCCGGAAACAGGAGTGGGAGGAACAGATTTGGGAGAAAAACGGTTGAGGATGAGTGGTTTGAGAAGAGAGACGTGAAAGGCATTAGGGATACGAAGAGAAGGAGGAAGAAGAAGTTTATAAGAGACAGGATTAATTTGACACAAAATTTTGAAAGGACCAAGATAGCGTGGTCCCAACTTGTAGCTAGGGACACGGAAGCGGACATATTTAGCGGAGAGCCATACCTTGTCTCCAGGGGAAAAAACGGGGGGAGCTCTTCTTTTCTTATCCGCGAACCTCTTCATGCGTGAAGAAGCCTGTAAGAGAGAATTTTGGGTCTCTCTCCATATAATGGAAAGGTCACGAGAAATTTCATCCACAGCGGGCAGACCAGAGGGCAAGGGGGTAGGGAGGGGGGGAAGATGGTGACGGCCGTACACCACGAAAAATGGGGATTTGGAGGAAGATTCAGAGACCCTGAAGTTATACGAGAATTCGGCCCATGGAAGGAGATCTGCCCAGTCATCCTGGCGGGAGGAAACAAAATGTCGCAAATAATCACCCAGGATCTGGTTAATTCTTTCTACTTGTCCATTGGACTGGGGATGATATGCAGAGGAAAAATTTAATTTAATCTTGAGTTGTTTACAGAGAGCCCTCCAGAATTTAGACACGAATTGGACCCCTCTATCCGAGACAATCTGCGTAGGCAACCCGTGAAGACGAAAAATGTGTACAAAAAATTGTTTAGCCAACTGAGGCGCAGAAGGAAGACCAGGAAGAGGGATGAAATGTGCCATTTTGGAGAATCGATCAACGACCACCCAAATAACGGTGTTGCCACGGGAAGGGGGTAAATCAGTAATAAAATCCATACCAATCAGAGACCAAGGCTGTTCGGGGACAGGCAGAGGATGAAGAAAACCAGCGGGCTTCTGGCGAGGAGTCTTATCCCGGGCACAGATAGTGCAGGCTCGCACAAAGTCCCCAACATCCGTCTCCAGAGTCGGCCACCAATAGAAGCGGGAGATGAGTTGCACAGATTTCTTGATGCCCGCATGACCTGCGAGATGGGAGGAGTGACCCCATTTGAGGATTCCGAGGCGTTGGCGTGGAGAAACAAAGGTCTTTCCTGGAGGAGTCTGCCTGATGGAGGCAGGAGAAGTGGAGATCAGGCAGTCAGGTGGAATGATGTGTTGCGGAGGGAGATCAACTTCTGAGGCATCCGAGGAACGAGAGAGAGCATCGGCCCTAATGTTCTTATCGGCAGGACGAAAGTGAATCTCAAAATTAAATCGGGCAAAGAACAGAGACCACCGGGCCTGGCGAGGATTCAGCCGTTGGGCAGACTGGAGGTAGGAGAGGTTCTTGTGGTCGGTGTAGATAATAACAGGAAATCTTGATCCCTCCAGCAGATGCCTCCATTCCTCAAGTGCTAATTTAATGGCTAGAAGCTCTCGATCCCCGATGGAGTAGTTCCTCTCCGCTGGAGAGAAGGTCCTAGAGAAAAAACCACAAGTGACAGCATGCCCGGAAGAATTTTTTTGTAGAAGAACAGCTCCAGCTCCCACTGAGGAGGCATCAACCTCCAATAGGAAGGGTTTGGAAGGGTCAGGTCTGGAGAGCACGGGAGCCGAAGAAAAGGCAGACTTGAGTCGTTTAAAGGAGTCTTCTGCTTGAGGAGGCCAGGACTTGGGATCAGCATTTTTTTTGGTTAAAGCCACGATAGGAGCCACAATGGTAGAAAAATGTGGAATAAATTGCCTGTAATAATTGGCGAACCCCAAAAAGCGTTGGATAGCACGGAGTCCGGAGGGGCGTGGCCAATCTAAGACGGCAGAGAGTTTGTCTGGATCCATCTGTAGTCCCTGGCCAGAGACCAAATATCCTAGAAAAGGAAGAGATTGGCATTCAAACAGACATTTCTCAATTTTGGCATAGAGTTGGTTGTCACGAAGTCTCTGAAGAACCATACGGACATGCTGGCGGTGTTCTTCTAGATTGGCAGAAAAAATTAGGATATCGTCCAGATATACAACAACACAGGAGTATAACAGATCACGAAAAATTTCATTGACAAAGTCTTGGAAGACGGCAGGGGCATTGCACAGTCCAAAGGGCATGACCAGATACTCAAAGTGTCCATCTCTGGTGTTAAATGCCGTTTTCCACTCGTCCCCCTCTCTGATGCGGATGAGGTTATAGGCGCCTCTTAAGTCCAATTTAGTGAAGATGTGGGCACCTTGGAGGCGATCAAAGAGTTCAGAGATGAGGGGTAAGGGGTAGCGGTTCTTAACCGTGATTTTATTAAGACCGCGGTAGTCAATGCAAGGACGTAGGGAGCCATCTTTTTTGGACACAAAGAAAAATCCGGCTCCGGCAGGAGAGGAGGATTTACGGATAAAGCCCTTTTTTAGATTCTCCTGGACGTATTCGGACATGGCAAGAGTCTCTGGGGCAGAGAGAGGATAAATTCTGCCCCGGGGTGGAGTAGTACCCGGGAGGAGGTCGATAGGGCAATCATAAGGCCTGTGAGGAGGTAGAGTCTCAGCTTGTTTTTTGCAGAAAACATCCGCGAAGTCCATATAGGCCTTAGGGAGACCGGTTACTGGAGGAACCACAGAGTTACGGCAAGGGTTACTGGGAACCGGTTTTAGACAGTTCTTGGAACAAGAGGACCCCCAACTCTTGATCTCCCCAGTGGACCAATCCAGGGTTGGGGAATGAAGTTGAAGCCAGGGAAGTCCAAGGAGAATCTCCGAGGTGCAATTGGGGAGGACCAAAAGTTCAATCCTCTCATGATGAGATCCGATGCTCATAAGAAGGGGCTCCGTGCGGAAACGTATGGTACAGTCCAATCTTTCATTATTTACACAATTGATATAGAGGGGTCTGGCGAGACTGGTCACCGGGATGTTGAACCTGTTGACGAGAGAGGCCAAAATAAAATTTCCTGCAGATCCAGAGTCCAAGAAGGCCACTGTAGAGAAGGAGAAGGCAGAGGCAGACATCCGCACAGGCACAGTAAGACGTGGAGAAGCAGAGTAGACATCAAGGACTGTCTCACCTTTGTGCGGAGTCAGCGTACGTCTTTCCAGGCGGGGAGGACGGATAGGACAATCCCTCAGGAAGTGTTCGGTACTAGCACAGTACAGGCAGAGGTTCTCCATACGGCGTCGTGTCCTCTCTTGAGGTGTCAGGCGAGACCGGTCGACCTGCATAGCCTCCACGGCGGGAGGCACAGGAACAGATTGCAGGGGACCAGAGGAGAGAGGAGCCGAGGAGACGAAACGCCTCGTGCGAACAGAGTCCATATCTTGGCGGAGTTCCTGACGCCTTTCAGAAAAACGCATGTCAATGCGAGTGGCTAGGTGAATAAGTTCATGTAGATTAGCAGGAATTTCTCGTGCGGCCAGAACATCTTTAATGTTGCTGGATAGGCCTTTTTTGAAGGTCGCGCAGAGGGCCTCATTATTCCAGGACAATTCTGAAGCAAGTGTACGGAATTGTACGGCATACTCGCCAACGGAAGAATTACCCTGGGCCAGGTTCAACAGGGCAGTCTCAGCAGAAGAGGCTCGGGCAGGTTCCTCAAAGACACTTCGGATTTCCGAGAAGAAGGAGTGTACAGAGGCAGTGACGGGGTCATTGCGGTCCCAGAGCGGTGTGGCCCATGACAGGGCTTTTCCGGACAGAAGACTGACTACGAAAGCCACCTTAGACCTTTCAGTGGGAAACAGGTCCGACATCATCTCCAGATGCAGGGAACATTGGGAAAGAAAGCCACGGCAAAACTTAGAGTCCCCATCAAATTTATCCGGCAAGGATAAGCGTATCCCAGGAGCGGCCACTCGCTGCGGAGGAGGTGCAGGAGCTGGCGGAGGAGATGACTGCTGAAGCTGTGGTAGCAACTGTTGTAGCATAACGGTCAGTTGAGACAGCTGTTGGCCTTGTTGCGCTATCTGTTGTGACTGCTGGGCGACCACCGTGGTGAGGTCAGCGACAACTGGCAGAGGAACTTCAGCGGGATCCATGGCCGGATCTACTGTCACGATGCCGGCTGGCAGGTAGTGGACCCTCTGTGCCAGAGAGGGATTGGCGTGGACCGTGCTAGTGGACCGGTTCTAAGCCACTACTGGTTTTCACCAGAGCCCGCCGCAAAGCGGGATGGTCTTGCTGCGGCGGTAGTGACCAGGTCGTATCCACTAGCAACGGCTCACCTCTCTGGCTGCTGAAGATAGGCGCGGTACAAGGGAGTAGGCAGAAGCAAGGTCGGACGTAGCAGAAGGTCGGGGCAGGCAGCAAGGATCGTAGTCAGGGGCAACGGCAGAAGGTCTGGAAACACAGGCAAAGAACACACAAGGAACGCTTTCACTGGCACTAAGGCAACAAGATCCGGCAAGGGAGTGCAAGGGAAGTGAGGTAATATAGGGAAGTGCACAGGTGAAAACCCTAATTGGAACCACTGCGCCAATCAGCGGCGCAGTGGCCCTTTAAATCGCAGAGACCCGGCGCGCGCGCGCCCTAGGGAGCGGGGCCGCGCGCGCCGGGACAGAACAGACGGGGAGCGAGTCAGGTAGGGGAGCCGGGGTGCGCATCGCGAGCGGGCGCTACCCGCATCGCGAATCGCATCCCGGCTGGCAGCGGGATCGCAGCGCCCCGGGTCAGAGGACGTGACCGGAGCGCTGCAGCGGAGGGAGTGAAGCGAGCGCTCCGGGGAGGAGCGGGGACCCGGAGCGCTCGGCGTAACAATTACATTCCGTGAGGGGTGTAGTTTCCAAAATGGGGTCACATGTGGGGGTGTCCACTGTTCAGCACCATGGGGGCTTTGTTAAACACACATGGCATTCAATTCCAGACACATTCTCTCTCCAAAATCCCACTTGCACTCCTTCTCTTCTAAACATTGTAGTTCGCCCACAGATCACTTTACATCCACTTATGAAGTATTTATATACTCAGATGAAATGGGGTTATACATTTTGGGGGGCTTTTTTCCTAATAGCCCTTGTGGAAATGAAAAATTTGGGATAACACCACCATTTTAGTGAAAAAATAAAAAAATTTCATTTTCACATCCAACTTTTATGAAAATTCGTCAAACACCTGTGGGGTGTTTAGGCTCACTATTACCCTTACTATTTTCCATGAGGGGTGTAGTTTATGTCAGAACCGCTGTAACAATCAGCCACCCCTGTGCAAATCACCTCAAATGTACATGGCGCTCTCACTCCTGAGCCTCCTGAGCCTCTCACTCCTGAGCATCTGCAGAGCATTTTACGTCCACATATGGGGTATTTCCCTACTCAGGAGAGATTGCGTTACACTTTGTTTTTTCCTTACCTCTTGTGAAAATGAAAGTATGGGGCAACACCAGCATGTTAGTGTAAAAAATAAAACATTTTTACAATAACATGCTGAAGTAGACCCCAACTTTACCTTTTCATAAGGGGTAAAAGGAGAAAATTCCTTTATGTAGCTCTAAACTGTTGCCTTGAAATACGACAAGGCTCTGAAGTGAGAGAGCGCCATGCGCATTTGAGGCCTAAATAAGGGATTTGCATAGAGACAGACCCGGATGCAAGAATTAGACTTGCCTCGGATACCAAAATTACCCTACGGCAGTGTTTCCCAAACAGGGTGCCTCAAGCTGTTGCAAAACTCCCAGCATGCCTGGACATTCAATGGCTGTCCGGCAATACTGGAAGTTGTTTTGCAACAGTTTGAGGCTCCGTTTTAGTACATGTAGTGTTTTACCCTTTATTATGTGTTAGTGTAGTGTAGTATACAGTTTTTAGGGTACATTCACACGGGCGGTGGTTTACAGCGAGTTTCCCACTGGTAATTTTAGCTGCAGCGGAAAATTTGCAGCATCTCAAACATGCAGCGAAAGACTTGCCATAAACCCCCGCCCATGTGAATGTACCTTGTACATGTACCTAGCATGCCCAGACAGCCAAAGGACATGTTGGGAGTTGTAGTTATGCAACAACTGGAGAAGAACAGTTTGGAAACCACTGTGTAGTAGTGTCCAAACTATAGCCCTCCAGATATTGCCAAACTTCAACTCCAAGCATGCCCAGACTGTCTAGGCATGCTGGGAGTTGTAGTTCTACAACATCTGAAGGGCCAGATGTTATAGAACTACAACTCCCAGCATGCCTGGACTGTCTTTGTATGCTGGGGGTTGTAGCTTTGCAACATCTGGAAGGGCTACAGTTTGGAGACCACTGCACAGGCTTTGGCTGTCTGGGCTTGCTGGGAGTTGTAGTTTAGCAACTCTTAGAAGGCAGCAGTGAAGATCACTTACCACTGATCTTCACTGCTGCTTACAACGCTGCCTCCTTCGCTGCCACCGATCCCGCCGATCCTTAGGTACCAGGGAGCAAGGGCGTACCTGTATGCCCTTAGTCCCCAACAGGTTAAGGACACAGCCCATTTTGGCCTTAAAGGGGTACCATGCCCCTAGACATCTTTTCCCCTATCCAAATTATAGGGGATAAGATGACTGATCGTGGGGGTCCTGCCACTGCAGCACCCGGCATTCGTTTAGAGTGTCTTGTGCAGTGCAAGAGGCTCGTGACATCATGGCCACGCCCTCTCAATGCAAGTCTATGGGAGGGGGGGTGACGGACATCACGCCCCCTCCCATAGGCTTGCATTGGAGGGGGCATGACATCACAAGTGGGGAGTGGTCCTGACGTCACGAGCCTCCACCCCGCATCACCAGTCATCCAGCACAGAGCAAAGTTTGCTCCGTGCACCAGAAGTCTGGGATGCCGCAGCCAAGATCGTGGGGGTCCCCAGTGGCGGGATCCCCGCAATCAGACATCTTATCCCCTATACTTTGGATAAGGGATAAGATGTCTGGGGACAGAGTACCCCTTTAAGGACACAGCCAATTTTATTTTAGATTTTTTTTCCTATTCGCCTTTTAAAAATGATAACTTTTATATTTTCATCCACAGACCCATATGAGGCCTTATTTTTTGCATGACCAATTTTACTTTGTAATAACATCACTCATTTCACCATAAAATGTGTGGGGCAACCCAAAAAATATTATTTGTGTGGGGAAAAGTTTTTTCGAAAATTCGCAGTTTTGCAAATTTTGGAAGGTTTCATTTTCACACTTTACGGTAAAAATGACACGCCGTTCATCGTACAGGACCAATAACATTGTATTTTGATAGTTTGGACATTTACGCACTCAACAATACCAAATATGTTTATAAATGTATGTTTTTACGCTTTTTGGGGGTAAAAAGGGACGATTTACATTTTTATTGGGGGAGGGGATTTTTAAAACATTTTTAACTCTTGTTTTTTTTTACATCTTTTAACATTTTTTTAAACTTTTTATGTCTATCTATACTATCTATAGCAATCATTTGATTGCTCATACTGTTCAGTGCTATGCATAGGCATAGCACTGATCAGTGTTATTGTCGATCTTCTGCTCTGGTCTGCTCGATCTCAGACCAGAGCAGAAGACCCCAGGAGACACATAGGGGCAGGTGCTCCATTTTTAGATAATCTGATCCCTGCGGAAGCACCGTGGGCAATCCGATCATCCATTTAAGCATGCGCATTGCCGCAGATGCCGTGATCTGTATTCATCACGGCATCTGAGGTGTTGATGGTGGACATCAGCGCGATCGCTGATGTTTGTCATTACCACAGGGTCCCTGGCTGCTGATAGCAGCTGGGACCTGCCACGCTTGATACGAGCACTGTTCCAGTGCTCGCGTCATGTATAGCACGTAAACCTATGTCCTTCTGCATTAAGTACCAGGGAATTAGGATGTACATTTACGTCCCATGTCGTTAAGGGGTTAAAGTCAATGGCATCTGTTGGTATTTCTCGGTGTCTATTGTGCAATGGACTGTCAGGCTGACAAAGGCCACAGATATGAACAAGGCCTTATATATATTTTTTTTCTCTCTCAGCCATTAACATACTAGGTAATAATTTGCATATGATAATAAAAACATTTTTTTTGCATATGATACAGCAGGTAAAATAAATAAAATTTGTAATTTACTCCATATAAAAAAAAAAAATAATTATGTCACTTTCATGGCCTTATAAATCTGGCCACTAGGGGTCTCCCTTCTGGTCCAGACTGCATTCCGGCTGCTCAAAAGCACAGACTTTGGTCTCCAGCAGGAAACTCTACTCAGGAAGTGCAATCTGGCCATAGGAAGTGAATAGCACTCATTCTCCCTGTTTCATACACAGTCCAGCAGGAGACCAAAGTCTGTGCTTTTGAGCAGACTGAATGCAGTCTGGACCTGAAGGGAGACCCCTAGTGGCCATATTTATAAGGCCATGAAAGTGACATAAAAATATTTTTTTTTTACAGGGGGCAAATTACAAATTTTTTTTATTTTACCTGGTTTATCATATACTAAAAAAAATAATTTTAATGACAGTGCCCATTTAACCTGTTAAGAACGCAGGGGAAACCTGCCCACTCCCCTGCTATGACGCGGACTCACAAGCTGACCCGTGTCATAGCGGGGTGGTCCCAGCGGCTGTCAACCGCCGGGACCTGTGTCTAATGCCAGACATCACCGACCGTGGTGATGCCTGGCATTAATCGATTAGATGCCGCAATCAAAGTTGATCGCCATGTTTAAAATAAATGAAAGCATTCCCGGCAGCTCAGCGGAGCTGATCGGGACCACCATGGTTAAACCATGGTGTCTCGATCCGCTGAGAGGACGGTAGTAGGGTAGGGCACTTGCCTCATGGCCCCTCTGATGCTTCCTCGATGCTCTGGGCAGCCTGGAGCAATTGAGTACAGATAAAACCGATCAATGCTATGCTGTGGCATAGCAGTAAACAGTGGATGCAATCCAAGGATTGCATGTAATAATCCCCTATGGGGACAAAAAAATGGTGTAAAAAAGTAATTAAAAAAAGTTTAAATGTAAATTAACCCCTTCCATAATAAAAGTCTGAATCACCCCTTTTTCCCATAAAAAAAATAAATATGTAAACAAAAATAAACATAAACATATGTGGTTTCGCCTCGTGCGTGAATGTCCGAACCATAAAAATATAATGCTGATTAACCCCTTAAGGACCAAGCCCATTTTGACCTCAAGGGCCAGGCCAATTTTATTTTTTTGTTTTTGTTCTTTCCTCCTCGCCTTCTATTTCCATCTACAGACCCATATAAGGGTTTATTTTTTTGCTTGACCAATTGTACTTTGTAATGAAATCTCTCATTTAACCATGAAATGTATGCCAACCCCCCAAAAATATTTTTAGGGAGGAAATTTAAATGAAAAGTCACAATTTTGCACATTTTGGAGGGTTTAGTTTTCACACTGTACATTAAAAATTACATGTGTTCTCTATTCTGTGGGTCAATACAATTAAAATGATACCCATGGCTAGATACTTTTCTATTTTTTACCCCCTTAAAAAAACTAAAACTTTTTGTACAAAATCAGTAATACAAAATCACCCTATTTTGACCACCTATAACTTTTTTATTTTTCCATATATTAGGCAGTATGAGGGCTCATTTTTTGCGCCGTCATCTGTACGTTTTATCGATATCACATTTGCATATATAAAAGTTTCAATCACTTTTTATAAATTTTATTTTGGAATAAAATGTGACAAAAAGCTGCATTTTTGGACTTTTTTTTTTTTTTTTATGTTTATGCCGTCCACCGTACTGGATCATTAACATTATATTTTGACAGTATGAACATTTACACACGCGGCGATACCAAATATGTTTATAAAAAAAAAATGACGCTTTTTGGGGGTAAAATAGGAAAAAGGGACAATTTTCATTTTTATTGGGGGAGGGGATTTTTCACTTTTTTTACTTTTTATTTTTACATTTTTGCACTTTTTTTTAACACTTTTTTGTCCTCATAGTGGACTATCAATAGCAATCAGTTGATTGCTTATACTGTTCAGTGCTATGCATAGGGCATAACACTGATCAGTATTATCGGCTATCTTCTGCTCTGGTCTGCTCGATCTCAGACCAGAGCAGAAGACCCCAGGAGACACACAGCGGCATTTTAGATGATCGAATCCCCGCAGCAGCGCTTCGGGCGATCCGATCATCTATTTTAACATGCGCATTGCCGCAGATGCCGTGATCTGTATTGATCACGGCATCTGAGGGGTTAATGGGGGACATCCGCACGATGGCGGATGTCAGTCATTACCGGTGGGTCCCTGCCTGCCGTGTATGACGCGAGCACAGCTCCGATGCTCACGGTCATCCACAGGATATAAATGTATGTCCTGGTGCATGTAGTACCTCCGCACCAGGACATACATTTACGTCCGTGGTCGTTAAGGGACTATACCGCATGGTCAATACGTAAAAAAATACCAAACTCCAAAATTGCATATTTTTGGTCATTTGTACACCCTAAAAAAAAATCTAAAAGCGATCGAAAAGTCCCATCAAAACAAAAATGGTACTAATAAAAACTGCAGACCACGGCACAAAAAATGAGTTCTCATACAGCCCCGTATACGGAAAAATAAAAAAGTTAAAGGGGTCAGAAGGGGACAATTTTAAACATATTAATGTTGGTGCATGTAGTTATAATTTTTTTTAAGTAGTAAGATATAAAAACTATAAAAATTAGGTATCCTTGTAATCGTATGGACCTACAGAATAAAGATAAGGTGTCATTTTTACTGAAAAGTGCACTGTGTAGAAACGAAAGCTAGAAATGCGCTAGAAATTGCAAATTTATTTAGCGCATAAAACAAGCCCTCATTTAGGTCTGTAGGTTGAAAATTAAAAGCGTTATGATTTTTAGAAGGCTAGGAGGAAAAAACCCTGAGTTCTTAAGGGGTTAAGCATATTGAGGCATGTTTATCAGTCTTTCGATACATATGCACAGCATATGATATCCTCTATTAGTACATTTAGTAAAGGCTGTTTTACTGTGATTGATGCAGGATATATAAAGCTGTGTGATTTTATTTGGTATTATTAGTGCACTGTAATTGAAATCAGATAGAAGCAGTATGCAGATTGAAACATAGATTGAAAACTACAAATGAAAAATATTTTCAGAACCAGGAGAGACTGGGTCTTTTTTGTAGAACTGGATTTTCATCACAGATGCCTCTACCGTTCTTTTCAATTTTCACTCTCATTTTATCTAGTCTTTCTTGTTATTTCTCCCTTCTCTCTCTCTTCCATTTGTTCTTGCACAGAACAGTAGCTTTTCATCTTGCTGTGGCAGTGTCAGCAGTTGGTATCTCCTAACCAGCATGATGCTGCCAAGTTTCTTTCATTTACATGCAGATGTGGATGACTAAGAGAATTAAGCCTTGGAACTTGTCTGTCTATGAGGTCCTGCCAGCATGGAGCTAGCAAGGCAGAACTGATCAAAGAGCAATTTTAGACTGATGAATTAGAGCCTCCGTTCTTATGCTAGAAATTTGAATATAGAGGATCACATCTTTTATTGTGATTGTTTCGCATGAAGGCAATGGGCGTTATTTGCATAGGCTTGCCTCATCAGCCTTTCTACTACCTGGGGAGCAAAGAGATCCTCTTGACAGAATTTATGATTTTTTTTGAAATAATGACATGCTGATTTTTACATGTTAAACAAATTATACTATAGTTCAGAGTTAAACCTTTTGTAAAGGTTTACTGTAATGTATGTTTCTCCCTTTAATTTGCTTTGTTCTTAGTATGGGTTCTATATGTAATGTAAGGCAAAACTAAAAGTACTTAAATATAGGACATTTTCTCAGGTGGGTGTTTTAACCAGGTTACAAATTAGCATTTCCTACTTAAAACCTACATATACATATATATATATATATAGAGAGAGAGAGAGACTATACATGCCATTTGCTCAATATGTGGCATATAATTAGAGTGTAATTATATGCCATATGACTACTCGTGTCCATATACTTCTCACAGCAACCCCTCTATTAGCCAAAGTGTGGAGCCATTAAAGTGTGACTGTCAGAATATCAGATCCCACAAAAAAAAGTACCTCAGCACCTAGTCCTTTTTTATACCTCTAACACCTATATGTATTATCAAAATACCTATTTTCATTAGCTCACAGTGTTAGAAATCCTCTCTCAGGGGAAGGGGACTTGTCTCTCCCTTGTGGTGGTGGGAGGTGATTGGTCTGCTCATGCAGCCTTATCCATGACTCACGGACATGCTTGCAAAATTTAAACAACAATGTTACAAAAGGTCTTTAATTTTCATCAGTAACAACACATAAAAAGTTTTTGGATCTGATGGTGTACATTTAAGAATGAGGTGGATTGCTTTTTAGTGAACACATGTATATGGATGCCATGTAATAGAATAGTTGTCATATAGAGGCGACAGCATGCCATCACCAGGCCAACTTCCATTTAAAGAATAGTACATACTGTCAGCTGGTGTTCACTTTAGTTCACTTTAAAAGTTTTGCTTACAAATTTGTTATTTTTATGTTGCTCTTTGCTATTTTTTATGTTATTTTAAATATGTTTTACCACTCAGCATACTATTTTTGGAGCAATGGAATTCTAGGGGATCTAATAGTGAGTCTTGCATTTACATTGCCATTGGCTTTTTTGACTAATTTTCTTGACTTGTTTTGTCCAGCAGTTGGTAGAGATTACATCTGGACTCTATGGAGAATATTAAGCAAGAATATTCAGGCAGTCCAAGACAGCAGCAGTCGGGCAAAAATGTCCCAATACAGTAGACTACAGTTTAACAGGGACAGGCCAAGAGTTTGAAACCAAGTAACAGTAACAGTAAAAGTACAAACGTGAGGCAAAGGTAAAGTCAGGTCACAGGTATGGGTCAGATATAACAGAATGGTCAGGGAGAAGATACAATATAAACACAATTTTAGGGAAAGAACCAATAACACGGGCAGGAACTGAGAAAGCTAAAGGGATCTAACCTCATCCCTCAATTTCAGGTACATGTACGTGGTAATTAGGGCTGACTTTCCACATCACCACGTACATGTACCTGACAGCTTTAAACTGTCACAGCACAGCCAAGCATCCCTGAAGCCTGCCAGGGACCAATCACAGCATTCTCCAACTGGCGATCACTGCTTTTGGTCCGTCAGTACTGACAGACCAATAGCAGTGATATTTGCGGGGTCTCCTCCTTCCCCCCTCCTCCATTGCTTCAGACAGTGAAGCGATCGAGGGGTGCAGAGGCCCTGTCGGAGGCCAGCCGCAGCACTCAGGATCGGAGTTGTTGTGCTCCGATCCTGAGTTAACCCTATAGGTGCTGCTGTCATTGTCCAGATCGGGGCTCTACAAAGTGAAAGCAGAGCGCCAATGGTTGCCATGGCAACCGGAGGCTAGACAATAGCCTCTGTTGTTATGGCAATCCAAGCTGATCAGCCTCTACCTAAGGTAGAGTCTGTCTGCTATACTATGCCTGTCGTTAGGCATAGGCATAATTCAGTGGAGTAAAGATATGTACTCCACTGTATTATGTGTATGATCAGTAAAAAAAAAAGTAAAGTGTAAAAAATTTAGAAAAATAAAATAAAAAATGTGAAAAAATGTAAAATATACATATATAAAAATAATAAAATTATATATATATATATATATATATATATATATATATATATATATAAAACACACCCAAAATACACACAAAAACATCAACATGTGCACAAAAAAAGAGTCCTCACACATTTGTATCTGTGAAAAAATAAAAAACCTGTCTCTCAGAATAAGGGCACTTACAAACATAATTTTTTTCAACAAAAATAGTTTTGATGGTGTAAATGTAATGACATATTTATAAAAAGAATGTAAATTTAGTATCGCCATAATTGTATCGACCTGCAGAGCGAAGTTACCATAGAAATTATACTATATGACAAACGACCTAAAAAAATTATGAAAAACAACCACAGAATAGATTTATTTATTTATACCACCTCATAAAAAATAAATAATAATCACATGTACCCTAGAATAGTACCAATGAGAGCGGCAACTTATCTCCCAAAAATATTTTGGCACCCCAAGGCCTCTGCAACTTTATATGATGCCTGTCTGAGGCCTGTGTTTGAGACACATAGCATCTCTCTGTCAACACCTACTGTGTTACAGAAATGGATTAAAATGGAAAATCTGCAAAAAAATAAAATTTTTATTACGCCTTCACTTTGCTTTCATTTCTATAAACACTTAAAGGGTTAATACACTTCTTAAAAGTAATTTTGACTACTTTTATGAGTGCAGTTTTTAAAACGGGGTTATTTATGGGAGTATCTAACATACAGTCGCCTCAATGCCACTTCAGACCTGAACTGGTCCCTGAAAAATCAGATTTTGAAATATTCTTGAAAATCTCGAAAATTGATGCTAAACATATAAACCTTCCAACATTCTAAAAAAGTGAAAGAATGTTTATCAAATGATGGAAAGATAAAAAAGATATTTTATAGATGTGAATTAACCCCTTATGGATGCAGGGCGTACCTGTATGCCCTGCGCTCACTCCCACGATATAACACGGGGTTACGCGGTGACCCCGCCTCATATTAGTGCCCATTTAACCTGTTAAATAAAATAAAAAATGTGAAAAAATGTAAAATATACATATATAAAAATAATAAAATTATATATATATATATATATATATATATATATATATATAAAACACACCCAAAATACACACAAAAACATCAACATGTGCACAAAAAAAGAGTCCTCACACATTTGTATCTGTGAAAAAATAAAAAACCTGTCTCTCAGAATAAGGGCACTTACAAACATAATTTTTTTCAACAAAAATAGTTTTGATGGTGTAAATGTAATGACATATTTATAAAAAGAATGTAAATTTAGTATCGCCATAATTGTATCGACCTGCAGAGCGAAGTTACCATAGAAATTATACTATATGACAAACGACCTAAAAAAATTATGAAAAACAACCACAGAATAGATTTATTTATTTATACCACCTCATAAAAAATAAATAATAATCACATGTACCCTAGAATAGTACCAATGAGAGCGGCAACTTATCTCCCAAAAATATTTTGGCACCCCAAGGCCTCTGCAACTTTATATGATGCCTGTCTGAGGCCTGTGTTTGAGACACATAGCATCTCTCTGTCAACACCTACTGTGTTACAGAAATGGATTAAAATGGAAAATCTGCAAAAAAATAAAATTTTTATTACGCCTTCACTTTGCTTTCATTTCTATAAACACTTAAAGGGTTAATACACTTCTTAAAAGTAATTTTGACTACTTTTATGAGTGCAGTTTTTAAAACGGGGTTATTTATGGGAGTATCTAACATACAGTCGCCTCAATGCCACTTCAGACCTGAACTGGTCCCTGAAAAATCAGATTTTGAAATATTCTTGAAAATCTCGAAAATTGATGCTAAACATATAAACCTTCCAACATTCTAAAAAAGTGAAAGAATGTTTATCAAATGATGGAAAGATAAAAAAGATATTTTATAGATGTGAATTAACCCCTTATGGATGCAGGGCGTACCTGTATGCCCTGCGCTCACTCCCACGATATAACACGGGGTTACGCGGTGACCCCGCCTCATATTGGGTCGGTCCCAGTGGCTAACGGTAGCTGGGACCCGGAGCTAATACCGAACATCACCAATCGTAGTGATGCCCAGTATTAACCCTTTAGACGTGGCGATCAATGTTGATCACGCATCTAAAATGTAAAAAAAGCATTCCCGGCAGCTCAGTCGGGCTGATCGGGACCACCGTGGTGAAACAGCGGTGTCCCGATCAGCTAGGACGCACCAGGAGGGTACCTTACCTGCCTCCTGTGCGTCCGATCGGCGATTGATCAACTGGCTCCAGAAAGTTAAACAGATTTGTTAATTACTTCTATAAAAAAAATCTTAATCCTTTCAGTACTTATGAGCTGCTGAAGTTGAATTGTTCTTTCCTGTCTAAGTGCTCTCTGATGACAACAGTCTCGGGAACTGTCCAGAGTAGAAGCAAATCCCCATAGCAAACCTCTTCTACTCTGTGCAGTTCCCGAGACAGACAGAGATCACTGTTGCCAGAGTCAGCAGAGAGCACTGTTGCCAGACAGAAAATAACAACTTTTCCCATTTAAAAAAGACCTATGTAAATAAAAATAAATATAAACATATGTGGTATCGAGTAAATGTCTGAACTATAAAAATATATTGAGGCTCAGGGTCTTGAATATTTGGTTAAAATAATGTATTCATTTATTAAATATATATAGTGTATGCCAATCTCACAGGGCCCTTGTGAGTTAGCAATTATACAATAAAATCAAGGTAATAGCATAAATATTGCAGAAGGCAAAAAATAGTAGACAAGATAAAAATAAAATCAATAAAATAAGTATAGTTAAAGGGGTACTCCGGTGAAAAACTTTTTTTTTTTTAAATAAACTGGTGCCAGAAAGTTAAACAGATTTGTAAATTACTTCTATAAAAAAATCTTAATCCTTCCTGCCGTGCAGCGCATAGCAACGACGCAGGGGACGCACACCGGAGGCCTGAAGCAGCGCGGACCCCGGCAACAGGTAATTATGCAACCGGGGATGGGGGGAGGCAACGGGGCAGCGGCGCCGGCAATGGGTGCTGCTGCCCCTTCTCTCCCCATCTGTCGATGCCGCTGCCCCATTGCCGTGTCGCTTCGCTCCCCCTGGCTATCGGCGCCGGCACCCATAGTCAGGGGGAGAGAACGGGCAGCAGCGCCGATAGCCAGGGGGATAGAAGGGCAGGCAGCAGGGCTCTAGACCCCAGGGCAGGCAGGGGCAGAGAAGCCGGTAGCGCTGGCGGTCTCTGCACCTGCAAAGCTGCTGCAGTTCATTGATTTAAAGCGCCCGCTTTAAATCATTGAACTGCAGCGGCTTATCGGCGTATAACACGAAGGTAGACTTTAGGCAAAAAATTTTAGCCTAAAAACTGCGTGTTATACGCCGATAAATACGGTATATTTAATAAATTAATAAATTATTTTAACCAAATATTCAAGACCCTGAGCCTCAATATCTATTTCCATTATTTATTTTCAATTGACACCGTGGATATCAAGTGCCATTTGGGCTGCACGGGTCATTGGGAACTAGGGGATTTAGAGCCTCTCCTATACTTTGTATTATAAAAATATATCATTAATTTAACCGCACGGTGAATGGCGTACGCGCAAAAACATTTCCAAATTCCAAAATTGCTTATTTTTGGTAACTTTTTATACAATAAAAAAATGAATAAAAAGCGATCAGAAAGTCCGATCAAAACAAAAATGGTACTGATTAAAACTTCAGATCACGGCGCAAAAAATTAGCCCTCATACATCCCTGTATGCAGAAAATTTTAAAAGTTATAGGGGTCAGAAGAGGACATTTTTAAACTTATAAATTTTCGTGCATGTAATTATGAGTTTTTCCAGAAGTACGACAAAATCAAACCTATATAAGTAGGGTATAATTTAATCGTATGGACCTACATAATAAAGATCAGGTGTCATTTTTAACGAAAAATGCACTGCGTAGAAACGGAAGCCCCCCCAAAAATTACAAAATGGTGGTTTTTTTTCCATTTTTTTTCGCACAATGATTATTTTTTTGGTTTCCTTGTAAATCTTTGGGTAAAATTACTGATGTCATTACAAAGTAGAATTGATGGTGGAAATAAAAAGGCCCTCATATGGGTCGGTAGGTGCAAAATTGAAAGAGTTATGATTTTTAAAAGGTGAGAAGGAAAAAACGAAAATGCAAAAAAGGAAAAACCCTGAGTCCTTAAGGGGTTAATCATTAACTGGGTGTGACATTACTATTTGTCATACAAACAGAAAATGTAAAATGTAGAAAAGATTTTTCACCAAAAGCCGCAAAATATATCAATCAAAATTTACCACTAATGTAAGGTACAATATGTCACAAAACATTCTCAGAATAGCTTTCATAAGTTGAAGTGGACACATGTCAAATTTTAAAAATTTGCCTTGGTCATTAAGGTGTAAACAGGCTAAGGAGTAAAGAGGTTAAATAGCCCGCCTCTGAGAGGTACGGCCACCTGCGCTGAATCTGATTGGCCCAGTACCCATGCCTTCTCATTGCCTGGATCAGCCACGTCACTCAGTGACAGACAGCCATGCGACATGCAGACTGCTGTCATGTACTGCGGCCGAACTGCAAGAGGAACAGAGCTGGATCTGGAGCAGGTATGTATGTTACAGCTGTGCCCAAACTATTATACATTTATGGTAAAATGAAAGCCCCAATATGGGTCTGCGGATGGAAAAATAAAATAGTTATGACTCCTAAAAGGCGAGAAGGAAAACCAAAAATGTAAAAATAAATTTTGGATGCCCAAATGGGTCATGCCCTTAAAGGGGTACTACCGTGCTGACAACTTATCCCCATCTAAAGGATAAAGGATAAGTTGCCTGATCGCGCAGGGTCTCGCCGCTGGGGACCCCCCGCGATCTCGCACGCAGCACCCCGCTCTCATCAGGCCCCGGAGCGAACATCGCTCTGGGTCTGATGACTGACGATCACGGGGCCGGAGTATCGTGACGTCACTGATCCGCCACCATGTGACGTCACGCTCCGCCCCCTCAATGTAAGTCTACGGCAGGGGGCGAGATAGCTGTCCCGCCCCCTGCCATAGACTTGCATTGAGATGCGGAGCGTGACATCACACGCTCCGGGGCCTGACGAGAGGGGGGTGCTGCGTGCAAGATCGCGGGGGTCCTCCAGTGACCCGGTGACCCGGAATTACAGGCTGTTCGGGGCCGACTCTGTCGGCCCCGAACAGCCACAGCCAGCAGGGGTGAGGTGGCACTGGTGCCACCTCACGATCGCCCTGATTCGTCGGCCGGTTTACCGGCCGACCAATCAGGGCGCTTGCTGCGGGTGTCACTCCCGCAACCCGCTCCGCCCCTCTTCCGGAGGACGTGAGCGGGTGCGGGACGTGCACCCCGGGAGCTGGGGACCCCAATCCCCGGTGTTAATGTTGGGATCGGGGCCCCAGGAGCGGCGGCGACGACGAGGGACTGACCTGATGCGGCGTGGATCGTTGGTGGTGAGTGACAGTCTCCTGCTGTTGCTTAGCAACAGCTCCCAGCATGCAAAAAGGGCATGCTGGGAGCTGTAGTTATGCAACAGCAGGAGGCAGACCACCACAACTCCCAGCATGCCCTTATGGGCATGCTGGGACTTATAGTTTTGCAACAGCTGGAGGCACATTTTTTCTATGGAAAAGTGTACCTTCAGCTGTTGTATAACTACAACTCCCAGCTTGAACAAACAGCTAAAGTGCATGCTGGGAGTTGTAGTGGTGCATCTGCTGGTTGCATAACTACAACTCCCAGCATGCCCGTTGGCTGTCGGTGACTGCTGAGAGTTGTAGTTTTGCAACAGCTGAAGGCACACTGAGTTAAGTAGCAAACTAGTGTGTCTCCAGCTGTTGCATAACTACAATTCCCAGCATCCCCAGCCAAAGTAGTATGCCTCCAGCTGTTGCATAACTACAAGACCCAGCATGCCCTTCCGCTGTCCGTACATGCTGGGGGTTGTAGCTTTTGCAACAGCTGAAGGCACACTGGTTGCAAAACACTGAGTTTGTTACCAAACTCGGTGTTTCACAACCAGTGTGCCTCCAGCTGTTGCAAAACTACAACTCCCAGCATGCACTGATAGACCGTACATGCTGGGAGTTGTAGTTTTGCAACAGCTGGATGTTCCCCCCCCCCCCAATGTGAATGTACAGGGTACACTCACATGGGCAGAGGTTTAAAGTAAGTATCCGGCTGCAAGTTTGAGCTGCGGCAAATTTTCTGCCGCAGCTCAAACTGCCAGCGAGAAACTACTGTGAACCCCCGCCCTTGTGACTGTACCCTAAAAACACTACACTACACTAACACAAAATAAAATGAAAAGTAAAAAACACTACATATACACATACCCCTACACAGCCCCCCTCCCTTCCCCAATAAAAAGGAAAAACGTCGGGTACGCCACGGTTTCCAAAACGGAGCCTCCAGCTGTTGCAAAACAACTACTCCCAGTATTACCAGACAGCCACTGACTGTCCAGGCATGCTGGGAGTTTTACAACAGCTGGAGGCCCCCTGTTTGGGAATCACTGGCGTAGAATACCCCCTATGTCCACCCCTATGCAATCCCTAATGTAGGCCTCAAATGCGCATGGCGCTCTCACTTTGGAGCCCTGTTGTATTTCAAGGCAACAGTTTAGGGTCACATATGGGGTATCGCCGGACTCGGGAGAAATTGTGTTACAAATTTTGGGGGTATTTTCTGCTTTTACCCTTTTTAAAAATGTAAAATTTTTTGGAAAAGAAGTATTTTAGGTAAAAAAAAATTTTTTTTACATATGCAAAAGTTGTGAAACCCCTGTGGGGTATCCATTTTCCTTACAAGCAGAGAGCTTCAAAGTTAGAAAAATACAAAATTTACAAATTTTTCATCAAATTTTGGGATTTTTCACCAAGAAAAGATGCAAGTTACCACAAAATTTTACCACTATGTTAAAGTAGAATATGTCATGAAAAAACTGTCTCGGAATCAGAATGATAACTAAAAGCATTCCAGAGTTATTAATGTTTAAAATGACAATGGTCAGAATTGCAAAAAATGGCCGAGTACTTAAGGTGAAAAAGGGCTCAGTCTTTAAGGGGTTAAAGACTTTATGCAATAGTGTTATTATGATTGTATAACTTTTTGATTGTTAAACAATTTCAATCCGTTATAATATCATAGGATATATTTTCTGCTGTTTCAGATCTTTTTACGCTATATTCACATCTACGTTTAGGCTTCATTCAAAAATCTATGGAGGAGCCAAGAAAAATGCCCAAAAAACATAAAGCATGTCTAGCTAGTTGTTTAAAATATATGCTATAACATGTTCCTTTGTGGTAAATTTGTCAGAGTTTACACCTCTCTAGTATAGTCTTATCCTGTCTGACAATGCTATGCATACAGATTTTCCTCTGAGTTTTTATTCTCCAACCTCCAACCCAATCTGCAGTATGGTCGCTCTGCACTTCTGTTCTATTTCAGCTTGCCTGGATTGTATTGCTATTATTGTTTCTGTATTATTGGTTCTGACAAATGACCTTGAAATCATCACCATTTTAGTCTATCACGTGAAGACTAAATTGTTTTAGTATTGATTGTTTTAGCATTTAGGCCAAAGAGGGGTTTCAAAGTGTATCCTACGTGTTCCAACAGATCAGAAGTAAATCATTGTCATCCAGGAGGGATACACATGCAAGAAATCCTATGGACAGACGATTTAGCAGGAGTTGGTTTGAAATTTCTTTAGATATGATGAACTATTGGTTTCTTCTAGATCTACTTTTAACATGTTCCATTCAGTTGTTCAGTTGTTTATTACTAAAGTAATAAACATAACATGGCTAGAATGTGTATAATTCATCAACTATAGGTGTATATGTTTGCCAGCTATAAAGTTGTATAATGTATAGAGAAGTGTCAGACATGCCATTCTGCAACAAATATATTTGTCTCATGTGTATGCGTAATAAATTTTGCATATCTTTCACCATTTTTGCTTACTCCTAATGTATATTTGTGCACCCCACTACTGATAATTGTCCTTCATTATCCGAGCCTGAAGGCTACTGTTCAGTTGTGCAGTGCTAATACATAGGGCTGCTGGATTCACACTGAACTAACAATGTATAAAAATTGTATAGGCCATACATTTTAGCATTTACATTTTGTGTGACTCTTGGTCCCAGCTTGAGGTAGAGAAAAAAAAAGCTGCCTTCCTTTGGAGACCTTGTTAGAATGCCTAGGGATTTTGAACTGTTGGTGAATGATCTCTGTTGTGGGTAAGATTTTGGAGGGTTTTCTGAAAGATGCTATTCTGGAGTAATGTACATAACCTTGTTACATAGCACCAACATGGGTTTATGGGATCGGTCCTGTCAGACTAATCTGATCAGCTTCTATGACGAGGTCAGTTATAGATCAGAGTGAAGCTGTGCATGTTGTGTATCAGGACTTTTCTAAGGCATTTGGTACCGTGCCACACAAAAGGTTAGTACATAAAATGAGACAGATGACACTTAACTGGTTAAGGTGGACTACAGTGGAGGACAATATAATATTACAGAGGGATCTGGGGAAGATGAAGGCTTGAGAATAAATGTAAAGTTATGCACTTGGACCACAAAAATAAAATGTACAATTACAGTCATGGCCGTAAATGTTGGCACCTCTGAAATTTTTCTAGAAAATGTTTTGCTATACACATGTTTATTCCCTTTGTGTGTTAGAACTAAACCAAAAAAGGGAGGGAAAAAAGCAAATTGGACATAATGTCACACCAAACTCCAAAAATGGGTTGGACAAAATTATTGGCACCCTTTCAAAATTGGGGAAAAATAAGATTGTTTCAAGCATGTGATGCTCCTTTAACCCCTTAAGGATCCGTTTTTTTTTCCATTTTTGCATTTTTGTTTTTTCCTCCTTACCTTTAAAAAATCATAACTCTTTAAATTTTGCACCTAAAAATCCATATGATGGGTTATTTTTGTGCCACCAATTCTACTTTGCAAAGACTTCAGTCATTTTACCCAAAAATGTACGGCGAAATGGAAAAAAAATCATTGAGCGACAAAGCTGAAAAAAAAAACGCCATTTTGTAAATTTGGGGGCTTCCGTTTCTACACAGTACATTTTTCAGTAAAAATGACACCTTCTCTTTATTCTGTAGGTCCATACGATTAAAATTATACCCTACTTATGTAGATTTGATTTTGTCGTACTTCTGGAAAAAATCATAACTACATGCAGGAAAATGTATACATTTAAAATTGTCATTTTCTGACCCCTATAACTTTTTTATTTTTCTGCGTATGGGGCAGTATGAGGGCTAATTTTTTGCGCCGTGATCTGAAGTTTTTAGCGGTACCATTTTTGCATTGATAGGACTTATTGACTATTTTAGGACTATTTTGGACTTTGGAATTTTTTTGCGCATACACCATTGACCGTGCAGTTTAATTAATTATATATTTTTATGATTTGGACATTTACGCACGCGGCGATACCACTTATGTTTATCTTTATTTACACAGTTTTTTTTTTTAATGGGAAAAGGGGGGTGATTCAAACTTTTATTAGGGGAGGGTTAAATTATCTTCACTTTTTTTTCCACTTTTTTTGCAATGTTATAGGAAGCTATAACACTGCACACACTGATCTTTTACATTGATCAGTGGTTTCTCATAAGAAACCACTGATCGATGATTCTGCCGCTTGACTGCTCATGCCTGGATCTCAGGCACTGAGCAGTCATTCTGTGATCGGCCAGCATGGAGGCAGGTATAACATTCCAGAGAAGCAAAGTCTTGGAGATTCCAGAGCGCAAAGTCTTGGAGATGGGAATGATAGGTTCATATTATAGAAGATGTTAGTTTTAGGTTATTAGCAGAGTGGAGAGCACATGTAGGATGGTAGACAGAGATGAGGGAAGAGATGTAGGGAGGTGCAGCCAGTGGCGGATCCAGGGGGGGGGGGCAACGGGGCAATTGCCCCCCCCCCCAAGATTGCTGCCCCCCGGCTCCCTAGCATGGTGGAGTCGAAGCTGTAAGCTCCGGCTCCACCATTCCCTAACCTTACACACACGCTGTGCACAGTGTGTGAGCTGCGGGGACGAGATCCACTAAAGGCCGACGCGATTACGTCACATCATCGCGCCGGCGCCTGGAGGACCCGTCCCCGCGGCCTGCATACTGTAAGGAAGGGTATGCTCAGGGTCCAGGGGATTAGGGAAAGAGGATATGCGCCACTGTTAGGAGGAGGGGGGAGGGGGGGGTCAGAGAAAAGGGAATATTTAATGAGGGTCTGCAGGGCAAAGCACAGGGGGCATTATATGTGAAGAGCACATGACACGGAGGGCCGCTGTCCTGTGCCCTTCACATATAATGTCCCCTGTGCTGTGCCCCTCACATAATGCCCACTGTGCTGTGCCACACATATAAATTATATGTGTGGGGCACAACACAGGGGGCATTATATGTGTGGGGCACAGAACAGGGGGCATTATATCATATAATGCCCCCCTGTCCTGTGCCCCTCACATATAATGCCCCCTGTGCTGTGCCCCTCACATATAATGCCCCCTGTGCTGTGCCACACATATAAATTATATGTGAGGGGCACAGCACAGAGGACATTATATGTGTGGGGCACAGCACAGGGGGGCATTATATGATATAATGCCCTCCTGTCCTGTGCCCCTCACATATAATGCCCCCTGTGCTGTGCCCCTCACATATAATGCCCCTTGTGCTGTGCCACACATATATATTATATGTGTGGGGCACAGCACAGGGGGCATTATATGTGTGGGGCACAGCACAGGGGGGCATTATATGATATAGTGCCCCCCCTTGTTCTGTGCCCCACACTTATAATGCCCCCTGTGCTGTGCCCCTCCCATATATTGCCCCCTGTGTGCTGTTCCCCTCACATATATTGCCCCCTGTGCTGTGTCCCACACATATAATGCCCCCTGTGCTGTGCCCCTCACATATAATTCCCCATCATGCACCCCTCATATATAATGCCCCCATCATGCGCCCCTCGCATATAATGCCCTCTGTGCTGTGCCCCTCACATATAATGCTCCTGTCATGTGCCCCTCACATATAATGCCCCCATTCTTTGCCCCTCACATATAATGCCCCCATCATGCGCCCCTCATATATAATGCCCCCTGTGCTGTGCCCTTCACATATAATGCCCCCATCATGGGCCCCTCACATATAATGCCCCCTGTGCTGTGCCCCTCACATATAATGCCCCCATCATGCACTCCTCACATATAATGCCCCCTGTGCTGTGCCCCTCACATATAATGTTCCTGTCATGTGCTCCAAACATATAATGCCCCCTGTGCTGTGCCCCTCACATATAATGCCCCCTGAGGGGACAGAACATGGGGCTTTATATGTGAAGGGCATAGCACAGGGGGCATTATATGTGAGGGGGGCATGATGGGGGCATTATATGTGAGGGGCACAGCACAGGGGGCATTATATGTGCGGGACGCATGATGGGGGCTTTATATATGAGGGGTGCATGATGGAGGCATTATATGTGAGGGGCAAAGAATGGGGGCATTATATGTGAAGGGCACAGCACAGGGAGCATTACATGTGTGGGGCACATGAAAGGAGCATTATATGTGAGGGACACAGCACAGAGGGCATTATTATGTGGGGGGAACAGGACGGGTCATAATTATTATATGTAGGGGCACAAGATGGGGCATTATTACTATATGTGAAGGCACAGAGTGTTCTGCATTTCAGAAGTATAGTGTATATGATGAAGAATTTCTGGGGTGGTACGTTTTTTATGGGCCACAAAACATTTGGGTATTTTATTCAGAGGGTGTAATGCACATCAAGTTATATTCAGAGAGTTCAGTGTTTGGTAGCATTAAATTTAGAGAACACAGTGTGTGGTAGTATTATATACAGAGGGTACAGTGTGTGGTAGTAATATATTCAGAGAGTGCAGTGTGTGGTAGTATTATATTCAGAGGGTGCAGTGTTTGGTAGTATTAAATTTAGAGGGCACAGTGTGTGGTAGTATTATATTCAGAGGGTGCAGTGCACAGCAAGTTATATTCAGAGAATGCACTGTGTGGTAGTATTAGATTTGGAGGGCACAGTGTGTGGTAGTATTATATTCAGTGGGTACAGTGTGTGATAGTATTATATTTAGAGGGTGCAGTGTATGATAGTATTATATTTAGAGGGTGCAGTGTGTGATAGTATTATATTCAGAGGGTGCAGTGTTTGGTAGTATTAAATTTAGAGGGCACAGTGTGTGGTAGTATTATATTCAGAGGGTGCAGTGTGTGGTAGTATTATATTCAGAGAGTGCAGTGTGTGATAGTATTATATTTAGAGGGCACAGTGTGTGATAGTATTATATTCAGAGGGTGCAGTGTGTGATAGTATTATATTCAGAGGGTACAGTGTATGGCGGTATTATATTCAGAGGGTACAGTGTGTTGTATATTCAGGGGGTACAGTGTGTCAGAATTATATTCAGAGGGTGTGTGCCAGTATTATATTCAAAGAATACAGTGTTTGGCAGTATTATAATAATTATTGTTTTTATATAGAGGATCAGAATGCGCTGACATAGTGAGGAGACGTCTGGGCATCAAGTTCTGCAGAGAGAAGATTTAGCTGGAACAAATCCTGGCGGTATGTACCAGCTGAAAGACTATAGAGAAGACGTCACCTGTAATCACTGATATCATTATGTATTCTCCTCACTATAGAGAAGACGTCACCTGTAGTCACTGATATCATTGTGTATTCTCCTCACTATAGAGAAGACGTCACCTGTAGTCACTGATATCATTGTATATTCTCCTCACTATAGAGAAGACGTCACCTGTAATCACTGATATCATTGTGTATTCTCCTCACTATAGAGAAGACGTCACCCATAGTCACTGATATCATTGTGTATTCTCCTCACTATAGAGAAGACGTCACCTGTAATCACTGATCTCTATAGTGAGGAGAATACACAATGATATCAGTGATTACAGGTGACGTCTTCTTTATAGTGAGGAGAATACACAATGATAAGACGTCACCTGTAGTCACTGATATCACTGTGTATTCTCCTCACTATAGAGGAGACGCCACCTGTAATCACTGATATCATTGTGTATTCTCCTCACTATAGAGAAGATGTCACCTGTAATCACTGATCTCTATAGTGAGGAGAATACACAATGATATCAGTGACTACAGGTGACGTCTTCTCTATAGTGAGGAGAATACACAATGATATCAGTGATTACAGGTGACGTCTTCTCTATAGTGAGGAGAATACACAATAAGACGTCACCTGTAGTCACTGATATCAATGTGTATTCTCCTCACTATAGAGAAGACGTCACCTGTGGTCACTGATATCATTGTGTATTCTCCTCACTATAGAGAAGACGTCACCTGTAGTCACTAATATCATTGTGTATTCTCCTCACTATAGAGAAGATGTCACCTGTAATCACTGATATCATTGTGTATTCTCCTCACTATAGAGGAGACGTCACCTGTAATCACTGATATCATTGTGTATTCTCCTTACTATAGAGAAGAGGTCATCTGTAATCACTGATATCATTCTGTATTCTCCTCACTATGTCCCATCAGAGCTGGAGTTACTTGTAAGTTCTGCAGTTATGATGGATGAAACAACAACTCCCAGCATCCCCTTACCACTGCTTAGGTCATACTGGGAGCTGTAGTTTTAAATGGTAAAAATTTCTTTTGCACTTTCCCATTCTGTGGCAATTGGTATATTTGATTATTATTCTGACATATGAGCACGGCCAAAAAGTCTTAAACAAGGTTAGGACTGTATGATACATTTAATAATATTGTAAGTTCCGTAATCTTATTTTCTGTCCGCCAACACAAAATACTCTAATAGTGCCCCTCCCGAGACTCGACTCTGGATCCGCCCCTGGGTGCAGCAATGTGGAGAGCTTCGTGGGTGGGAGTAAGGATTTTGTACTTTATTCTGGACTGAATCGGTAACCAGAGTAGTGACTGGCACAGGGGGGGGGGGGGGGAAGCATCAGTGTAACAGCTTCAAAGGGATGTATCTAGAGAGGCATAGAGACTTGTGACAGGAACATAGTTTTTTCTCTGCATAAATCACCAGTCAGGCCACATAAAGAGTATTGTGTCCAATTTTAAGGACATGGCTGAACTGGTGAGGGTGCAGACGAGGGCCAAAGATAAATAATGGAATGGGAGCATTATAGTACCAAGAAAGGTTATCAAGCTTGGAGTTATTTTGTTTAAAGAAAAGACATCTTAGGGGCGATCTGATCACAATGTACAAATATATGAAGGAAAAGTACAGAGACCTTTCTAGTGACCTTTTTATACCTAGGCCGATAACTATGACAAGGGAGCATCCACTAGAGGAAATAAGGTTTTACCATCATCACAGAAGGGGATTCTTTACTGTAAGAGCAGTGAGACTATGGAACTCTCTGCCACATGATGTGATGATGTCTGACAAGTTCAAGGAGGACCTGGATGTTTTTTTTGGAAAAGTATACTGTAGTACTATAGGTTATGGATATTAGATTTATGTGGCTAGAACATTGATCCAGGGATTTTTTTCTGAATTCAGATCTTCAGAATTTTTCCTCTGTCATGAAGCAAATGGCATCTGCCTCATGTTTTTTTTTTTTTTGCCTTATTCTGGATCAACACAGTAGAGTTTTAGGTTGAACTTGATGGACCTTACAAACTATGTTACTCTGTAATGTAGTACACATGCTCAGTAGACCACCATATTTATATAGTCCTCGATATTCATGAGGAGCCGTAATACATCAAGCCTTAATAAAAAAGTTATGGGTTCGGCCTTGATGGCCATGCTCTCTGAGTTTGGATGCTGGTCCAACTTTAAAATCAATTATTCTAAATCTGAGGCGTTTGGTGTTTCATTGCCAGGCCATGAGCTGTTGGCCCTTCATTCTTCCTTTCCTTTCACTTGGCCTTCCCGGGGTTTCTCCTATGTGGGGACTGTCATCCCAGCTGATCTAACTACCTTGTTCTCCCTTTATTCCTCACCTTTGTTATCCCGTATTTGCTCTGATCTAGCCTCTTGGAATTGCTGTGAGTTTTCCTGGTCCGGCCGGATTGCCATACTGAAGATGACGATGATGCCATGGTTTCTGTACTTGCTTCAAATGCTTCCGATACATATACCCACTGTGTTCTGGACACAACTTCAAAGATGTTTTGGCTCTTTTGTGTGGTCGTCCTCCCGTCCCAGGATGAAAAGACTCCTCTTAACCTGGCACAAACTTTCCAGTGGGGTTGGGCTCCCTGATGGTAGGCTCTACTATCTTGCTTGTGCTCACGCAAGGGTTCTGGACTGGTTTCACAACCCTGACCATAAACTTTGGGTATGGCTTGCTCATGATTTGTGCCCTCGCTCCCCCTCCATGCTTCCTTGGACATTATTTTTCTTCAGCACTAGACTCATTTTCGCTCTCATTCTCCACCCGACATACCCTAGCTTCCCTACATACTGCTTGTAGAGGGGGCTTTCTCATTTACCGTTCAGGCCCCCTGCTCCCCATTTCGGACCATCCTGATTTCCCCCCTGGCTGGTCCTCTGAGGGTTGCTTCCTGGGAGCTTCTCTTTCACGTCCTATGCGCTTTTGTCATGTTCTTGCTGGTGGGATCCTCAAACCCCTAGAAGCCCTCCGGGAGTCTTGGCCAATTTCTCGTCAGGCTTTGTTCGAGTATCTCCACCTGAAACACTTTCATTCCTCACTACACTGTACCCTTATCATGCATCATTCCCTTACCCCCTTTGAACAGCTCTGCATGGCCTCATCCTGCCCTTGGCACTCCATTTCCCTCTTGTATGCTCTTCTACTCTCGTCTAGATCACAAGCCCTTCCCCCTTCTGTATGGTGTGGGAGGCCGAGCTAGGTCGACGATACTCTCCTGAACAGTGGTCCCGCTGCTTGTCTGACTCACAAGGCAATCATAGCTACCAAGGCCCAGGAGGCTAGTTTCAAAATTCTCTCCTGCTGGTAGCGAATGCCGTCGGTGCTTCACTGCTGGTACCTGTCGGTCCCTGGTTCATGTTGGAGGTGTGGTACTGCCGGGGCACTCATGTTTGGTGGAGTTGCCCGGCCCTGCCCTCTTTTTGGAATTCAGTCCTTTTGATTGTGCAAACTGTGATGGGAGTGTCGCTGAGGTAGCCTCCACTCAATGTATGGAAGAGCTCTTGGCTGTTTCCCCATCTGACCTAACACGCTACACCTCCACCTCAATGCCCTGGTCTAGCTTCTGTTCCTCAGACGCATATCGCTAGGTGTCTTGAACCTCTTGGGCCGGCCGCACATGGTTTCCCTGTTTTCTCTCTCTTTATCTTTCTATTCCTTTTCTCTCCTCCTCTCCTTTTCTCTCTCCTTGCCCCTGGCACCTGCACCTCTATTTTATCCTGCCCCGCACCTCCCTGCCCCCTTTTCTCTCCTATTTGTCATTGTTTTATTCGCTGCCCTGTGTTACCTGTTTGTGTATTGCTTTGTTCCTGCCTCTTGTTTACTCATTTGCTCTCACAGGCTGACCCCTCATCTTCCCCGTTAACCTTCCTCTGCTCAGTCTCTGCCCTTCTTGTTCCTACGCCTTTCTCCTGAGCCTTCCCCTTTTTTCCCTCCCTCCCTCCTACGATTGTTTTTTTCTTTATATTCCATTGTTCGACTGTTTGAGCATTGTTTACGATACTTGGACCTTCAAGGTCACTCTGGTTGTCTCATTACCTTTGCATTGAATGCTCTCTGTACCCCTTCTGTGTTTTTTACTCAATAAAATGTTTTTGAATTGGAAAAAATTTATGGGTCTTAGAAGGTAAGGAGGAAGAAAATGTAAGCCAAAAATCCAAATTTAGGAAAATCTTACTCTTGCAAGTTTTTAAAACCTATAATTCATGTTCTGCAGAGTCAGGGTATTTCTCACTTGAGGGTATATGAAAACATTTTTTAGGTGACGTTGCTCTGGAATGGCAAAGTCTATTTTCTCCCTACAGCGCATGGCTTCAAAAATAATTTATTTCCTGTTATGCCATCATGTCAGTCACTACTAGTGATCACAATCTCTTGCTGCTGTCACTATGACCTGAAAACAGTGACTACACAGAGAAGGCATGAATTGTCAGATTCTTGCAATCATTTGCACAGATTGTCATTGCTCCTGGTGACAGAAGGAGAGGTAGGTGGCATAACAATTAGTGTACCAGCATAATGGTACATCAATACAGGCTATTATGCCTCTGCAATCCATGGAGCAATTTATGTGAATAGAACTTGATCATAATTATTTTTATAGTTTATTCTTTCACAAATCTGTATTATTAAAGGGAATGTGTCAGCTTTGTATCATGCTCACAGCTGCAGACATAGGCAGGTAGATGACAGGGAGATAAATGATATCTGTCTTTTTTTAGCTGTTTGCAAGGTTATAAACTGATGTTTTTTCTTATAGGGTTAAAAAGGCACTGAAATCACATTTTAATATGTTGCAGATATAGTAATTCTAAGACTATATCTAATATATCTGAAAAGAGCAAATGAAGGAAAGACCGACGAAAAGGCGCCTAGTGTGATACCGTTGATGACAGGTGGGAGGGGTTAGTCGAAGAGTAGATGATGGGTGCTCACCTTGAGCGAGCAAAAAACTCGCATGTAGACCCACAGTGGGGTTAGTGGTATGGATAATAGTCCACCGGATACAGCTGCTAAGCCCAGGGTACAGGACAGGACTAGCCAGTCCTGGATAGATATGCAGTGGTAAGGAAGAAAAAAAACCTTTTCAAAGGGCGCTGCTGTTGTCCTGGTGAGATGAAGATGAAAAGTCCGAGTGTTACGCCGAGCGCTCCGGGTCCCCGCTCCTCCCCGGAGCGCTCGCTACACTCTCCCCACTGCAGCGCTCCGGTCAGATCCACTGACCCGGGGCGCTGCGATTCCGCTTCCAGCCGGGATGCGATTCGCGATGCGGGTAGCGCCCGCTCGCGATGCGCACCCCGGCTCCCGTACCTGACTCGCTCTCCCTCGGTCCTGTCCCGGCGCGCGCGGCCCCGCTCCCTAGGGCGCGCGCGCGCCGGGTCTTTGCGATTTAAAGGGCCACTGCGCCGCTGATTGGCGCAGTGATTCCAATTAGTGTGTTCACCTGTGCACTTCCCTATATCACCTCACTTCCCCTGCACTCCCTTGCCGGATCTTGTTGCCATCGTGCCAGTGAAAGCGTTTCCTTGTGTGTTCCTAGCCTGTGTTCCAGACCTCCTGCCGTTGCCCCTGACTACGATCCTTGCTGCCTGCCCCGACCTTCTGCTACGTCCGACCTTGCTTCTGTCTACTCCCTTGTACCGCGCCTATCTTCAGCAGCCAGAGAGGTGAGCCGTTGCTAGTGGATACGACCTGGTCACTACCGCCGCAGCAAGACCATCCCGCTTTGCGGCGGGCTCTGGTGAAAACCAGTAGTGACTTAGAACCGATCCACTAGCACGGTCCACGCCAATCCCTCTCTGGCACAGAGGATCCACTACCTGCCAGCCGGCATCGTGACAGTAGATCCGGCCATGGATCCCGCTGAAGTTCCTCTGCCAGTTGTCGCTGACCTCACCACGGTGGTTGCCCAGCAGTCACAACAGATAGCGCAACAAGGCCAACAGCTGTCTCAACTGACCGTCATGCTACAGCAGTTACTACCACAGCTTCAGCAGTCATCTCCTCCGCCAGCTCCTGCACCTCCTCCGCAGCGAGTGGCCGCTCCTGGTCTACGCCTATCCTTGCCGGATAAATTTGATGGGGACTCTAAGTTTTGCCGTGGCTTTCTTTCCCAATGTTCCCTGCATCTGGAGATGATGTCGGACCAGTTTCCCACTGAAAGGTCTAAGGTGGCTTTCGTAGTCAGCCTTCTGTCTGGAAAAGCCCTGTCTTGGGCCACACCGCTCTGGGACCGCAATGACCCCGTCACTGCCTCTGTACACTCCTTCTTCTCGGAAATCCGAAGTGTCTTTGAGGAACCTGCCCGAGCCTCTTCTGCTGAGACTGCCCTGTTGAACCTGGTCCAGGGTAATTCTTCCGTTGGCGAGTATGCCGTACAATTCCGTACTCTTGCTTCAGAATTATCCTGGAATAATGAGGCCCTCTGCGCGACCTTTAAAAAAGGCCTATCCAGCAACATTAAAGATGTTCTGGCCGCACGAGAAATTCCTGCTAATCTACATGAACTCATTCACCTAGCCACTCGCATTGACATGCGTTTTTCCGAAAGGCGTCAGGAGCTCCGCCAAGATATGGACTCTGTTCGCACGAGGCGTTTCTTCTCCTCGGCTCCTCTCTCCTCTGGTCCCCTGCAATCCGTTCCTGTGCCTCCCGCCGTGGAGGCTATGCAGGTCGACCGGTCTCGCCTGACACCTCAAGAGAGGTCACGACGCCGCATGGAGAACCTCTGCCTGTACTGTGCTAGTACCGAACACTTCCTGAGGGATTGTCCTATCCGTCCTCCCCGCCTGGAAAGACGTACGCTGACTCCGCACAAAGGTGAGACAGTCCTTGATGTCTACTCTGCTTCTCCACGTCTTACTGTGCCTGTGCGGATGTCTGCCTCTGCCTTCTCCTTCTCTACTGTGGCCTTCTTGGACTCTGGATCTGCAGGAAATTTTATTTTGGCCTCTCTCGTCAACAGGTTCAACATCCCAGTGACCAGTCTCGCCAGACCCCTTTACATCAATTGTGTAAACAATGAAAGATTGGACTGTACCATACGTTTCCGCACGGAGCCCCTTCTAATGAGCATCGGATCTCATCACGAGAGGATTGAACTTTTGGTCCTCCCCAATTGCACTTCGGAAATTCTCCTTGGACTTCCCTGGCTTCAACTTCATTCCCCAACCCTGGATTGGTCCACTGGGGAGATCAAGAGTTGGGGGCCCTCTTGTTCCAAGGACTGTCTAAAACCGGTTCCCAGTAACCCTTGCCGTGACTCTGTGGTTCCTCCAGTAACCGGTCTCCCTAAGGCCTATATGGACTTCGCGGATGTTTTCTGCAAAAAACAAGCTGAGACTCTACCTCCTCACAGGCCTTATGATTGTCCTATCGACCTCCTCCCGGGCACTACTCCACCCCGGGGCAGAATTTATCCTCTCTCTGCCCCAGAGACTCTTGCCATGTCTGAATACGTCCAGGAAAAATTAAAAAAGGGCTTTATCCGTAAATCCTCCTCTCCTGCCGGAGCCGGATTTTTCTTTGTGTCCAAAAAAGATGGCTCCCTACGTCCTTGCATTGACTACCGCGGTCTTAATAAAATCACGGTTAAGAACCGCTACCCCCTACCCCTCATCTCTGAACTCTTTGATCGCCTCCAAGGTGCCCACATCTTTACTAAACTGGACTTAAGAGGTGCTTATAACCTCATCCGCATCAGAGAGGGGGATGAGTGGAAAACGGCATTTAACACCAGAGATGGACACTTTGAGTATCTGGTCATGCCCTTTGGCCTGTGCAACGCCCCTGCTGTCTTCCAAGACTTTGTTAATGAAATTTTTCGTGATCTGTTATACTCCTGTGTTGTTGTATATCTGGACGATATCCTAATTTTTTCTGCCAATCTAGAAGAACACCGCCAGCATGTCCGTATGGTTCTTCAGAGACTTCGTGACAATCAACTCTATGCCAAAATTGAGAAATGTCTGTTTGAATGCCAATCTCTTCCTTTTCTAGGATACTTGGTCTCTGGCCAGGGACTACAAATGGATCCAGACAAACTCTCTGCCGTCTTAGATTGGCCACGCCCCTCCGGACTCCGTGCTATCCAACGCTTTTTGGGGTTCGCCAATTATTACAGGCAATTTATTCCACATTTTTCTACCGTTGTGGCTCCTATCGTGGCTTTAACCAAAAAAAATGCCGATCCCAAGTCTTGGCCTCCTCAAGCGGAAGACGCCTTTAAACGACTCAAGTCTGCCTTTTCTTCGGCTCCCGTGCTCTCCAGACCTGACCCTTCCAAACCCTTCCTATTGGAGGTTGATGCCTCCTCAGTGGGAGCTGGAGCTGTTCTTCTACAAAATAATTCTTCCGGGCATGCTGTCACTTGTGGTTTTTTTTCTAGGACCTTCTCTCCGGCGGAGAGGAACTACTCCATCGGGGATCGAGAGCTTCTAGCCATCAAATTAGCACTTGAGGAATGGAGGCATCTGCTGGAGGGATCAAGATTTCCAGTTATTATTTACACCGACCACAAGAACCTCTCCTACCTCCAGTCTGCCCAACGGCTGAATCCTCGCCAGGCCCGGTGGTCTCTGTTCTTTGCCCGATTTAATTTTGAAATTCACTTTCGGCCTGCCGATAAGAACATTAGGGCCGATGCTCTCTCTCGTTCCTCGGATGCCTCAGAAGTTGAACTCTCTCCGCAACACATCATTCCACCTGACTGCCTGATCTCCACTTCTCCAGCCTCCATCAGGCAAACTCCTCCAGGAAAGACCTTTGTTTCTCCACGCCAACGCCTCGGAATCCTCAAATGGGGTCACTCCTCCCATCTCGCAGGTCATGTGGGCATCAAGAAATCTGTGCAACTCATCTCCCGCTTCTATTGGTGGCCGACTCTGGAGACGGATGTTGTGGACTTTGTGCGAGCCTGCACTATCTGTGCCCGGGATAAGACTCCTCGCCAGAAGCCCGCTGGTTTTCTTCATCCCCTGCCTGTCCCCGAACAGCCTTGGTCTCTGATTGGTATGGATTTTATTACTGATTTACCCCCTTCCCGTGGCAACACTGTTATTTGGGTGGTCGTTGATCGATTCTCCAAAATGGCACATTTCATCCCTCTTCCTGGTCTTCCTTCAGCGCCTCAGTTGGCTAAACAATTTTTTGTACACATTTTTCGTCTTCACGGGTTGCCTACGCAGATCGTCTCGGATAGAGGCGTCCAATTCGTGTCTAAATTCTGGAGGGCTCTCTGTAAACAACTCAAGATTAAATTAAATTTTTCTTCTGCATATCATCCCCAATCCAATGGACAAGTAGAAAGAATTAACCAGGTCTTGGGTGATTATTTACGACATTTTGTTTCCTCCCGCCAGGATGACTGGGCAGATCTCCTTCCATGGGCCGAATTCTCGTATAACTTCAGAGTCTCTGAATCTTCCTCCAAATCCCCATTTTTCGTGGTGTACGGCCGTCACCCTCTTCCCCCCCTCCCTACCCCCTTGCCCTCTGGTCTGCCCGCTGTGGATGAAATTTCTCGTGACCTTTCCATCATATGGAGAGAGACCCAAAATTCTCTCTTACAGGCTTCATCACGCATGAAGAAGTTCGCGGATAAGAAAAGAAGAGCTCCTCCCATTTTTTCCCCTGGAGACAAGGTATGGCTCTCCGCTAAATATGTCCGCTTCCGTGTCCCTAGCTACAAGTTGGGACCACGCTATCTTGGTCCTTTCAAAATTTTGTGTCAGATTAATCCTGTCTCTTACAAACTTCTTCTTCCTCCTTCTCTTCGTATCCCTAATGCCTTTCACGTTTCTCTTCTTAAACCACTCATCCTCAACCGTTTCTCTCCCAAATCTGTTCCTCCCACTCCTGTTTCCGGCTCCTCGGACATCTTCTCCGTCAAAGGGATCCTAGCTTCTAAAAAGGTCAGAGGGAAAACCTTTTTTTTAGTGGATTGGGAGGGTTGTGGTCCAGAAGAGAGATCCTGGGAACCTGAGGACAACATCCTAGACAAAAGTCTGCTCCTCAGGTTCTCAGGTTCCAAGAAGAGGGGGAGACCCAAGGGGGGGGTACTGTTACGCCGAGCGCTCCGGGTCCCCGCTCCTCCCCGGAGCGCTCGCTACACTCTCCCCACTGCAGCGCTCCGGTCAGATCCACTGACCCGGGGCGCTGCGATTCCGCTTCCAGCCGGGATGCGATTCGCGATGCGGGTAGCGCCCGCTCGCGATGCGCACCCCGGCTCCCGTACCTGACTCGCTCTCCCTCGGTCCTGTCCCGGCGCGCGCGGCCCCGCTCCCTAGGGCGCGCGCGCGCCGGGTCTTTGCGATTTAAAGGGCCACTGCGCCGCTGATTGGCGCAGTGATTCCAATTAGTGTGTTCACCTGTGCACTTCCCTATATCACCTCACTTCCCCTGCACTCCCTTGCCGGATCTTGTTGCCATCGTGCCAGTGAAAGCGTTTCCTTGTGTGTTCCTAGCCTGTGTTCCAGACCTCCTGCCGTTGCCCCTGACTACGATCCTTGCTGCCTGCCCCGACCTTCTGCTACGTCCGACCTTGCTTCTGTCTACTCCCTTGTACCGCGCCTATCTTCAGCAGCCAGAGAGGTGAGCCGTTGCTAGTGGATACGACCTGGTCACTACCGCCGCAGCAAGACCATCCCGCTTTGCGGCGGGCTCTGGTGAAAACCAGTAGTGACTTAGAACCGATCCACTAGCACGGTCCACGCCAATCCCTCTCTGGCACAGAGGATCCACTACCTGCCAGCCGGCATCGTGACACCGAGGCAGAAGTATTTTGCAAGATATAGCTTCTTTATTGGTGTAGAATCATAGCAAGCAGGGATACAGGCTAGATAACGCGTTTCGGGGGACAGCGCCCCCTTCTTCAGATCAGTGAAGAAGGGGGCGCTGTCCCCCGAAACGCGTTATCTAGCCTGTATCCCTGCTTGCTATGATTCTACACCAATAAAGAAGCTATATCTTGCAAAATACTTCTGCCTCGGACTTTTCATCTTCATCTCACCAGGACAACAGCAGCGCCCTTTGAAAAGGTTTTTTTTCTTCCTTACCACTGTATATCTAATATATGTCTGTCAAAAATATTGTGGTTTTTACCTTATATTAGCCATTATAATTCTGGCCACTAAATGTCCTCATACAGGCTAATTTGATATTCAGTTTCTATCTGAGTTATCTACATTCTCACAGCTTGACATGTGGGTCACTGTAGCAGCTGCTGAGAGACACAGGAAGTGAAAGCTGACACAGATTGCTTAAAGACATGCCCCCTGCTAGGGAGAGGAATGCAGGAGACCTGAGCAGCACAATACGGTTGTTATCTAGTCAGAACTAGAGTCACCTCAGATAAAATGGACAGTAACATGATCCTAATTACAGTGATGTTGTTGTTATTTTCCTTGGTGACAGGTAAATTTTTAAAGCCTTAGCTGAGCTGCATCAAGAACACCTCCTTTTCCCCCACCACTCTATGCTTGGCTTCCAGCACTGAGTCCTGTACATTTCTCATGCAGCTTAGGAAGAGGTGGTGGTGGTGGTGGTGGTGATGGGGGGTTACAGAGGAGGTATGCTTAACAAGAGAAGTTTGGGTCTTAGGGGATAAGTTTCTCAAACTTAGCCTCACTCCAAATCAGTATTCAGTACATAAAAGAAGGTGAATTATATAAATGTCTCTTTACTACACGTGCAGTAAAATTAAACTTTAGCAGAGTGTCCAATACATACGATTGAACATATAGAATATTATTAACTACATTACTGCTACACTTAGGCTAAGTTTCCACTTTATTTTTTCCTACATTTTTTTTGTGTGAAAAAAATGCCAGAAAAAACGCCAGTTTGATTTCTTGCATTTGAAATTTTTTCTGCCGTTTTTGCATTTGAGTTGAAATTGCATTTTTGGCCCCTTTGGCATTTATTTCAAAATTTGTTGGGTACCGAAAAAAAAAAAAAAGGATGCAGTAGTGATGGAAAAAAATGTATTTAATGAAATTCATATTTTTTATAACAATATTTAAATACATTTTTAAACAGGGATCAATTTATGTGGGCGGGCAGGGCACTAAAAATGTAGCCGACAATAATAAAAATGTAGTGTGTGTGTGTTTTTCACTTTTTTTCTTTCTTTTTTATATTTTTAAGGTAGTACTACTACTCCCAGTATGGAACACACATCGTCATCACTTTTTTGGATTGCTAAAGTCCAAAATAGAATAGAAACCACAAAAATGCAAAAGTTAAAACCCACATGTCGTTTCTTGGCATTTTTTTTTGGGAGAAAAACGCCACAATTTCAGGGAAAAACACGCCATAGGCTCAACATGCTGTGACTTTGCAAAACCGCAAAGGAGCAGAAAAATGTCAAAAAAGAGTGAAAAAACGCCAAAAGGATAAAAAAAATTCCAAAACTGAAAAACGCAAAGTGGAAAAAGAAGTTTGTGATTTCTCATTGATTTACAGCTAACATCTGGCTGGCAGAATTGGTGTTTTTCTTGGCGTTTTTCCCAAAAAACATTTCCCAAGTGAAAACTTAGCCTCAGGCACCCAATTTTACATAAAAAGTAATTGTAGCAGTAGTTCAAAATATTCTTTATATTCAGTGTTTATATAGCTTAGCATTTGCAGAGTGCTGTTGAAATTCCTGTGTTTTTATTTGCATTGCAGCCATGGCAGTGTGCACCTGTGCATCTATTTTATTTTGTTTGGAAGTCTTGACAAGTTTTCTTTTTTGTAAGGTCGGTCACTACTGCATTTTCCTGTGACTGTGCAAAAACAAAAAATTAAGGCATCACAGTTATAAAGTATTACTATGGTATCTTCATCACAAGGTGAGGGCCTCAAACTGTTGGTTCTGTTGGATCTGGTTGATTTCTGTGTATATAATATGCATTTAAAAAATACCCCATTGAGTCACTTAATCTTACATGCAAATAATATACAAATATACAAATTTTTAAGTTCTAAAAATATTTTTATTTTACCTACAATGTAGATAAAAACATTTATTTTAAGAAAATGTAAAACATGTAGTCTGACATCTCACATATGGAACCCAAAATTAAATGAATGCCCAAACCCCAGTTCATAGTGCTGTGGAGTTCATAACCAGAGATGAGCGAATTTTGGAAAAATTAGATTCGGCCGGGTCGCCGAATTTTCCGGAAAAATTTGGTTCGATTCAAATTGGTTCACCATGAGGCAAGCTACCACCTGTTCCAGCCCCTGCCACTCAGCAACCCCCCCCCCCCCGACTGTGAAACTGCAAATGTTTCATTCAAACGGTTATGGTTCATTGTTATCGCTCGAACTTGTTTCATTAAATTCTCGTGGCAATTCCAGAGGTAATATATATATGATGACGACTAGAGAGCAGTGAATTTCTTAAAAATTTGATTAGTCTGATTTGATTCGCTCATCTCTATTGAGGACCCATTGGAGGGAAAGTCTGGTGCCAGCAGCCGTGGTAATTCTAGCTCCAATAGTGTAATTGCTGCAGTAAATAAGTAGCATCAGTGAAAAAGCTTGTATTTGTATCTTAAAATTGAGCTGCAGATCCGCCGCGAGGCCAGCTACCACCTGTCCCTGCCCCTCAGCGCACCCCCATGCTCATGACTGAGTCTCCACTTCAAAAGTGAGGGACTGCAGCCCCAGCAACTTGGACAGGAGCACATTCACAAAACCCAATATAACAAGGAGATCACATGGCGGCAGCATGAGGAGAGCATAATATGGTAGAATGAAACAACCTGGAGTTGGCGGCAGCAAGAGGAGACCATATGGTGGCAGAATGACGCAGCCTGGAGGGGACGGCAGCCTGGCGAGAGCATATGTCCTCACAATTGAAAATATTAAAGCTATTTTTTAAAATTTGAATTGAAGATTTTAAATAGATTAACATAAAAAGTTTTATTTAATGTTCCAGCAGCATGAGGAGACCACATGGCGGTACAATGACACAGACTGGAGTTGGCAGCAGCATGAGGAGATCATAATGTGGCAGAATGACACAGTCTGGAGTTGGCGGCAGCAAGAGGAGACCATATAGCAGCAGAATGACACAGCTTGGAGATGTCGGAAGCATGAGGAGAACATATGGTAGCAGAATGACACAGCCTGGAGGTGGCATCAGCATGAGGAGAACATATGGTGGCAGAATGACACAGCCTGGAGGTGGCAGCAGCATGAGGAGACAATATAGTGGCAAAATGACACAGCCTGGAGGTGGCGGCAGCAAGAAGAGACCATGTAGTGGCAGAATGACACAGCCTGGAAGTGACGGCAGCCTGACGAGAACATAGGTCCTCGCAATTGAAAAGATTAAAGATACTTTTTTAAATTGAAGATTTTAAATAGATTAACATAAAACATTTTATTTAATGTGCCAGCAGCATGAAGAGACCACACAGCAGCACAATGACACAGCATGGAGGTGGCAGCAGCATTAGGAGACCATAATGTGGCAGAATGACACAGCCTGGAGTTGGCAGCAGCAAGAGGAGACCATATTGTGGCAGAATGACACGGCCTGGAGATGTCAGAAGCAAGAAGAGAACATTTGGTGGTAGAATTACACAGCCTGGAGGTGGCATCAGCATGAGGAGAACATATGGTGGCAGAACTACACATCCTGGAGGTGGCGGCAGCATGAGGAGTGTCACGATTCGGCTTACCGGTTGTGGATCCACTGTGTCAGCGAGGGATTGGCGTGGACCGTGCAGGTGGACCGGTTCTAAGAGGCTACTGGTGTTCACCAGAGCCCGCCGCAAAGCGGGATGGTCTTGCTGCGGCAGTAGCAACCAGGTCGTATCCACTAGCAACGGCTCAACCTCGCTGACTGCTGAGAAGGCGTGGGACCGAAGGACTGGGCAGAGGCAAGGTCAGACGTAGCAGAAGGTCGGGGCAGGCGGCAAGGTTCGTAGTCAAAATGGATAGCAGGAGATCAGGTAACAAAGGCTTGGACAACACTAAACGCTTTCACTGGCACAAGGCAACAATATCCGGCAAGGGAGTGCAGGGGAAGTGATGTAGATATAGCCAGGGAGCAGGTGGAAGCTAATTAAGCTAATTGGGCCAGGCACCAATCATTGGTGCACTGGCCCTTTAAGTCTCAGAGAGCTGGCGCGCGCGCGCGCCCTAGAGAGCGGAGCCGCGCGCGCCAGCACATGACAGCCGGGGACCGGGACGGGTAAGTGACTTGGGATGCGATTCGCGAGCGGGCGCGTCCCGCTATGCGAATCGCATCCCCGCCGGCAATGTCAGTGCAGCGCTCCCGGTCAGCGGGTCTGACCGGGGCGCTGCAGGGAGAGAGACGCCGTGAGCGCTCCGGGGAGGAGCAGGGACCCGGAGCGCTCGGCGTAACAAGGAGACCATATAGTCGCAGAATGACACAGCCTGGAGGTGGTGGCAGCATGAGAAGACCATATAATGTCTGACTGACACAGCCTAGAGGTGGCGGTAGTATAAGGAGTCCATATAGTGTCTGAATGACACAGCCTTGAGGTGGCGTCAGCAAGAGGAGAACATATGGTGGCAGCATGACACAGCCTGGATGTGACATCAGCATGAGGAGAAAATATGGGGCAGAATGACACAGCATGGAGGTGGCATCAGCAGCATCAGGAGTCCTGAAAGTGACCCGGTGACAGAGTGGGGGGTAGGGTGGCAATACCAGTACCAGGTGACGAAGGTGGGTGAAAGAAGCACTTGGCCTCAGATGTGTGGCATCAGGCGGGTGGCAGGATTGGAATAGTAGCTGAGGCAGGTAGGCAGAAGAAAACGGTCTTTTGTCAAAGTGTTTGTGTGCAAAAGTAAGTATTGAGGATATACATTACGTAAAACTTGACTTTTAATATTATTTTTAGGATAATTTTTTTTTTAAATCTAACAAAAGGAAAGGTGTGCAAAAAACACCATGTGCCACCTACACCAACAAGTATTAATGTGATGCAAAGACCTCTAAAAGGTGGAAGGGAACAACGTATGGTCCATTGTAACAGGTGGGGGTAAAAACTTCCCCTGTAGGGCCCTACTCTTGCGCTATTAATTCCCTTTTTGGCAAGTGTTACTTGTCCTTAAAAGGGCAGCAACCTGGGGCTGCCCTTTTTAGGGCGAGTAACACTTGTCAAGAAGGGAATTAAAGGGGTATTCCAGGCAAAAACTTTTTTTTATATATCAACTGGCTCCGGAAAGTTAAACAGATTTGTAAATTACTTCTATTAAAAAATCTTAATCCTTCCAATAGTTATTAGCTTCTGAAGTTTTCTGTCTAACTGCTCAATGATGATGTCACGTCCCGGGAGCTGTGCATGATGGGAGAATATCTCCATAGGAACTGCACAGCTCCCGGGACGTGAGTCATCAGAAAGCAGTTAGACAGAAAACAGCAACTCAACTTCAGAAGCTAATAACTATTGGAAGGATTAAGATTTTTTAATAGAAGTAATTTACAAATCTGTTTAACTTTCTGGAGCCAGTTAATATATAAAAAAATGTTTTGGCCTGGAATACCCCTTTAATAATGCAAGAGTAGGGCCTTACAGGGGAAGTTTTTACCCCCACCGGTTACACTGGACCATATGTTGTCCCCTTCCAACTTTTAGAGGTCTTTGCATCACATTCATATTTGGTAGTGTAGGTGGCATATGGTGTTTTTTGCACACCTTTCCTTTTGTTAGATTTCAAAAAGAATTTTTAGCTCATGTAAATCCTCAATACTTACCTGTGGTCTGATGCAGAGAAATTTCTTTAACTGGGGAGCAGCACCTTAAATATTTTTAGCTGTATCCATATTTGTGAAGTGTTGGTGTGGCACCATGGTCAATCTACTCTGATGCATCAAGAATTGGTGGAAATCCTGGCTGATCCATGCCTGATTCATAGTGACAAAGGCCAGTCTCTCCACATTTTTGGTGGACAGATGTGTTCTCCTTGGGGTTACAATGGCCCCCGCTGCACTAAACACCAGCTCTGATGGCACCCTACTGGCTGGTAGTGTTGCTCGCGAATATTCGCAATGCAAATTTTATTCGCAAATATTGCATATTCACGAATTTGCGAATATTTGCGAATATAGCACTATATATTCGTAATTACGAATACAGTTTTTTTTTTCACAGTACACATCACAGTGATCATCCCTCTCTGGTTTCAGCTTGTGTGGTGTAAAGAAGGCTCTAATACTAATGTGTGAGACTGGCGTGCGAAATATTCGCTTATGTTCATTTTTGTATATGCTTATTTCCGCATATGTTAATTTTCGCATACGCAAATTTTTGCATATGCAAAAATAAAACGTGAATATTACAAATATGTAAATTTAGCGAATATATGACGAATATTCGTCCATATATTCGCGAAATATCGTGATTTCAAATATGGCCTATGCCGCTCAACACTACTGGCTGGGCAGGACAGCTTTTCTCGGGCAAACTCTGCTAGTTGTGGCCACAAATCAAGTTTGGCTGCCCAGAAATCCAGCGAATCTTCAAAGTGTGTTGGCAGGGCCATGTCAAGGTATGCCACCACCTGCTGATTCAGGTCCTGCTCCAGGTCTATCGGCTGCTGATGAGTTGCTTCACTATGCGGGTGAAGAAAGCTACTCATCAGCGACTGTAGGCTGCTGCTGATTGAGCTGGTACTGCTCCTGCCCCCCAACCCCTACCCAGCAGCCATGGCAGTGGAACGTGAGTACAGAAGTTCCCCCAAGTCAGACCTGCGAGAGGATGGACAATGGCGCACATAGGCATTGGCCAACTGACTAGGTAGGATGTCTCTGTAGTAGGTCAGTTTGTCCTCCCTCTCAGTGGGTGTAAAAAAGGCCCCCATGACTTCCAGTTCCGGCACAGTCATGTAAGGAGTGCGGAGACTGAGCTCCTGCACCCCAGACCCCTACCTGCATCGGACCGGCTACATAGCGGGGCACTTACCCCCTTGACTGGGACAAGCGGTCCCCAGAAACACCGGAAAGGTTTGGAGCTGAGGAAGCGGCTTCTCATTGCCGCACGGCCCGGCAGCTCCCGACGGCCCTCTCTCCCGGCCAGCGCAAACTACAGGTATGGGCGCATATTTGGAGAAGGGGATGGACTGGATCCCAAGCAAGAAACAGGGTGCACAGCCTCCTTATTTCAGTGGGACAGCCTAGGTATCTCCACTCTGTCCAGGCTACACCTGGGGACTCGGGACTTCAGCACAGATATAATGGGCCATCCCACATAGTCACTCACGCACCTCCTCCTTAACTGGACACAGCAGGCACAGCCTGCCCGCGGCCTTCAGCCCTAACACTCTGAAGAGGACTCTGCAGGGCTCTCCTGCTCTGCATAGCAAACAGAAGGACCCGCTCCCCTCAGCCCTCCTAGGGAGCCCTCACCAGGTGCCTTTCTTGTCACTGCCCACAGTGACTCATTGGGCTTTCATGGAGAGGTTTCTGAATAAGGGGGTCCCAACGCTTGGGCCCCTCCAACATGGCACAGGTGCCCAGTCCCACTCCTGCAGTGTCACCATTGGGACAACTGCTAGTACAGACTGCGCAACCACAGATAATGGCGATGGAAGTAGCTGCCAGCCAGCCTTTGTTCACTCAGGATGAGGGGCCGCAAGCCCAAACAGTGCCTCTCCAAATACCCCTGGCTGGCACACCGGACATCTCTGTATCCACTTCCACTTTTCTCCAGACGCTGGCAGCAGCCCTTGTCAAGCTCATCACCCCTACAATACAACAAATGCTGGAACACACCATGCCTTCTACTGTAACACTGATCCAGGCAGATCTTGGCACCCAGACGGGAAGGTTAGATGGCAGAACAAAGGATCATAGCACTAGAAGAAGAAAATAGCGGTCTGGTTACTCGACTGCAACAAACTGAAACTGATCTCTGCTGAAAACTGGAAGATCTGGAAAACCGTTTGCGCCGAAACAATTTACGCCTGGTTGGGGTTAATGAATCTCTTCTTCATACGGACTTGCAAGACTTCTGGGAAAGTGATCTGTCCAAGGCCCTGGGCCTCCAGCATAAATGCAAAGTCAGAAGAGCGCACCACCTGGGTAGACTCCCTGCCACATCCTTCCAACCACCTCAAGCTGAATCATCTCGCCCTCAGCAGGTAATCCTGAAGCTACTTGATTACAATGACAATGCACAAGACAACGAACGAGATCGCCTGGAGACTGACGGAAAAGCCCAAAGTCGACTAACAGACGCAGCAGGAGCAGACGATCTTCGTCTCCAGACTGAGTAACTTACTGTTACAGGTGTCGTACTGTTATCTTCAAGTAAGTGCTATTCGGCCCCCCATTGATGTTGGTGGCACTACTGTAATGACTGGAAGGTTTGCTGTTTTCCACTATTTCCTGATTGCTAATGCTGCGGTACCCCCCACTTCCATATATCTGCATGTGTTGATCTTGTTGGATTGGAATCAGGGCTGAGGATTTGGCTGTTTGTTTCCATCCTCAGTTCTTTTTCATATATCACTATTGTGACTAGGTTGGGGGATCTCCTCAGTTTCACTTGCAGTTATTATTATTCTTTTTGCATTGATACTTAAATGTTTTCCACTCTTACTGACAGTTCTAGCCTGAGTAGTTGCTTTTCCCATATAGATAGGGGTGCGGGGTGGGAGTTCTGTTTCCTCACTGGCACGAAAAAAGCGAAGTCCATTACCCACTTGACATCAGCCTTCATGACATCTTGGACACTGTTGTATTCCAGGTTTTTGTTCTTTTTTTTCTCTTTTCTTTGTGTTTTTCTGGGTTCTCCCATATGTTTTGGTTTTTGATTCTTCTTCCCAGCCCTTTTTCTCAGTGGCTCACCTCGATTGTGACCTCTATGTATCCGATCTTGTCACTGTCCCCTACGTTTGTCTATTTACTTTTTCTCTGTGCCCTGTCTTCTTCTCCCCCTCTCTACCGCTATCTTAACCTGCAATATATCCTCCCATTGCCCCTGGTGCCAGAAAGGGTGCTTAGCGCATCATGTGTAGAATTATTACCTGGAATGTTAAGGGGCTACGATCCCCTTAAAAACGCATAAAGGTTCTGTGTTTTCTGATTGTTCTCTTACGAGAAACGCATCTTGCTGAACTGGACTTTCAGAGAATGCAGAAGCTGTGGGTAGGCAGGGTCTTGGGAAGCCCAGCAGATAATGCAAATCTGGAGTGCTAACATTAATTCATAACTCATTTGCTCACTCCTTAGTCTCCCACGAGCACGATGCAGAGGGGCATTTATCCCATAATCAGTTTGAACATAGTGGCAGTAGGTATATTGTATAAAATTCGGGTAGAAAAACAGACATGGTGCACATCTACAATCTTGTATAATGATCTGATTGCTTCTCAGCATAATATCAAAAACTAACAGGTTGTTAGTATACATTTTTGATCAAAAAGTACAAGCCCACTCGCCACGTCAAGGCCACCTATCCAGAGTGGGTCCCTAACGTCCCTAGCATAAAATGGCGCAGCACCGGGCGGCGACCACCACCGCCGCGACGCCAATGCCCACAGGGGGGAACGACCCACCGGCAGAGCAGCCCCAATGCCACTCAAACCAGTCTATGGGCCGCGCCCCCCCCCCCCCCCCCCGCATACACGGCAGCAACGGACACCGCACAGCACCACACCAGTGTGAACAGGGATGTAATAGCTCACTTACCATACTCTCCCAGTCAGACTGGGAGGCAGCTAGGAAAGAAATGGCCCATGTGCAGCTAACTACTGCTTATATAGGGTTGGGCTGAGGGAGTGGGGAAGAGTGCAGCACATGTTAAAACAAAGAAAAAGGAGGGGATAGAAATCACAGTGTGAATTTGGGTAGAAAAACAGACATGGTGCACATCTACAATCTTGTATAATGATCTGATTGCTTCTCAGCATAATATCAAAAACTAACATGTTGTTAGTATACATTTTTGATCAAAAAGTACAAGCCCACTCGCCACGTCAAGGCCACCTATCCAGAGTGGTTCCCTAACGTCCCTAGCATAAAATGGCGCAGCACCGGGCGGCGACCACCACCGCCGCGACGCCAATGCCCACAGGGGGGAACGACCCACCGGTAGAGCAGCCCCAATGCCACTCAAACCAGTCTATGGGCCGCACCCCCCCGCAGACACGGCAGCAACGGACACCGCACAGCACCACACCAGTGTGAACAGGGATGTAATAGCTCACTTACCATACTCTCCCAGTCAGACTGGGAGGCAGCTAGGAAAGAAATGGCCCATGTGCAGCTAACTACTGCTTATATAGGGTTGGGCTGAGGGGGTGGGGAAGAGTGCAGCACATGTTAAAACAAAGAAAAAGGAGGGGATAGAAATCACAGTGTGAATTCGGGTAGAAAAACAGACATGGTGCACATCTACAATCTTGTATAATGATCTGATTGCTTCTCAGCATAATATCAAAAACTAACAGGTTGTTAGTATACATTTTTGATCAAAAAGTACAAGCCCACTCGCCACGTCAAGGCCACCTATCCAGAGTGGGTCCCTAACGTCCCTAGCATAAAATGGCGCAGCACCGGGCGGCGACCACCACCGCCGCGACGCCAATGCCCACAGGGGGGAACGACCCACCGGCAGAGCAGCCCCAATGCCACTCAAACCAGTCTATGGGCCGCACCCCCCCCGCAGACACGGCAGCAACGGACACCGCACAGCACCACACCAGTGTGAACAGGGATGTAATAGCTCACTTACCATACTCTCCCAGTCAGACTGGGAGGCAGCTAGGAAAGAAATGGCCCATGTGCAGCTAACTACTGCTTATATAGGGTTGGGCTGAGGGGGTGGGGAAGAGTGCAGCACATGTTAAAACAAAGAAAAAGGAGGGGATAAAAATCACAGTGTGAATTTGGGTAGAAAAACAGACATGGTGCATATCTACAATCTTGTATAATGATCTGATTGCTTCTCAGCATAATATCAAAAACTAACAGGTTGTTAGTATACATTTTTGATCAAAAAGTACAAGCCCACTCGCCACGTCAAGGCCACCTATCCAGAGTGGGTCCCTAACGTCCCTAGCATAAAATGGCGCAGCACCGGGCGGCGACCACCACCGCCGCGACGCCAATGCCCACAGGGGGGAACGACCCACCGGCAGAGCAGCCCCAATGCCACTCAAACCAGTCTATGGGCCGCACCCCCCCGCAAACATGGCAGCAACGGACACCGCACAGCACCACACCAGTGTGAACAGTGATGTAATAGCTCACTTACCATACTCTCCCAGTCAGACTGGGAGGGAGCTAGGAAAGAAATGGCCCATGTGCAGCTAACTACTGCTTATATAGGGTTGGGCTGAGGGGGTGGGGAAGAGTGCAGCACATGTTAAAACAAAGAAAAAGGAGGGGATAGAAATCACAGTGTGAATTCGGGTAGAAAAACAGACATGGTGCACATCTACAATCTTGTATAATGATCTGATTGCTTCTCAGCATAATATCAAAAACTAACAGGTTGTTAGTATACATTTTTGATCAAAAAGTACAAGCCCACTCGCCACGTCAAGGCCACCTATCCAGAGTGGGTCCCTAACGTCCCTAGCATAAAATGGCGCAGCACCGGGCGGCGACCACCACCGCCGCGACGCCAATACCCACAGGGGGGGAACGACCCACCGGCAGAGCAGCCCCAATGCCACTCAAACCAGTCTATGGGCCGCACCCCCCCGCAGACACGGCAGCAACGGACACCGCACAGCACCACACCAGTGTGAACAGGGATGTAATAGCTCACTTACCATACTCTCCCAGTCAGACTGGGAGGCAGCTAGGAAAGAAATGGCCCATGTGCAGCTAACTACTGCTTATATAGGGTTGGGCTGAGGGGGTGGGGAAGAGTGCAGCACATGTTAAAACAAAGAAAAAGGAGGGGATAGAAATCACAGTGTGAATTCGGGTAGAAAAACAGACATGGTGCACATCTACATAATTTATCCCATAATCAGTTTGAACATAGTGGCAGTAGGTATATTGTATAAAATGTTTATGCCCCGAACGGTGATAATTCTTTTTTTCACTCTTTAGCAGATTCTGTTAGCCGAGCAGCTGGACCGTTGATGCTCCTGGGGGGAGACTTAAATTCGGTAGTCAACCCACTGGTAGACCATAGAAACTCTGCCTTGCCATCTGTGACAGTACGATAGAGTGACAAGGTCCTCCCCCCTTTTTAGACTCAAACGGGTTTAGTTGACGCTTGGCGTCACCTTCACCCTGATGACCATGAGTACACACAATTCTCACATGCACATACATCTTGGTCTCGCATTGACTATTTCTTGGTCAGTCATTTAACATGCTCCTGTTTGTAAACAGTGGACATCCAGGATCTGGTCATTTCGGATCACGCATTGGTTGTTCTGGAGCTCCTGCCTTCATGCCCGAAGGAATCGGATTTCCTATGGCGTTTTCCATCTTAACTGACCAAGGTTGAGTCTTTCCAAGAGCTTTGTAGGGGTTGGTGGCTGGAGTTCTAGACTGACAATGTGGCTCATAGGGACAACCCCGCCCTGTACCGGGAAACGGCGAAGGTTGTTTTACTGTGAAAGATCTTGTCCTATAGTAATACGCTCAAACGCAAAACTCTGGAGGGTCACATAACGGCGAGTGTAGCTTTGTTGGAGGCCTATTCTAACTTCCTTGCCTCCCCCACTCCAGCTAACAAATTTAAATGGTCAGAGGTGAGAGCAGCATACAAGCTATGTCTAGATAGGAGGGAGAGGATTTATAGATCACACTTTGAGGTTGATTTATTTAGACAGGGCAACAAAGCTGGCCGTCTTCTTGCTCGGGTAGCAAAAGGAGCTTATATGCCTGAGCATGTCTTGGCTTTGAGGGACCACCAGGGTCACATCAGACATGAACCGCTCTCCCTTAATGCTGTTTTGGGCTCTTATTACACTTACATCTATTCTTCTCCCCCTGCCCCACTGAAGAGGGAGCGAGATTTCATGAGAGCCTCACATACCGAGACTGTCTGATGATCAGTGCCAAGAGCTCAATCCAGAAGTAACGGAGAAGGAAGTTGTGACAGGCAAAGTTGCTAATGGCAAAGCACCAGGACCGGATGGTTATCCTGGTGAATTTTACAAGCCCCTATTGGACCAAGTGGTGCCCCCTTAACTAGACACTTTAATGTAATTCTGCAAACTGGGGTCATCTCTCCTGCTGCTAATCTAAAAATGCTCCTTAAACAGGGTATGGACCCCTTAGACCCGGGGTCATATCGCCCTATCTCCCTGAAATTGCTATCTAAAATCCTGGTGGATCGTTTGGCAGCGTTTTTACCCTCCTTGATAGGGGATCATCAGGTGGGCTTTGTTAAAACTCGTTCAGCTGTTACGAACATTAGAAAGGTTCTGGCTGTCATGGATGGCACTCGGGGCCAGCCTCAGTCGGATTCCCATCCTGCCCTGCTTACGCTTGATGTGGTGAAAGCATTTGATAATGTTCGTTGGGACTGGCTGTGGCTGGTGCTGACCAAATTTGGGATTGAGGGAAGGTTTAGCTCCTTTTTGGTGGGCTTATATGATGGCCTTATGGCTAGAGTGTACCCCCTGGATATTATTTCCGCACCCATTTCATTAGCTAAGGGCACGCGACAGGGGGGCCCTTTCTCACCCCTGTTGTTCGAACCCTATGGGTCAAACCCCTGACGTGGGCTTTACTCTCCTCAAATATTTATCTGGGCATCCAAGTGGGGTCTTAGGAAGTTAAACTGTTAATCTTTACAGACGATGTCCTTCTTTATCTTAGTAATCCCCTGGAGGATGTCCCCAAAATTCTTGACTTCCTTTCATATGTGGGAGGCTAATACAGGATATTAATGCGACTAAAAGTATGCTTTTGCCCCTGAGAACGGCCTTGCCTAGATTGTTGCTAGATGCGGAGCCTTTGGGAGTGCGGTGGCCCCCTCTTTCATCACCTACCTGGGTATACGTATAAGGAAGACACCTGACACACTTTATGTGCTAAACTATATGCCCCTTTTTAAGCGCATCCCTACCGTTATCTTTTCTTGGTCGCTGCCATCTGATTAAGATGATTAGCTTCCCGTGCTTGCTATATCCCCTACAAACACTCCTGCTGCTATTGAAACATGAGGATGTTAGGCAGCTTTTCAAAGCTTCCTATGGCAAGGCAAACACCCTTCATTGCCCTACAGAAGCTCATGTTAAGCAAGGCGGAGGGGGGACTCAACTTCCAGAATGTTAGGGGATATAATTTGGCCTGCCTGATCCGACACATAAGGGATTGGCTTCATGGGTCCTCTTTCTTCTCTAATATGAGAGTTGAGATGGTGCTGGCTGCATCCTGGTCTCTGCGGGCACTACTACATACTGCCTACTCTAAGCTGATGACAGGGATCAAGAGCTTGATGCTGCTGCATGATACGATTGTAGCTTGGAAGGAGTTGCAGAAGGTTTTTGGCCTCCCATTTTTTATCTCCAAGAGAATGCCCATCCATTGCTTGACCATCCAGAGTTTCGCAGCGTACATCCTCCTCTTGGTTGGCACTGTGGGCCTCTAGGGGTATCACGAAGGTGGGGGATCCCTTACATAGGGATACATGTAGGTGTTACACCTTGTGCTCTGGCAACTTCCCCTGGCTGTTAGCGCATTGTCCCCCTCTTGCGCCCGCATACGAATCCCAGCCTGTCACTTACCACGCTCCTCTGCTGCTTCTTCCTCAGCCTCTCAGCTCCGGCCCGCGCGTCCCCATCTCCTAGGTCACGCGCACTGGAGCTCTGAAATTTAAAGGGCCAGTACGCCCATAATTATGTGAAACACCTGACACTATTCTGTAAGACCCTTCTGTAACTACCACTCTTCCCTGCCGGATCTTCAGTGTCATTTGATATGATTGAGATTAAACGTTCCATACAGTCTGTTTGCCTTGCCCATGTTCTAATCCTTCCGCTATGTTATTTGACTACGCACCTTTGCCGCCTGCCTTGACCTTCTGCTAAGTCCGACTATGCCTCTGCCTCATACTACTGTACTTTGTCTCGCCCAGCTACCTGTGTGGTCAAGTCGTATCGGGGGTTGCGACCTGGGTGTCGCCTGCCGCAGCAAATCCATCCTGTCTTGCGGCGGGCTCTGGTGAACACCAGTGGCACCTTAGACTCCGCTCACCGACACGGCCCGTGTCATCAGCCACTCAGGTCAGTGGATCCATATCCAGCATCATTACAGCAAGATCCGGCCATGGATCCTGCTGGGGTTCCTCTGCCCGAGAATCCGGATCTCGCCACCATAGTGGCTCTTCATTCGCAACAGTTGGCCCAGCAGGTGGAGCAGTTAAACCAGCTGTCAGCCATGAAGCAGCAGCTGCTTACTGCCCAGCAACAAGCACAGCAGCCACAGCCTCCTTGTCACGATGCCGGCTGGCAGGTAGTGGATCCTCTGTGCCAGAGAGGGATTGGCGTGGACCGTGCTAGTGGACCGGTTCTAAGCCACTACTGGTTTTCACCAGAGCCCGCCGCAAAGCGGGATGGTCTTGCTGCGGCGGTAGTGACCAGGTCGTATCCACTAGCAACGGCTCACCTCTCTGGCTGCTGAAGATAGACGCGGTACAAGGGAGTAGGCAGAAGCAAGGTCGGACGTAGCAGAAGGTCGGGGCAGGCAGCAAGGATCGTAGTCAGGGGCAACGGCAGAAGGTCTGGAAACACAGGCAAGGAACACACAAGGAACGCTTTCACTGGCACTAAGGCAACAAGATCCGGCAAGGGAGTGCAGGGGAAGTGAGGTGATATAGGGAAGTGCACAGGTGAACACACTAATTGGAACCACTGCGCCAATCAGCGGCGCAGTGGCCCTTTAAATCGCAGAGACCCGGCGCGCGCGCGCCCTAGGGAGCGGGGCCGCGCGCGCCGGGACAGAACAGACGGAGAGCGAGTCAGGTAGGGGAGCCGGGGTGCGCATCGCGAGCGGGCGCTACCCGCATCGCGAATCGCATCCCGGCTGGCAGCGGAATCGCAGCGCCCCGGGTCAGAGGACGTGACCGGAGCGCTGCAGCGGGGAGAGTGAAGCGAGCGCTCCGGGGAGGAGCGGGGACCCGGAGCGCTCGGCGTAACAGTACCCCCCCCCTTGGGTCTCCCCCTCTTCTTAGAGCCTGAGAACCTGAGGAGCAGACTTTTGTCCAGGATGTTGTCCTCAGGTTCCCAGGATCTCTCTTCAGGACCACAACCCTCCCAGTCCACTAAAAAAAAATTTTTTCCTCTGACCTTTTTGGCAGCTAAAATTTCTTTGACCGAGAAGATGTCCGAGGAGCCGGAAACAGGAGTGGGAGGAACAGATTTGGGAGAAAAACGGTTGAGGATGAGTGGTTTGAGAAGAGAGACGTGAAAGGCATTAGGGATACGAAGAGAAGGAGGAAGAAGAAGTTTATAAGAGACAGGATTAATTTGACACAAAATTTTGAAAGGACCAAGGTAGCGTGGTCCCAACTTGTAGCTAGGGACACGGAAGCGGACATATTTAGCGGAGAGCCATACCTTGTCTCCAGGGGAAAAAACGGGAGGAGCTCTTCTTTTCTTATCCGCGAACTTCTTCATGCGTGATGAAGCCTGTAAGAGAGAATTTTGGGTCTCTCTCCATATGATGGAAAGGTCACGAGAAATTTCATCCACAGCGGGCAGACCAGAGGGCAAGGGAGTAGGGAGGGGGGGAAGAGGGTGACGGCCGTACACCACGAAAAATGGGGATTTGGAGGAAGACTCAGAGACCCTGAAGTTATACGAGAATTCGGCCCATGGGAGGAGATCTGCCCAGTCATCCTGGCGGGAGGAAACAAAATGTCGCAAATAGTCACCCAAGATCTGGTTAATTCTTTCTACTTGTCCATTGGACTGGGGATGATATGCAGAAGAAAAATTTAATTTAATCTTGAGTTGTTTACAGAGAGCCCTCCAGAATTTAGACACGAATTGGACGCCTCTATCCGAGACAATCTGCGTAGGCAACCCGTGAAGACGAAAAATGTGTACAAAAAATTGTTTAGCCAACTGAGGCGCAGAAGGAAGACCAGGAAGAGGGATGAAATGTGCCATTTTGGAGAATCGATCAACGACCACCCAAATAACAGTGTTGCCACGGGAAAGGGGTAAATCAGTAATGAAATCCATACCAATCAGAGACCAAGGCTGTTCGGGGACAGGCAGAGGATGAAGAAAACCAGCGGGCTTCTGGCGAGGAGTCTTATCCCGGGCACAGATAGTGCAGGCTCGCACAAAGTCCACAACATCCGTCTCCAGAGTCGGCCACCAATAGAAGCGGGAGATGAGTTGCACAGATTTCTTGATACCCGCATGACCTGCGAGATGGGAGGAGTGACCCCATTTGAGGATTCCGAGGCGTTGGCGAGGAGAAACAAAGGTCTTTCCTGGAGGAGTCTGCCTGATGGAGGCAGGAGAAGTGGAGATCAGGCAGTCAGGTGGAATGATGTGTTGCGGAGAGAGTTCAACTTCTGAGGCATCCGAGGAACGAGAGAGAGCATCGGCCCTAATGTTCTTATCGGCAGGACGAAAGTGAATCTCAAAATTAAATCGGGCAAAGAACAGAGACCACCGGGCCTGGCGAGGATTCAGCCGTTGGGCAGACTGGAGGTAGGAGAGGTTCTTGTGGTCGGTGTAGATAATAACAGGAGAACTTGATCCCTCCAGCAGATGCCTCCATTCCTCAAGTGCTAATTTAATGGCTAGAAGCTCTCGATCCCCGATGGAGTAGTTCCTCTCCGCTGGAGAGAAGGTCCTAGAGAAAAAACCACAAGTGACAGCATGCCCGGAAGAATTTTTTTGTAGAAGAACAGCTCCAGCTCCCACTGAGGAGGCATCAACCTCCAATAGGAAGGGTTTGGAAGGGTCAGGTCTGGAGAGGACGGGAGCCGAAGAAAAGGCAGACTTGAGTCGTTTAAAGGCGTCTTCTGCTTGAGGAGGCCAGGACTTGGGATCAGCATTTTTTTTGGTTAAAGCCACGATAGGAGCCACAATGGTAGAAAAATGTGGAATAAATTGCCTGTAATAATTGGCGAACCCCAAAAAGCGTTGGATAGCACGGAGTCCGGAGGGGCGTGGCCAATCTAAGACGGCAGAGAGTTTGTCTGGATCCATCTGTAGTCCCTGGCCAGAGACCAAATATCCTAGAAAAGGAAGAGATTGGCATTCAAACAGACATTTCTCAATTTTGGCATAGAGTTGGTTGTCACGAAGTCTCTGAAGAACCATACGGACATGCTGGCGGTGTTCTTCTAGATTGGCAGAAAAAATTAGGATATCGTCCAGATATACAACAACACAGGAGTATAACAGATCACGAAAAATTTCATTGACAAAGTCTTGGAAGACGGCAGGGGCGTTGCACAGGCCAAAGGGCATGACCAGATACTCAAAGTGTCCATCTCTGGTGTTAAATGCCGTTTTCCACTCGTCCCCCTCTCTGATGCGGATGAGGTTATAGGCGCCTCTTAAGTCCAATTTAGTAAAGATGTGGGCACCTTGGAGGCGATCAAAGAGTTCAGAGATGAGGGGTAAAGGGTAGCGGTTCTTAACCGTGATTTTATTAAGACCGCGGTAGTCAATGCAAGGACGTAGGGTGCCATCTTTTTTGGACACAAAGAAAAATCCGGCTCCGGCAGGAGAGGAGGATTTACGGATAAAGCCCTTTTTCAGATTCTCCTGGACGTATTCGGACATGGCAAGAGTCTCTGGGGCAGAGAGAGGATAAATTCTGCCCCGGGGTGGAGTAGTACCCGGGAGGAGGTCGATAGGGCAATCATAAGGCCTGTGAGGAGGTAGAGTCTCAGCTTGTTTTTTGCAGAAAACATCCGCGAAGTCCATATAGGCCTTAGGGAGACCGGTTACTGGAGGAACCACAGAGTTACGGCAAGGGTTACTGGGAACCGGTTTTAGACAGTTCTTGGAACAAGAGGACCCCCAACTCTTGATCTCCCCAGTGGACCAATCCAGGGTTGGGGAATGAAGTTGAAGCCAGGGAAGTCCAAGGAGAATTTCCGAGGTGCAATTGGGGAGGACCAAAAGTTCAATCCTCTCATGATGAGATCCGATGCTCATAAGAAGGGGCTCCGTGCGGAAACGTATGGTACAGTCCAATCTTTCATTATTTACACAATTGATGTAGAGGGGTCTGGCGAGACTGGTCACCGGGATGTTGAACCTGTTGACGAGAGAGGCCAAAATAAAATTTCCTGCAGATCCAGAGTCCAAGAAGGCCACAGCAGGGAAGGAGAAGGCAGAGGCAGACATCCGCACAGGCACTGTAAGACGTGGAGAAGCAGAGTAGACATCAAGGACTGTCTCACCTTTGTGCGGAGTCAGCGTACGTCTTTCCAGGCGGGGAGGACGGATAGGACAATCCCTCAGGAAGTGTTCGGTACTAGCACAGTACAGGCAGAGGTTCTCCATACGGCGTCGTGTCCTCTCTTGAGGTGTCAGGCGAGACCGGTCGACCTGCATAGCCTCCACGGCGGAAGGCACAGGAACAGATTGCAGGGGACCAGAGGAGAGAGGAGCCGAGGAGGAGAAACGCCTCGTGCGAACAGAGTCCATATCTTGGCGGAGTTCCTGACGCCTTTCGGAAAAACGCATGTCAATGCGAGTGGCTAGGTGAATAAGTTCATGTAGATTAGCAGGAATTTCTCGTGCGGCCAGAACATCTTTAATGTTGCTGGATAGGCCTTTTTTGAAGGTCGCGCAGAGGGCCTCATTATTCCAGGACAATTCTGAAGCAAGAGTACGGAATTGTACGGCATACTCGCCAACGGAAGAATTACCCTGGACCAGGTTCAACAGGGCAGTCTCAGCAGAAGAGGCTCGGGCAGGTTCCTCAAAGACACTTCGGATTTCCGAGAAGAAGGAGTGTACAGAGGCAGTGACGGGGTCATTGCGGTCCCAGAGTGGTGTGGCCCATGACAGGGCTTTTCCGGACAGAAGGCTGACTACGAAAGCCACCTTAGACCTTTCAGTGGGAAACAGGTCCGACATCATCTCCAGATGCAGGGAACATTGGGAAAGAAAGCCACGGCAAAACTTAGAGTCCCCATCAAATTTATCCGGCAAGGATAGGCGTAGCCCAGGAGCGGCCACTCGCTGCGGAGGAGGTGCAGGAGCTGGCGGCGGAGATGACTGCTGAAGCTGTGGTAGTAACTGTTGTAGCATAACGGTCAGTTGAGACAGCTGTTGGCCTTGTTGCGCTATCTGTTGTGACTGCTGGGCGACCACCGTGGTGAGGTCAGCGACAACTGGCAGAGGAACTTCAGCGGGATCCATGGCCGGATCTACTGTCACGATGCCGGCTGGCAGGTAGTGGATCCTCTGTGCCAGAGAGGGATTGGCGTGGACCGTGCTAGTGGACCGGTTCTAAGCCACTACTGGTTTTCACCAGAGCCCGCCGCAAAGCGGGATGGTCTTGCTGCGGCGGTAGTGACCAGGTCGTATCCACTAGCAACGGCTCACCTCTCTGGCTGCTGAAGATAGACGCGGTACAAGGGAGTAGGCAGAAGCAAGGTCGGACGTAGCAGAAGGTCGGGGCAGGCAGCAAGGATCGTAGTCAGGGGCAACGGCAGAAGGTCTGGAAACACAGGCAAGGAACACACAAGGAACGCTTTCACTGGCACTAAGGCAACAAGATCCGGCAAGGGAGTGCAGGGGAAGTGAGGTGATATAGGGAAGTGCACAGGTGAACACACTAATTGGAACCACTGCGCCAATCAGCGGCGCAGTGGCCCTTTAAATCGCAGAGACCCGGCGCGCGCGCGCCCTAGGGAGCGGGGCCACGCGCGCCGGGACAGAACAGACGGAGAGCGAGTCAGGTAGGGGAGCCGGGGTGCGCATCGCGAGCGGGCGCTACCCGCATCGCGAATCGCATCCCGGCTGGCAGCGGAATCGCAGCGCCCCGGGTCAGAGGACGTGACCGGAGCGCTGCAGCGGGGAGAGTGAAGCGAGCGCTCCGGGGAGGAGCGGGGACCCGGAGCGCTCGGCGTAACACTCCTCCTGCTACGGTAATGCCTCCCACTCCAGCAGTCCCTACGGCATCCAAGCTCCGTTTGTCTCTTCCAGACAAGTATGAAGGGGATCCCAAGTTCTACCATGGACTTGTGACTCAGTGCTCCATACACATAGAGCTTATGGGGGAACAGTTCCCTACAGAACGAGCGAAGGTGGCCTTTATTTTCAGTCTGTTAACTGGAAGGGCTCTGGCCTGGGCAACTCCATTACGGGATCGCAGTTAACAACTCACAGCCAGTCTTCAGGCTTCCCTGACGGAATTCCGAAGTGTTTTTGAAGAACCTGCACAAGCTTCTTCCACTGAAGCGGCCTTGCTGAGCCTTTCTCAGGGTAACTCCTCTGTGGGCGAATATGCCATGCGCTTTCGTACCCTGGCTTCAGAGTTATCCTGGTCTAATGAAGCTTTCAAAAGAGGACTCTCTAGCAATATTAATCACTTAAGGACCTAGGGCGTATGGATACGCCTTAACGTCCTGGTACTTAAGGACCCAAGGCGTATCCATACGCACGTTAGAATTTCGGTCCCCGCCGCGCGCACAGGCCACTGTTCCAAAGATCTGTCAAATGCCAGTGGGGTGTAAATACTCACTGCACCCCTTATTAAATTCTGTGAGGGGTGTAGTTTCAAAAATGGGGTCACATGTGGGGGGGGTTAAGGCTCACTGGACCCCTTTTTACGTGCCTTGAGGGGTGTAGTTTCCAAAATGGTATGCCATGTGGGGTTTTCTACTGTTCTGGCACCCTAGGGGCTTCCTAAATGTGACATGCCCCCCAAAAACCATTTCAGAAAAACTCACTCTCCAAAATCCTATTGTTGCTCCTTCCCTTCTGAGCCCTCTACACTTGACATACACTTATGAGGTATTTCCTTACTCGAGAGGAATTGGGTTACAAATTTTGGGGGGCTTTTTCTCCTATTACCACTTGTAAAAATTTAAAAACTTGGTCTACAAGAACATGCGAGTGTAAAAAATGAAGATTTAGAATTTTCTCCTTCACTTTGCTGCTATTCCTGTTAAACACCTAAAGGGTTAACACACTTACTGAATGTCATTTTGGATACTTTGAGGGGTGCAGTTTTTATAATTGGGTCATTTGTGGGGTATTTCTAATATGAAGGCCCTTCAAATCCACTTCAAATCTGAACTGGTCCCTGAAAAATTCCGATTTAGAAAATTTTGTGAAAAATTGGAAAAATGCTGCAGAACTTTGAAGCCCTCTGATGTCTTCCAAAAGTGAAAACATGTCAACTTTATGATGCAAACATAAAGTAGACATATTGTATATGTGAATCAATGTATAATTTATTTGGAATATCCATTTTCTTTATAAGCAGAAAGCTTCAAAGTTAAAAAAATGCAAAACTTTAAATTTTTTCATAACATTTTGGAATTTTTCAGCAAGAAATGGTACAAGTATCGACAAAATTTTACCACTAACATAAAGTAGAATATGTCACGAAAAAACATTCTCGGAATCAGAATGAAAGGTAAAAGCATCCCAGAGTTATTAATGCTTGAAGTGACAGTGGTCAGATGTTCAAAAAATGGCCGGGTCCTTAAGGTATATTTGGACTGGGTCCTTAAGGGGTTAAAGATGTCCTTGCTGCCCGGGAATTGCCATCTACCTAAAATGATCTTATACAGCTGGCCTTCTGGATTGATATCCGTTTCTCTGAGCGACGTGAGAAACAACGTCAAGAAAGGGAGTCTGCACGACCTCGGCGCTTTCCTCGCCTGGCATCAGTCTTCCAGCAACCACCACAACCTTCTACGTTGCCTCCCGCAGTGGAGGCTATGCAGGTGGATCGGTCTCACCTGACTCTGCAGGAAAGACATCGCCTACGAGCTAAGGATCTATGTCTCTACTGCACCAGTGCCGATCATTTCCTCAAAGATTGTCCATTACGTCCACAGTCACAGAGCAACGCTCGCACCTAGGGTTTGTGGGAGATGCCTCCCTAGGTGTGAACATCACCTCTCCATGCTTAAATTTGTCTGTCCAGCTTTTTTTTACCCTCAAAGAGATTATTTCCGTTCTTGCCTTCCTGGATTCTGGTTCCTCTGGAAATTTTATTGATGCCTCCATAGTGCATAGGTATCATCTGCCGGTGTCTCGCCTTTTGAAGCCCTTGTACATCTCTACGATTAACTGAGAAAATCTGGACTGTACTGTGCTATACTGGACAGAACCGATATCAATGCAGGTCGGAGTCTTGCATAAGGAGAACTTTTGTCCTTCTATATCCTTCCTCACTGTACCTCTCCTCTCCTGCTTGTCCATCCTTGGTTGCAACTCGATGCCCCGTAGCTGGATTGGAAAACTGGAGAAGTTCTCCATTGGGGACCTTAGTGCAACAGTCACTGCATTCATACTCGTCCGTCTAAGTGGGTGCCTCCTTCTACTCCTCTGCCCAGTTTGCCTTCATTTCTTCAGGACTATGTTGACGTCTTCAGTGAGAAGCTGAAGTATTACCACCTCATCCCTGTGATTGACCTATAGACTTCCCTCCTTGGGGAAGAATTTACCCTCTTTCTATTCCTGAAACTCAGGCCATGTGCCAGGATTCGGCAGGCTGGTGGTGGATCCTCTGCGTCAGTGAGGGATAGGCGTGAACCGTTCCGGAGGACCGGTTCTAAGTTGCTACTGGTTTTCAATAGGGACAATAGGACCCGCGCTCCCGGTCAGTGCTCCGGAGGCGGGGACCGGAGCGCTCGCTGTAACAGTACCCCCCCCCCCTTAGGTCTCCCCCTCTTCTTGGTACCAAGAAAGTTGAAAACGAGGCTGCGGTCCAAGATGTTACTCTCAGGCTCCCAAGACCTTTCCTCAGGACCGCAGCCCTCCCAATCAACCCAAAAAAATCTTTTCCCCCGGGAGATCTTAGAAGCTAGAATTTCTTTGACCGTGAAGATGTCAGAGGTACCAGCGACAGGGGTGGGAGAAAGAAGTTTGGGAGAGAAGCGGTTAAAGATAGCGGGTTTAAGGAGGGAGACATGGAAAGAGTTATGGATTCGAAGGGAGGGAGGAAGATGGAGCTGGTAGGAAACCTGATTAATGCGGCTTTTGACCTTGAAGGGACCCAAGAAACGAGGGCCCGGCTTGTAACTTGGTACCTTGAATCTGACGTACTTTGAAGAAAGCCCCCCATGTCCCCAGGACGGAATTCTGGAGGAGATCTGCGACTCTTATAGGCCTGGATCTTCATACGGGTCGAAGCCTTGAGGAGAGCTGTGTGGGTCTCTTGCCAAATGTAAGAGAAGTCTTGAAGAAGATCCTCGACAGCAGGTACAGAAGAGGAAGCGGTGGTTAGAGGCAGAGGTGGCAGGGGATGACGACCATACACCACAAAAAACGGAGATTTGTTGGAGGCGGAGGATGGCTTGAAATTATAAGAGAACTCTGCCCACGGGAGTAGATTCGACCAATTGTCATGACGGGAAGACACAAAATGGCGGAGATAGTCTCCCAGGATTTGGTTGATTCGCTCCACTTGACCATTGGACTGTGGATGGTACGAGGAGGTCCAATTTGACTCCGAGTTGACCACAGAGAGCCCTCCAGAATTTGGAGACAAACTGCACTCCACGGTCCGAGACGATGTGTCTGGGAAGACCGTGGAGGCGGAAGATGTGAAGAAAAAACCGTTTGGCTAGTTCAGGCGCGGACGGGAGACCAGGCAGGGGCACAAAGTGAGCCATCTTCGAGAACCGGTCCACCACAACCCAAATGTCATACCACGTGAGGAGGGAAGATCAGTAATAAAGTCCATGGCTATGTGAGACCAGGGGGTCTCAGGCACAGGAAGGGGCAGAAGAAGGCCCACTAGTCTCTGATGAGGAACCTTGTCACGAGCACAGACCACGCAGGATTGAACGAATTCGGTGACGTCTCTCTCCAGAGAGGGCCACCAGTACCTTTGAGAAATTAGATGAAGAGTCTTCTTGACCCCAGGATGACCGGCAAAAAGGGAAGCGTGACCCCACTTGAGAATCTGTAACTGTTTACGAGGAGGTATGTAGATCTTGCTAGGAGGTAGTAGGCGCAAGTGTTGGGGGAGTAAGTAAGTCGTCCACAACGTCAGAAGAGCGAGAAAGGGCATCAGCCCTAATGTTCTTGGCAGCAGGACAGAAATGAATCTCAAAGTTGAAGTGGGCGAAGAACAGGGACCAATGGGCTTGACGGGGGTTCAGTCTCTGGGCAGACTGGAGGTAGGCTAAGTTCTTATGGTGCGGCGTGAAAATGTTCACTGGGTGAGGGGCACCCTCAAGAAGATGTCTCCATTCCTCTAGGGCCAATTTTATAGCCAACAGTTATCTGTCCCCTATGGAGTAGTTCCTTTCAGCGGAGGAAAACGTTTTAGAAAAGAAGCCACAGGTTATGGTCTTACCCCTGGACGACTTCTTGGTCAGCACAGCTCCGGCTCCCACCGAGGATGCGTCCACCTCAAGAAAGAATGGTTTGGAGGGGTCAGGCCTAGACAGAACTGGAGCAGAAGCAAAGGTGGATTTCAGGGACTGGAAGGCCTCTTCAGCCTCAGGAGGCCAGGTCTGCGGATTAGCTCTTTTTCTGGTTAATGCCACTATGGGAGCCACCAGGGTAGAATAATGTGGAATAAATTGCCTGTAGTAATTGGCAAAACCCAAGAATCTTTGTATGGAGTCCAGAGGGGCGTGGCCAATCCAGTACTGAGGAAAGCTTGGCAGGATCCATTTGCAGTCCCTGAGCAGAGATGATGTACTGAGAAATGGCAAGTAGGAAAGTTCAAAGAGACATTTTTCGATCTTGGCATATAGGCGGTTTCTCCTAAGACGAGTCAGGACTTGACGAACATGAGCCCGGTGCTGGTCCAGGTTTGAAGAGAATATAAGGATATCATCCAAATATACCACCACATAGGTATAAAGCAAGTCCCGAAAGATATCATTAACAAATTACTGGAAGACAGCAGGGGCATTACAGAGGCCGGAGGGCATAACCAGATACTCGGTGTCCATCTCTAGTGTTAAAGGCGGTCTTCCATTCATGTCCTTCTCGGATGCGGATCAAGTTATAAGCCGCACGAAGATCCAATTTGGTAAAGATCTTAGCCCCTCTGAGACGATCAAACAGTTCTGAGATCAAGGGCAGAGGATACCGGTTCTTGATGGTGATCTTGTTAAGTCCTCTGTAGTCTATGCAGGGGCAGAGAGAACCGTCTTTTTTAGAGACAAAGAAAAAAACGGCTCCGGCAGGGGAAGAAGACTTCCTAATAAAACCTCTTTGAAGGTTTTCTCATACATAGTCAGACATGGCTTGAGTCTCAGGAGGAGAGAGAGGGTAGATTCTGCCCCGAGGTGGAGAAGAACCAGGTAGCAGGTCAATAGGACAGTCATAAGGCCTGTGAGGTGGAAGAGTCTCTGCCTGCTTCTTACAGAAGACATCCGCAAAACCGTGGTAAGACTTGGGAAGACCTGGTGGCGGAAGTACAGGCGGGTCCTGTTTAATAGGAGCAGGATTGAGACATTGGTCAGAGCAGGAGCAGGGATGTGGAAATCCTATAGCCCGACGCCCGGGACAAGTAGTTTTGGGCGCCGGGCAGGTGAATTGTTTATAGATTTAGCCCTGTATCGGGCTAGCAGGGACAGACAGACTTCTCCCTTATTTTTCTTTAATGTCGGTGTGAGGCGCAGGAGCGGATGGAAGTCTCCACCTCACACCAGCTCTGAGTGTATGGAGGGGGCGGCGGGGCCCCCAGCTGACTGCAGAGACCCCTTATCTCCCCTCCCGGAGGATGGAGGACGCAGCTCAGAAGACACAGCAGGGTGAGAGAAAGGATGTAGACAGCTCCATCCCCCGCACACAGCTCTACCCCTCCCCCTCCCCTGCTCTGTCTAGACAGGACCTAAGCCACCACGGGGCGGTTGCTTGTTTGCACGGGGAAAACACAGAGCAGGGGGAGGGGGAGGACGGAAATCTCACCTCACACCGGCCGGGACTACAGCTCTGATGTCCACTCATGGCGGCTCAGGTGAGGAGGCAGAGAATACAGGCGGCGGCAGGAAGGGTGGTTGTATATGTAGGGTGTGAGTGTATGTGTGATGTGTGTATGTAATGTATGATGGGGGGCAGCGGCAGGTGTATGTAATGTATGATGGGGGGGGGGGACAGCAGCAGGTGTATGTATGATGTATGCATATGTATGGTGTATATCAGTGTTTCCCAACCAGGGTGCCTCCAGCTGTTGCAAAACTACAACTCCCAGCATGCCCTGGGCATGCTGGGAGTTGTAGTTTTGCACCAGCTGGAGGCACCCTGGTTGGGAAACACTGGTGGATATGTATGGTGTGAGTGTATGTGTGTATGATGTCTGTCTATGTGTGATGTGTATGTAATGTATGATGTGTGTATAATGTCTAAGTGTGATGTGTATGTATGTGATGTATGATGTGGGGTGGGCAGCGGCAGGTGTATGTATGGTGTATATGTATGGTGTGAGTGTATGTGTGTATGTAATGTATGATGTGGGGGGGGCAGTGGCGGGAGTATGTATGATGTGTGCATATGTATGGTGTATATGTATGGTGTGAGTGTATGTGTGTATGTAATGTATGATGTGGGGGGGGCAGTGGCGGGTGTATGTATGATGTGTGCATATGTATGGTGTATATGTATGGTGTGAGTGTATGTGTGTATGTAATGTATGATGTGGGGGGGCAGCGGTGGGTGTATGTATGATGTGTGCATATGTATGGTGTGAGTGTATGTGTGTATGATGTATGTGTATATGTAATGTATGATGTGTGGGGGGGCAGTGGCGGGGGTGTGTGTGTATGTATGATATGGGGGCAGTGGCTGGTGCATGTATGATATGTTTATGTATGAATGTTTTGTATAGGAGCGGACTGTCACGTCGGGCATTAGGGCAGTTGTACCATCTAATTTTATTTATTTTTAGTGGCACCCGCACTAAATTACACCCCCAGAATTCCCCCCTTCATACTCACCCGCCAACCAAGAGCCCCACGGATGCGCGCAAACACGCCCGAACCAAAACTACAACTCCCAGCGTGTTGCACCATAACCTAAACTGTAGAACTATAAAGTGCAACATGCTGGGAGTTGTAGTTTTGGTTCGGGTCAGCTGCAGAGCTATAGGCTGCATCAGGGCATGCTGGGTGTTGTAGTTACTAACTGTAATTCCCAGTATTCCTTGACATAGACTATGGCTCTGCAGCTGACACAAACCAAAACTACAACTCCCAGCATGTTACACAATAACCTTAACTGTACTACTATACAGTGCAACATGCTGCAACACCCACACAACCATAGACTGTATCAGTGCATGCTGGGAGTTGTAGTTATCTACTAACTAAATGCAACTTCCAGCATTTTCTGACACAAAATGCACCATATACACTTGAGAAGCAGAACCCCCCCCCCCTGCCCCCCAGTAACACATAAGTCCCTATGAAGACTGAAAAATAGTGATTAAAATATTGTAAAAAGTGCGTATATATGTGAATAAGCCCCTTTCCTAATAAAAGTTTCCAATTTTCTTTAAATAAAAATAATGTACAAAAATAAACATATATGGTATCGCTGCATGTGGAAATGTCCAGACTATTAAAATATAATGTTAATTAAACCGTACGGTGAACGGTGTAAATGTAAATAATAGTCCAGAATTGCTCATTTTTGGTCACTTCATATGAGAAATTTTTTATAAGGTGATCAAAAAGTTACATCTAGACTTTTCTGGGCTTGGCTCGGGTGTAAGAGGAGCTACAGCTCTCCGGCCACTAATATCCTGGCATACTGCGATCACCTATTAACCCATTAAATCACCGCTGTCAGCAGCGTCTAAAGGAATCTTATATCCATCCCTGGTGGTCTAGTGGGGGGTATCAGACTATTTTGGTTGAAATTATTTCATCAACCAGGACAAGTGGATTTTCTTGAGGGACAAGTAGATTGTGTTCCGCTTTAGTCCCTTGGACAAGTAGTTTTTTTTTTTTATTTCCACACCCCTGAGGAGGAACCCCAACGTAGAATCTCCCCGGTGGTCCAATTAAGGACTGGACAATGGCGTTGCAACCACGGAAGACCCAGCAGAAGCTCTGAGGAACAAAAAGGAAGGACAAAAAACTCCAAAGCCTCTGTATGAAATATCCCAATGTCCATCCGCAGAGGCTGGGTACGGTATTGAACCGTGGCAGAAAGTCTCTCACCATTTACCGTAGAGATGAGGAACGGTTTAGGCAGACGGACTATGGGAATTCGGTACTTCTCGACCAAGGAGGCGTGGATAAAATTGTCAGCAGAACCGGAGTCCAAGAAGGCGGCAGCCGTGAAGGAGGACTTGGACAGTAGGAACAACTGCTCTGATAAGATGAGTCGTGGAGAGGAAGAATCCACACCCAGCAACGCCTCTCCCACGTTTACTAGGTGCAGGCGTTTCTCGAACGCGGAGGACGAAGAGGACAGTCTCTCAGGAAGTGCTCGGTACTGGCGCAGTACCTGCATGGCTTCCACTGCGGGAGTCCCAGGAACAGGTTGAGGTGGACGTAAAGAAACGGGAGCCAGACGAGGAAAATGTCTTGGACGAGTCTTTTCTTTCTCCTAGAGGAGTTCCTCTTGTCTTTCGGAAAAACGTTTATCAATCCTGGTGGCCAGCAATATGAGGTCACAGAGGGTAAAGGGCAGCTCTCGAGTTGCAAGGACATCCTTAATATCACAATTAAGTCCTTTCTTGAAAGTAGCGCAGAGGGCTTTGTTGTTCCAATTTAGTTCTGAGGCGAGTGTGCGGAACTGTATAGCATAGTCCCCCACTGAGGAACCTCCTTGGGTCAAGTTCAGTGTGGCAGTCTCTGCGGAGGTAACCCGGGCAGGTTCCTCAAAAACGCAACGGAATTTCCGGCAGAGGTGGTGGCAGGATCAGCGCGGTCCCAGAGTGGTGCAGCTCAGGCCAGGGCCCCCCCGGTAAGCAGACTAAGGATGAAGGCAACCTTGGCTCGCTCAGTTGGAAACTGATCTGAGAGTAGCTCGAGATGAAGGGAGCACTGAGACAGGAACCCTCGGCACTGCTTGGGGTCTCCGTCGTATTTGTCCGGCAAGGACAAACGGATTTTGGATCCAGAAGCAACTGCAGGAGGAGATGAAGCGGCAGATGCAGACGGAGGTGCTGGCTGTTGCTGAGACGGCAGGAGCTGCTGAAACATAGTGGTTAGCTGAGCCAGCTGTTGACCTTGCTGGGCGACAATGGTGGTGAGGTCCGCCAGGCTAGGCAATGGAACGTCAGAGGGATCCATGGCCGGATCTTACTGTCAGGATTTGGCAGGCTGGTGGTGGATCCTCTGTGTCAGTGAGGGATTGGCGTGGACCGTACCGAAGGACCGGTTCTAAGTTGCTACTGGTTTTCACCAGAGCCCGCCGCAAAGCGGGATGGTCTTGCTGCGGCGGTAGCAACCAAGTTAGTGTCACGATGCCGGCTGGCAGGTAGTGGATCCTCTGTGCCAGAGAGGGATTGGCGTGGACCGTGCTAGTGGATCGGTTCTAAGTCACTACTGGTTTTCACCAGAGCACGCCGCAAAGCGGGATGGTCTTGCTGCGGCGGTAGTGACCAGGTCGTATCCACTAGCAACGGCTCACCTCTCTGGCTGCTGAAGATAGGCGCGGTACAAGGGAGTAGACAGAAGCAAGGTCGGACGTAGCAGAAGGTCGGGGCAGGCAGCAAGGATCGTAGTCAGGGGCAACGGCAGGAGGTCTGGAACACAGGCTAGGGACACACAAGGAAACGCTTTCACTGGCACGATGGCAACAAGATCCGGCAAGGGAGTGCAGGGGAAGTGAGGTGATATAGGGAAGTGCACAGGTGAACACACTAATTGGAATCACTGCGCCAATCAGCGGCGCAGTGGCCCTTTAAATCGCAAAGACCCGGCGCGCGCGCGCCCTAGGGAGCGGGGCCGCGCGCGCCGGGACAGGACCGAGGGAGAGCGAGTCAGGTACGGGAGCCGGGGTGCGCATCGCGAGCGGGCGCTACCCGCATCGCGAATCGCATCCCGGCTGGAAGCGGAATCGCAGCGCCCCGGGTCAGTGGATCTGACCGGAGCGCTGCAGCGGGGAGAGTGTAGCGAGCGCTCCGGGGAGGAGCGGGGACCCGGAGCGCTCGGCGTAACAGTACCCCCCCCCTTGGGTCTCCCCCTCTTCTTAGAGCCTGAGAACCTGAGGAGCAGACTTTTGTCTAGGATGTTGTCCTCAGGTTCCCAGGATCTCTCTTCAGGACCACAACCCTCCCAATCCACTAAAAAAAAAGTTTTCCCTCTGACCTTTTTAGAAGCTAAGATCTCTTTGACAGAGAAGATGTCCGAGGAGCCGGAAACAGGAGTGGGAGGAACAGATTTGGGAGAAAAACGGTTGAGGATGAGTGGTTTAAGAAGAGAAACGTGAAAGGCATTAGGGATACGAAGAGAAGGAGGAAGAAGAAGTTTGTAAGAGACAGGATTAATTTGACACAAAATTTTGAAAGGACCAAGATAGCGTGGTCCCAACTTGTAGCTAGGGACACGGAAGCGGACATATTTAGCGGAGAGCCATACCTTGTCTCCAGGGGAAAAAATGGGAGGAGCTCTTCTTTTCTTATCCGCGAACTTCTTCATGCGTGATGAAGCCTGTAAGAGAGAATTTTGGGTCTCTCTCCATATGATGGAAAGGTCACGAGAAATTTCATCCACAGCGGGCAGACCAGAGGGCAAGGGGGTAGGGAGGGGGGGAAGAGGGTGACGGCCGTACACCACGAAAAATGGGGATTTGGAGGAAGATTCAGAGACTCTGAAGTTATACGAGAATTCGGCCCATGGAAGGAGATCTGCCCAGTCATCCTGGCGGGAGGAAACAAAATGTCGCAAATAATCACCCAAGACCTGGTTAATTCTTTCTACTTGTCCATTGGACTGGGGATGATATGCAGAAGAAAAATGTAATTTAATCTTGAGTTGTTTACAGAGAGCCCTCCAGAATTTAGACACGAATTGGACGCCTCTATCCGAGACGATCTGCGTAGGCAACCCGTGAAGACGAAAAATGTGTACAAAAAATTGTTTAGCCAACTGAGGCGCTGAAGGAAGACCAGGAAGAGGGATGAAATGTGCCATTTTGGAGAATCGATCAACGACCACCCAAATAACAGTGTTGCCACGGGAAGGGGGTAAATCAGTAATAAAATCCATACCAATCAGAGACCAAGGCTGTTCGGGGACAGGCAGGGGATGAAGAAAACCAGCGGGCTTCTGGCGAGGAGTCTTATCCCGGGCACAGATAGTGCAGGCTCGCACAAAGTCCACAACATCCGTCTCCAGAGTCGGCCACCAATAGAAGCGGGAGATGAGTTGCACAGATTTCTTGATGCCCACATGGCCTGCGAGATGGGAGGAGTGACCCCATTTGAGGATTCCGAGGCGTTGGCGTGGAGAAACAAAGGTCTTTCCTGGAGGAGTTTGCCTGATGGAGGCTGGAGAAGTGGAGATCAGGCAGTCAGGTGGAATGATGTGTTGCGGAGAGAGTTCAACTTCTGAGGCATCCGAGGAACGAGAGAGAGCATCGGCCCTAATGTTCTTATCAGCAGGCCGAAAGTGAATCTCAAAATTAAATCGGGCAAAGAACAGAGACCACCGGGCCTGGCGAGGATTCAGCCGTTGGGCAGACTGGAGGTAGGAGAGGTTCTTGTGGTCGGTGTAAATAATAACTGGAAATCTTGATCCCTCCAGCAGATGCCTCCATTCCTCAAGTGCTAATTTGATGGCTAGAAGCTCTCGATCCCCGATGGAGTAGTTCCTCTCCGCCGGAGAGAAGGTCCTAGAAAAAAAACCACAAGTGACAGCATGCCCGGAAGAATTTTTTTGTAGAAGAACAGCTCCAGCTCCCACTGAGGAGGCATCAACCTCCAATAGGAAGGGTTTGGAAGGGTCAGGTCTGGAGAGCACGGGAGCCGAAGAAAAGGCAGACTTGAGTCGTTTAAAGGCGTCTTCCGCTTGAGGAGGCCAAGACTTGGGATCGGCATTTTTTTTTGGTTAAAGCCACGATAGGAGCCACAACGGTAGAAAAATGTGGAATAAATTGCCTGTAATAATTGGCGAACCCCAAAAAGCGTTGGATAGCACGGAGTCCGGAGGGGCGTGGCCAATCTAAGACGGCAGAGAGTTTGTCTGGATCCATTTGTAGTCCCTGGCCAGAGACCAAATATCCTAGAAAAGGAAGAGATTGGCATTCAAACAGACATTTCTCAATTTTGGCATAGAGTTGATTGTCACGAAGTCTCTGAAGAACCATACGGACATGCTGGCGGTGTTCTTCTAGATTGGCAGAAAAAATTAGGATATCGTCCAGATATACAACAACACAGGAGTATAACAGATCACGAAAAATTTCATTAACAAAGTCTTGGAAGACAGCAGGGGCGTTGCACAGGCCAAAGGGCATGACCAGATACTCAAAGTGTCCATCTCTGGTGTTAAATGCCGTTTTCCACTCATCCCCCTCTCTGATGCGGATGAGGTTATAGGCACCTCTTAAGTCCAGTTTAGTAAAGATGTGGGCACCTTGGAGGCGATCAAAGAGTTCAGAGATGAGGGGTAGGGGGTAGCGGTTCTTAACCGTGATTTTATTAAGACCGCGGTAGTCAATGCAAGGACGTAGGGAGCCATCTTTTTTGGACACAAAGAAAAATCCGGCTCCGGCAGGAGAGGAGGATTTACGGATAAAGCCCTTTTTTAAATTTTCCTGGACGTATTCAGACATGGCAAGAGTCTCTGGGGCAGAGAGAGGATAAATTCTGCCCCGGGGTGGAGTAGTGCCCGGGAGGAGGTCGATAGGACAATCATAAGGCCTGTGAGGAGGTAGAGTCTCAGCTTGTTTTTTGCAGAAAACATCCGCGAAGTCCATATAGGCCTTAGGGAGACCGGTTACTGGAGGAACCACAGAGTCACGGCAAGGGTTACTGGGAACCGGTTTTAGACAGTCCTTGGAACAAGAGGGCCCCCAACTCTTGATCTCCCCAGTGGACCAATCCAGGGTTGGGGAATGAAGTTGAAGCCAGGGAAGTCCAAGGAGAATTTCCGAGGTGCAATTGGGGAGGACCAAAAGTTCAATCCTCTCGTGATGAGATCCGATGCTCATTAGAAGGGGCTCCGTGCGGAAACGTATGGTACAGTCCAATCTTTCATTGTTTACACAATTGATGTAAAGGGGTCTGGCGAGACTGGTCACTGGGATGTTGAACCTGTTGACGAGAGAGGCCAAAATAAAATTTCCTGCAGATCCAGAGTCCAAGAAGGCCACAGTAGAGAAGGAGAAGGCAGAGGCAGACATCCGCACAGGCACAGTAAGACGTGGAGAAGCAGAGTAGACATCAAGGACTGTCTCACCTTTGTGCGGAGTCAGCGTACGTCTTTCCAGGCGGGGAGGACGGATAGGACAATCCCTCAGGAAGTGTTCGGTACTAGCACAGTACAGGCAGAGGTTCTCCATGCGGCGTCGTGTCCTCTCTTGAGGTGTCAGGCGAGACCGGTCGACCTGCATAGCCTCCACGGCGGGAGGCACAGGAACGGATTGCAGGGGACCAGAGGAGAGAGGAGCCGAGGAGAAGAAACGCCTCATGCGAACAGAGTCCATATCTTCGCGGAGCTCCTGACGCCTTTCGGAAAAACGCATGTCAATGCGAGTGGCTAGGTGAATGAGTTCATGTAGATTAGCAGGAATTTCTCGTGCGGCCAGAACATCTTTAATGTTGCTGGATAGGCCTTTTTTAAAGGTCGCGCAGAGGGCCTCATTATTCCAGGATAATTCTGAAGCAAGAGTACGGAATTGTACGGCATACTCGCCAACGGAAGAGTTACCCTGGACCAGGTTCAACAGGGCAGTCTCAGCAGAAGAGGCTCGGGCAGGTTCCTCAAAGACACTTCGGATTTCCGAGAAGAAGGAGTGTACAGAGGCAGTGACGGGGTCATTGCGGTCCCAGAGCGGTGTGGCCCAAGACAGGGCTTTTCCAGACAGAAGGCTGACTACGAAAGCCACCTTAGACCTTTCAGTGGGAAACTGGTCCGACATCATCTCCAGATGCAGGGAACATTGGGAAAGAAAGCCACGGCAAAACTTAGAGTCCCCATCAAATTTATCCGGCAAGGATAGGCGTAGACCAGGAGCGGCCACTCGCTGCGGAGGAGGTGCAGGAGCTGGCGGAGGAGATGACTGCTGAAGCTGTGGTAGTAACTGCTGTAGCATAACGGTCAGTTGAGACAGCTGTTGGCCTTGTTGCGCTATCTGTTGTGACTGCTGGGCGACCACCGTGGTAAGGTCAGCGACAACTGGCAGAGGAACTTCAGCGGGATCCATGGCCGGATCTACTGTCACGATGCCGGCTGGCAGGTAGTGGATCCTCTGTGCCAGAGAGGGATTGGCGTGGACCGTGCTAGTGGATCGGTTCTATGTCACTACTGGTTTTCACCAGAGCCCGCCGCAAAGCGGGATGGTCTTGCTGCGGCGGTAGTGACCAGGTCGTATCCACTAGCAACGGCTCACCTCTCTGGCTGCTGAAGATAGGCGCGGTACAAGGGAGTAGACAGAAGCAAGGTCGGACGTAGCAGAAGGTCGGGGCAGGCAGCAAGGATCGTAGTCAGGGGCAACGGCAGGAGGTCTGGAACACAGGCTAGGGACACACAAGGAAACGCTTTCACTGGCACGATGGCAACAAGATCCGGCAAGGGAGTGCAGGGGAAGTGAGGTGATATAGGGAAGTGCACAGGTGAACACACTAATTGGAATCACTGCGCCAATCAGCGGCGCAGTGGCCCTTTAAATCGCAAAGACCCGGCGCGCGCGCGCCCTAGGGAGCGGGGCCGAGCGCGCCGGGACAGGACCGAGGGAGAGCGAGTCAGGTACGGGAGCCGGGGTGCGCATCGCGAGCGGGCGCTACCCGCATCGCGAATCGTATCCCGGCTGGAAGCGGAATCGCAGCGCCCCGGGTCAGTGGATCTGACCGGAGCGCTGCAGCGGGGAGAGTGTAGCGAGCGCTCCGGGGAGGAGCGGGGACCCGGAGCGCTCGGCGTAACAGTTAGTGTCCTCCGGTAGCGGCTCAACCTCACTGACTGCTGAGACAGGCGTAGTACAAAAGGAGAAGGCAGAAGCGTGGTCGGATGTAGCAGAGGTCAGGGCAGGCGACAAGGGTTCACAGGCGAGAGGACAATAGCAACGGGTTCGGCAACAGGCAAGGCAAAATACAACAGTAAGGAACGCTTTCAAAATGGCACTAGGCACAAAGATCCGGCAAGGGCAGGAAGGGGATGAACACTTAAATAGGCAGGGACACAGTGGGGAATCAGGAACCAGCGCATCAATTATTGGTGCGCTGGCCCTTTAAATTTACCATAGACGGCGTGCGCGTGCCCTGGGGAGCGGGGCCGCGGGAGCCGGGATGCCAAGGATGGAGCAGCGTCTTTGGGACAATAGGACCCGCACTACCGGTCAGTGTTTCTGTCCTGGAGACGCCGGGGACCGGGGGCAACAGAAGCAAGCAGCAGGCGCTCCGATCCGGAGGCGGGGACCAGATCGCTCTCTGTAACACCATGTCTAAATATATTCAAGAAAATCTTCAAAAAGGCTTTATCAGGAAGTCATCTTCCTCTGCTGGAGCCGGATTCTTCTTTGTAGAGAAAAAAGACGGTTCTCTGCGACACTGCATTGACTATCGCGGACTGAATAAAATCACCGTCAAGAACTGCTACCCTCTTCCCTTGATCTCAGAGTTATTTGACCATCTCCATGGGGCGAAGATCTTCTCCAAACTAGAGCTTCGAAGTGCCTATAACCTGATTTACATATGAGAAGGTGACGAATGGAAGACATTTTGAGTATCTGATGATGCCGTTCAGACTATGTAATGCTTCAGCAGTCTTCCAGGAGTTCATTAATGATATATTTCGTGACCTCTTATACACCTGTGTCGTGGTCTATTTGGACGATATACTCATCTACTCGCCCTATCTTCAGATTCATTGTTCCCACATCCGCTAGGTCTTACAACGTCTTTGTGACAACCATCTTTACGCTAAACTTGAGAACCTCGTTTTCAAAAAGTCCAGTCTTCCTTTTCTGGGTTACATTGTTACTAGTCAAGGTCTACAGATGGATCCTAACAAGTTGTCAGCTGTACTGGACTGGCCCCGACCTACCAGCTGAAAAGCTATTCAGCGTTTTCTTGGTTTTACCAATTACTATAGGCAATTTATTTCGCAATACTCCACCTTGGTAGCGCCCATTGTCTCTCTCACCAAGAAGTCTTCTAATCCCAAGGTCTGGAATCCAGAGGCTGAAGATGGTTTTAAACAGTTAAAGTCTGTCTTCGCTTCGGCTCCGGTCCTGTCTAGACCCGACTCTGGCAAGCCTTTTCTTTTGGAGGTGGATGCATATTCGGTTGGAGCAGGAGCTATCTTAACACAAAAGTCCTCTAAGAGAAGAATTGTAACCAGTGGCTTTTTTTCTAAGACCTTCTCTTCCGTGGAGAAAAGCTATTCTGTAGGAGACTGTGAACTCTTGGCTATAAAGCTGGCCTTGGAAGAATGGCGTAATCTCTTGGAAGGTTCAGTACATCCTGTTACTATATATTCTGACCACAAGAGCTTGCTTTATCTTCAGACAGCCCATTGTCTCAACCCTCGGCTGGCCCGATGGTCTCCGTTCTTCCCTAGAAGTGAATTTTATATTCACTTCTGTCCTGCAGAGAAGAATCTTCAAGCTGACACTCTTTCCAGGTCTTCTGATGTGCAAGACCGAGAATCTCCTACTCAGCATATTATTCCTCCTGAGCGTCTCATCCCTGCAGCACCAGCAAATCTTCAGCACCTGCCTCCTGGAAAGACTTTCTTTCTTGTCTTTCTTGTCTCCCCGTTTAAGACTCTGAATCTTGAAATGGGGCCATTCCTCTTTTCTGACTGGTCATTCTGGAACTCCTAAGTCCTTACAGCTCATCTCCAGACAATATTGGTGGCCTAGTTTAACCCCTTAAGGACTCAGCCCATTTGAGCCTTAAAGCGCACCCGTCAGATCCAACAAAATGTTTTTTTAATACATCCCTCAGTACCTAGCCCTGACTATGTACATCTAATTTTTCTGTGTCTAGCACCTTTATTTATTTTTTTATTACACTTTTAATTTAGCTCACTAGTCTGAATTCCTCTCAAAGGGAGGGTGTGTGGCCTCACTGTGCAGGTCTATGCCCCCTCCCTCAGTATGCTGTCTCCTCACATCTCCCCTAGCATTAGCAAAACTACAACTCCCAGCTTGTCCTCACTGACAGTAGCGGGACACAAGCTGACAGTGGGGGTATTTTTCCTCCAGCTGTGAGCCCTGCGCTCACAGCTGTCAATCAAGGAAGTGGATCCATGATGTAGGAGATGACGCATGGACACAGCAGGACTAGTATGTGTCCAAGCAGGCGGGGGGGGGGGGGGGGGGGGATGGGGGGACAGTTGTATGACTGGCTTTTTCAGTATGAAATACTGGAAATTTTCTAATGAAAGCAATTGCAAAACCTATTGGCTATACATGCCTTACAACATATAAAACATATTTGTATCTGATAGTGCCCATTTAAGGACAATTTTATTTTTATGTTTTCATTTTTTCCTCCTTGCCTTCTAAAAATCATAACTCTTTTATATTTTCATCCACAGACTAGTATGAGGGCTTGTTTTTTTCGCGACCAGTGGTCCTTTGTAATGCATCACTCATTTTACCATTGAATGTATGGCGCAACCAAAAAAATACTTTTTATGTGAGGAAATTGACAAGAAAACCGCAAATTTTCAAATTTTGGAAGGATTCGTTTTCATGCTGTACACTTTACAGTAAAATGGACATGTTTTCTTTATTCTGTGGGTCAATACGATTAAAATTATACCCATGATTACATACTGTACCTCTTAAAAAAAACACAAACTTTTTAACCAGATTAGTGCATTTAAAATCCCTCTATTTTGCTGACCTATAACTTTTTCATTTTTCTGTATAAGTGATGGTATGAGGGCTAACTTTTTTGTGCCATGATCTGTACTTTTTTTGATACCACATTTGCATTTATAAAACTTTTAATACATTTAATACATATTTTGGGGGAATAAAATGTTATAAACAAAAAGCAGCAATTTTGGACTTTTTTTTTTTACGTTCATGCCGTTCACCGTACAGGATAATTAACATTATATTTTAATAGATCGGATATTTACGCATGCGGCGATACCAAATATGTATATTAAAAAAAAAAATTACACTTTTTGGGGGTAAAATTAGGAAAAAGGGACAATTGACATTTTTATTGGGGAGAGTGGATTTTTCTGTTTTTTGTTACTTTAATTTTTAACTTTTTTAACTTTTATTTTTACACTTTAATAGTCCCCATAGGAGACTATTTATAGCAATCATTTGATTGCTA